>NC_135714.1:82106800-82823276 GCF_964656455.1 Halichoerus grypus
ATTGGGCTCCATGCTGGGCATGGAGTCTACTTAAAAACAAACAAACAAACAAACAAAAAAACCCCATAAAACCCCATAAAACAAAACAAAAAAGGACAATGGAGAATGTCCTTTCTAGAGCATGTGGAATGAGATGTGAGCAGGAGAGTAACCTATCCCCTTTCTAAGTTTAATGATTGTTTTTAAACTAAGAATCCATTTGATAGTTTAGCAACTCATCTGGGATCAGGATATTAAGTTATCAGATTGAACCATAAGAAACTGTTGGTGTTATAGATCAAACCTGGGCAACTATTGATAACTTCCTATGGTTCAACCTATTAGCTTTCAGTTTCTTTCTGTTGCACTCCAACCCAGAGTGGTTACAGTCAACAATGCAAATTAAAATTTCTATTTGCAAATCTAGAATTATTTAGGGCCCAGCAAAGGCTAGGGAAAATGGAAGACACAACCACTATAGTCAAGGAACTTAGAATAAAGTCAGTCATGAAACAAACAGGGTCAAAGTAACACACAAATAATTATTAAATCATCATGGAGTTGTAGATGGAGAAAGCTACAGATATTTGGGTAAGTGCCAGGATGTGAGTTTTGAGAAAAGAGATTGGTGGAAAAGGCCTACACGGTTGTTCAAGTCAGGAGGAATAGCATGATAATAAGCAGACAGTTGGGACCACCATGAAGTGTGAAATATGTGGAGAGGAAAAAGGACCAACTCAATCTGGGTTCAAATGATCCAAGAGGAGGTTGGGCTGGATGGGAGAGGAGGTGAAAGTGGGAGGAGAAACCTAGTCTTGATTCTTCTAGGGTTGCTATTTGGCTTTTCCTTGAGAATCTGTGAGTAAAACCACATGTTCCTGGAGGATTAATCTGGTTAACAGGCACAGTATAAGAGACTGGGGCAGAGTGATGAGAAGTCCAGCTAAATGGTTCACAGCCAAATAGAGGGCCAGGGTCAGGGTAGTGAAAATGAAAACAATATTTTGAATTCAACACATTGAATTAGAGACACAGTTTGAAAGAAGATGTACGTAATAGGATTTGATTTCTGATTTGACTTATTCATGGTGTTAAAAAATGGGTCTAAGATATTGAGTCTAAGTGGATTAAGAAAAATGGGGTTTTATTGTTTTAAAGATAAGTAAAATGAAGAAGGGTAAAAGGTTGGGAAAGTGATTTATTCTAATAAGTACATAAAGTAATAAAAGCTTATTATTGACTGCCCACTGTCTTAAACATTGAATACTAAGGAACGTAGGAAGTACACATGTATATGCAAACACATGTGCATGTGTATTACACTCACTTAATCCTTAAAATAATACCGCAAGACAAGTATTAATATTTCAATTTTATAACTAAAGAAATGGAGATTCAGAGAGGTAAAATAATTTCATCTGAGTGGCACATCACGAAATATTTATGACTTCTAAGAACAAACCTCTGCTCTTTCATCTTCCACCCAAGTGGAATTTGAAATGACAGTGGAAACTTCAAGTGATCATATCTTAAATACAGCACAGAACAGAAGATGAACATAACAATAAAAAATTTAAAAAAAAGATGAGAAGTGAAGACTGAAGCATTGAATTTGGAGGTCATCAGGATTAGTTGAGCTTTAGAAGAAGATGGTCACTCAGTATTTAGGAATACGGGAGGAAGAAAAGAAAACAAAACCAAAATCCCAGAAGTTACTTAGAACAATGGATAGAAAGTTTGGAGGGCAGGTCAGGAAAGGCAAGAGAACCAGCGAGTTAGTGTTGGAGAATCCATTATCATGTGTTCAGTTATTTATTCAACAAATAAATGTTGACAATTTACAAACCCCCAATTCACGGCCCCTGCTGCGACTCTAGTAGTGAACAAGTCTAGACATGGCCTCTGCCTCCATGGAAGTAGGAGGGGGAGAAGACTGAGTTCATCTGATAATACCTCCAGTTGTAAGTTTTTTAAAAAAAATACCAGGGGCGCCTGGGTGGCTCAGTCAGTTAAGCGGCTGCCTTTGGCTCAGGTCATGATCCCAGGGTCCTGGGATCGAGTCCCACATCGGGCTCCCTGCTCTGTGGGGAGCCTGCTTCTCCCTCTCCCTCTGCCTGCTTCTCTGCCTACTTGTGTTCTCTCTCTGTCAAATAAATAAGTGAAATCTTAATAAATAAACAAATAAATAAATAAAATTTAAAAAATAAATAAATAATTAAAATAAATAAATAAAAAATAAAAAAATACCAGCTGCCATGACAATTTGTGGTAAATGCTGCACCTGGGATGAAGTGGGAGGGGTTAAGAAGACTTCCTTGAGAAAGGGACAAATGAGTTGAGATGTAAAGGTCCAGCGGAAGTTAAAACAGGTGGAAAGTGTTCTAGGCAAAGGGAGCTGCTGAGTAGAAAGGGAACATGCTCAAAAGACAATGTCAAAAAGGAAGAGAAACTGGTTTGCCTGGCTGGCTCAGTCAATAGAGCATGTGACTCTTATCTCTGGGTTGTGAGTTCAGCCCCACATTGGGGGTGGAGCCTACTTAAAAAAAAGAAAAAATGAACAGGAACTTGGCAAGTCTGGTAGAGGCAGGGGTTGGGGGGAGGAGATAAGCAGTGCAAGGCTAGAGTCTAGGAACCTTTAGGGTCTCAGGAGGATTCCACTTTTTCTGGATCAAGTACTTCTGGAGCATGGGCTGATCAATCCTGGGTTTTCAGAGTCTTGGTTCTTTGAGGTTTATAGCCATGGAGGCAGCTCTTTCTTTTTTTAAGATTTATTTATTTATTTTAGAGAGAGAAAATGCGCATCTGCACAAGAGTGGGGAGAGCAGAGGGAGAGAGAGAATCTTAATCAGGCTCCATGCTTAGCCTGGAGCTTGACCTCACGACCCTGAGATCCTGACCTGAGCCAAAATCAAGAGTCAGCCACTTAACTGACTGATCCACCTAGGCGCCCCAGGCAGCTTCTATCTGTACCTGACTACAGAAGCATTTCTGCACTGTTACCTCACTGACCTTCCCCACAGTTTCATTTGATGATAAATAAGACCTATCACCAAAAACTACTATTATTTTTAACACTTAAAAATTATGATGATGATTTTTGCTAATTAAATTGCCACTTTAAAATTAAATTACAATGTCAGTAGAGAAACTTGGCCTGCCATGGCTGACGTAATGTACCTAAAAAGGGTACTAAAATGAAACCAGGTGTGAATTTTAGAAAATGTTGAGAGAAATCTCTTTCTCGATAATCCTTGCCTCTTGTGTTCTTTTTTCCCTCTTACCTGTAGTTCTAAAATAGAATAGAACAGCAGCAAAATGCAAGTCTTTTTCCCGTGAAGAAATAAAACTCCATAGCCCTCTCCACCTGTGTTCATAAAGTGGAGAGAAGAGCAAGATGGTGATATTGCTCAGAACAGTACTGTACCCCTATGTCAGTGTGTTCAGCAAATTCCCCAGTGTTAATGTATTGTCATAAAAACCACAGTTTAAGGAAGCCACGTCTGCAGCAAGCAAATGGATTTGGGGGAGCAGAAATCCACATGGTTGATATATTCTGTATCCTTTGTTAAAAAAAAGTCTTGGTCTCCTAGCAACACTGTAGGGAAATCCATCAGGGGTATGGAATTAGATGGCCACGTAGGCGGGATACCTGTAGAGTGTTCAGTTTTATGAAAAGCTTTCACTAAAAATTATATATATTATGCAAAATTCTACAGTAATGTAAGGTGAAGGCAGAAATTGTTCAACTCACCCACAAGCAATTCAGGGTTCTCACAGTACCCAGTAGCTAAGGGTCTGCAATGTACGGGAGAAAAAAAAATGAAAGACATTATGTGGGATGCCAAATTGGTTAGCCATTCAGGATTAGGGAGAATTTCCTCCTCAAAAAGAGATTTCAGAGCATCCTTATCCAGGCTCTTCTTTTGTAAAAACCTTCTCCAAACTTGGGAGGTGGAGGGAAATGAAACATTTTCTCCCGTAAATAAACAAACAAGTGAATAATTAAGTTAGAACGACACGATTGAAGAACATAGATACCAAGGCCTGCACTTTGTAAAGAGCGGACAAGTAAATTCCCAGATTGTGCAGGCCCGCTTCCAGTTACTTTCTTTCTCATAGAGTGCTTGAGGACCAGCTACATATTATTTTCATGGTTGTTTTTTATTTTGTTTATATCCGTGAATGTATGTATATGCTTTATACCAGTTCTTTTAAGATCTTTGTCTGCCCTAATATCACTTCTGCCTTTTGTGTTCTATCTTATTGGTATATTATTCTTCTGGATATAGGCTGTACTTACGGCTTCTTTGCATGGCTGGTAGTTTTTACTTGGGTTCCAGACATTGAGTATTAGATTTTGTTAAATACCCCTTTAAAGAGTATAGGATTTTGTTTTGGCAAGTGATATATTGTCTGAGAATCAGATCATTTTCAGATTTACTTTACAAGTTTTGTTCCAATGAAGCCAAGACAGTCTTTTATTCTGGGCATAATTTAGCCTCATTACTGAAGTGTGACCCTTTTGAGGACTGTACCTTGTGTATTGAGGTCTTTCTACTCTTGTTGGTGGAAACACAAACTACTCCTAGTGTAGACTCAAGATTGTTCTACTTACTGGGGCACCTTGGTGGCTCAGTTGGTTCAGCATCTGACTCTTGATCTCACCTCAGGTCTTGATCTCAGGGTGGTGAATTCAAGCCTTGCATTGGGCTCCACTCTGGGCATGGAACCTACTTTAAAAAAAAAAAAAAGAAGACGATTGTTCTACTTACTGCTTTTACTGCTTTCTAGTGTGCTTTTCCTCAGGCCTTGGAGAATTTTACCCCACACATATTCAGATCAGTGTATAAAGCCTCAGTGGGACCCCTCTGTAGATGTTGGGAACTCTCTCTGTAAGCAGCTTCCTCTTCTTTGATACTCTGCCCCCCAAACTCTGTCCACTTTGGTTTCCCCAAACTCTGATCTCTGGTTCTTCAATTCAATGAGATCTCTAGTCTCTATTTCAAATCTCCCCCCTTGTTTCTGGGCCGGATGCTGGCTCTAGGAAGTAAGCTTGTGTAATCACAGAAATCCACCTAGTTAGCTTCACGTCCCTTCTGAATCATGATCTGGTCTGCCTGTCTTCCATCGACTGAACACTTATGTTTTATAAATTTTGCTGATTATTCTAGTTGTTTACAGCAAGAAGGTAATTCTCACAGCAACTAATCCTTCTCAAGTAATAGAAAAAAGAAGAAATATAAAATTATACTGCCTTTTGTATTTATATACCTAATGACTTTTACTGGTTCTCTTTGTGTTTTCGTATAGATTGGAATTACTGTCTGTTATCACTAGCTTTCTGCCTGAATCATTTCATTTAGTATTTCTTAAGGCAGGTCTGCTGGCAACAAATTCTCTCCATTTTTGTTTATCTGAGACTGTCTATTTTGCCTCCTTTTTTGAAAGATAGTTTTGCTGAATAAAAGATTCTTGGTTGATAGTTTACCTTTAGCACTTTGAATATGTCAAACTACTGCTGTCTGGTCTTCATTGTTTCTTATGAGAAGGCAGCTAGTAATCTTACTGGGGTTTCCTTGTACGTGATGAGTCATTTTTCTCTTACTGTTTTCAAGATTTCCTCTTTATTTTTGGCCTTCAGTATTTTTACTAAGATGTATCTGACTGTAGATTTGAGTTTATTCTATTTGGCACTTGTTGAGCTCCTGTGATGTATAGGTTAATATTTACCACCAAATTTGGTAAGTCTTTGTTATAATTTTTAGAATTTTTTCTCCCTTTCTCTCCTCGCCTTCTGATACTCCAATTACACATATGTTGGTGCACTTAATAGTGTCCCACATGTCTTGGAATTTGTGTTAATTTTTCTTCATCCTCTTTTTTTTCCATTTTTCAGATTGCATGATCTATATTGATCTATCTTCAAGGTCACTGAATTTTAATGCTATCAGTTCAAATTTATTGTCAAGGCCCTCTAGTAGTGATGGTACTTTTCAACTCCAGACATTTCATTTGCTTCTTTTTAATAACTTTTACCTCCTTTTCTATGTGTTGAAAAACTATATATAATATATATAGTATTTTCTATGTGTTGAAACACCATCATTAAATCTTCCTTTAATTCTTTAATTATGGTTTCTTTTGGTTCTTTGGATGTAATTATCATAGCTGCTCTAAAGTCTTTATCTGCTAAGATGAACATCTAGGCCCCTTAAAATTCATTTTCTATTGCTTTATTATCTTATTTTTCTTGTACACGAGCCATACATTCCTAAGGTTGTTTTGCATGTCTCATAAAATTTTTGTTGAAAAATGTACATTTTAGAAAATATATTGTAGCAAGGTCTAGGCACTGATTCCTCCCAACTTGGGCATTATTACTGTTGGCCTGATGGTTTGTTTATTTGTTTAGTGACTTGGCTTAGCTGATTCTGAGAAATCTATTTAATCCACAGTACACACTATTTTATGTCCTTGCTCAGATTTTTTTCCATTATTTCATTCTTTTACTATGGCTACCTAGGGGTCACCCTTGGGTCAGCTTAAGCCTCTTATTGATCAAAGATTGTGCTTAAGCCCTCTTAATCAGTTATATTTTTATCCTCTACTATTGAGTATGTATGCATGGCTTGGAGGCTGCTGTCATAGCTCAGAAATTTTATAGGTTTTGCCCTATGTTTAGCCAGGGACCTGAAGATTGGAAGCTCTCTCTCTCTGATCCTTTCTGAGATGGTCCTGCTGTGGGCCTGCACGTAATCTTCCACACTGCCAGGGATGAAAGTAATTTTATTTTTAAATCTGCTCTAGGAGTGGCTCTTATTTGAGTAGCTAAATGTTTAATTAGTGTTTAGTGTTCCGGTGAGGCATCTGCCCTGTGTTAATGGGTCTGTGTATAACAATTTTGTAAATAAAATAGTCACATCTCTTTCAAATATCATAAGTCATATTGTAAAAGTTTTCAGGAAATTTTTCTTAAGAAAGTTATAAAGGTAGAAAAATGCCATGCCATGTAATATTCCCTCATGGATTAAAGTATGTTGTTAATATTTTCTAAAAGGAAACACTCTTTCATCTTAATTAGAATATTTAAGTCCTTCTCATTTTTTTGTGCAGTGAAGACTGATTTTTCTCCTATTGTTTTTGAATGTATTTTATGCAAACAAAAATAGCTGACTCACAGCATCTTCTTATATGATATTTAAAAAATTTTCTTGGCTATTTAAAGCATGGAAATTGCTTTTTTTGGTTTGATTATAGAAGGTTACATAGTCCTTTTAAAATATTTTAAAAATTCAGAAAAGGAAAAAGAAAAAAAATCACTTGAAATATCACATTGAAAGAAAACCACAATTGACATTTTAAGAACATGCTTCCAGATATTTCAGAGGTCTGCAAATAAGTTTTGATGTTCTGTTGTAACTCCTTTTTCACTCACCAGTACCTGTGCTAACACTTCCATATCAATAAATATAGATACACAGCATCTATTGGAGGAAGTGTTTGGTTGATTTTTTACCACAAATGTAGAGTTGTAATAATACACCTCCACTCAAAGCACTCTGTCATCATTGGTGAATGCGACATCCATTTTGGTTCTTTTTATTTTTACCTTCATTCTCAATCCCTGGCCCCTTCCACTCCCCTTACATATATACTACTTATTATAAATTCGACATACATCTTAAAGTATGTATGTATCTCTATAAAACATATAATGTTGGTTTATAGGAAGATTTGTATACCTATTTTTAGGTATATATATATTATACTATATTATATAATATTATTACATATTACATTATATATTATTATATATTATATATATTATATATAATATATTTAAGTCAGTATATATATTTAATATATTATTAATATATATTTAATATATAACATAAAAAATTATATATATAATATATACACCTATAAATACGTATACAAATGTACCTGGAAACCAACATTTTGTTTTTTTATAAAAATACATAAGTATCCAAGGATTTATGTCAAATATATTATAAGTAGCGTATATGTATATTTATATATGTGTATATATTATATTATATACAATAGGTGAACACATGTGTTTATATACTGCATCAGCAAATAACAATATACACAAGCACAAAGTACACTAACACAGCTGAATGTAGAAAGCCACACAGGAATACATTATTTTTCATCATCCCCATTCACACATTTTTCCTTCTGACCCATTTTGGCATAACAAGCACTGTCTCGAAATTGCTTTTTGTGTGATTCTGCCTCACTATTAGAAAAGAAGCAAACATGAGTCAGAGGACTGTTTCTCTGGTATTTCTACATTTTGTTCAAAACCTGAAATTGTCTCTTTATCTGAAACTTGTGAAGATGTCTCTCTGTCCTTGACTGTTTAACTTGGCTTCTCCCCTTTTTCAGGCCTCTTTAAATCAGGCAACACTCTTCTTATTTCAAGATAAGGATCTATATTTTACAATAGTACTTTAAAAAATGTATTAATTAAAAATTTAACATGTCTTGGGGGGTGGAGCAAGATGGCAGACGAGTAGGAGACCTGGATTTCATCTGGTCTCAAGAATTCAGCTGGATAGGAATCAAACCATTCTGAACACCTACAAACTCAACAGGAGATCGAAGAAAAGAATAGCAGCAACTCTCTGAACAGAAAAGCGACCACTTTCTGGAAGGTAGGATGTGCAGAGAAATGAATCTGAGGCGATATTCGGGAGGATAGACAGCGGGGGAGGGGGCCTCCTGCGGCCGTTCTGACAAGTGATAAAGCCTCGGAGCACAAAATCGGAACTTTTAGAAGTTGGCTCCCCTGAGGGACGTCGCTCCAGTGGCTAAGCAGGGGGTGGAACCCTCGTGGGACAGTGTGGTCTCAGGACCCTCGGGGTCACAGAAAGACCAGGGGTGCCTGAGTGCAGCAGAGCTCCCAGGTATCGGAGCGGGGAAGCCGGCTGCAGGGACGGAGCTGAGGAGTGGGCTCTCAGCTCAGGGTTGCCATAAACCATGATCCGTGGCACAGTCAGGCCACTGCTCCTCCAGCAGGGACCCAACAAACGGCAGATCTGGGGAGACTCCCCTTCCTCCCCTGGGAGGAGCAGCATGGGAGTGCACCACAGGGATCTGCTGGGTTTGGAGACTCCACACCAAGTCGGGTGCCAGAGATAGAAATGCTTGGTCACAGGCCGGGTGAGTACGGAGTGCGGCCAGAGACTGGGAAGACAGGAATGATTGACTGCTTTTCTCTGGGGGCTCACTGGGGAGTGGGGCCCCGAGTTCTTGGCTCCTCCGGGGCGGAGATTGGGAGGCCGCCATTTTCACTCTCCTCCAAAGCTGTACAGAAAGCTTGCAGGGAACAAAAACTCCCAAGAGCAAACCCGAACAGATTACTTAGCCTGGACCAGACAAGGGTGGGGCAATTCCGCCTCTGGCAAAGACATTTGGGAACCACGGCAACAGGACCCTCTCCCAGAAGATCAACAAGAACAGCCAGCCAAGATCAAGTTTACCAATCAATGAGAACAGCAGAACTCCAGCACTAGGGGAATACTGCACATAGAATCCATGGCTTTTTTTACCATGATTCTTTAGTCTTTCAAAGTTAATTTTTTTTAACTTTTTTTTTCTTTTTCCCTTTTTCAACCAACATCTTATCAATCCCTTTTTAAAAAACATTTTTATTTTTCATTTTTAGAGTCATAGTCTATCCCTTCATAGTAGTTACCATTATTTTTGGCATATATATATATAAGTTGTTCTCTCTTTAAAATTTTTGAGATACAGTTTCTTCTAACAGATCAAAATATACTCTAAATCTCTAGTGTATGGCTTTGTTCTAGTCTCCTGCCTGATCACATTCTCTCCCTATTTTTTTTTTTAAATCCTCTTCTTTCTTTTTTCAAACAACTTGTTATCAATTCCTTTTATTTTTTATTTTTTTATTTTTTTTTTAGATTTTATGTATTTATTTGACAGAGAGAGACACAGCGAGAGAGGGAACACAAGCAGGGGGAGTGGGAGAGGGAGAAGCAGGCTTCCCGCTGAGCAGGGAGCCCGATGTGGGGCTCGATCCCAGGACCCTGGGATCATGACCTGAGCTGAAGGCAGATGCTTAACAACCGAGCCACCCAGGTGCCCCAGCGATTCCTTTTATAAAATTTTTTATAATTTTCATCTTTACAGTCATATTCCATACCTTCATCATATCAACCCTTATTTTTGTACATATATAACTTTTCCTTTCTTTAAAATTTTGGGAGGCACTTTCTTATAACAGACCAAAATACACCCAAAATCTAGTGTGTGGCGCTGATCTATGCACTAGCCTGATCATATTTGATCATATTCTGTTTTTTTGTTTTGTTTTGTTTTGTTCTGTTTTTGTTTGTTTTAATCTTTTTCTTTTTTCTTTCTTTCCCCACGGCTTCAGGTCTTTTCTGATTTGTTTAGAGTATATTTTCTGGGGATGTTGTTACCCTGTTAGCATTTTGTTCTCTCATTCATCTATTCTCCTCTGGACAAAATGACAAGACAGAAAAAATCACCTCAACAGAAAGAACAAGAGGTAGTACCGACTGTCAGGCACCTACTCAATACAGGCATTAGTACGATCTCAGACCTAGAGTTCAGAATCATGACTTTAAAGATACTAGCTGGGCTTGAAAAAAGCATGGAAGTTATTAGAGAAACTCTTTCTGGAGAAATAAAAGAACTAAAATCTAACCAAGTCGAAATCAAAAAGGCTATTAATGAGGTGCAATAAAATGTGGGGGCCCTAACTGCTAGGATAAATGTGGCAGAAGAGAGAATCAGTGATATAGAAGACCAAATGATGGAAAATAAAGAAGCTGAGAAAAAGAGAGATAAACAGCTACTGGATCACAAGGGCAGAATTCGAGAGATAAGCGATACCATAAGATGAAACAACATTAGATTAATTGGGATCCCAGAAGAAGAAGAAAGAGAGAGAGGGGCAGATGGTATATTGGAGCAAATTATAGCAGAGAACTTCCCTAATTTGGGGAAGGAAACAGGCATCAAAATCCAGGAGGCACAGAGAACCCCTCTCAAAATCAATAAAAATAGGTCAACACCCAGACATCTAATAGTAAAACTTATGAGTCTCAGAGACAAAGAGAAAATCCTGAAAGCAGCTTGGGAGAAGAGATATGTAACCTACAATGGTAGAAACATTAGATTGGCAGAAGACCTATCCACAGAGACCTGGCAGACCAGAAGACTGGCATGGTATATTCAGAGCACTAAATGAGAAAAATATGCAGCCAAGAATACTATATCCAGCTAGGCTGTCATTGAAAATTGAAGGAGAGATAAAAAGCTTCCAGGACAAACAAAAACTAAAGGAATTTGCAAACACAAAACCAGCCCTACAAGAAATATTGAAAGGGGTCCTCCAAGCAAAGAGAGAGCTTAAAAGCAACATAGACCAGAAAGGAACAGAGACAATATACAGTAACAGTCACCTTACAGGCAATACAATGGCACTAAATTCATATCTTTCAATAGTTACCCAGAATGTAAATGGGCTAAATGCCCCAATCAAAAGACACAGGCTATCGGATTGGATTAAAAAACAAGACCCATCAATATGCTGTCTGCAAGAGACTCATTTTAGACCCAAAGACACCCCCCGATTGAAAGTGAGGGGGTGGAAAACCATTTACCATGCTAATGGACACCAAAAGAAAGCTGGGGTGGCAATCCTTATATCAGACAAATTAGATTTTAAACCAAAGACTGTAATAAGAGATGAGGAAGGACACTGTATGCTACTTAAAGGGTCTATCCAACAAGAAGATCTAACAGTCGTAAATATCTATGACCCTAACAAGGGAGCAGCCAATTATATAAGCCAATTAATAACAAAAGCAAAGAAACACATCGACAACAATACAATAATAGTGGGGGACTTTAACACCCCCTTCACTGAAATGGACAGATCATCTAAGCAAAAGATCAACAAGGAAATAAAGACTTTAAATGACACACTGGACCAGATGGACTTCACAGATACATTCAGAACATTCCATCCCAAAGCAACAGAATACACATTCTTCTCTAGTGCCCATAGAACATTCTCCAGAATAGATCACATCCTAGGTCACAAATCAGGTCTCATCCAGTACCAAAAGATTGGGATCATTACCTGCATATTTTCAGACCACAAGGCTTTGAAACTAGAACTCAACCACAATAGAAAAGTTGGAAAGAACTCAAATGCATGGAGGCTAAAGAACATCCTACTAAAGAATGAATGGGTCAACCAGGAAATTAAAGAAGAATTTAAAAAATTCATGGAAAAAAAAGAAAATGAAAACACAACAGTTCAAAATCTTTGGGATTCAGCAAAGGCAGTCCTAAGAGGAAAGTATATAGCAATACAAGCCTTTCTGAAGAAACGAGGAAGGTCTCAAATACACAACCTAACTCTACACCTAAAGGAACTGGAGAAAGAACAGCAAATAAAGCCTAAATCCAGCAGGAGAAGAGAAAGAATAAAGATCAGAGCAGAAATCAATGAAATAGAAACCAAAAGAACAGTAGAACAGATCAACGAAACTAGGAGCTGGTTCTTTGAAAGAATTAATAAGATTGATAAACCCTGGCCAGACTTATCAAAAAGAAAAGAGAAATGACCCAAATCAACAAAATCATGAATGAAAGAGGAGAGATCACAACCCACACCAAAGAAATACAAACAATTATAAGAACATATTATGAGCAACTCTATGCCAGCAAATTAGATAATCTGGAAGAAATGGATGCATTCCTAGAGATGTATCAACTACCAAAACTGAACCAGGAAGAAATAGAAAACCTGAACAGACCTACACTGTTCCAAAAACTAGAAATGGAAGGAAAACTTCCAAACTTGTTTTATGAGGCCACCATTACCTTGATCCCCAAACCAGACAAAGACCCCATCAAAAAGGAGACTTACAGACCAATATCCTTGATGAACATGGATGCAAAAATTCTCACCAAAATACTAGCCAATAGGATCCAACAGTACATTAAAAGGATTATTCAACACGACCAAGTGGGATTTACCCCTGGGCTGCAAGGTTGGTTGAACATCTGCAAATCGATCAACGTGATACAATACATTAACAAAAGAAAGAACAAGAATCATATGATCCTCTCAATAGATGCAGAAAAAGCATTTGACAAAGTACAGCATCCTTTCTTGATCAAAACTCTTCAGAGTATAGGCATAGAGGGTACATACCTCAATATCATAAAAGCCATCTATGAAAAACCTACAGCGAATATCATTCTCAATGTGGAAAAACTGAGAGCTTTCCCCCTAAGGTCAGGAACGTGGCAGGGATGTCCACTATCACCACTGCTATTCAACATAGTATTAGAAGTCCTAGCCACAGCAATCAGACAACAAAAAGAAATAAAAGGCATCCAAATTGGCAAAGAAGAAGTCAAACTTTCATTCTTTGCAGATGATATGATACTTTATGTGGAAAACCCAAAAGACTCCACCCCAAAACTGATAGAACTCATACAGGAATTCAGTCAAGTGGCAGGATATAAAATCAATGCACAGAAATCAGTGGCATTCCTATACACCAACAACAAGACAGAAGAAAGATCCCATTTACAATTGCACCCAAAACCATAGGATACCTAGGAATCAATCTAACCAAAGAGGCAAAGAATCTGTACTCAGAAAACTATAAAATCCTCATGAAAGAAATTGAGGAAGACACAAATAAATGGAAAAACCTTCCATGCTCATGGATTGGAAGAACAAATATTGTGAAGATGTCAATGCTACTTAGAGCAATCTATACATTCAATGCAATCCCCATCAAAATACCATCCACTTTTTTCAAAGAAATGGAACAAATCATCCTAAAATTTGTATGGAACCAGAAAAGACCCCGAATAGCCAGAGGAAGGTTGAAAAAGAAAAGCAAAGCTGGCGGCATCACAATCCGGACTTCCAGCCCTATTACAAAGCTGTCATCATCAAGACAGTATGGTACTGGCACACAAACAGACACATAGATCAATGGAACAGAATAGAGAGCCCAGAAATGGACCCTCAACTCTATGGTCAACTAATCTTCCACAAAGCAGGAAAGAATATCAAATAGAAAAAAGACAGTCTCTTCAACAAATGGTGTTGGGGAAATTGGACAACCACATGCAGAAGAATGAAACTGGACCATTTCCTTACACCACACACAAAAATAGACTCCAAATGGTTGAAAGACCTAAATGTGAGACAGGAGTCCATCAACATCCTAAAGGAGAACACAGGCAGCAACCTCTTCGACCTCAGCCACAGCAACTTCTTCCTAGAAACATCGCCAAAGGCAAGGGAAGCAAGGGCAAAAATGAACTATTGGGACTTTATCAAGATAAAAAGCTTTTGCACAGCAAAAGAAACAGTCAACAAAACCAAAAGACAACCAACAGAATGGGAGAAGATATTTGCAAATCACATATCAGATAAAGGGCTAGTATCCAAAATCTATAAAGAACTTATTAAACTCAACACCCAAAGAACAAAGAATCCAATCAGGAAATGGGCAGAAGACATGAACAGACATTTTTCCAAAGAAGACATCCAAATGGCCAACAGACACATGAAAAAGTGCTCAACATCACTCGGGATCAGGGAAATCCAAATCAAAACCTCAATGAGATACCTAACCCACACCAGTCAGAATGGCTAAAATTAACAAGTCAAGAAACAACAGATGTTGGTGGGGATGCAGAGAAAGGGGCACCCTCCTACACTATTGGTGGGAATGCAAGCTGGTACAGCCACTCTGGAAAACATATGGAGGTTCCTCAAAAAAGTTGAAAATAGAGCTACCCTACGATCCAGCAATTGCACTGCTGGGTATTTACCCCAAAGATACAAATGTAGAGATCCGAAGGTGTACGTGCACCCCGATGTTTATAGCAGCAATGTCCACAATAGCCAAACTGTGGAAAGAGCCAAGATGTCCATCGACAGAAGAATGGATAAAGAAGATGTTGTATATATATACAATGGAATATTATGTTGTATATATATACAATGGAATATATATCACTGATATGAGGAATTCTTAATCTCAGGAAACAAGCTGAGGGTTGCTGGAGTGGGGGGTGGGGTGGGAGGGATGGGGTGGCTGGATGATAGACATTGGAGAGGGTATGTGCTATGGTGAGCGCTGTGAATTGTGCAAGACTGTTGAATCACAGATCTGTACCTCTGAAACAAATAATGCAATATATGTTAAGAAAAAAAAAAAAAGAAGAAGATAGCAGGAGGGGAAGAACGAAGGGGGGGGAATCAGAGGGGGAGATGAACCATGAGAGACAATGGACTCGGAAAAACAAACTGAGGGTTCTAGAGGGAAGGGGGGTGGGAGGATGGGTTAGTCTGGTGATGGGTATTAAAGAGGGCATGTTCTTGGGTGCCTGGATGGCTCAGTTGGTTAAGCGACTGCCTTCGGCTCCGGTCATGATCCTGGAGTCCCGGGATCGAGTCCTGCATCAGGATCCCTGCTCGGCAGGGAGTCTGCTTCTCCCTCTGACCCTCCTCCCTCTCATGCTGTCTCTCATTCTCTCTCTCTCAAATAAATAAATAAAATCTTTAAAAAAAAAAAAAGAGGGCATGTTCTGCATGGAGCACTGGGTGTTATGCACAAACAATGAATCATGGAACACCACATCAAAAACTAATGAGGTAATGTATGGTGATTAACATAATAATAAAAAATTTTAAAAAAAGAAAGAAATTTAACATGTCTTTTTTGAGTGGTGCCAGTATTTTCATTAGAAGTATTGTTGTCTATCTTAGAGTTCTTTTTATAAGATTGCAAAGTTTTGGAGTGAACTATCTCAATCCTATTTCTCCCCTGAGCTCTATTACTTTTAGTGCATGAATTTGCAGAAGTATTATTTATTTCAAAGCGCATATGTTATATTCCCCCACGGATGGGTCCCTATATTGCTTCCAATCTGTATTCACTCATGTCTCCCTTGAAAATTTGTGGTGTTCATAAGAATGAATTTGTGGAGTAACAGGTTAAATGAATACCTGATTTTACTGTACACTGACAGATTTCTCTTAAGAATCATTATACCAGTTCATATTTCCACCAATGTTTTCTATATATCTTGGTTTTTAACAGCTAAATAATATTCCATCTGATGGAAAGAGGTAGTATAATTCAATTACCATTCCTCCACTTTTGGATCTTTGTGTTATTTCTAATTTTTGATATATTATATTAAACCTCATAGATATTCATCCTTCTGTATAAATCTTTGTACAGTGTTGACTGTTTTTTAAAGATAATTTCCTGAAAGTGTGGAAATAGAGGAAGATAAAATAACAATTATATAATGTTTTTTGATGCACATTGCCAAATTGCTTACCAGAAAGCTTGTACCAGTTAGAGTTCCCATCAGAAATCTCTCATGTGTTCATTCACAAAATATTTATTAAATGCCTCATATTTTCCAGGTACTCTTGGAGCCATTGGGGATTAGGCAAAGAATGATCTCTATTCTTCATGGGGGTGGGAGAGGAAGCTAAGGAAGGATATAATTTCAGTTGGGAACTAGCTTCAGGCTGTCCCCACAGGAAGCTCTGTACACAAATTAGAGTGTGGAATTAGTCCCCCCTTGAGGCATGAGGTTAGGCCATCTGTCATCCGTGTCTGCTGAGATGGAGAATGGGGAGTGGGTTGCTGGGCAAAAAAGCCCTCCATTGGTCAAAAACAATTCTCCATTAAAGGAGGCAGTTGTGCTTTTTTAGCTGCCACCACTCACAGAGGTTAGGGTTGAAGGCAGCTGCTGGTGAAGGGGATCTGGGTGAAGTACTACTTTTCTATGTGTAAGAACTTGGCCCAAGCTAAAACTTCATATTTTTCTTAAGTTAAGAACTCTTAAGACCCTCTCTTTCAACATGAAGGAGGCTGAACAGACTCAATTTTCATTTCTTTATTTTGACTTCCAACAAATAAGAACCTCACAACTATAGGGTCTCTTCAAGCTACCCTCACAACCGTTTGTCAATGCTCTGACCCACAGTGAAAATCTGAAACAACCAAGGGAAAATTTAAAGTCCATCTACTCCATCTTTTTCTTTCAGAGTAGATAATATTCACTTCATCCTAGCTAGAGAGGAATTTACGGCTGTTATACTTCTTCAGGCCAAAATCTAATTTTATTTCCACTGGGTATGTTCAGTAAGTGCAGATGGGCAATAATATCTCTCCAATTCTAGGTAAGGAGATATAAATGAGACTCTGTTGGGTACATTAGGAGGCAGAAGCCAGTATCACAGCTAGAGTGGCCAACCAGTTGGATTTGCCTGGCGCTGAAGGGTTGCCCTGGACGGGACCCAGAGCTTTCATTGTTAAGACTGCAATCATCCAGGGGCACCTGGGTGGCTCAGATGGTTAAGCATCTGCCTTCGGCTCGGGTCCTGATCCCAGGGTCCTGGGATCAAGTCCCATGTCCGGTTCCTGGCTCAGCGGGGAGCCTGCTTCTCCCTCTGCCTCTCCCCCTGCTCATGCTCTCTCTCTCTCTGTATCTCTGTGTCTCAAATGAATAAATAAAATCTTAAAAAAAAAAAAAAAAGACTGGAATCATCCCAGGCAAATCGGAATACTTCGTCACTGTAGGTCTCAATTAAAAACTCACATTTTATTAATATTTGTTGTTACAAATTGTAATTTTCCACTTTTTCCCAATGGTTTATGATATTCTCTGAGTTTACCATAACTGTATTGTTTATAGTCAAAAGAAATTTACCCAAAAGTTCATAGTTCTCACAATAATTTACCCTTAACCTACAAATTTATCCTTAACCAAGATTTTTTTTTAATTATTAGAGCTATAAATATTGCCAAATGTAAAAGAAATCAAAGGTAAAGGCAAGTTCAAGAGGTATAAATGACTTAAAATTTGACAATTTTGTTCTAAATAAGCGAGAGCCGGTCACACAGCTAGCTACTTCTCAGCCTTTTACAATACTAAATTCTCAGACTAAAGCAGATTTTGTAAAGGTGTCTCTATCCATCCCTGACTCAAATGTTAATGTCCAGAACTTTCACTTGTTGGCTTCTATCACCATACTGATTGCTAAAATACACACAAGGAATTTGTGGATGCAGAAAAAGCTAGAAAGAGAAAAGCAAGGAGGATAGAAACTAGAGAGGAGAGAAGAGCCCACAGAGGCAGGCCAACAGACACATTTTTAGGAGAAGAAGTGCCAAGCAATGAATTCTCAGTTCACTTTCTCACAGTAAGTTTCTCTGTTTCCACCTCCAGTAAAGCCTTTCATATGTGCAAATGTTGCCTGGGTTGCATCTTACAGAATCTAAAACACAGGGTTTTGTTTCACTTTAAGGTTGACACCGTTTGATAGAAGGACAACTGGAACAGTAGGGAAAACTGTTCCTACAATGGAAGTACTTCAGTGGGCAAAGCAGCTCAGGGCCAGAGATAACCATGAAAACAACTCAAAAAAACCTTTGGAATGTATTTTCCATAATCTCTGAAATGGGGGTTCCGAACATCCTTACTTGGGTATTAAGGGGCAGGGAGATTAAGTTAGCTGGTATCTGGGTAACAAGTGTACATTTTAGGACCCCCTAAAACTCAGGTGTAATTTATCCTGAGTGTGTTTTTCCATTTTGTCCAAGATTGACTATTTCTGCAGAAACCAGTTTTTGCTGCAACCAGCACATCAGATGAGACAGGCTCTGTGCGCATGGGCTTCCTCACTCTATTGCTCCATGCTTGCCTGCTATTTCAAATAAGGTACAGTCTCATTCTGTATCAATCACATCTTCCCACTGCTCAGTACCTCCATCTGTATTTTCAGAAACTGGGAAGATGAAATAAATTTAACATGGAAAAAGTTCTGCTACAAAATCTGCTGTGAAATAGAACCTCTCTTTGTTGACGGGCTTAGCGACCTTACACAAATTGAGTGATAGCTCTGAGAAAAATATGCAGCATGGAAACAGACCAGCAATGTTGTCAATTTGTTCTTCCCTGATAGATCAAGGACAGAATGTCAGCAATTCATTTTGGGGAGTCACAAAAATTATAGATGAGGAAGATTATTTGATACAAGAACCTTATCAGGAGATGCAGGTTGTTACCAGCAGTGGAGGAAAATAACTGTTATACTTGCAAATGAGGGGCTTTATCATATGCTTCACTGCATCACCGTAAACACTCTCTGGGAGCCTTTCACCAAGGCCTATCTGTGCCTATGCATCCTTCTGGAAGCATTTACAGAGTAGAAAAGTTGAAATCAACTTTGACACTAATATCAATCTTGAACATCTTCCAAGACCAAAGCTGATTTATTTTCCTGGGAGAGAACCATGAGAAGGAAACTGATAGTTGCCATTAGGTCACCTACTCAAGCCTCCGGGGACAGCTCATTGCAATATGCTTGTTTTTCATTGTATGTTATTAGAACATCATGAACAATAATGCTTCCAAAACTTTCTAAGGAGAATTCATGCAAATGTATATAAAGGAAAGTTTCTTGAATAGTATAACTTTCTCTTTTACCAATTGTCATAAAAATAATTTTCTTTTATTCTTTGTTAAACTCTATCATGCCCATTCTAAGTCTTTCAGACATCTCAGAGAGCTTTTCCTTCTTCCGGACATTAAGTTGCCTCTGAAGAGAAAACAAGCACACCGTATACAGCACGTTGATTATTCTGGTATTGAGATGCTCATCTCTAGCTCTACAGTATATGTAATGCTTAAAGTAGAGAATGTTACCCCTCCTCTCCATTGACACTTGTTTTCTTAGATGTAAAATGAAAATATGATTTTTTTTACTTTTTCCAAAAGTCATGATTTTCTGTATTTAGTGACAACGTTCTAGAATCCAGACCTTCACACTTCTTAATATTTTTAATAATTACAATCTAAATCACTCTCCATCTCTGTCTGGACCACATCCTTACTCCTAGATACTAGGAAGAACCAGGAGGAACAGAGAATAAAGAATTAGTTTTATTAAGGAGTGCTGACTTCCGAAGGTTTGACAAATTGATGGTTGGAGATAAAGGTATTGGGCGTAAAGGGAGAGATCCATGTATTCATTCATGAACTTGTATCAAGGGCCTACAACGTGTCATGTACTGCAGCAGATGCCGGAGGTGGAAAAAATGAACCAGACCCAGGAAACCATGAAAAACAACATGAGCTACAGTGGTGTTAACATTGTCACTGCAGCACAGTCAGGGCGCAAAGGAGGGAGGTCTCAATCCTGGCTGAGGGTTTGGGATCCAAAAACTTTACCTAGAAGTTTCCTAGGTTGGGATTGGTAGAGAAGTACATCTTTGCCAGAGAGACCGAAAGAGAGAAGGAGAAGTGGAAGAGGAAAACAGACGCCTTCCCCCTTTAGGGACCATCGCATGCAAGTGGGTCACTGAATATTCAGGGAATGATCACGTAAGCAGCACACACATGTTCTTCTACAGCAGTATTTATCTTCAGAATTTAAGTCGGAAGCCTTAGTTAACCCTAAGAGGGTTATTTTCTTAAGGACCATGAAAACGTAGATACTTAATGACTGCTTAATAATGAGAAAAGGAGAGCGAGAGACTGTATTGTGATTGTTTATACAAAACTTTGCTCTTCTTCCTCACCGCACGCACGTTAGATAATGGCAAGAACCCTGAGGCATTTTCTATCAGAGGCAAAAATCACAAGTCACCTTTGCCCATTGTCCAGGCTGAAGTTCGTCCACCTTCAATGGGCTGCACTGCTCTGTATTCCTTCAATGTCCCAGGAATGAAAACCATGAGTGCTCATTTCCTGATGGAAATTGTGTCTCTCCACTTCACTCTAACTTCCTCTGCACTTTAGTGGAGAGAAAGAGAAGACACCATGAAACAGGAGCTATTTGCTGCTAGGAGAACAATCGCCTTCTCACCAAAATGATCAGTTAAAGGAAAAAAACAGCTTTTTCTTATTCCTGTTCTTCGCATTTCCCTTACTTCCCTAGGAGACTTCCTGTCTAATGGGTTCTTTAGGCTTCTGTGATGCTACGGTAAAGAGAGGGTATCACAAAAGTAGTGAATAGGAAAAGGAGAAAGAATTAGCCAAAGTTGCTAAATTGTTTTATATGATCAAATGGTGAGGGAAGTCTGGGAAAATGACGAGAGAAAAACCACATGTAATAAGGATGGATAAGAAAGTGTTTGAGAAGTAAGGGTCTGTAGGGAGGTGTTGGGAATGCTGCAACATGTAATGGAAGTAGCTAGACGATGAAAGAGAATTTAACAGGTGTGCTATAATCTAAGTATTTAGACAAGCTGAATGGTTTCCATGAAATACTAGTAAAAAGTTGGAAAGTTTTAAAATTCATTTTGATTTCCAGGGCTATATTTCTTTAATCATAGCTGTGCTCTAAAATTGGACCCTATGGCTTCAGTTTAATAAGAATTATGCTTCCTTGACCTGTAAGCTTACTAATTCACAATGATATTAATTCTACTCTGTCTGGTACAGTAGTCACAAGCCACGTGTGGCTATCAAGTGCTTGCAGTATGGCTAGTCAGGGTTGAGATGCATTGTAACTGTAACATACAGCAGGATTTTGAAGACCTAGTCAAAAAAATTTTAAGGGCAAGGAAGCAAAATATCATTAATAATTTATATATGAATTACATGCTGATATGAGAATATATTGTCTATATTGAGTTAAGTAAAATGTATTATTAATAATTTATTAGTAATTTACCTGTTTCTTTTTCCTTTTTTTTTTTTTTTCCCAGAGAGAGAGAGACTCTTGAGTAGGCTCCATGCCCAGCGCAAGCCCAACACAGGGCTTGATCTCATGACCCTGGGATCATGATCTGAGCTGAAATCAAGAGTCAGACGCTTAACCAACAGAGCCACCTATGCACCCCTCTTTTTCCTTTTTTTAACATGCTACTAAAAAGTTTTAAATTACATCTGGGCTCACAATGCCAAATTACATAGGTGGTTTACATTATTACATTTTTATTGGATAGCATGTACTAATTTATCACAGAAACTAACCACAAACAGTAACTAAGCATCCTGTGTGAGAAGGACACTGAGAGATTTTCTCTGGCTAGGAAACAGTAGAGCTTAGTTGTGAGGCTCATGAGCTCTGAGGTCCATATTTCTGGGCTTACTCTCAGCACCACCATCTATGAGTATGTATTCTTGGGTGAAACACTCAACATTTTTGACCTCTGTTTCCTAATCTAAAAAATGGAATTGATAATAGTAACTTCCTCCCAGAATGGTTGATACAGGTAAAACATTTACAATAGTGTTTTACATGATTAGTGAATTAGCTTGTATTCTAATTACTCCCAGGGAGGGAAGGGTACTAAAATGTATTGAGTGCTCTTTTCAGTTTTCTTTTATTTATGTCTTTCTGAAAGCTCCATGAGGTCAGGGGCTGTTTCTATTCTGTTTTATCCTTTATACACAACAACTAGCACAATGTAAGGCAGGAACATATTTACTAAATATTGAATGAATGAGTCCGGGATGGAGAATCAATTAGTGGACAGTATTATCACCCCTATTTTAGAGAAGAGGAAATTGAAGTTTGCAGAAATTCAGAAGTTAAAAGGTTAGATGAAGTTACAAAATTCATAGATGATAGAGTCGAGATTTAAATCCAAATTTGCATGAACATTCAGTCTGTGAACTCAAGGAGCATTCCATCTAGTTAAAGAAATAAAATGTGTTTCAAATTAAAAAAAAAAAATTAACACTACTAGTTCGTAGATGATACTATTTAAATAACTTGATCGATAATTACTAAAAAAGTTCAATGTGGAAAGATTTCACGTCCAGCAGGTGTGTGCAGGAAAGCATTGGAAGGGACAGGATGGAAGCTGGACCTCTAGAGATTCATTAAGTTGGATTGGGTGAGCACTTCTTCTGGGAAAAGGGGTCAGTTGTGGCAACTGAAATAGACTGAGCATAGGTATGGAGGCTGAAATCTAAAGGCAGGTTTTGTTTTTTGTTGTTGTTTTGTTTTTTTTCTTTTGTTTTGTTTTAGATTTCTTTAGTTTATTTATTTCAGAGAGAGAACAAGCAGTGAGAGAGAGAGAGAGAGAGAGAGAGAGAGAGAAGCAGACTCCCTGCTGAGCAGGAAGCCTGATGTAGGGCTAGATCCCAGGACCCAGAGATCATGACCAGATGCTTAACCGACTGAGCCATCCAGGCGCTCCCAAAGGTAGGTTTTGAAGCTCTACAATGGTTCTTTTTGCCTGGAGAAGATAGTTCATGTAAATTTATTAATAGAATTTAGGCAGAAATAAACTTGAGGTTAGGTCTTAGGCTTTGAATGAAGATTGAGGCAAGAAGTTAGAAATTTGGCAAGCAAATAATACTTTGTCTTTCTTTTTAGGATATTCAAGATGGGATAGCAGCAGTGTGCAAGAAAAAGCAGGAGAGGGATATTCAAGGTAGGGAAATAATTAAGGAGACTTGCACAATCCAGCCATGTGGTAGTAAAGATAAGAATAAGAGATTTGGAAATAGGAATGGAAAGAAAAGGAACAATTTAAGAGTTGTTAAAGACGGTGTTCTAGCTTCAAAGACCCAATCTGGATGATTAGTCACTAAAAGTAAAATATGTGAACTTTTATTTTCCTATTTAAATAAAAAAATATTCGTTCTTGATTTCTCTTGTCTTGCACATAGCCCACATTTACTTTGTTACAAGCTCTAGCCACTCTATTCAGAAATATCTAATAAATTGAATCCCTCCTTTCATTCCTATGAACTCTTGTGTTATTTTATATTTTTTTCTTACTGGAGTTATTTTAAGAGCTTTTGTGTTAGATAAGAACATTTGCTCACAATTCCTTCCTTCTCTCCCCATTTCTATCTTGGCTTTTTGTGAGTAGGGCACCTCTTGTCCTCTAACCCAGAAATTTCTACCCGTGGATCTAATATTTGTGTTCTAAAGGATGACTAGCTCCTAGTAAAATTGCTCACAATTTGTAGAGGAATTTTGGTAAAAAGAATTCACCTTTTGCATCATAGCTCTGATATTGAACACTCTGTGAAGCCTGATTGAATTTTCCAAAGCTATGTTCTTTCATCTTATTTTACAATTAATCTTTTAAGGATTTATTATTGTAGATTGTCTATATTTGAACGTTTCTCTCGTTGATCTGCAACCTCTTTGAGACTTATGACTATTCTTTACTAAGTTTTTGATACCCAGTCTTTAGAACAATATTTGGTACTTTTAAGTCAGTAAATGTCAAAATAATGAATGGCTAACACTGAGATACCTCCTTCAATATTGTTTTGCTAGTCTAGGTATTTTGAATTTCCACATAAATTTTAGAAGCATCTCTTTTTTTATTTTATTTTTTTAATTTATTTATTTTTATTAACATATAATGTATTATTTATTTCAGGGGTACAGGTCTGTGATTCACCAGTCTTACACAATTCACAGTGCTCACCATAGCACATACCCTCCCCAATGTCCATCACCCAGCCACCCAATCCTTCCCACCCCCCACCACTCCAGCAAACCTCACTTTGTTTCCTGAGATTAAGAGTCTCTTATGGTTTGTCTCCCTCTCTGTTTTCATCTTGTTTCATTTTTTCCCTCTCTTCCCCTATGATCTTCTGTCTTGTTTCTCAAATTAGAAGCACCTTATTAATTTCTACCAAAAAAAATTTTGTTGGACTCTGATGGGGATTAGGTTGAATCTGTACATAAAACTCAGGAAAAGTGATATATTAACCACATCGGGTCTTTCAATCTATAAGCATATTCTATCTCCCATTTTCTTCAGTAATGTCACATAATTTTCAATGTAGAGGTTTGGCATATGTTGTATTAAATTTACCCCTAAATGTTTTGGTTTTATTGCTTTTTAAAATAATTTTTAAATTTCATGCTTTGTTTGTGAAAATATACTAAAATGCAATTGATTTTTCTGTATTCCCATGTATCTTGAAATCTTG
This sequence comes from Halichoerus grypus, assembly GCF_964656455.1. Classification (NCBI taxonomy): domain Eukaryota; kingdom Metazoa; phylum Chordata; class Mammalia; order Carnivora; family Phocidae; genus Halichoerus; species Halichoerus grypus. Next base: position 82,131,788 of record NC_135714.1, read on the forward strand.
CTAAATTCATTTATTAGTTCTGGTGCTGTATTCTGTGTACACAACCATGACAGATTTAATTCTTCCTTTACATCTTTTTGTTAATTTTTTTTCTTGCCTCAGTACAATAACTAAGACCTCCAGTACACTATTGAATAGAAGTGGTGAGAGTGGGCATCCTTGCCTTGCACAATTCTAGAAATAAGTAGCAGGACAGGGTTGAGGATGTAATTACCACGAAATCTTAAATAGAAGCTTAATATAAACTGTAATAAATAAGCTATGAAAAGGGACAGAGACCTTTCAATGGAGAGAGAAAGTTTTTTTTTAAAGATTAATTACTTAAACATTCAGAAATCTAAAAGAAGTTAATGAGAAGGTCATTAATTAGTACTTGAAGAAGCATTTCTTTTAATCCTTTTAGTATTCTAGAGTATTTCTGCTAAATGGTTTTTGCGTCATCCTGAATAATTTATGGTAGCTTTTTGCACTTTTTTTTTTTTTGTCCACTCACAAGTTTCACTATAAATGGGAAAGAGGTGTATTTGAGTGCTGCAGACAAAATGAATGAGAGATCCTACAAATGGTGCCAATCGCTGTCATCCACTAGTATTCCAGCCCAGGCTGCACGTCACAGCGGAACAGATTGGGGTAGCTGTGAGGATGGGGTGATGTTAATGATTCTTCCTGAACACAAATATGGCTGTGTAGAACCTCCTTCTGTTTATTGGATTGTTCTTACACTACAGTCAAGGCAAGTTGAGTTGGGTCTCATGGCATCATCTAAGCAAAGTAAGCTCATATTTTTTTTTTTAAGATTTTATTTCTTTATTTATTTGAGAGAGTGTGTGAGAGTGAGCGGGGGAAGGGGCAGAGGGAGAGGGAGAGAATCTCAAGCAGACTTCCTGCTGAGCAAGAAGCCAGACCTGGGGCTCAATCTCACAACCCTGAGATCATGACCTGAGTCAAACCAAGAGTCAGACGCTCAACCAATTGAGCCACCCAGGCGCCCCTCTGCCCATATTCCAATAGCTCCTGCCTCGCTGCAACAGAGCTCCCCCATGAGCCTTCTGTACAACAGAAATCACCCAGCTCCTGGCAGACCAATATGCCCTGAGGCTTTTATTTTAAGAGACTGAGGTGGGACAATTTTCTCTTATTTACCAGAATATCTAGTCAAAGGGATGAGGAGTTAATTACAATTTGTTTAGTTGCTTTCACTTACTTAAATGGAAAATAATCATATGGAACAGGATCCCTGTTCAGATACATATAAAGTATAAGACAGCTGCAGAGGAAGGAGTGAAAAGACATTCTGCCTCCTCTGTGCCTCCCAGTGAGTTCACAGGTAATCTTTGGACAAGTCTTCTTTGCTTAGAGAATAGCTATTTGAATGCCCTCCCTCCTTCCTATGTAATTGTAAAGTGAGGGTCATTCATTGTCTAAACTGGAAGTAAGGATATAATAGAATAGACAAGGGATTAACCAAAATCTCTAAACCCCACAATGCAAATCAGGGAGTTGGTGAATTGATTTACCTCAGAATGACGCATAGAAGGAACTAAATCACTGACCCAGTCCCTTGAGAATAAAAATTAGTGAGAACAATTAGAATGAATCAGAATGGTCCCAACAAGTCCTAGTGGAAGAGGACATCAAAAAGGCCCCTGAAAAAAAAAATTCCTTTAGTTAAAAAAAAAAATCTAGAGTGGATATTTCACTCGTGATGAGGGCTGATTGCTCATGGTCATGCAAAAGTGCTAATCCTATCACCACTAGAATGCAAACTCCACTCAGCCAGAGGTGTCTGTTGGTTTTGTTAATTGCTATCCCTCCAGCACCTGAGAAGTGCCTTGTGTATTGTTGATAGGGAGTTAGCTCAGTCCAATGGTAGCCTCCAAGTACACAATAAGACAGATGATCTCCTGTGTTCATTATCTTTTAAAAAAGATTTTATTTATTTATTTGAGAGAGAGAAAGAGCGACAGAGATAGCAAGAGAGCATGAACAGGTTGGAGAGGGAGAATCAGGGTCCCTGCTGAGCAGGGAGCCCTCAGGGCTGGATCCCAGGATCCAGGGATCATGACAGCCGAAGGCAGACTTTAACCAACTGAGCCACCCAGGCGCCCCAAGTGTTCATTATCTGCATATGTCTTGTCTGTCTCTATCTGTGCTTCATCAGTCTGATGGTGGGGTTATGAGAACTGGAGTTGAGGGAGATGAAAGCAGATGGGAGATACCTGGAGTTTGCTTCATCAGAAAAGTAAGTTGATGAGCCTAAACACAGCTGTAAATCACCTGATGACCTGATGAGCAGCAATGGATTTTATCTGCATATATCAGGTGGAGAACAAAAGTGCAAAAAAATGGATGCCAGAAATGGGCAGGCAACTTAATTCTGTATGAATGTTTGATTGTTTATGAGTATTGGGTGGTTCAAGTATATTTATCTAGTGGGCTGCTTGGTTTTACATCCTCTTAGTGAATAATCAGTACATATGTGCTATGTCTACTTTACCTATGTCTAACAATTCTTAAAAGCTGCTTCTTTATTTATTATTTTTTCTGTCCTCCTTGCAGATCTGTGTCTCTTATTTTCCTTAGCAGAATGTAATATTCTTAAATAATACAGGGAACACATCACATACAAAATAGACACTTGATAAACATTTGTTGATGGAATGAATACAGGAAGAAATTGTCTTAGCATGCAAATGCATTTCATAGAAGATTCTTTGGGCCCAGTCACTCTGGCAGTGATTAGGCTTGACTACAATGGCTGAACATGGAAACTTAAAAAGACCTGAATCACACAATATAAAATGTCATTGTCACCTGAGCCCATCAAGGTCTTCCCAGGCGCAATTTACAAACATTGTCTTGTAAATCTGCAACATCACTTCAAAAGTAGTGCTGTGAAAAGAAGCAGGAAATTGGTGGACCGAGATTCCAATTATATTTCTAAAGGACAAGTGAAAGAAGTTAAATATTTGGAGTGTAAGTTGCTGAGGGTCAGACATCTGGGGTGGAAAGAGAAGGCCTTAAGGAGAAGGTGCTAGACTTCCTGCAGTTACGGTGTGTGGCATTCAAGTAATTAATTAGACCAATATTAGACCTGTGTCTGTATTTGCATTCCAAGCTGGTACACTGGATTATAACAATTAGAGTAAGAAATCAAACATTTCTCTGGTTGGTTCTTACTGACCAGTAAATGTTATTTGTGATCCGTTATGTATTTTAGACCTAACACATTCATTCTCAGAACAGATCAACAATTCCTTTATTTATTTTGCTCCTTCTAAATTTAAATAAATTTAAATAAATAACTACACTATTCAGAACTATCTCATGCAGATACCTTATTGCTTAGATATGTATTTATTTGTCAGAGTAAATCTATGCATGAACATGGATGTATGGAATAGTAATGTGTTGCATTCATGGTATTTTCATGTGTGTTTATGCTTGACCTAACACTGGCTACAGTACTTGCGCTACCCTAATGTAGCAGCCTCCTGAGGGATAGGCATGATGACTTGGAACCTAGAAGACTTTTCTCAAACTTTGACAGTTTTTCACCAACACCACAATCCCTGATTTGAAAAGCTGTGGAGGATTATTTTAAATTCTTAAGCAGTAGATCAGCCTGATGAAAAAGTATCTGTAAAATTTGTAGAAAGCATTTGTGGGACAACCTATAACAAATGGTGTGAAGATGGGGAGATTCACAGTTATAAGCAACATATTTATGGTTGCTGGGAACCAGAGGAAAGAGGACTGGTGAGAAGAAGCTGGGGAGGGGCGAAGAGGGGCCTTTTGGAGATTGTTTAATAGTAAGAATCTCGTAACTGGAGTCAGGTTGGATACAGGGGAAGAGAAGAGGACTTGCTAGTTGATGAAAGAAGGAACTTTTTGAGAAAAATGGGTAAACTGGGAAACGGGTCGCTTGGTTAAAAAGAGAATCAAGTTCAAATAATTTTATTTTTTGTGAACTCTTGCCAATTCTTTTCCTTCAGGTTTCGGTGATAAACTTTAGCAAAGATGGTAGAGATGTGAACTGAAGCAATGCTTCGCAGACAAAGATGCATGCTTTACCCTCACGATACATTTAGCTTTCGGGTTTGTTAGTTTTAACCGTGTCATATTGCTGATGTGTATTTTTAACTTTCATTGCTTCTATCAATTCTTGTCAATTCTGAAGAACTTCTCCCTTTCCAGAGCCTTTATTGTGCTAAAAAAGCAACTGGCAAGCAACTAGTACATTGCACCCCGTAGGCACCCAATAAACACTTGTTTCCTAACTGCCTGGCTGAATGTGTCTTCAGGAACATGGGCAATAAACCCAACTGCCCTCAAAATAACAGATGCTGGTATCTGGTAGGCATTCCCCTGAGGCCTTGTTAACTACATAGCTAATGTCAGGAGACGCCTGAACGTTGTTACCTGTTCAAAACACGTGATGCTTCAGTCATTTGCCAACATATATGCATTTGTGTGAAAGAATGAACTAAAAGCACATTGGGTCTTAAGCACCTGATACTTGTATGAGGATAGGAAAAACCAGCTGATCATTGCAAAATTGATCAATCCTGGGGGATGAGATGTTGTCAGGTATAAAAACCTGGACATAGTTAGAACTGGGGAGTTAATCATTTCATCATTAGGAATGTATGGGGAGAAAATGAGAAATTGGGGGGGAGGATGAGAGCAGGTATCATTGAAAAAACAATGAAAAAACAATAAATTTCACTACAAAAATCTTTAAAATTTTCTGCATAAAAATAAGGTCAAATAAAAAAGGAGGAACCTATTTTCAGACACTCAGTGTTAAATTGTTAATATGTAAAGGACCCCTAGAAATAACAAGAAAATCACTAAATGTAGACATAAAATGACCAAACAATATGAAGAAACACTTCTCTAAGTAGAAAATACTTTTAACTAACAAACTTTTTTTTTTTAAGTTTAGGAATATTTCTAATTAGAAAAATAAAAATTAAAACACTACCTGTCAGATTAGCTAAGATTTTTTTTAAATAGTGTAAAATATTAATCATACTTTCTAATGGACAAAAGTGAGAAAGTATCACTATTTTTTAAAATTTATTTGAGAGAGAGAGAGAATGAGGAGAGGTGGGGAGAGCAAAAGGAGAAGGAGAGAGAGTCTCGAGCAGACTCAGCGCTCAGCGCAGAGCCTGAAAGGCTTGATCTCATGAACCTGATCTCATGATCTGAGCTGAAACCAAGAGTCATGCTTAACTGACTGTGCCATTCAGACCCCTGAGCAGGTATCTTTAGAATTAGAATAACAGGGTTTTAAAAATTCAGTTCTTCATGTGTTTCCCCTGTAGGTCATATAGATTCCTCCATGATGCAGCCCCTGCCCATTGTTCCAGATTTTTTCATAACCACCTCCTTTCCAAGTTATTGTCCAGTCAGACTAGTATTTGCAGTTCCCCAAATGTACCACGTCTTTTCATGTCTATATTTTGGGGTCCCCAGACTAGAATGTGTTCTACGCTTGTTCACCTGGCAAATCCCTGATCACTCTCTAAGACTCATCCCCAACATCCCTCCTCTGTTAGATCTTCCCAGCCATAATCCTTTTATCCTCTTCTCACACCTCAGCAAAGAAACTGTCTCTGTATCTTGACTACATTTATACTGTTCCATGGTTTATATCACATGTTACATGTTATTAATTTATTTACATATGTGTCTCTTCTGTTACTTATACATTGCTTGAGAACAGCAAGAGGTTTTAATCTTCTCTGCATCCCAAGTTTCTGCCACTGAGCTTGACACAAGAAATTAGGTGTTGGCTGATATGAATTGAATAAAACTTTTAAGCCTCTGTTGGTTGCTTCAGCACATCACTGCATATGTAGTGAAAGCATAACCTTAAACCAGATCATTGCACACCACACACACACACACATCTTCCCTAAAAGGGCCAAGTTTAGAGTTTTTGTTAAACTAGAGATTTTATATATGCAATTTCCACCAAAGTATTTGAAAATGTAAAAATTATATTATTTAATTACTGAGTAGTCACAAAACTATACCCTCAGCGCTCAAGAAACCTAGTGGTTTCATTTCTTTCACTCTGGAACTACCATCAGGGAAGCATATCATGAACAGACTTAATGACTTACTAAGTAGAACTGTAATAAGAAACTAATACTTAATGCTCTAGTTTGCTTTCCTCGGCCCCCTGACTTGCTCAAATGTCAGGAAGGCATGCTCAGTTTATTTTCACCCACACTTTCTTTCACTTATCTCAGAAAACCATTTTTTGCTGCCATAAAAATAAATGCCAAAAGTAATTTTTAATCACAGATTTTATTTCACGTAGGCCGCTAAGGAATGCTCATCAGTCTTAACATTGTTTTTAGATTTTCAGATCACTTATTCCACTATAGCCTAGATGATGCACATTTTAAGATGTGATTGAAAGGACATGTTACAACAACAACTCACTTGTCAAGGATTCGTGGTGAATGTGTCTACATTAGTTCAAATTCCGTTGGTGGAATGTGGTCCTGCAACTATTACAGCTTTTAAAATTTTTAACATTTTGGAGGAAAAAAAACTTCCCAAAAATACCTTATGCTTTTTTGTATCCATAAAGAGGAATTCAATTAATTGAAATTTTCTTAATGATTCAGAGTCATCAGTATGAACACACGTCGTTTTGTGCCCTCATCCCTTAAAGTTAGTCTTTAGGCATAAACCAGTCCATGAGCATTTTAGGATTTGCCCCTCCACTAACAGATTCCAGATGATTGTGCTTTTAGGCCTCTAACTTTGTTTTCAGTTGAAATTTATTTTTTGACTGTTAAGTAAATTAGTCTCCAGCTCTCTGGGCTCCAAGCTTACTACATTGCAATCATGTTCAGTCAACTTTGGGAGGATTGGGAGTGGTTTAATTTCTCTCTGGATGCAATAGCTTAGAGATTTTATAGTTGAGTTTACTTAAAAAAAAGATTTCCAGGATACCCTGAATTGGCTGGAGCAGTTTCACATAAGGTCAGTTGGGTCCATCAGGAAGTTGAGATGGAGTTTAGAGCGAGAGGTTTACTTGGGGCTTACTCCTGGGAAAGGAAAAGAGGGAAGGAAGAAGTTTGGTCAAGAAGGGCCTCAGAGTGCAGTGCAGGTTTGACGAAGTCTTGGCCAACCCAACAGGGCACGCTGGAGCACAAAACACCCATTCGAGGAATTCCATGTTGGGCAGAATGGCTAGGTCCTTGTAGCCCAGCCAATGAAGTTGGGGACTTTCTGGGAAGAGTGTGGCCTCTACTTGAACTCCAAGGTGGATTCTAAAGGCAGGGACAGCTGCAGGCTATCAGCTGACTGCTCTCCCTGCAGCTGAAAGGAAAGTTCTTCCTTAAATAGAGATCAAATAGGTGCACCTTTCTAGCTGCACGGGTATATACATCATCTGGAAATATATTTGAAAAGAAGCACAAGTTCAGAGAAAGATAGGAAAAAGTAGTTGTTTTCTGTACCTTTGTAAGTTTATACTTTCTGTACCTTTCTACCTAATGGTAAAAAGCAGAGAGCCTGATGGGAAGCAATCAGTGAGTCTGAGGATGAGGAGGGTAGTGATCAGGGAAGCAGGGGGTTCTGGCCAAGGAGGATAACAGTTAAATAAACACATGATCAAAATCTTAATTTTCATAGCAGCAAATTGACCTTTCTTGGAAGGACCCAGTTTGGAAAGGTATAGACAGAAAGATATCTAGGGTGGAAGGCAAGACCACCGAGAATATTACTGAGTAAACTGCCTCTATTTGTTTTACTTTGTAATTCTGTATATTAAGCATTTTAATTATTCAGAAAGTTTTATTTTTTGAAATTTAGAATCATCTTGTCTATTTTCAGAAAAGTTGGTATTTTATTGTTATCACATTAAATATATGAATTAACTTAAGAACTGAAATCTTTATAATATTGAATCTTAGCTGTGGGTTTTTTTTAATTTAAGAGAATCCTTATGTATTTTAGGGATGTTTTAAATATTTTCTCATGTAAGTTTTACATATTTATGATCAAGTTAATTACTAGGCATTTTTTGTTGGCATCATATATGTGGTTTTCTGATTCACTATATTTTTTATTTGGTGGCTTTTATAAATACAAAAGCTATATATTTCTCAATATTAATTTTAGCATCCCCCACCTTACTGAATTATTTTGTTTTTGATTAATTATCTTGCATTTCTTATTAGTTATTTTTTTAAAATAATAGTAATAATTTTGTCTCTTCCTTCCCAACTTCTATAGTTCTAATATCTTTTTCTTACCTAATTGCATTGACTTATAACTCCAATACAATGTTAATAGTACTGAAACATTGGTTACAGTAATCAGTTTTAGCTAATATCCTTGTGTTTTTCTAACTTAATAGGAATTCCTTCAGTAGGTAAGATACTAGCCTTACGGCTAATTATACACTGACACACTTGAAACAGTTAAATAAGTGTCCTTCAGTTCCTATTTAGTAAGTGATAGTTCATACATTTGAAAAATGGATTAAGTTTTATCGAACGTCATTGTAGCATCTACAAAGATGATCATATAATATATTGCATTAATGGGTTTCTTAATATTAAAACATCCTTTACTCTGGAAAGAACTCTTGTTCATGTTGTGTTACTTCTTTTGTGAACTGCTGACTTCTATTTTCTGACACTTTATTTTGAATTGTTTTTATTGATATGCATAAGAAATATTTATCTATAGTTTTCATATCTTTTCCCAGTTTTGCTGTCAATATTACATTCACTTCTTAAAGTATTAGAAAGTTTTCTACATTTTCTATGTCCTGGAAAAATTCAATAATATTGGAATTAATTACTCACTGATGGTTGGCAGAATTTCTTAATGAAAATGGATGTGATGCTCTTGGAAGATTACTTCTTTGAAAATTACATTTCTTTGTGGAAATGTGTTTCTGTTGTATCTTCTTCTTCTGAGTCAGTTTGTAAATTATATTTTCCTAAAAAATTATCCCTTTTATCCAAGTTCACATGTTATTTTTTTAACTCATAATTTTTTATTTCTTTGTGTTATTATTACTCCTTGTTATTTCTTATTCTATATATTTGTGCATTTTTATTTTGTGATGAGACTAGTTTATTCACTTATTATTAATTGTTTAATAAATTAGCTTGCTCATGTATTTTTTACATTTTCTAATTCATTAAAAGTTGTTTTTAAATTCTGTTTTTCTGCTTTCATTCTTTGACATTTTTTTTTAGAGTCAAATGCTCAGCTTATATTTCCACACTTTAATTTTTACTGATAAAAATTCATAGCTATAAACATTACTTTGAGCAAGGCTTGCACTGTATCCTGTAGTTTCTGTTTTTGCTTTGTATTTTCCTTTGGATGGAGAATTGTTAAAAAAAACATTTTACAATTCCAAGAGGAGAGCCTATTTTTCTGATGTTGTAACTGATTTCTTATTTTATTCTGTGATGTTCAAAGAACTTTTTCTGTAATTTTTTTTTTTTTTTTTGAGGCCCCAAATACAATTTTTGTGAAAGTTCCATATTCACATGAAAACAAATGTTCTCTGTTATTAGGGTATTGAGTCTGATATGTGTTCATCAGCTTTACCTTCTTAGTTATGTCACTTAGGTTTTCTGAATCTTTTCTTTTATGAGAAGTGCTTGCATTGCACAGTAGTGTGGGTCTCTAAAAATAACCATGCAAATTGAGCTGAGCAAAGCATTTTTAATAGCCAGTTGAAAAAATTAAAGTGCTCTTTGACTTTAGAAATTTTTGTCAAAATGTTAAAACCTCTCTTTTTATCAGTTATAAGTTTATAAAGAGATAAAAAATTTTAAGGCAAAAAATTATATAAAAATTGCAATAAATTTGTTTATTTACTATTTAACATATTATAAACATTGCAAATTAAAATATTTTATGACTTTGTAAAAAAGTTATCAAGAGCTGTTTGATATTCACATTATATGAATCACTGTACAGAGCAAACATTTGGTCTGTGCCTTGGCACTTTGTCATACTCCTTTCTAAGTTTGGGTCAGCTTCCAACATTTAATCCTTTACACTTTCAATATTGTAAAATGTCTCTGAAAGTTTCTTTAATGTGAAGTTTTTCACTGACATCACTTTTTCTGGGACGTTTTTATGCTTTTCATCACAGTCACTTTTCTCATGTGTGTTGATATTCGCCTTCTGTGAGTTCCTCTGGCAGTACATCTAAATTCAAACAACAGTACTGACATTGTCAGCCATGTCTTCCATGACTCCATTGACATCAATTCAAATTTCACTTTGAGCACTATCACTTTCTTTTTCTTCACTGCACTTTCATATTTGTTGGTCAATTCTCTCTTTTATTACCTACTTTTGTAAAATATCCTGTGCATTTGTCACTGAGAGGCAAAGAGGCAACACATTCATACACTCTGCTGTCTGCCAATGAATGGCAATAACAGATGCTCAGTGGCCAGTCACCACCAACTTTGAAAGAAGTGACATAGTTGATCACTGATCATGATGTGCATCTGATATTTACATAGCAATTTATGGAATAGAGGGCTGGTAGCAAAATTTGTACTTTATATAATTACTCAGAGGTAATACACCATGGTAAGACATGTGAAGTATATTGTTGGGGAACTGATGTTCTGAACCATGGTTATTGAAATGCATGCATATTAGAACCATCCACAGGGATGATTACCTGAATTTTATCCACTTGATATGTTTTGGACTCAGAGAAGTAAATCCAAATTGTATTTTCTATTTTTCTAATAATCCTGAAATTTATTTCATGAAAAATTTTACTATGTTATCAGTTGGTGGATATTCTTAAACTGTTATCTTTGTTTAAAATTGCCCTCTGGACATTCTTGTTTCAGCCAATGCTTTTTGGCCTAAATTCTACCTTACTTGATATTAAGGCTGTGATACTTGCTTTCTTTCTGTTTGATAAAAGTTTATCTAGAAAATTCATTTTATTTTTAACTTTTATTTTAAGTGGCTCTCTTGTACATAGCATAGAATTCAATTTTGTTTTGTTATCTAACTGGAAATAATTTTTCCAGTTTTATTGAGATATGACTGACGTATAACATTGTATACATTTAAGGTGTATAACATGATGATTTGATATATGTATATATTGTGGAGTGATTACCATAATAACTTTAATGAACATCCATCACCTCTATAGTTACAACTTACCTTGTGATGAGAACTTTTACTATCTACTCTCTAAGCTGCTTTCAAATATAGAATACAATATCGTTAACTATAGTCATCATGCTGTACGTTACAGTTCCAGAGCTTATTTATCTTATAACTAAAGGTTTGTACCTTTTGCCTACTTTTGCTCAATTTCCCCAGGGCTTCTGCCTATGGAAAATCTATGAGTTTGGTTTTTTAGATTTCACATAGAAGTGAGATTATACAGTATTCATCTTTTCAGTCTGACTTATTTCACTAGTATAATGCCTTCAAGATCCATCCATGTTGTCACATATGGGAGGATTTAATTTTTTATGGCTGCATAGTATTCCTCTGTGTGTGTGTGTGTGTGTGTGTGTGTGTGTGTTGTTTTCTTATCCATTTCTCTGTCGATGGACACTTATATTGTTTCCATTATCTTGACATTCTAAATAATACTGCAATGAACATGGGAGTACATGCCCACCAACAGTGCAAAAGGGATCCCTTTTCTTCACATTCTCACCAAAACTTGTTACTTGTTGTCTTTTTGGTTCTAGCCATTCTGCCAAGTGTGAGGGGACATGTCATTATGATTTTGATTTGCATGAAACATTCCTACTAAAATATGTATCAGAAATATGATATAATCAGAAAGCCTACTCTATAAATTTTATGAAAAATAAGTTGATATTTGAATTCAGTATCTTTTAATATCTTTTTTCCCTTGCTTTGTCTCTCCTTCTAGCATGAAACATGCTAGAAACATGAAAGCATGAAACACCAATCTCCTCTCTTGACCTCACTCTCCCCAGTAATTATGCTGCTCCCAGGCTGCCCACAATTTCCCACACTAATGGGTGATCCATTTGGGTTTTTATTAAAATTTACCAGTCCAATAGTCCAGTCCTTGCTCTCCCATTTAGGTGACACTGGGCATTTGGGAATTGACATCTTTTCCTAGCAAATAATTCATTTGCCTTTTAAAAAAATAAGATTTATAGGATTAAAATTTAACTTAAAGAGCTCGCTGCCTCTTAATAATTTTTTTTCAGTGATTCACTTTTTAATACAATGTATGCACCTTATAAAACCTTCAGAAAGTTATGAATGCTACAAAAGAAAAGCAAGAAAAAAATGACAGAAATTTCAGGCAGGCACATTAGGAGAGACCTCTAAATGAATAGGATTTTTGGCATCTGAAATCACATTATTCCAATCAAATAGAATCCAAATGAAATTGAAATTCTATCAATATATTTATTCATCCATCCATCCATCCAAAAATATTTACTGAGCCTCCACTTCCTGTAAGGTATTGTGATAAATGCAGACAATTTAACAGCATATGACACAACCCTTATCTAGCACAGAGTGCAGCAGATGTTTATCATACAGGTTGATACCTGTTAAGAGTGGAGGCACAGGGCATTATTGTAAAACTGCCTGCGGGGGGGGGGGGGGTACTGCAGTCAGGAAGCAGCAACTGGGAAGCTTCAGACTCTGCGCAAGCAGAAAAGGACAAACAGTGAGCACAGCTATCGTGTGGAATGAAAATGGGTAGAGGGATGTGTTAGCCTGGTGATGGGTATTAAACGTATTAAATGGAGCACTGGGTGTTATATGCAAACAATGAATCATGGAACACTACATCAAAAACTAATGATGTAATGTATGGTGATTAACATAACATAATAAAATAAAATTTAAAAAAAGCATTATAAAAAACAAATTATTTCAAAAGAAGGCAAAAAAGAAAAAAAAGACATAAAAAGATGAGAATTGGCAAACTGATTAGGAACATTATTTTTAAGAATACAAATATATGAGCAATTACACTGGATGCAAATGGTCTAAATATTCTTATTAAATGCAAGTATTTTCAGACTAGATTAAGAAATAAAATCCAAATATATATATATATATATATATATATATATATATATAAAAGAAAATAGAAGTTTTAAAAGAGCTTCTGTTGAAGAGGTGAAGGAAGATCTAACTTGTATGTCCTGCTAAAGAATTTGATTTCTATCCTTAAGACAACGGGAGGCTATTGATGGATTATAAGCAGATCAGTACCATGCTCTTCTACAAAGACAGCAAAGCAAGGAAGAGCACTGAGGGATGACATTTAGCTGCCTTATTTTACTAAAGGTGTGTCATTACACAAACCTCAAGTGCCATTTTTACTAAAGAATGGTTATCTTTTAATAGTTAGATGAAAAGGTATTGGCATTTTTAAGAACATGAAATTCTTCACAATGATTCTTTAACCTTCCCCTTGGCTGAAGTTAACATCATTCCGGCCCAGAAACTCTCCTTATCAGATATCTTTTATTCTTCATCCACGAACTTCTTCCCACCTCCTCTTGTCCAAACCATTTTTATTATTATCTTAACACTCAGCTTCTAACCGAAGCATTTTTCATTGCCTCCACAATGATTGTCCTTTATTTGCTGGCTACTGGCACCTTGAGTAGTTTTTAAGAGTAGTTTGCAACCACTCAGTCTTATATGTTGGGTTCATTTTTGATCCTCCTAGCTTGGTTTATGTGAACACAAACAGACAAAAGCTGGAAGTCAGTGAATCCAGCAATGCTGTTCTCTAACACTGTCACTTGCCCAAGTCACTGTGCATCTCTTGCTTTCACTTAGTTCTCTCATAAACAAAACATGGGGATTGGTCTAGATAAATTGTAACCCTGTAACTTGGAGCTTTAGGATTCACCCAGGGATACTTCAAGAGTCTCTAAAAAGATGTGGCCAAGGAAGCAGATCTCCCTTTTCACCTTTTATTTCAAATTAGGCAGCTATTCCTTTATCTGTCTTATTTATTAGGTTTTTGTATAAGGTTTTTTTTTTTTTTTTTTTTTTTTGACGAACAGGTCAATCAACTAAAAAGAATTTGACAATGGCTGATCTACATAACTCCCTAAGGTCTATTTCAGCTCTCACATTTCATCTTCTCTTTTTCCTTTTTTTATTTCCCTTACATACTTCATATTGCCTATATGTTGGCAGTCTGTATCAGAATCGTGTGTCAGAAATACAGAAAATGATTCAGTAAATGCCTTTTATTTTATTTTTATTTTTTTTAAAGATTTATTTATTTGACAGAGAGAGACACAGCGAGAGAGGGAACACAAGCAAGGGGAGTGGGGGAGGGAGAAGCAGGCTTCCCACGGAGCAGGGAGCCCGATGCGGGACTTGATCCCGGGGCCCTGGGATCATGACCTGAGCTGAAGGCAGACGCTTAACTGACTGAGCCACCCAGGCGCCCCAGTAAATGCCTTTTAAAGAAAAGAATGAATGAATGCATTAATTGGTTTGTTGATCTCCTCATTATTCGTATTTATAGATATACATTCAATTTAGCCACTCTTCAAGACAATGGAGACAGAATCTTGAAAACCAAATAAATACCCTCCCTCTCTCCCTCAGCCAGTTGAATTAACCCATTAAGCAACAATTATTGGGCACCTAATATTACCGAAGCTGTTTTGTTAAGTCCTACTTATATCGAGACCTATAGAACCCTGTCCCTTGCCTCAAAGATGTTACAGTCTGCTAAGACAAAAACATGTAAATAGATTATTGGAATGAAAATTGATAAGTACTATTATGGAATTATGATAAAAGTGCTCTGAGTGTTTAGAAAAAGGAGATACTGACTCTGGCTGAGGTAGTGAGAAAGATTTCACAAAGAAGCTTGTGAACAGAGTTCTGAAGAATGAAAGAGATTGTGCCATGTGGAAGAAATCTCGAAATATGTTGCAGTAGGGAAGTATGTAGAAGGCACAGAGAGAATAAGAACTGGGGAGTGCTGGGTAACAGAATTTGGCATGGCTACACCCGTTGGTGACTGGACATCAAGGAAGAAAGGCTGCAAAGTCTTTTTTGCTTCAGATTATCAATGTTCTTTTGTGCTATTAGAAAGCTTTAGAGCTTCATAATTTAGTAAATGGAGAGTTAACAGATTTTTTTTTAAAAAAAGATTTACTTATTTATTTGAGAGAGAGAGAGAGAGAGAATGAGGGGGAAGGGGCAGAAGGAGAGGGAGAATCTCCAGCACACTCTCTGCTTAGCATGGAGCCTGATGCGGTGCTCCATCTCACGACCCTGAGGTCATGACCTGAGCCAAAATCAAGAGCTGGATGCTTAACTGACTGAGCCACCCAGGTGCTGCAAGAGTTAACAGAGATTTTTAAACACTAATTTGGCAGGATAGATTTGTCTTTAAGAAAAAAATAATATGGATGTGGAATATGAAAAATGGACTGGAGTAAGGAGAGTCCAATGAGGAAGGAAGGATTAAAAAGCATATTGCAGTAGGTCAAAAAGAAGGTAAAGAGGGCCTGAGGGACAAAAAGAGTGATCCGATTGGAGAGAATACTTCAAATTGAGTTAAAAGGATATGGTGACTGGAAACAATGTAGTATTCTAACACCAAATGGGGCTGGGAGAACTGGACAGCCACTATCCTATATCATAAACAAAAATTAACTCAAAGTAGATTAAAGACTGGATTGTAAGACCTGAAACCATAAATCTTCTAGAAGAAAACATAGATGGCAAGCTGCTAGACATCAGTCTTGGTGATGAGTTTTTGGATTTGATGCCAAAAGAAAAGCAACAAAAGCAAAAATAAACAAGTGGGACAATATCAAACTAAAAGGCTTCTGCATAGCAAAAGAAGTCATCATTAAAAAAAATCTATGGATTGGGAAAAAAAATTTGCAAATCATATATCTCATAAGGAGCTAATATTCAAAATATAAGAACTCATACAACTCATGGCAAAATTTTTAAAAAATTCTAATTAAAAAATGGATAGAGGATCTGAATAAACATTTTCAAAAGAAGACATACAGATAGCCAATAGGCACATGGAAAGTTACTCAACATCACTAATCATTAGGGAAATGCAAATTAAAACCATAGTGAGATTGTCACTTCACACCTGTTAGAATGGTTAGTATCAAAAAAAGATAAATGCTGGCGAAAATGTGGAGAAAAGTAAATACTTGTGTGCTGTTGGTGGGAATGTAAATTGGTACAGCACTGTGGAAAACACTATGGAATTTCCTCAAAAATTAAAAATAAAAATACTACATGATCCAGCAATTCCACTTCTGGGTATTTATCCGAAATTAAAAAACAAAACACAAACTTGAAAAAATATATGCACTCCCATGTACACTGCACCATTTTTTACAATAGCCAAGAAATGGAAACAACCTACACGACCACTGCTGGAGGAATGGATAAAGAAAACCTTGTATAGGAGCACCTGGGTGGCCCAGCTGGTTGAGTGTCTGGCTCTTGGTTTCAGGTCAGGTCTTGATCTCAGGGTCGTGAGATCGAACCCTGAGGAGGCCTCTGTGCTCAGCGCAGAGTCTGCTAGAGATTCTCTCTTTCCCTCTCCTTCCCCTCCTCCTCCCATTCACACTTGCACCCACTCTCTCTAAAATAAATAAATAAAATCTTTAAAAAAATAAAGAAAATCTGATATATATAATTAATATATATTACAAAAAAAGAAAATCTGATATATTACATATATATATCAGATTTTCTTTATTTTATAATAGCTATAATAAAATAATATATATTGTAAATATTATATATTATAAAATATAAATATATTATATATAATAATATAAAATATATTATGTATTATACATTATAATATATAATTATATTATATATTTTATATTTTATATATATAATGGAATATTATTTGGCCAGAAAAAAGAATGAAATCTTGCTATTTGCAACAACATGGATGGGCCCTGAGGGCCTTATGCTAAATGAAATAAGTCAGACAGAAAAGGATCAATGTTGTATGACATTGCTTGTATGTGTAATCTAAAAAACAAGGCAAAACAAAAACAAAGCTTATAGATACAAAGAATAGATTGGTGGTTGCCAGAGGCTGGGGATGGGGGTGGGGAAATTGGTTGAAAGGAGTGAAAAAATACAAACTTCCAGTTATAAAATAAATAAGTCCTGGAAATGGAATGTACAACATGGTCACTAGCGTTAATAACACTGTATTGTATATCTGAAAGTTGCTAAGAGAGTAGATCTTAAAAGTTCTCATTACAAGAAAAAGAAATCCCTAACTATGTATGGTGACAGATGTTAACTAGACTTATTGTGGTGAACAGTTTTGCAATGTATACAAACATCGAATTATTATGTTATACATTTGAAACTAATACAGTGTTGTATTTCAATTATACCTCGATAAAAAAATAATGTAGTACTCTAGACTACGACAACATGAGGGGTTATTTTCTGTTCCATCCCAATAGAGACGAAAAACATTTTTAAAAAACTTTCTTGGGAAGCCTGGCTGGCTCAGTTGGTTAAGCATCTGCCTTTGCTTCAGGTCATGATCCTGGGGTCCTGGGATCGAGTCCTGCATGGGGCTCCTTGCTCAGCGGGGGGCCTGCTTCTCCCTCTGCCTGCCGCTCCCCCTGCTTGTGCTTGCTCTCTCTCTCTCTCTCTGACAAATAAATAAAATCTTTAAAATAAATAAATAAATAAAATTTAGAAAAAAACAACTCTTTCTCACAAAATGACCAGCAACTGTTATCTCTCAAGTAAATATATAGTTAATCCATTTGTGGAGGTTAATGGATGACTTAATTAAGGCCTGACAAGATCCTCCAGGAAAAGCCATAAAGGGCAATTCCCATTTAACAGTCCCCCTCAGATAGGATGTCACAGGCATTATTAACTTCCCCCGGGCTTTCCTGTCCTAATGAGGAATTAACATGGGGGTCTGCAGGATCTATTTTTGTTCAGTCAAAACACATGACAGTTGGCTATGGCAGGTTAGTCATCTTCATGTTGACTACAAGTAACAATATCAGAGTTGTGACTTGGCTAGGGGCATTGTCCGGACGGATTGTTTTCTGAGATAGCAGATGGTTTGGAAATCGTCTGCCGTGACAGACCGAACTGACTAGAATTTCAATTCTCCATTCCTGGAGTGGCAGTGAGAAGGGCACATACGGGAAATTAACTCTCCTGGTGTAACTGAAAATGACAGCACACGGCATGGTCAGAGCACAAACTGGTACTAAGAGGAAAGGATAAATGAGAGGCAAGTGGGAAGTTCCTAATTAACTTCAATATACTTCAAGTAAATTTCCCTAACTCAATATTATGGCACATAGAAAGAAAGTTGATTTATGCATTTCAGGGCTTGATTTTATAATTTCACTCTTGAAGAATGAGATAATCAAACAACAGAAGGAGTATATTAACTAGGGACCTGCGTTACAGATTCAGAGTGAGGTATCAGGTCATTAAATCTAGTCAGTTTATTCAGAGCAGGATGCAAATAAGTAATTTGGACATCTTGAATGAGCTCCACCAAGTTAAAAGCCTCATGAAAATTTTGTAAATATGCCATGCACTTTAATGCAATCTGAGAGTAGAAAGTAGTTTACAATGATTTCAGACTTCTATTTGGCCATTATTATTATTATAGTTTTTAAAATGTTCCCCCTGACGTCTTTCCTGTGTAAATGAATATGTCCCAGGGACACTCCTGTAAATGAGATAAACTAACGTAAAATATTAAATAATTCATGTCCTTGGAAGCCACTGAGATTTTGCTCATGTTTTTCTAGAAACCAAACCAACGTTGTGATGCAGAAAAAAAGGCATCTGCATATGAAAATATCTTAAGCATTATCTGTTAAGCCTAAATGTGCTCCATAAGAAAAAAGAGGAAAAGGGAACAAATTAAAAGAATACAGCAAGTACCATTTTATAATGGGAGCGATAACTAACAAGATTTTGATTTGGTATTGTTTTGTCTCATTTGGAGGTCATGTCACTGCCTTTGCCATTGTTTCTGTGGTTTGAAGTTAGACTGGAGTGAGATTAACAGATGAGGAGGTCCAGTGAGACAATGCAGGGGAGACAGGGACAGAGGAGGCAGCACTGAGGAGCAGAAGGCAGTATGAAATGAATAAAGACTCGGGGTGCCTGGGTGGCTCAGTCGGGTAAGTGTCCAACTCTTGACTCTTGATTTCGGGTCAGGTCATGATCTCAAGGTCAAGAGATCAAGCCCTGCAGTGGGCTCCGCACTCAGCACTCAGCGGGGAGTTTGCTTGAGATTCCTTCCTTCTCTCTCTCTCCCTCTGTGCGCCAGCCCCCTCCCTGACCCCACTTAAGTGAGTGCACAGCCTCTCACTCAAAAAAAAAGAAAAGAAATGAATAAAGACCTGGGATATTTGTATTCCAAAGCCTGCCTCTATCAGGATCTGATCTAATAATATCAGCCTCACAGAACTGTTAAAAAATTAAGGAGAAAATAGTTATAAGCAGATGAAAGTGTCTGCTACAGAGAAGGCACATACAGTTTGGAGCCTACCTGAACATTCTGTTCCAGGAAACGAGCTCATACTGTCAGCTGCCCCTTCAAGCAAACTTCCAGATATCCCTTCAGTGGTAACAGGGAGACAATAAACCAATGGGATTGTGAGTTAATTTTGAGAGCAAAGTTCTTGGTCTTAAATCCCAACCCTATCACTTACCAGTGGTGTGTTTGCTAGTTATTTTGGCCTCAACTTCTTCACCTATATATAAGATGGACACATACAATAAGGATAATATTATACATAATATAATAAGATATATATAATAAGGATATTACATATAATAAGGACATATATATCTTTATTAATAAAAGTAAGGATATAATATATATAATAAAGATAATATTAGTGCTTACCTTATTGGAGGCTTGTAATGATTAAATAAAATTATCTGCATTAAGTACTTGGTACAATTCTAAGCACATGGCAAAGACTCTCTAAATGTTACCTTTGAGTATCCATTGATCCCCACATAACTATAACCATGAAAATGTTACCTATAATAAGAAACAACCACAGAGGATATTTTCCTCTCTAGCATAACACTTGCTATGAGTATGAAACAAAACCAGAGTTTTCAATTTAAATGTTTCCTAAGTATGGTTTGTTCAAAAGGAATTCTTGCCCTTTTGGCAAATAAGTCTGAGCTATTTCAATCACTGTTCCAAAGGAAAGACTTAAAGCTATTCCACTTTCCAGTATTTTAAGGCATTGGAGAGTGATGACAGGTGATCAAGAATTAAAGGATAATCGGCTCTCAAAATAAGGAAACTACACATAGGTGAGTTTGCATTTGTGCAGCTTTTCTCCGGTGGGTACACTCCCGCCCGGTCCATACTACATGGGGTGGCAAAAACTCAAGCAGATAGCATAGTCTTGTGCACTTGATGAGGCAGAGGACAGAATTTGATAGGACCCAAGTGGCTAGAAAGTAAGTGGAGAAATGAGGAAGGGCTTACAGTACTGTGTCGATTCTGCCCCAGTCTTGGGCCGAATCTCGAACTGCAGATGTACAAGGGAGGCATCCAGAAGCGACGACTGCAGCTCCGAGGCTGAGGGGAGCCAGCCACGGTGTCAACCTTTAGTTATAGCACGGGGTGCACAATTCAATTTTGTTGCAGCCAAAGTTAACTGCTTGCTAAAAATAAAAATCAACATTCTTCAGAGGAAGATATTAGCATATAAATCACCTTTAATGCATCATATACAGTATTCAGTATATAATTAAAAATCACAAGTTATGGAAGAAGAAACCAGAAAATTGTAGCCAGTAGTCAAAAAAAATGGTCAGTAAAAACTGACCTTGACATGTTAGAATAAATAGATGAGGAGTTTAAAGTAGCTAAAATTAGTTACCAATAGAATTTAACATAGATTCAAAAATCCTTAATAAAATATTAGCATGCTTAATCCAGCAATATATACAAAAGCAAATATTTCATGACCAGATAATTTCTATATCGGGAATGCAAAGATTAAACATTCAAAAAATCAATTAATATAATTAGCTGCATTAGCTGAATAAAAGAAGTGAACCGTGTAGTTAACTCATGTAGATCTAGAAAGATATAAAAAAAGCATTTGGCAAAATTCAACACCCATTCATGTTAAAAACTCTTATTCAACTATGAATAAGAGGTGACTTCTTCAATGCAGTAAGGGCATTTACAAAGAAAAACACACAAAACAAATTTAAAAAATTCTACATACCAAATGATCAAAGACTAAAAACTTCCCCTTTGAGATGAGGAAAAAGAAACAGATATCTGCTCTCACCATCTCAATTCTAAATTTTTCCCGTAGATAAAGCCACAGCAGCAGGCAAGTGAAAGAATGGAACCTGAAAAGGAAGCAGTGAAACTTCCTTATTCATAGGTGACATGATTGTTTGCACTTAGAATCTTCAAGAATCTACAAAACAATGACTAGAACTACTCAGTGAAGTTTACAGAATACAAAATTGACACAAAATCCAATTTTATTTTTATATTCTAATAAGAAACAATGGGAAAAGGAAAATTAAAAAAAATTACTCTCTTATAATCGCACCCAAAACTGGGACACCTAGGTGACTGACTCGGTTAAGGTCATGACCTTTAGCTCAGGGCATGATCTCAGGGTCCTGGGATCAACCACCACCACCACATCTAGCTCTGTGTTCAGCCCGGGGCTGCGGGGTGAGGAGGAAGTCTGCTTCTCCCTCTCCCTCTTCTTCTCCCCACCCCCCTCGTGCTCTCGCTCTCTCTCTCAAATAAATAATCTTAATATATATATATATGTATATATATATATATATATATATATAATTGCACCAAAAACTAAAGTGAGAAAAAAATTAACAAAATATTAGCAGACGTCTGCACTAAAAGCTACAAAATACTGCTGAATGAAATTAAAGAAGATCTAGATAAATAGAGAGATGCCAGATTCCTAGAGTAGAAGGCTCGGTACCGTTCAGTTTTTGTAAACAGAGCTATAACAGCAGTTTTCACACTTTTTTGTTTTAGAACTCTAAAACAGCTTTTTGTTATTGAGGATCTCAAAGGACTTTATTTTTTTTTTAGTTATATACATCAATATTTACAATATTATAAATTAAAACTGAAAAAATTCACTATAGTAATTTTATAATTTATTCAAAAATAACAGCAAATCCATTACATCATCATAAATAAGTTTTATTTTAAAAAACTACATTTTCCAATTCAAAACAAAATTATTAGATGGATGGCACCATTTCATATTTCTTGCAAATTGATCTGGCTTAATATAAGGCAGTAGATTCTCCTATATCTAAGACAGCAGGTTTTACATTTAATCTAGTGTGATAGGTTATTTTGTCTGAAGCATATGCAGAAATAATGGTCCCACACATATATATGTAGGGAGAGAAGGGAGAATTATTTAAATGACCTTTTAAAATAACTGTGGATATTATTCTTTGATTCTATAGCAAAACTTGCTAAGAAAACAGAGGAAGGAATTACAGTGCATTCTGATGAAGGTTATAGTGAGGGAAACTATAGAACCATGTGGTTCTATAGAGGCACACGGCTAAGTCCACTAATGAGGACCTGGATCTCATAGAAGACTCTGCAGGAAATGGTGGCTAAGCTGAGGGGTAAAGAAATGTGGGTTAATGTAGGTTAGAGAGTGTTCTAGGAAAGGAAAATGGTCCAGAAAGGACAGAGTAAGTTCACAGAATCAAAAAAGTGTCAATATGGCCCTGGTTTAGTGGTTACATAGAGCAATGAGACTGGGATGTCAAAGTGGCAAAATATGAACTTGAAGAGATAATCAAGAGCTTGAATATGAAGACTAGTAACCTTGGACTTTTCTATGAAGATAATGAAAATTGAATGAAGGACTGAAGCAGAAGAATGACAGCTCATGAAAGCCAAAAGTTTAAGGAGGGATGGACTTGTTTAGTCGTGTGAAATACAGTGGAGAGGTCCAATAATATTGTCTTAAGTGCAAACATTGATTTTGGCCATGACAGTATTGTTTGTGACTTCACAGAAAAAGTGGAAGGTGAGGCTAGATTACAGGAATGAGTGGGGAGTGAAGATGGTGAGGGAAGGCTTGGCTTTCAGTAGACTTGTCTGGGAACAAAAAAGTAAGGCAATAATTAAAGGTGACAAGCAGTAACAATAGGCTGAAGGGAAGAAGTCAAGAAGCCATGAAACATCAAAACTATGGACCTGGAAAAGGACACAAGATGTATCTTGCTTGTAGAAGTATGCCAGACCTGCTCTACTAAAGATAATGGGTGATTGTAGTTTATGCATTAATTATTTTTAAAATTGTTTTACTAGTTTTTTTTAAAGATTTTATTTATTTATTTTTATTTTATTTATTTACTTATTTTTAAAGATTTTATTTATTTTTTTGACAGGGAGAGACATAGCGAGAGAGGGAACACAAGCAGGGGGAGTGGGAGAGGGAGAAGCAGGCTTCCCGTGGAGCAGGGTAGGACCCTGGGATCATGACCTGAGCCGAAGGCAGATGCTTAATGACTGATCCACCCAGGCACCCCCGTTTTACTAGTTTTTTTTAAAACATCTCTGAACTATGTTGTCATATTTTCCTCATTTTGCTTAGTCAACATTTATCTCCCAGAATATGAAAAAATAGACCATGGTTCAAATCCTAAATAAATCATTTTACAAGTCCAAATCAGTCGTGTCTGAATTTCTGATTTTTTATTTTATGTCAAAATTAGAAAGGATTACTTGACTATCAACTTATCTGAAGAATGAACATGACTAAATTCAGGACAAGACTTACTAAGATACCCTCATCGGTCCCCCTGTAGTCCTTGTCTCATGCATGATGTACATACCTTTTTTTGTTTATTTCTTCTGTTTAGGGGGCTTGGGCTTCTCATACCTATGGATTTGTGATATATAAACTCAGTTGGTTACAAGCTCCAGAGTAGGGGTTTTTAGTATAGTTAAATGGATAAAAACACTTGGATCCAGTTTATCAAATAGAACCAAGAGGTTGTTGATACCATTAACTTGCCTGAAATTGATGTGAAATTTGGTCCCTGATCTGATTCCCCACAATTTGGGGCTGTTGTAAAGAAGTCTGTCATTTAGACATCTTCCTGCTATGACAGTCAGGACAAGAATACAAGCTTACTGGCTGAATGATCCTTGATAACCGTGTGTGGCTGATGAAAGCCACCTGGGTTTATCTGTCGGTAAGATATTTTATCTTCTCGAAAAGATAAAAATAGAACTCAGGAGCCTGAGTATAGCTAGAATTTATAGCAGTCATTTCTCTTCTGTGCTTCTCTGGTGTGAACAAATACATTTTTTCAGAAAGCTTGAAGCTTCAATAACTCAAGACATTGCTATAGAAACAAGGCAGGACCATCAATAAATCAGAGGTGAGGAAAAATATCCCCAAATGTATAATTACTGGTGAAAAACTGCCCAAATCTTATAAAATGCTATATATTTTGATCCAGGTGTATGTGTGAGTATATAATGAGACATTAACAATGGAAAACAATTGAATTAACAATTGAATTCAAATGATTCAAGTGTTAGAAAATTGCATTTGTTCTGTGTGTGGTTTTATTGGAAATGTGAATGTTAGCACAAGCACAATATTAATCTAGAGTAAATCAGTGCTAACTTACCATGTATAATAGATTCTGTATTGAGGTCACTTGTTCTCGGCAACAAGTGATTGTTTGAGGTGGTACTGAAGGTACCTCAACAAATGAAGACCTACAGTACAAAAATATGCAGGAACCAAGTGGCTGTTACATGAGTTTTCAAGATTTGATAAAAATGAGTCATGATGTACATGGGCTAGTGGTTGTAAAACATTGTATTTAGTAGGTATTTAATTTGGGTGCCATTTCCATCTGTAATTATGTTTCAGACTACCTGCTTTAAAAAGACTTTAATACACTTAAGACACATCTAAGATAAAAGCAAAGAGAATTAAAGTGATAAAAAGAAAAGAAAATGTAATGTATACATCACACACAAAAATCGGCTCAACATAGGCTAAAGACCTAAATGTAAGACCTGAAACAATAAAACTCCTAAAATAAAACATAGGCAGTAATCTCTTGGACATCGGCAATATTTTTCTGGTTCTGTCTCTTCAGGCAAGGGAAACAAAAGCAAAAATAAGCTATTGGGACTACATCAAACTAAAAACTTTTGCACCTCAAAGGAAACCATCAATAAAACGAAAAGACAGCTTACTGAATGGAAGAAAATATTTGCCAGTGATGAATCTGATAAGGGGTTAATATCCAAAATATATGAAAAACTCATATAACTTAACACCAAATAAACAAATAATCTAATTAAAAATAGAGGACCTGCATAGACATTTCTCCAAAGAAGGCATACAGATGGCCAACAGGGACATGAAAAGATGCTCAACATCACTAATCATCAGGGAAATGCAAATCAAAACCTCAAAGAGGTGTCACCTTACATCAGTCAGAATGTCTAGAATCAAAAAGATAAGAAAAATCAAGTGTTGGTGAGGATGTGGAGAAAAAAGGAACTCTCATGCATTGTTGGTAGGAATGTAAATTGGTGCAGCCATCATACGACCCAGTAATTCCACTTTTGGGTTTTACCTGAAGAAAATAAAAACACTAATTTGAGTAGATGCATGCATGCCTATCCTTATTACAGCATTATTTACATAGCCAAGATATGGAAGAAACTCATGTGTTGATCAATAGGTGAATGGAAAAAGAAGATGTGATACACACACACACACACCACACATATACACCATGGAATATTAGCCATAAAAAAGAATGAAATCTTGCCATTTACAACATGGATGAACCTAGAGGGTATTATGCTAAGTGAAATAAGTCAGAGAGAAAAAGACAAATATGATATAATTTCACTCATATGTGGAATCTAAAAAACCAAAACAAACAAGAAAAAGCAGAAACATACTTATAAATACTGAGAACAAACTGGTGGTTGCCAGAAGGGAGAGGGTTTGGTGGAAGAGGTGAAATAGGTGAAGGAGATTAAGAGGCACAAACTTTCAGTGATAAAATAAGTCATGGAGATGAAAAGTACAACAAAGGGAACGTAGTCAATAATATTGTAATAGCTTTGCATGGTGACAGATGGTAACTACATTTATTATGGTGAGCATTTTGTTATGTACATAACTATCATATTTTGTACACCTGAAACTAATATAAGATTATATGTCAATTATACTTCAATAAAAAATATGTAGTTTGAAAAAGTATAAATAGTATAAAAATGAGAATATAAGGGGGAAAAGATACAAGTAAACTAAGCACACCATTGCTTTACCTGGAATATCAAAAAATTAAAATATCATTTGAAATTTTCAAATCATATAAATCTTAAGAATTTGACTCTGATTGTCTACCTAGCTTAACTCTATTGGTTCTGTGGGGCAATAGAGTTGACTTGCAGATTGTTATGCAGGGCTTGATCTGTAGATAAGTACTGAAGAAAGAAGTAATAAAACAGGGAGAGTTTACAGATCAGAAATGGGGCAGTATGTCATTTATTTAATCTAATTTAGGCCTTGCTGGCCTTGGAATAACTGGCTTCCTAATCATATTCCTTCCCCTATGCACTCTCTTTCTCTTATCAATCCCTCTCCCTCTCTCTCTCTCTCTCCCCATCACTCCCCCCTCTCATTTCTACACAAACCACTGAAGACTGACACTGTGCATCAATCAGCCTGAGGTCAGAATACTTCAAGCAAACAACAAGTGTTGGGAGGATGTGAAGAAAAAGGAACCCTTGTGCACTGTTGGTGGGAATGCAAATTGGTGCAGCCACTGTAGAAAACAGTATGGAGCTTCTCGAAAAGATAAAAATAGAACGATCCAATGATCCACTAATTGCACTACTGGGTGATGACCCCAAAAATATTAAAAAAACTAATTCAAAGGGATACATACACCACTATGTTTATAGCAGCATTATTTACAGTAGCCAAATTATGGAAGCAGCCCAAGTATTCATCAGTAAATGAGCGGATAAAGATGTGGTGTGTATACACAATAAAATAATATTCAACCCTAAAAAAGAATGAAATCTTGCCATTTGCAAGGATATGGATGGAGCTAGAGAGTATATTGTTAAGTGAAATATAAGTCAGTCAGAGAAAGACAAATATCGTATGATTTTACTCATATGTGGAATTTAAGAAACTGCACAAATGAGCAAAGGGAAAAGAAGAGAGACAGAGACAAAGCAAGAAATAGGCTCTTAACCAAAGAGAACAAACAGATGGTTACCAGAGGGGAGGTGGGGGGGATGGGTGAAATAGGTGATGGGGATTAAGGAGTGCACCTGTCAGTGATGAGCACCGGGTGATGTATGGATTGAATCACTATATTGTACACCTGAAATGAATAGAATACTGTATATTAACTATACTGGCATTTAAAAAAATAATAAAAAATAGAAAATAAATTAAAACACACACACACACACAAAAGAATGTATTTTGACTCCTAAAAGAAGAGTATTTCACATGAAAATTTCACTTCAGCTGTATACAGCTGTCTAGGAAGATAATGCAATCTTCGAAGTGATGATGGCAGCAAAAATTGACAATTGGAAAAAGAATGTATTGGAATGATTCACAGAATCACAAGAAAAGTAAAGAACCAGACTATAGAAGGACAGAAATCAGCTCTGGGGAGTTTAGACAGCTGGACCCGATAAACAGTCTTTTCAGATGCTTACCTTGAGGGAAATGAGCTCTCTAACTTTTTGAAGTATTTTTGATGTTCTGCTCAAAAGTAAAACTCCAAAAAACTGCATGGATCACATGCTATCTCAGCAGACCATATCCAATAGGTAAAATATAGTGGGCCCAAATGGAAGAAAATTAACCAGGAAAAGGTAGAATAAATGTCTACTGGAAAATGTCATGATTTTTGTGCCCACACGGGTAGGTTGGAAGAAAGGGACGGAATAACATATTCAGGTCCCAGGGATGCTAGGAAGCTAAGAAGAGAAGGGTTGAAGAAAGCACAAGAATTAGAGTGGTTTATGGGAGCCCTTCCTGGTCATCTCCACCTCCTGCTCACCATCTCTCTCCCAACTGCATCATCTCATGGAACTTATTCTGTATTCACATTCACTCCTGCTTGCTCATTCCTGTCTCCTCCGCTATGGCATGGGCATGCATGGCTCCTGCCCAGGGACCTACAATTTTCCAGTTGTTCCCACCTTTCTGGCATTCTGAGACAACCCCTTTCAGAGAAAGTGCCTGAAGTTGCCCATCTTTCCCCCAGCACTGATTGAATTAGGAGTCGATGTCTATCGAAACCATCTCGGGTGCTCCTCTGTGGTCTCTGTGCCCACTTTGCTAAAGCTCTTGTGCCTTGGAGCTTTTAGACTTTCCGTTCAAAGGGAGGTTCTAAACTTATGAAAATATGTTCAAGCTCCTTAAGCCTGGTCTGTTCCTAACAACCACTGGTGGTTGGGAAGATGCTTGCCAAACCCAGAAACTGTTTGTCCGTTCCAGTAAGCTGGCCACAGGGGTTTTTTTGTTTTTGTTTTTTTTTAATAAGTTTCACAATTCTGTACAATTTCATTTTCTGATTTGAAATCGTAAAAATTTCACCTGCCTTCACTTTGGGGCAGTTTGGAAAGCACTAGAAATATTGTAGGGAGTCCTCAAATCTTTCCTGGTTGGTTTTCATTTTTGCTATGGCACCATGTGGAATTAAGAAAAACAAAAAACAAAAAACGAAACAGAAAAACAAAACAACAAAGAACGATGAGGGCTGCTACAAGAGCCATCTGCTCATGAAGGCTTTCGGCTACTCCTTTCCATACCTACTGCCAAGGAAGGTCCCCAAGACATTACAATTCCAGCTTCAGGGTTCCAAATCCCAGCCTTTACAATAGCTGCAAAATAGTAGCAGTGGAAACACAATAAGAGACTTGTCATTTTTGTAGGTTTGAATATTTTTATGTTCATAATAAGCTCGTTTTGAGATAAACACATGAAGCTGAAAGAGCTGTGTGGCATTTTAATCATTCTTAAGCAGGAAAAAAGATAACTATTTTTTGGCATGGGAACTTTCCACTTTTAGTAAGAGAAGAGTGTGAGAAGGCTGAGTACACTGTCAGTTTCCAGCAGGTTCGATTAATTGCTGAAACCAAACAAAAATAGCCTCACACGGTTCCCATTGTTCTGCAGCTGTTGGCTTCAGAATGCTTGTTGTCCCCTTCCTTGTGACTAATCATCATGGTTGCCCAGTTTCCTTTCTTGATTTCCCACCAGAAGTTGTGATGTTTCATAGGAAGAGAGGGCAACCCTCCCAGCATTTCTTTCCAGGCCTTTTGAACACATCCGTCCTGAAACACTCGTACTTTTCTTCAAATCCCTGAATTTCTTGACCTGCCTGTTTGTGAATAGGCATGCTTTAGCCATTTGATAAGGGGCCCTAAGCGGCTTCCTGTTTGAAAGAGGTCAAAAAGATGCGACTCTTAAATGGATTATGTGCACAAGTCTTTGGCCTAATGCTTTGGTTTGGTTTGGTTTTGAAAAATCTCACTTTGCTTCTTGCTGCTTTGTTGAAAAGAGTTTTAGGTTGCTAAAAGTATAAC
This sequence comes from Halichoerus grypus, assembly GCF_964656455.1. Classification (NCBI taxonomy): domain Eukaryota; kingdom Metazoa; phylum Chordata; class Mammalia; order Carnivora; family Phocidae; genus Halichoerus; species Halichoerus grypus. The sequence continues at coordinate 82,161,492 of NC_135714.1, forward strand.
CTGCTTTCTGAGTTTAGCAATTACTGCAAGGGTTATATCACAATAGAGTCTCATTTAGTTGAATGTCAAACTTCTAGCAACCTAACTCCTCAGAACACAGAACTGCACTTCAACAGAAAAAGAAAGACCACTAACATAGTTGCAAAAACTCCACGTGCTAAAACCCAAACACTTCACACAGAAAAGTTTTAAAACTTGGAACACTGCCTGGCATATGTTAAACACTACATAAGTGTTTGTGATGATCAACAGAACTTACTAGCTGTTCCTATATATAAATATAGCAAACTTAGTTATCATGTTTCTTTGGAAAAAAAAAAAAAGGAAAAGATTACTGACAGCATTTTCGAATGATGGCGAAAGAGAACAACAGAACAAGAACTTTGTGAAAATCTGCACCTGACATCCACCTGTGATAATGAGACAGAAAGTTTACAAAACCACAGTTGCAGTCATTGGCCCACTTAACCTGCCAAGGGATCTGAAATTCATTAGACCATCCTTTAGAGAGACGGCCCTGATGATGATAGTGACCCGCTTAAGTCATCAAGGAGAAATTGAATTAGGTTTCATCTCTTCTAAGAGTGTAATGAAAGGTAATATTTAAAAAAATTAAAGTTTAAAAGGGGTGGACTGAAGCACTAAACAGGATTGTCATCAAGTATGGTAGAGACTCGCCTTAAATAGGGAAGAAGTGATCTTAGTGCTCGGGGAGGCCTCGCTGGATACACGGATGGCTGTCAGAGTTGAAGATAACCCACCACCTAGTCTAATGCTGTCCACAGGCATGGCTTAAAGATGGAGGTGAACTCCACACCTCCTCTCTCCCCATGCTGGACCACGTCTGACTTCCTTTAGAAAACAGCTGTCTGTTCGGAAGCCTCCAGCCTGCCTTCCAAGAGAATGCGGTTCCTTTGCTCAGAATGAGTCACCACATCTATTTGCAACCCGCCTAATTGGTGTGTATGCTGGCATGGGCCCCCCGCAGTCAGCGGGGCAGCACGGCTTGAACTTATGATTCACTGTATCCTCTAGTTAAGTCTCTGGCCTGTTTGTGTTTGCTACAGGCTCGCTCCAGGTCACCACACATTTTTTCCTCCTCGGTCATCATCAAAACCACGAGCAGCCATGTAGCGCCTCACACTTAGCACGTCCAGCTCTTTCCAGGCGCGCCCCTCCCTGGCAGGTATCTTTCTCTCTCCCCCCGACCCCAGCCATTCCCACCGCTATTTCCTCCAAGCTCAGCCTTTGTTAACTGGGGGCGATTTGGTTCCCCCAGGGGACTTTTGGCAATGTCTCAAGATATTTTTGAATTGTCCTACTGGGATGTAGTGGGTGGGGGCCAGGGATGCTGCTGACGCCAGGCTGCCACAACAAAGCATTAGGCAGCCCCAACTGTCACTATTGCCGCGACTGGGAGACCCTCCACTCTCCCTGGTCCCCATTCTTCAAGCCTCAGTTCAAATCTCGCCTCCTCTGGAAACTTCCCTGCCCTGTACTTCTCACTCTAGGAGCCCGGTGAACTCTCCCTACTCTTTCTTCCTTTTGGTTCTCCATATGTGTTCTTTCTTCTGCGCGCTCGTTTCCATGCTGTAGCAAACTGCCGTGGTGTTTATGTCCTTGTCCTCAGCTGACCGGTAGCTCCTGCTGAGCTGGGGGCAGGGTCCACCTCATCCCTAGGGCCAGCGCTCACACTAGGGCCTCGCTTCATGGAAGTTTTTTGTTTTAAATGTTGGAATCATTGAATGAAAAAGGCACAATCTTGTTTTAAGCTTTATGCCTTTGCTTTTCCGCTAATTATTTGGCAGCTTTAGAGACATCTTGCTGATCCTCTCGAGAATGTTTAGATACAGAGTAAGTGGCTTTTGTCTTCTTACATTTCATTATGTCTGTGTCCTAGAGCGTCTCAGAGTGATGGCATCTTTGATGATAAACGTTGGATGGTGATAATAGTACATTTGAACCTAACAGCGAGCCCATCTTTCACTGCTAATAATCTACGGCCTTGGAATTATTTTCTGCTTAAGATGAAAGTCACTGACGTCGGATTGCCCATGTTCAAACCTGGGATCTGCCACCTATCACCTGTGTGACCTTGAGTAAATTACTGAAACTCTCTGTGCCTCAATTTTCTGTCTGAAAAATGGGGCTGAGCATAGTACAGAGTTCATAGATTTTTTTATAATGATTAACTGAGTCAATACTTGCAAAATACTTCGGAGAGTACCTGGCACCCAGTAAGTGCTATGGAAGTGTTTGTTAATGAGGATGGAAGGACAACCTGGGATCAACCCCCCATTGCTTGTCATGAATGCATCAAGCCAGGTAAACACAGCTCATTCTAGCATGTTACTCTATCGCATGCCTGATAAGAAAGGAATGGAACCATGTTGAAAGATAAGAGTACTCACAATTTGCCCGCTCTGTGTCCTAATCAGACCAAAATAACTCTCCAGAACTCATCGAACTTTTTGCAGGCAGGTGATGGAGTGTCGTATAATCCAGGCACAATACGAAAACCACTGATCATCTATGGTTGCCACTGCTGCTGCGTTCTAATTTTTCTGCTTCAAACAGTGGCATTTTAATCATTCTGCCCATGGCAACTAATGTCCTTTAAATTAGCATTAAACATTCATTCTTTTGGTTTATCCTTCCTGAATCAAGCTAATTAGCTATCAGCTGAGAGCCCTTTAAATTATAACCTGAGTATGTTGCATTTTCTAATTTATAATGCCTCATCAAGGCAAATTGAAAATCCAAAAAGGAGTGAATTAATTAATGTTAATTAAAGAGTACAGCACAGAACGGATGCCAGGTCAATCTTTGGCAAGAGCTTGGAAAGCCATTGTAAGGACTAAGTTGACCGTTTGCAGCACATCGCTTTGGACAAAGGACTTGGCCATGGTAGCTTTGTAAAAAGGGGGAAAAGAAAGCTAGAGATAAGAGTAGAAGCAGCACTAAACAAGATAGCATATACTCTGGGGACTTCAAGTTTTATTTTTTATTTAAATTTATTTAGAAATAGCCACATGCAGCTATTATATTGGATATCTCGGGTCTAGAAGGTAAGACATCCTGCATACTGCTTGTTTTTATTACTTGAAGATTTCCAAAAGTTGTTAGTCAATGTTTTTCTCATGCCATATCACTGTAGTTCTCTCTCTGTCTCTGTCTCTCTCTCTTTCTGTTTCTCTCTTGCTGGCTCGCTCACATATCCTACTCTGTTTTCTATTCAGTGTAATATTCATCAACTTAAACTGATTTTCCTCAGGGCTGTGATGATCAACTTGGAGAGATGAAACACATCAGAACTTCTGGAGTGAGGAAGAGAAAACAGCCACATAATAAATATGATAATTTTTAATAAGAAAATGAAAAAAATACATCCAAATTGTATGAAAGTAAAGTGGAGGGGGAGTTTGGGGTACACAAATGGTTCTCAACAAAATGTGTACTTGGTTCGTAAGGGGCAATATCAGAATCTAGGAAGGGGTAGGAAAGAGGCTATAGCACTTTTCTGTTGAACTAATTAGTGCATAGGTTTATGAACTTTAAGAAATACTACCTTTACTGAAGAACAGTTAAAACACATTTGTACTAAAGTGCTGAAAGTTCTTTTCACCATACAAGCCAGCATGCAGGTCACCATTATCTCAACAGACATCGGAAATTCACTGAGTGTTCCAGGGACAAACAGCTGAGTGGTTTGGGGTTCTCCACAGAATTGTGGACACAATTACTAGTTGTGTATATTGGACCATTTAATTTGGATTTTACCTTAATATTCTTAAATGAAAACAAAAGCGTTAGAAATATAGTTGTGAAAAACTGGTTTTATTCATAGCTTAACAAACCACTATGAATAAACAAAATACACTCAATGTACAATAATGGCAGGACTCATTATTCAGGACAAGTAATTCAGGGTTTTTTTTTTTTAATTTGAATTTATAATTCAATAGGAGTATTTTATAAGTAAGGACTAATTTCATGAGTTTTGGCGCATTTACTTCTTTTTTCAAGTTATTGTATATTCATCAAAGATTCAGTCATTTTCTTTGTTGAACCATTAAATTATGTTTCCTTATTCATCCCATCTTTTTGTGCTTGACTTGAATAATACCAATATTGCCACCTATAGGTCAAAATGATTTTTTGGTTTGTTTCTCAAGAGCACAATGTGGAAGAACTAAAAACCCTTGGAGAATGGATCATTCTGGATAGTTGAGTTTGACAGCTTCTTGGGGATGCATGCTTTTACCCACCTTTTTCCTTTTCTTTTTCTTGTAATTTTGGATGGAAGAGTTTTTCAAAGATACTATAGAGTCCCTGACTTCTCAGCTACTGCACCAACAATAATTAACAATTTTTGATGACTAAGAAGGATCATCATCAGTATGAATTATTGAGCTAGCTTCTTTGGCCCTAGGCAAAATCATCCCAGACTTGTGTCCTCTGAGTATTTCACTCATTAGACTATTCAGTCACTTGTCTGGACTGTCCATTCACTTTTCATGGTATATATTCCTCTTTGGCAAGTTTTACTCTCTTTTATATGTTACTTTCAGTTTCTGTAATTAGAAACCAAACAACTACCCTAGTTAGAGTTGTTTGCAAAATAAAAGTAATTTGGAAATAAGTTTGTGACTAATGAAACCATAAATGTTATTTTAGGGATTTTTGTGACTCAGATGAATTTTTGTAATCTGCTTCCTGTTGTACAGCTGTATTTCTAACAGATAAGAATTACTGAATAAGAGTTCTAAAGAGGTGACTCATTAATGACTTATTATTTCTAAGATTTCTTCCACTATTTAATTTTACTTTTATATGTGATATATTCTTCACAGTTCATATGACGTTATCATATGTGATAATTCTTCACAGTTGAAATAAAGTGTCAACTTTTAATAAAAAAATTTTATGATATTAAAAATATTTGAAAATCTATTATCTTCCCCAAGTCTTCCAATTCCGTTGCAATATGCTATGTAGCAGTTACTAAAAATGTTATATTTTTCTCCAGATTAGCAGAATGTATTATTCTGAGCAAGAGTTAATGAACTTTAATCAAATAGGTAACATACAGAGCATTATTTACTAACTTTTTTAATGCATTGCATTCATACTTAAGTCATATCTTGATATCTGGTAGGCTTTTAAAAACGAAATCACTCCCATACTGTTAACTTAGATGTATCATATTCAGGTGGTTTGTGTAAAGCCTTGGACAATACTTCAGTGCTTCAGAAAAATCTAAAGTACACCTTATAGTCTATCTTCTACTCCAGACTTCAACATCCATCAATAACATTCTAGTTTATAACTTTTCCGGGAGTGTGGCGGAGGGGGGGAAGAGCTCCAGGTAGGCATCCATTATCCTTATTTGGAAAAGTTGTTTATTATCCCTCTCTAATCAAATAATTGTTTTTTATAATTTTAAATGAATATCAGATAGGCCATTCATAAATAAAGAGAAATTAGATAAATTGGGGAAGGACTCAAAGTACACCATCTAGTTTATCTTGAAAAGACCACTGGACAGTGTTTCTCCAGATGTCCTGTGAAGAAAAATATCCCACAGTTTAATGAATTTGAAAAATACCTCATATTAACCCCTTCTTAGATATTCATAATCCATTTTACAGTATTAAATACTAACTATCCGAAAATAAAGAAATATATGCCACTTTGACCCAAATTTCCCAAATTTATTGGACCTTGGAATACTTTCCTCTCAAAATACTTTTAATATCCTAATAAACCACTATATCTGGGCACACATTCTGGTGGCCTCTGGGATGCTCACAGATATTTGCTTCTTCTCCCCTCTTTCCAAGCCATGATAGATCTGCACTTCTTTACATCGTTGAAAGTTTAACATCATCAAATCACCTGCGATTGTCCAGATAAATGTAGCTGTCATCACCTGTGTCCCTCCTGGGCAGAGCTTTAAGGGCCACTGTGCAATTTGCCACATTCCTCTTTTCTTTGCAAAAAGAAACTAAAAGTATGTGTCAAGGTGGAGCCTGACTCAGCCTGGGTCAGGGAATGCTACCTGTAAGAGGTGAAAAGCAAGCAAGAAATAACTCTTTGTTGGGTTTTCAGACTCTGAGATCTGAGAGTTACTGGTTACCGTGGCATAACTTAGTCCATGTTGAATGATACCCTGAATTATGCAACAAAAACTTAAAAGTATCAGACAGTTTATAAGATTCTTAAGATGAATCATAGCTCCAGAAACTAACTTTAATGGGTTCTGTAGCAGCTTTGCCTTCTTTAAAAATCTTAGACATCTCAATGAAGGAAACGTGGATACACTGAGAATGTGCACTTGGTACAATTATGATCAAGCCAGAGGACCTTAGTTCATGGTTGCACTGAAAGCTCTGAAACTCTTACAGGCACACAAATATGGCAGACTTAGTAATTATCTACTGTCCTAGCTCACCTGCTCAGTAGCGTTTCTTTCTGTACGCCGACCTCACCTCAGCCTTTCAGATTTTTCTTGCTACTCTCATAGGATGAAAAGTTTCTACAATCTCAAGTCAGTTTGTGAACATGATAAACTTAAGGTTGTTACTGTTTTTCCTGAAAGTAGTTCTCCCCATTTGCTTTCGGGACCTTAATGAAAAGACTAAATTAAAAAAAAAAAATTTGCACCTGTCCCAAATCAGAGTTTAGATTTCTCTGTTGAGTAAACTAGAAGTAAATGGACTTCTTCAATCATAGGCAGAAGAAGGAACAATTGATGTTATGGGTGAGGATATAAAACAGTTTCTCCTTCTTGCCAAGAACTAGGTTTCTGAGTAAAGAAAACTTCACATCAGTTTATACTTATATTTGGTATTGACTTTTTCTAAAACCATAATAAGAGAAACCTCAATGTGAAATAATCTCTCAGTTATCAGAACTATATTTCTGTGGATTTTCCAAGCGACCCTAGGCCTTAATCCCTGTATTGTTTTACTCCCTCTCAGGACCCCGGAAAAGCTGAACCAATGAAATAGCTTCGAACAAACTAAAAAGAATAAAAGCTTATTTTCTGCTAAGGTAATAAAGTGTTCTCTTGATTTGGTCAGCTCTTCTGTAGAAACATTAATTCTTCAATCTACTAGAATTTGCTCATTCCTTCATTTAACAATCATTGAGTACTGAATGTCCACTACGGGCTACTTATTGGGCATAAAAAGACACAAATTTCACAAATTTATTGGAACTTGGAATCCTTTCCTCTCAAAATGCTTTTTATTGTCCTATTGAACCACTATATCTGGGCACACGTTCTGGTGGCCCCACATCTTTTCTGCTTTTGAAACATCAGAATCTTGAACTTCATTTCTTATATAGTAGTCACTAACCATGTGTCACTATTTAAATTAAATCAATTTGAAAAAAAGACTAGTTATTCAGTCACTCAACCTGTCTGAATTCTTCAGTAGACACGTGTAGCTACTGGCTACCATCTTGAACATTGCATCTGTAACAGTTTTATCATCACACAAAGTTCTTTCGAACAATGCAGACACAGAACACTAACAACATCACAGAAAGTTTTATTAGATAGTATAGGCTCTAAATAATAAAACTTACACATTTGTAAGCAATAATATTGTGATGACAGTCTTCAGTTAGGAGTACATAATGTCAGTGGTATATCACTTTGCTTGGGGAAATTAGAGGAATGCAAAGAAGATGAAGTAGAAGATGGCCAGAAGGACAAAAGAGGGTCATTCTAGACAGAAATGTCAACATCTGCCAAGGCTCAGGTGTTTGACATAATGAAAATCTTGAAACTAAGAGGAAACTTAGTATGTCTAGAATAGAGCATGAATACAAGGGGGTGGTATAGATGAGGTATGAAGCTTAATCAGGGGTCAGATTTGGAAATTTTTGTGTGCCAGATTAAAAGTTATCAACATGAATCTTAAGGAAAGCTAAAAACATTTTAAGCAGAGGTGTAACATGGTCATATACTTTTTAGAAATATAATTCAACATCTGCTAAAGATGGAGTAGTAAACAGAAACAAACTTCTGATTCAAGTATGTGGGAATGATAGAAAAGAGAAGACAAACAAAACCAAGTGGAAATGTTGGATTTTAGAAGCATATGCACAATTTTGTGGATTAAAATAGAAAAAAAATAGGAAAAAAATTGTAGAGCATGACTAAAGCCATTGGCCTGTGAGGCTTCATATTAAAAGTGCTCTAAGTCAGATGAGGACCAGATCTAGACTTACTACTTGAAGCCAAGACCAGTAAAAAAGTTAAGCCATTTCTTCCATTCATAAGTAGATTTGAAATATCCCAAATATCATGTAAGAAATAAACAGCCAGAACAAATGGAGAAATACTTTCAACTGTCTGGAGGAAAATAACTATTAGCCTAGAATTATAAGCCCAGTTATACTGTTATTTAAAAATCAAGACGATATGACTCAGCAATTGATCACTCAGCTCATGGGCAGATGAAGAACGCAGCTAGCTGTGAGAATTAATGTGAATTACAGGACACACTGATCATCAACACTTCAAACACACTTGTAGCCCTAAGTATTTTTTAGAGCTATGCCAAAACAAAACAAACAAAAAAAATCAAGGAAAATAAAGATATTTTTAGGTATGAAAATAAATCAAGACATTTCACCACCCACAGTCCCTTGTTAAAAAAGTTAATTAAGGGATGTACTTAAGCAAAATAAAGGTTGAACCCAGAGGGAAATCATGATATACAAGAAAGAATGCTGTCCACACAAATTTAAAAATAGGTTAGTAAGTTTAATTAACTACTAACTGGAAAAAATAAACTGTAAGAAAGCTGTAAAATCTATTTAATTAGCTGTAAAAATATCCAATATTTCATGTTAAAAATAACATTAAGAACTTCTAGTTTGTAGTCCAGCACATAAAGAGCTTGGAAGTCATCACAGCACCTAACAACAAATAAAAAACCAAACAAACTGAAAATCAGCAACTCTTCTTAGATCCATCAAAAAGTTGAAGTCACAGGGCAAACCACTGACCCCAAAACTGAAGAGACAGATAGACATATGGAGAATTACAACTTATTGTTACCCATGAGCATCAACCCACACCAGAACCAGTGATGTGGTAGGAAAACCTTAATTGTATAACTGGGAATTCTACCAAATATTTAAAAAAGAAATTATACCAATTCTCTGTAATCTCTTCCAAAATATAGAAGAAGAGGGAATGTTTCCTAACTCCCAGGAGGCCAGCATGACCCTAGTACCAAAACCAAACAAAGACATTGTGAAGAAAGAAACCTACATCATTATTTCTCATGGACATAGATGCAAAAATCCTCAACAAAATGTTATCAAAACAAATCTAACAATATATAAAAGGAATTATACACAATGTACAAATTAGATTTATTTCAAGTATGCAACATTTAGAATATGGTTCAACACTTGAAAATCAATGACTGTAATCCAGCACATCAACAGACGAAAGAATAAAAATCCCGTGATCATTTCAATACATGCAGAAAAAGTGTTTGATAAAATCCAATGCCCACTCGTGATAAAAATTTTCAGTAAACTAGGAAAAGAGGGGGGACCTCTTCAATTTGATAAAGAAAAGCTTAAAGATACCCCACAGCTAACATCATATTTAATGTTGAGAAACTAGAAGCTTTTCTACCAGTTCAGGTACAAGGCAAGGATGTCTTCTCTCACCACTCCTTTTCAATCACATATTGGATGTGCTAGCTAATGCAATAAAACAAGAAAAGGAAATTAAAAGTATACTGATTAGGAAGGAAGAAATAAAACCATCTTTGTTTCCAGATGACATGATCATTTTTGGAGAAAATCTCAAAACAAAAACCAAAAACCAAAAAACTCCTGGAAATGAATACATGATTACAGCATGGTTGCAGGATATAAGATTAATCTACAAAAATTAATCACCTTCCCATATGTGCCAGCAATTTGAAACTAAAAACACAAAAGTACTTACATTAGCACTCAAAAAATAAAATACTCAGGTATAAATTTAACAAAATATATACAAGATCTATATGAGGGAAACTACAAAACTGATAAAAGAAATCAGAGAAGAACTAAACAAACAAATATATTCCATGTTCATGGATAGAAGAACAAAGTTGGAGTACTAACATTACCTGACTTCAAGACTTACTATAAAGCTATAGTAATCAAGACAGTGTGGTATTGGTGAGAGAACAGACAAATAGATAAATAGAACAAAATAGAGAGCTAGAAGCAGAGCCACACAAACATGGACAACTGATCATTAACAAAGGAGAAAAAGCAACATAATAGAGCAAAGACAGACTTTTCAATAAATGCTGGTGAAACTATTAGACGTACACAGGTAAAAAAATGAATATAAGGGCACCTGGGTGGCTCAGTTAGTTAAACATCTGACTCTTGATTTCAGCTCAGGTCATGATCTCAGGGTCCTGGGATCGAGCCCTGCACTGGGCTCTGCACTCACCTGGGAGTCTGCTTCAGGATTCTCTCTCTCCCTCTGCCCCTCACCCTGCTCTATCTCTCAGTCTCTCTCTCCCTCAAATAAATAAATAGAACTTTTAAAAAGAATGAATATAGACACAGACCTTACACCTTTCACAAAAATTGACTCAAAAAGGATCATAGACCTAAATGTAAAATATAGCACTGTAAAACTCCTAGAAGATAACATAGAAGAAGAGCAAGATAATATTAGGTCTGGATCTCTAGTATAAATGCTCTAGCTTAAAGCATGATTGCTAATTAAAGAGTTTAGTCCTTGCACTGCCTTCTTTAAACCTTGACTTCATTGTTTCTTTAAGTTCCAACTTGTTATGTTCTTTGTGCCACAAAATGTCCTCTTTCTTAATACAATTAAGCATAGACAACACATCTCCTGTTTACTGAGTTACTGCCCTATAAGACTCTGTTGACCCTATTGTTGATTCTAATATTGGAATAAGGAAATGTACTCTTCGGGGGATATAAAAGACTTTATTCCACTTATAGCCACTTCTTTGCGTGAGAGAGGACTTACATCACACAACTGACTTGGATTCATTCCTAAATTTAGACATAGATAACCTTTTATCCTTTGTGACTGAAAGAAAATAGCTCGTTTTCTTTCCATTGGGAATAAATCATCTTAAAAATATACCAAAGAACAGTAACTAGAATTTTGTTATGGGTCGCTTCATGGTTTCTTTTAATTTCTCTCCCTCCCTCTCTCTCTGCCTCTCTCTCTTATCTTAGTCCTGCTGACCTTCTGTTATGGCTTTGTTAAATTAATATTTATTAAGTGGAGCACAGGGTGCCAGATGATGAGCCAGCATTCAACAACAGACCACAAGAGAAATTGAAATAATTGAAGTAGAGAAGTTTGTTACTCATAGGTCCTGAAGGAAGTACACTATATGTCACACAGAGAGGTCAAGGTTGAGTGCAGGGAGAGGCAGGACCTGAGGCACAAGCCTCAAAGGGGTCCATTGGTGGAGTGCTTTGGGGTTCCCAGGCTAGGGACAGGTTGCTCAATTTAAACCAAAGGAATGGGTTTTGGGTAAGCCCTGCGGGGTCTTACCTAAGGTGCTGGGAGGCTGGGGAAACTGTTGAGCACAAGGGCAGTCGGGGGAGTCATGTCAGGAACTTTCATTTGCCTGTGACTCTGCAGCTGTTATCTAGGGCATGCACTCACATGAGGGACTGTTGTCAGTGTAAAGCCCCCGCAGGCTACTTGGCCAAACAAAATGGATGCTGAGGAAGCAATACCATGAGTAGCTTTGCTAAACTCTTGACATTTTCAGATGTGAGAACAATCTAGGTGTGACACTTGCAATACTCTTGAGGACCTGAGGATAGATTTGCTTCATTAAGCCAGACAGTTGGTTTTCTTTTTTTTCCCTTAACAGTTTTATGTTCATCCCATCTAATTACTAAACTTCCTGCAAGCAGCATATTATTTCCCAGGGTATTCCATGGATATAAGAGAAATTATTGGTGCCCCCCAGTCTCAGACCCAGTGTTGATATCTCTATCCATAAGACACTGTGACCTAGCCACTGGTTGCTGAATTTGTTTGTTTGTTTGTTTGTTTTAGGTTCAGTGACATACAACATAATGTACATAATGCCTTGGGGTGTAAAGTGCTTGCCACAAGTATCCTTATTCAGCTCTTCTGCCATTGGGTATCCTGGATCAATTGGGTCTTCCAGCCTGATCAATAAGAGATATAAGCTATACAACCAAGATGCAAAGAGGAAAGGGAGTTTTGATCCAACATCTGATCATACCATAGCTTTGCATGCAGTAAGAAGACATGTTTGGTCATATGTTGAGCATAGTTATTTTCATAATTGTTCAGAAATAATGCAGGGCAGAATAGAGACAGGACCCTATTCCTGGGAGATGGGTCTGGTGAGAACAAAGCAGAAAGTGGGTTCTCTGCTTAATTGTTTGGGTTTTAATGCAGCAGCTTTCCTGTCCTCCCAGTGCCTCTCAAACCTTTAGGCACCAGTGTACCCAAGACCCAAGAACAAAGTGGCCAGATGGGGACTTGTTTCTACAAGGAGTTGTACTGCTTCTTTGTATCAAGGAAGTGCTGACATCCTTAGTTAGGGCAAATTAACATTAGCTATTGTAATGAATAACCCTAATCTCAGTGGCTTAACATTTGCAAAATAATTTTTTTTTTAAGATTTTATTTATTTTTATTTGAGAGAGAGAGAATGAGAGAGAGTGAGTACATGAGAGGGGGGAGGGTCAGAGGGAGAAGCAGACTCCCTGCCGAGCAGGGAGCCCGATGCGGGACTCGATCCAGGGACTCCAGGATCATGACCTGAGCCGAAGGCAGTCACTTAACCAACTGAGCCACCCAGGTGCCCTGCAAAATAAATTTTTTAAAAGTTTATTACTTGTTCTTGACACAGTTCCGCATAGGCCCAGCCCTCTCCTAAAAAGCTCTCATTTAGAGAATGACTCAGAAAATAGCCTTCTTGCATTGTGTCTTTGGGTCATTTTAGAGTTCTTCTCTTCCAGTCATAAACAAAGAACAAAAGAAAGCATGAATCAAGATCTTGCAAGTTGTTTGAAAGGCCAGACTTGTAGGCATTATACATCACTTACATTCACATTGGATTGTCCAGAACACAGTCATAGAGCCCCAACCTAACTACAGTGGAGGCTGAAAAATGTAGTCTATGTGTCCAAGAAGAGGAGTAGGATTGGTGGTGAGTATCTAGCCAGCCTCTGATACACTATCTTCTGATGAAACCAGTAAGATTTTTTCCACTCCCATGCAGTAAAAGCTTCCGGTAAATTGACTGGAGACCTCATTGTTTCTAGTCAGCAAAATCTAGAGCTCAGCTAGGCTAAGTCTAAGATTAACTGTATCTAGCTGTCACTTGAAAGTTTAGCATATCCAGAATTCTGAGACCAATGCTGTTTTCTCTAAAATTCATTTTAGAAATCTAGGTCGCTAAGTAAGTTATCAGGATGAAGTTCAGTGTTCTCTTGCTATAGATGTGATCCCATGCCTGTTAAAAATTGTGAAACCTGGAGACAGACTGCCCGGTTTGCATCCTGGATTGCTACCTATTGACTTTGGTCAAGTTATTTCATTTTCCTTTTCCTTAAAATTGGAGTAATATACTTAACACCCTGGGCGTTTGTGAGAAATAAGTTTGAAAAGCTGTGAAAAGCACCTAGCACAGGGCCTAGTTCCTGGGCCACTGTTACTATCATTGACATTTACCAATGTTGGATTGTATAATAATTGAGTCCTGGTCTTATTTCCCCAGAATCTGAATGACTGTCAATATTGATCTTTGGATATGTCCATGGAAAGGCACTCTCTAGCACTGGGAGAGGGGGCATGTGTGTGTGTGTGTGGAGGGGTAGTTCAGAGAGTGAGCCCATAAGAGAAATTGTGAATGTATAGGGCACCCCCTCCCAATTTTGGCTGCCTAAACCAAAAGCCAATGGACAAGAGTGAGTCAAGAGAAGGTAATCCAGTGCCAAGTCCAGAATTTAGTTAGACTCCAGTATTCAAAGAATCACTGTTGAGCTTGGGTGGGCCAGGATTAAGTGGAATCAGAAGAAAGGCAATTTGTGGCAAAGTTGAGTCTAATACCCAAACAGGCACCATGACCCTGTCCCAATAATGTGAGTGGGTAGAACAAAAGAAGGGAGAAGAATGGCCGGTAGGAAAAACAACAACAACAGAAATAAAACACCTGTAAATATTGGAAATGGTGTTGCTAAAGTTGCCTTTTATTCATATTTGATGTGCTGCACTGTACTTCTGAAAATCTCTGCTTTAGTCTATTGTTCCATTTCTCTACAAATGAAGCCTTGACTTGTTCTGATCAGTAATCTTGTCTCTCCACCTTAATTAAGATCTGAGACTATTTTCTTCTAAAATTGCCGCATCTCTCTCATGTCCAATAGCTTGTGAGCCTTGATTTGTCATTCTCGATCTGCCACCTCTGGTTCCAATCACCCACTGGCTCACCCATTTGATTATGTACCAAAATTTATTTTTTTTATATCTACTTTTTGATCCTTGAAAATTCTATTGGCTTATCAGATCCTAGACTTTAAAGGTACAGCTAGTCCTACTACAATTCCTACCTCTGCTCATGATTGGGAAATCCTATCTCTAAGGAAAACACATCATACTAAATTAAAATTATGTCCAGAACTCAATCAACCAATAGGAAGAGTTTTTCTTTATTGAAGTGTATTAAACTTTTTTTTAATTGGGATTGAAGTTTCTTTTAAATTCTCTGACATTTCCAAAAATAAATATTGGCATTTCCTTATGCAACAAGTCTTCACATTAAACACTTGTTTTCATAGTTGAATCATTTTCAAACCAGTTCTGGGTTCTCTGTGTAACCATTTACTATGTTCATTGCTTGTATCCCAAGCAAAAACTGCTTTCTTTCTTTAGGCAGCCTGGTGATATGCTGTTTGAAAGGAAATATTGCTATTTGGAGCATTATGAGCAACTATGCCTGGTTTTAAAGGGCTCCCTCTATACATTTACAACATGACTCATAGAAAGAAAAATATGTTTGCTCCTTGTCTCCAAGGTAAGAACAAGGTTTATTTCCTTTGGGGGGTGTAGGAACAAGGAAAGGGACTATGATCAGCAAGTTTCTTCTTTGAGTAATAATTTCTTAATCAAGATTTCTAATCCTATTTCCTCTTTGAAATTTCATTAAATATTTTAATCTACCTAATTACAAAGTAGACAAACTGCTTTGGTAAGAGATATGCCTTTGCATATAGCATAACTTGTCTTTTCCCTTCACATGACTGCTTATAAGATTTGAATCTCCCCTCTTGTTATGGTTTAATGCTCTAACATTAGAGTAAACTGCATTTTCAGGATGATGAATAGAAATGAGGCCAAAAAAATATTCCCAGTGGAATTTAGATTACATTGAAATCTAAAGTCCTCCATAAAGAATAGTGAAATGTAGAAGAGAGCTTGAGTTTTTGCATTTCTTTATTAATGATTATAATTAATAACTAAAATAATTTTCCTTGGCTCAAATTTTTTAATATGATTTTACTGTTGAAAGGCACACAATGCATTTATTTTTAAATCATAATTTGTAATTTAGGAATTGAAGATGTGGAATCTTAGATGACAATGAATTAACATTTGTTCTGGACTTCTGTATAGAGTTACTAGTCTTTAAAAGCAAAGAATAAAATATTTAATTTTATATTAAAGCTAAGTTTCCAACTTACTTTCCTAATGGAGAAAAGCACCACGCATTCACTTCAATTTCAATCAATATAAATTTTCCTTTAAAAAAATTAGTACAACTTTACTTATGCATACATATATTAGTGATAGAAGTATAAATTATCATTATAAAGAGAGTAATTTGGCATTATCAATCAAAATTTAAAATGCCCACCTCCTTTGAACCTGCAACTTTACTTTTAGGAATTTTATCTAAAGATATACTGGCTCATGGATTAACTAATGTACATAACAGAATTTTCGCGGCAACAGAGCTTATAATAGCAAAAGCTGGACAAAACTTAAATGCCTATCAATAGGAGACTGGCTAAATAAATTCTGTTAAATACATATAATAGAATAAAATATGCCATAAAATCTAATATATTCATTCATTAAACAAATTTAAATGTTTATTGTATGTCTACTATGTGCCAGGCATTGTACGAGGCATTGGGAATGCATGCAGTAAATAAAATTATTGAAAATATTTACTCTCATATAGTTAAGGTTCTAGTTTGGTATCAGAAACAATAAACAAAAAAATGATGGCAATTAGTTCTATTTTTTTAAAGGAAGTAAGAGGGATAGGGAGTGTGGGGTACTGAACAATAGTTAAAATGAAAAGAGATCTTTCAGTACTAATATGGAATAATTTCTAAATTACATGGTTGAATGAAAAAAGAAAAGTACCTAACAGTGTGTAAAACACACACACAAACACAACTATTTGCTTATATAAAATAACTCTGAAAAATAACAAGAAGCTGGTAACATTAGTTATCTCCACAAAGAAATGTTGGGTGAACAGGGGCAGAAGAAGTATAAATTTCATTTTATACTTCTAAAATTTTATACCACATAAACATACTTATTTTAAACATTAAATAAAGAGTTAATACAAAAAATAAGATTGAATTTCCATATACCCCTGAAATCCTTTTTTAAAAAAGATTTTATTTATTTATTTATTTATTTATAGAGCAGGGAGGGGGCTGTGGGGGAAGGAGAGAGAGAATCTCAAGCAGACTCTGCACTGAGCACAGAGCCAGATGTGAACTCTATCTCATGACCCTGAGATCATGGCCTGAGCCAAAATCAAGAGTTGGACACTTAAACAACTGAGCCACCCAGGTGCCCCTATCCCTGAAATCCTAATATCAGAAGTCATTTTATATCCTTGAGAAGTATGAATGGTTTGCAGTTTTGGTAAAGTATTTCTGACTATAAATACTTTAATAATATAAAGAGAATTTCTCACACTTATTCTGAAAGTCTGTTCTCCAGAATGACATTATCTGATCATACCCCTGTTTCAAAATGAAGAATGAGGTAAAAAAAAAAAAAAAAAAAAAAAAAGGATGAGGGATGTGGGATCTTTTATCCCACAAACCTTAGCTTAACACCCAAGGTGACTCAGGTCAGCACTGTCATTGGCACTTTGAAGATATATTCAGTATTTTAATGGCTCCAGCCCACTTGTACAATACATTTGAGCATTTGTGGAATTGATGCATAATATCAAAATTAATCTTTAAGGGCCACAATAAGACATATGCTTCTTACAGACTGAACCTCAGGGAATTTTCAGTTCCCTCAACATTCCCACGGTGACGACAGGCTGGGAAAAGTGGGACTCTTAAGGCTTGGGAAGGTGTTTCCCCTAAAATGAAACAATATTAGTATTTTTTTCTGTTTCTTTCTCTTTTCTTCTGACAGTAATGTTCTCCTCTTTTATTGTGTCCCTGCTATTCTTCTCTTTGCAGTCTTCCAAGGCTCTAATCTGCAACCAAATCCTGGGCACAATAAGACCAACACATGAAATTCTGCTGTGCTTCACCGGTGAGATATCAGGTATCTTTTTTCCTAGCCAATGAATATTCCACTGCTTTCCTCAATTCTTAGCAGATTCACTTGCTGATGTTCCAGCAAGTGCCCCTCCACATTCTTAGACACAGGGAAGTATAGCTAACTAGTAACTAACTGAGATTTGTTAAGCTGAAACTTCATATATGACTTTTTCTTAGGGGTCTGTTTTTGATTGTACAAACAGTATCAATCACAAAATGAAAATTAGAAGGAACTTAAACATTCAGTGCAAGGGGAGGCCAGTTCTGCATGTAAGCTTAGAAGTTGCCCCTTCATCCTAACAACAAGTAAAAAGCTAAACAGAACAACTCTTCTTGGATCTATAACAGGTGGGAGGCCACAGGGCAAACTGCTGCCCACAAGACTGGACGGACAAACAGATGACTATAGGGATGCATAGCTTACTGTCCCAGAGACTCACTAGTGGAAAATGCCATAGGAACCAGTGTCAGGTATGCCATGTCTAGGTATCAAGAAAAAAATTACAAGGCATACCAAGTGAAAAGAGCACAACTTGAAGAGATAGAGCAGGCATCAGATCCAGACTTAGCAAGGATGTTGGTATTATCAAGCTGCTAATTTAAAATAATTAGGTTAACATTTTAAGGAATAAAGTAGAAAGCATGCAAGAATAGATGGGTAATGTAAACAGAGAGATGGAAATCCTAAGAAAGAACCAAAAACAAAGGCTAGAGTTAAAACACACACACACACACACACACACACACACACACACACACACACAGTAAAGGAAATAAAGAATACTTGGAAACGTTTATTAGTTAAATTGGACATGGTTGAAGAAAGAATCTCTGACCTACAGGATATATCAATAGAATTCCTTAAAACCAAAAAGTGATGAGAACAATGACTGAAAAAAAAAATAGAACAGAATATCCAATAATAGTGTATAACTACAAAAGTGTAACATATGTATAATGAGAATACCAGAAAAAGAAGTAAGAGAGAAAGGAAAAGAAATATTTGAAACAATAATGACTGAAAATTTTCCCAAATTAATGTCAGACACCAAATCATAGATTGAGGAAGCTCAAAGAATACCAAGCAGGATAAATGGGGGGGAAATTACACCCAGGCATATCATTTTCAAACTTCAGAAAAATCAAAGGTAAAGAAAAAAAATACTGAGAGAAGTCAGAGGAAACCTTTCCTAAAGAGGAACAAAGATAAGAATTCCAACTGACTTCTCCTCAGAAACCAGGCAAGCAAGAAGAGAATGAAGTAAAATATTTGAAGTGTTGACAGAAAAAAACAAAACAAAACAAAAACACCCCAACCTGGAATTCTATACCCTGAAAAATTATCCTTCAAAAGTGATGGAGAAAAAAAGACTTTCTCAAACAAACAAAACTTGAGGGAATTTGTTGCCAGTAGACCAGCCTTCTAAGAAATGTTAAAAGTTCTTTTGAGAGAAAGAAAATAATATAAGTCAGAAATTTGGATTTACAAAGAGTAATGAAGAGCATCAATGCAGGAGTAAGTGAAGGTAGGATAAGAGCTTTTTCTTATTCTTATTTGACCTAGCACATAACAGGTTGTGCAAAATAATAGCACCAGCAGTTAGATTATGTATGCTTATGTATATATCACATGTACATATGCTTATGAATGCTTATATATAAGTGAAAATGACAGCAATCATACAAGGGATGGGTGGGAGAAATTAGAATGATTTTGCTATTAAAAGGTACTCACACTACCAGTGAAGTAGCATAGGGTTCTTTGAAAGGGGACTTGGATTAGCTATAAATGTATATTGCAAACTCAAGGGCAACCACTTAAAGTGAAAAAAAGAAGAAAAGAAAAGAAATATAATGGATATGCTAAGAAAGAAGAAAAAATGAAATCATATAAAATGCTCCGTTGAAACCACAAAAGGTAGTGCAAGACAAATACACTGAGGTCTAGAGAAGAAGCATAACAGTTTCCTCAGAAATTTAAAGTAATATGCTGAGCCAGGACTAGAAAAAAATGTCACCTCCAGTTCATTCACTTTCAGACATAAATAAATAAATACTGAGCCTCACTATGCATCCACAACCAGTGCTATTACATTCTCTCTTAGGAAACATAAGGTCTCTGGCTAGTTCTTTTGATCTTACATATCTATGAATTACCCAATTTCACCAAGTTGGTCATTGACGCCTCTATGGATTAATATAGCCACCAATATATTAGGATTTTTATAATCAAAAACAACTACCACCATTTCCCGTGGTTCTAGTTGGAGAAAAGTTAACTTCATTTATGCTTTCCCAGACATCAGCCATGATTCCCAGTCTTTGCTGGAGGATGGGGAGGAAACACCATCATTATTTTATCTTAAAATTAGCATGGCATCCAAGATGTATTAAATCTTCACATGCATGTGAACAGTTTTTTACCTCAATGATATTGGAAAATTGTCTTGGGTCAACTTCCCCAGAAGAAGACAATTAGAAGAGGATTCAGTACAGAACGCTCCCAAGAGAAACCTGTGAAAAAGGAGGTAAGGAGGGCAAGACAGAAGACAAGCGAGCACACAACTTCAGGCAAAATCCCAAACTCAGCCTCATCCTGTAGGAGAGCTCTGGAATCTAAATTCTGCCCCAGTGTTTATCCCAACATGAGGCAAGTTTGCTGAGCTTTCAAAACCTGTGCTGGTCTGTCCTTGGTGAGGGCCATCCTTGAGGACATGCGAAACCTTAGAGAGGGATGCTGGCTGGCTATGCACGCAGTCACCATGGCACCAGTAGCCCAAGGGCGGTCCTCCAAAGAGAATCGAAGTGCTGGCCTCCAGGGGCCAAGCATACTGAAGCCAGGGCATGGGCACACAGAAACAGTCAGGGGGATCTGAGGGGATCTGCTCAGTACTGACAATGTCTGCTCACATATTATCACATTATCTGTCCTAAATAGAAAAGACAAAAATATGATTAATCACTGACACATATTATCAAAAGCAAGGTATTTCTTTAGGGAAAAAAACCTTAAAACAGAGACTGATGATATGTGTTTTCTATTTAGGACAAAGGCCCAATATCACCATATACATATTTTTTTCTAGAATACATGCATATATTTCTAGAATATATATTTCTAGAATTATACATGATTTTTAAAAGGAGTTTGCATAAGTGAAACATTACTCATATTCACAGTTATATTATTTCATATCCCCCTCCCCAAATTTTCTTTAGGGATTCATTTCTCTTCCTTTAAATCCAGTCAATTCATTCAGGGTCCTGATGACTTTAGTAGAATGCTATGGCATTCTAATTTTTCATATCTTCCAATATATGAAAACTAACCAAAGAAGATAACCAGTTTTTTTCCATTGTCAGGCAAGGAGAGTCAAGGTTTACTTAACATCTGTCTATTCTTTGGCATATACTTAAAATGTTTTCTGTCGGAAAAAAATAAAGTAAAATGGCAATTCTGGGACAGAATCCTCTCCTATCTTCAGACATTGGAAAATAAAGAGTGAGAGAGATTCTCACTTAACCTCTCTATCCCCATAATTTTGCCCTTTTAATTCTTCCTACATTATAGCTCAGGATTATCAATAATGAGAACAGAATAAATTTAAGAGGAAAAGATTACTCATGACAGAAGTTGGAGTAGTTATACCTAGTTTAGAGTTTCAAACCCTCAGAGTACGTAAATAAATATAAAAAGCATAAGTCATGTGAAAATCATGCATTTATGTGGGGCATAGACACATGGATTAAATAAAAAGGTGTTTATTTTGTCTAAACTAAAAATCATATCAACCCAATATGACAATATTCATCATATGCTCATCAGAAGCTCTGTTGGCAGTTACATCAGCTTGACTAAAAGATCAAAATATGCAAACATATAGTTACTTAAGGAATTCAATTATTTTGTTGAACTGATTGTCTCAAAACGTAAGCCTCATGAGTGAAGAACAATAGCAGGTATTCCTCCTTGTTGAGAAGATTGAGAACACCTTCCCTCTTCTCTTACCCATCTCTAGGGTGATTCGGGTATCTGAGACTGATTATCAGCTTATCAAGAATACTGGTTGCTGGATAAAAATGCAAGCAAAATCTCTTGTAGCCTTATTCCAGCGCTAGATGTTTAACATCTTAATCCTCTGAGCTCTGGCATACTGTTGCAGTTTGTGTCTCATACGTCAGTGCCAGGCCGCAGGGGTGAGTGGGAGCTGAAATCCGCCCACGCTCAGGAGCCAAGCTGCGGCTTGCAGGGCTATACCTACACTGAGGGAGTGTCTTTTCTTCATAAACAAATGGCACCACAGAGGCTAGTGGCACAGCTGTTTATCTTATTAAAGTAAACATATCTGACCAGATATTTTTCTCTTTGGATCTGAAAGGTTACCCGTCCGCCTAGAAACACTCAACAACTTAGATATCAAATTATGAACAATTAGTTATGTAATATCCAAAATATTCCAAACTTGGTTTCAAGCTGCCAAGGGAAAATTGTGTAGCTTGACACACACAGATATGATTATGTAGAGATGAAAATATACTTAGCTAGAGAATTGGTTCACATCCAGGAAAATATATATTCTTCTTATATGGGTCACCTAATGGATCTGAACAGCCATGTTGCACAATAAGACATTTTGTCATTTAAATGGGAATACTCTCAGGGTCAGAGAAAAGATGGCCTCTGTAGATTCTGTGATTTTCTTAAATACCCTCTTAGAAACACCACTAGGACATACCATTTGGATTTTATGACCCAAATAAAATTATCCCTTTAGGTACCCAAATTAAGCTAACTCTTTGCCCTGGTATTTATGACTAGTGTTTTGTATTCATTAAATTCAAATGCCATAATGTATTTTTAATAAATAGCTATAAATAATCCAATTCTAAAAACATCCAGGCTATCTCCTGTGTCCTCAGGGAGCTTATAGATCTTCTATTGTTATAAAATATAGACAAGACAAGGCTGTCAAGTATTTACCTTTTTATGTTCCATTTTCTTATTTATTTCCATTGCTTCATTTACTAGATACTGTTTCAAAACTCAAAAATGTAATACTTAGTAAAAATTCCCCCATTTTGTTATCCAGAACTTGATTTTTCTTCTTTTATGAAAAAAAGAGCAGTTTTATTCCACTGATTTTTATGCTTTCTACTAATGGAGGATTCTCAAAGGTTTAACTCTTTCCTGTCTGACCACTGTCCTTACCCTCATCCAAATACCGGTCAGTCCTTCAGTCTCCAATGTCTCTCTCTCTCCTCCCCATGCCCCTGCTAAACACACAGACACGCACGCACACACGCACGCACTTGCACATGCACACAAAGGAGCTAGAGAAAAAATCTACTCCTCTGTTTGCTCTTGCAAAGACAGGACTCAGGTAAATAGAAGTATTTGTTACTAGAGGAAAACTTAGGCAGAGAATAGGATGATGTTACGAAGAATAATCTAGAACCACATGGAATTTGGAAAAGAAGGTATTATATACTCTGTGCCTTGACTGAGCTGCCTCCCATAGTAGAGATAAAAATAATATAGTCACATACCTAGATATCCTGAGGATTGCTTTCTACTAAGGGAAATAATGTAATAACATCGAAATTATTAGAGAATATTTTAGTACTAAGTAAGGGTCCAGACAGAATTCAGAGATTCAATGGTTTGCAGTGGTCAGGAAAGTTTTTATGAATGTGAAGGGGCTTGATTGAGTCTTTAAAGGAGTAAGATTCAGATGAGTGGAAGAATTCAGAAAGCCATTCCCGGTAAAGGATGCAGCAGAAGCAATGTCTAGGGGAGAGAAGTTGAACAGAACATGTTGGGCAAGGACAGGGAGATGGAAGGAGGAGGCTCAACCAACAGATACAGAGAGCACCTTCTAGAATATAAGGTCATGCTCTTTCACATAGGGGATACCACACTCCATGATTGCCTACTTGTCCATCTCAGAGTTGGAATTAGAATATTCTTATTTAAAACTGCAGATTGACTTTCCCCCCCAATTGTTCTTTGATTGAATGGCCCACCTCCAGGATAGTCTGCTATTGACAATTGCTCAGAGAGGCAGATAGAAGACAAAAAAAAAAAAAAAATCTAAATAATTCAGTCTTCATTTCAAAAGAGAATTTTCAAAATGCAGAAGTTGTTTAAAAAAATACCCAAAGGAATCACTCTTCTCACTTTACTCAAAGGACAAGGGCCATCCTGTGTGAGAAAAGGAGAAAGTGTATGTCACATACTAACAATGGAGGCCACAAATACCACCACTTCTCCTGATTCAGAAGTCCCAAGCCTGTATCCTATAGAGCATGAGGCAAGTCATGAGATTCATGTACAGTAAGCTGGATGCCTCTCATACCTAGGGAGAACCATAAATTGAGTCAATTGCAGAGTTTCCAAGGTCAACCTCAATAAAGTTTATTAAAAGTAGAGCTCCACCCTTCATTCTCTGAGAGTACAAATTCCCTTTCGGTCTCCATACCTCAGTCCCTCCACCCCCTCCAAAAGTGTACAACAAAGAAGTTATTCCTGTTGTGTATACCTTTCTGGAGCTGATCAAGGGACAAGGTGACATTTGCTCTGTATTCATCTTTAGGTTATTGACAACGACTTCTCTATCTTGTGTGAGCTTGAATAAAACCACTGCATGTGAAATATTGATGTTAATGATAACTAGGGGGACACCTGGCACTTGCTCTCTAGTCCTCTGACATTTCTGTTTCCACTTTGATTTTTTTTGGCTCACGCTCAAAGCTAGATATTCTTCATGGCACCCTGCCTGGCAGGAGAATCTTGTTTGACCTGGTAAGAGTGACACTGTGTCCTGGAGAAACCTTTGCAGGGAGTTGAATCAAAGCAAGAGATAAATGCAGTTCTTTGCAAAACCTGACTTTGTTGGAGTCAGAGTTGCTCCCTGCAGGGACTCTCAGTAGAAGGGATCCCACGCAGATGGGTGCCGTGCTGCATGGTATTTATGCATGCCACCTACTGGCGCACACAAAATGCGTGATGTGAGATCTGACACATCATCCTTGTTCCAGAATACATGTGCAACCAGACAAACTCATTATCTGATCAGAGTAAACTGCACCCACCTTTGCTGTTTATACAACTATTTAAATTAAAAAAATGCCATTTATTCCTCCCCCTAATAGGGATGTGATTTTTTTTAATGTGTTGGTTTTACAGAGGTTTTTAGAAATGGTGCCTAGATAATGAGCAGAGTGGAATTTAAAAGGTATGTAAATACCACGGCTCTGTGAACTAGACCAGAAGGGAAAAGACTTCACTAGTGGGCTAGATAACAGAAGGAACTAAATGAAGTAATGTTAGCAAAGAAGAAATTAAATAAACAGAGCAGAATGATCCCTTCACAAGTACTTATTTTTTGTTCTTGTTGATATGTTTTTCAAGGAATGCAATGGTCAACACCAAAGGAGATCCAAGAAAACATGTCATTAAGCTTTATTTGAATGACCAGCAAAGAGAAGAATTGATAATAAAAGCTTATTTGATATCAGAATTTGTGCAGTTCCTTTTCCCCACTACAGACACTCTTCTCCATCCTTCTGTACCCTGGGCTGGCCCTGGTCGGCTGACCTCTGGGGACTGCATCACTAGGCTTCTTGCTTTCAATCAGCTTTGGCCATTGAGGGGCAGGATCCTAGAAAGCTGGAGGAAAGAAAGGTCAGGTTATTTCTTCCCTGACTCCTCCCTACTTAGGTTGTACCTCTCGCTATAGCATATCCTCCATACACATCACCTAGAGCCCCTCAGCCAGAGTCCCAGTGCTCCTTAGGCTCTGGTAACTATTCCTTCACCTCCTTCCTTCAAATATAGGGCTGATAAAACCTTCCCACTATGGCTGATGCCTGGGTACCGCCTCATCATTTATTTGCTCAAACTCTGAAAGTAGGCCTCTCATGGCAGGCTCTTTTTGAACCAACTGGTGGCCAATTCTGAACCCTGCCAGAAGCGTGGCCAATAAACGATCAGAGAGTGCTAGAGCTTGAAGGCATCCTGGGGAATGGAGTCCAATGTCTTCATTTTATTTTTTATTTTTATTTTTTTTAAGATTTTATTTATTTATTTGACAGAGGCACAGCGAGAGAGGGAATACAAGCAGGGGGAGTGAGAGAGGGAGAAGCAGGCTCCCCGCGGAGCAGGGAGCCTGATGTGGGGCTCGATCCCAGGACCCTGGGATCATGACCTGAGTCGAAGGCAGATGCTTAAGGACTGAGCCACCCAGGCACCCCAGTGTCTTCATTTTAAAAACAAGGGAACCAAGATTCAGAAAAGTGGCCCAAATGGTCATAACCAACGACTCAATGAGCTGAGCTAGACCATCACTTCAGGTCTCTTGACACATGATTTGGCTCTCAGTTCCTTCCAGGGTACTGTATTAGTTTCAGTGTTATTAGCTTGTAGAAGGGAGAGGAAACTAAAATATGTAAAGTAAATCCCAATGCCACTTGTATGTGTAAATTAATTTTGTATTTATCGATATGTACCGAGAAGGATTTTGACACATATTTTACGTCAGCTAGATGGCAGCTCATGACACAGGGCAGAAGGTTTTGTTTTCGCTGTGCTACCTTTTGTTGTGCTAATGTTACATCTCAGCATTCTCATTTTCCTACTGTGAATACAACACTTTTTTTAAATGACTCAAATGCCTAAATTATCACATTCTAATTTACCAATATGTCTAGTAAGATGTTTTGAAATGTGGTGATATACCATTTGAATCAAAACTGAAGGAAAAGCCAGGAAGTATTTTTCTTCAAATGGATTCCAGCATGACTGGAGGGGGTCTGCCGGTCTGAGTTCTGGCCCCAGCTCCACACTGAAGCCACAGCTTCCTTGGCTGAGCATGAGTTTATACATCTCTAAACAAAGTGGGGGCTCAAATGACTTATATTCTCTTCCATCTCCGCTATCCATAATTCTACAAACCAGAACGTTGAAGCAAGAGCCCCTCCTCCAGTTTTGTCATTAATAAAATACAGGAAAAATTTTTTCAAATAATTTTTGACTTGCTTTATATTTTTTTATCTTTTTATTTTACAAATACAAAAAGAAGAAAGAAGATATAATTACTATTTCCTCAATAATGCTGGAATTAATGGGAAATAAAATGTTGAAAATGGAGTTCTATCGTCTCTGAGCTAGTCTAATAAGAATATAATTGTAGAGCAATTTTTCTGAATGTTTTTTAGGTCATTGACTACTTTCAGGATCTCCTAAGGGTTGTCTACGATTTCAGGGGCCCACATACTAAGGCATCTATATACTTAGGTTAAAAATTCCTTTTTCCAACATACAAATAATTTATAATGGAAATTTCTAAGTAAATTTCCATTTTGAATCTTTCTCCAATAGTCTTTTCTTATAACTGTTACATATTTAACACGGGCTTTGTGTCAAAATAGGGGTTAAATCCTGGTTCTATTCTACTTACCTGAGTGAGCTTAATCAAGTTACTCGATTCCTTGTGTCTCAATCTTCATCTTCATCTTCAAAATAGAATGAACATTTTGCTATTATGAGGTAAATGAGATAATATATGGAAAATGGTTCTGGATACTGTAAAGGTTTTATCTAAGGTGGTTACTGTTTGTTAGCACCTGACACAATGCCTGACCAAGTAAGTGCTCAATAAATAATTGATCAAATAAATAGATGTTTGAATGAATAAATGATAACCATTTACTTTCACATTCTCTGTTGAGATTCAGATTGTGGCCATTTTAACCTTTGTTAAAATCTAGGTTTTCCACTAAAAGTTGTTTTTTTCTTAGTTACCTATGAGTTAAAATCCATTGTGTTAAAAGATGCTAATGGATGTTTAGTACTACAATTCTTTAAAATCCTGAAGTAGCTGTAGTTCGGATTCTTCAGGTCAGTATAATAATTTAATGTGTTGTTATGAAAGCACCTAGCAGAAACACACAATACCCTCAAAATAAAAGCAGTTCCCTTCTTCTTTCCTTTCTTCTCTTCTCTGGAGAAGTTCACTGTTTAGTGATTGCATCTGTTAGGAAAGTCTAACTCATACTGTGGTAAAACAAACAAAACAAAACAAAACAAAAAAACACTCCAAAATCTGTGTCTTAAACGACTAACATTTCTTTCTTCCTCGTGATATACGTCCACCAGAGGTCTCGTAGGAGCTCTGTTCCTTGTAATTATTCATAGGCTCAGGCTGATAGTGTAGGTATCATCGCAAACATTTCCAGTTGTTGTACCGAAAGGATACGGTTCTGGAGAGTCTCATATTAACAACCGGATGCGCCAGCCTGGGAATGACAAATCTCGTCTGCTCACACCTCATTGGCCAGAACTAGTCACATGGCCCCATCCAGTCACAAGCAGACTGGGAAGTACAATCCTACCATGTCTGCCAAATGCCGAGAACTGGAAATACTTGGCAAGCTGCACTAAGGACTTCCATAGTAGAGGCATAAACTACAATTGTTTTGGACCACCTCAACCTACCCTTAATTCATTCAATCACAGAAATCTTGCTTCAAGCCAATCAAAATCTTCCCCATGTTTATTCTTAGGAGAAGAGAAGCAAGAAATTGGGAAGAGAGATGGTTAGGAAAAATGGAGAAAGGGAGAGGAGAGAAAAGAAGGATAAACAGAAACAGGAAGGTAGGTATAGAGCAAATCAAAGAAAATATAATTATTCCAGAATAGTCATCGTCAATGAAACGGTACACATAGCTATAGCATTTTTAGACTCCAACTTCTCTTAGAAAGTTCCAGAATTCCTAGGGTTCTTAGATTTTTCTGTTTGCTGTTTCCTTATCTAACAGCGAAAAATTGATATTTGAACATTTAGCTGTTTTCAAAGTGATTTCACTGACATCATCCCACAGGATAATTATTATCCCCATTTTATAAACACCAAGCCTGAAGCCCTGAGAGGTGAATGAGACACTTCCACTGGCGAAGGATTTCGTGCTGAGGTGGGCCTTGGAGTAGAGGAGCGCAGATGGGAAAGGTAGAAGAAAGTAGAATGAAAAGAAATAAAAGGGAAATGGTATGGTTCTAAGAAACTGACCCAAGAATGAGAAAGCCCTGACACCTAGGTTGGTATATAAAGTAACAGAGGGGTTTGGGTTTTGAGTTCTCTGGTCTTTTTAAAGAATGGCCTTTTGCACTTTGGATGACATTCTAGATCATTTCAAAGCCGTAACAATAATCAGAGCAAGTGGTCAAAGATGGTGAGGTACGAAGCAAATTTTCCCAGGACTTGTTCCGAATCCAGGGTACAGGACAGCAAGCTGTGACAGAGCCACCTGTCCAAACACCCAGCTGGGTGAGCCCTTGGAGCTGAGGTGTTGAAGGAGGACTTCCACCTGTGGCCTTGTTTACTGCCAGGAGAAGCAGATGGCACTTGCTGGACATAGATGCTGGATAGCCTGGGATACCTACGCACAACGAACAGCGCGGCGTGTTCATTATTCCTCCCGGGGTTGCAGGCACTCTGGCCAGGCCCCCAAAGCTCCCAAATCAGGAAACAAATTTTCTGAGGTTCAGTGCAGTGTTTCCAGTGCATAGAAGGTTTTTAATTCCCCCATATATGTTTTCTAAAACTGTATTTTATTTTTGTACCTCCACTTTTTCTAAAAGGATTTCCTTATAATCCTCAAATATTTAAGTATTTGAAGTGAACTAGCATTTTCCAAGTGAATTTTTTTCCTAGAAGAAAACTTATCCCATACTGTTTAGTAGTAAAAAGAAATAAGCTATCGAATCATGAAAAGGCATGGAAGAAACTTAAATGCTTTTTTTTTTGAAATGAAAGAAGGCAATCTGAAAAGGCTCTGTAAAATTCCAACTGTATGACATTCTGGAAGAGGCGAAACGATAGAGACAATAAAAAGATCAGTGGTTGCGACGGGTTGGGTAGGGGGAGGAATAGGCGGAGCACAGAGGACTTTAAGGAAGGTGCATGAAGTATCTATGTCAATTATACCTGAGTATCTATGTCAAACCCATAGAACGTACAACACCAAGAGTGAACCCTAAGGTAAACTATGAACTTTGGGTGACTCCAGCATGTCAGTGTGGGTTCATCCTTGGTACCAAATGCGTCACTCTGGTGAGTGATGTCGATAGTAGGGGAGGCTATGCGTGGTTGGGTGCGGATACAGAGAAAATCTCTGTACCTTCCTCCCAATTTTATTATAAACCTAAAACTGCTCCAAAAAAATATCTTAAATAAAAAGGAAAAAAAAGAAAACTTTTCTTTGGGAAGAAGTTTTAGGGAGTTGGTCCCCTGACAAACATCCGACGAGCCAATTATTGCGTGGAACTTTAAAAGTTGAAAAAACAATGATTATTTTATGGGTTTGTTAACCTGATAGCGTTGTCAATGTGTTTTCACAGAATTCTGGAAGGGGTGGAAAGGATGGAAAGAGCCTTCCTGCAAGTCTCCCACAGGGAGAGTCTCTGTGAATATTTCCCCTTGAACTGTGTTGCAAATTTGGCCCTGGGCTGAGCCCCAATATGCTGGCATAGCCCATGGGAGGGGGTTTCTGTTCCATCTCTCCTCCCGACCCCATCTCTTCTCCTGCTGCTTCTACTGAGGGCCCTGCCTCAGGTTGGCAAATCCTGTTTGTAGCTGCCAGAAAATCACACTTTTCTGACCTGCTTCGGATGCCACCCACAGGCCTGTCATATGCTGCTGGATCCAGGGAAGGGTCTCTGCTTAGAACTATGGAACACACATTCTCTGAAAATTCCATTGTCCAATGTTCATGGAGCAAATCAAACTGGGTGGGGGAGGTTTTCGAAATTCTCTGCTCACCTCCTGGCCCCAGAAGAGGAGCAGATGGACAGTCATTTAAAATGTCAGTGTTGTATTCTGGTCATTTTCCTCAGAGCAGAAGAGTTCTCTTGGCTGCAATACCATAAGACGCTGTATATGGGTCTGGGACCCAAAGTAGAGCATCTATTTTAAATATTTTTTTATTTTTTATTTTTATTTATTTATTTGACAGAGAGAGACACAGCGAGAGAGGGAACACAAGCAGGGGGAGTGAGAGAGGGAGAAGCAGGCTTCCCGCTGACCAGGGAGCTCGATCCGAGGACCCTGGGATCATGACCTGAGCCGAAGGCAGACGCTTAACGACTGAGCCACCGAGGAGCCCCTAGAAGCACCTATTTTAAATTCTGCTGGATGTTTTTTGTAGATGGCAAAATATTGCTGGACCTTGCTACTCGGAGTATGATCCTGGAACTAACACCAGAGGCATCACCCACTAACTTATTGGAAATGCGGAATCTGAAGCCCTAGCCCAGATTTCCTGAATCAGAATCTATTTTTTAGCAACATCTTCAGGTGATTTATATACACGTAGAAATTTGAGAATGCTCTGAGACACCTCTATATCTTTGGGAATATATGGGACAATTGAAAGGACAAAGGGTTTGAAATCGAAAGATGCACTCCCGTGCTTGGTGAGGGTGATGATATAGTCATAGTTAACTTCCCCCGTTGAGGGAGAGAAAGGAAAGCAAAGCAGGAGCAGGAGAAAGGGGGTCTCGGGTATATTACCCAGTTATTCTCAGAGCCGATCCTCCTCATGTTGACAGCAGTTAAATGTTCTCAAGGCTTAGATTCCAACTTAATTTAATTGAATTCAATTAATGGACGCTTATATCGCACTCACTATGTGCCAGGGACAGTTCTAAGCATTTTACAAATATTTACTCATACAATCCTTATAACAAACCTGTGACGCAGTATTATCCCCATTTTACAGAGGAGGCAACTGAGACCCAGGGAGGTTACATAATTTGCCCCAGGCCACACAGTCAGGAAAACAGCAAAACCAAGATTCAAACCATATTAGTCTGGCTAACACTGGGTCTTCATAAGGTCAGTTATTTTTCAAATGACAGAGAGAACTGAAACCTGAATCCAGTCATTTCAACTTAACGTATTTTGAAGTCCTAGGTTATGTACTTAAAATGAGTGCCACTTTCGCTTTCTATTCTGTCATATATCCATGTTTGTTTTAACATAAGGAAGTATTCTTTTATTTACCTTCTGCTGGATAAAACTGGAGTTTCTAGCATGTACTGGGTGACCATTCTTGAAAAACAGACTTAAAGCTTTCTGAGCACCATCCACAGCTAACTACAACCACATGGCCAAGTTCTACTCCAATAATATAACATCCTGAAGGTTCTCTTAGGCTGAAGAAAAGGTTCCATTGGAAATCACAGGTCTTTATGTTAGAATGTAGCTAAGATTAATTGCAGTTTGGTGGAGCTGGTTCTAACTGGGAAAAGGTTGCAAAAGAAATTATTCTTAGTTGACATTGTTTTTATTGTTCATATAATTCACAAGCTGTTACTTTATACCTGCAGTATTCTTACAAATCCCATTTAGCAGTTAATAGTTTTCAAAGACAAAAAATAAGTTGACACATTATGGTGCCACCCATTCAGATAAAATTTTAATTATCATTAATCCAGTGTTTTTCAAATATTTGATATAAACCTCAGATAGAGGCAAAAAGAAAGAAAATGGCTATTGTCAAAGATTACAGACCTCTTCATGGGTCATTTTTCTTCTTCAATAGAAAAATGTGCACATATTTTCCATGTACTTTCTTATAAACCCAGGTATCATGAAAGAGTTTGTTTTGCTAATAACATACTCCACTTGTAAATACTACCCACAGCTAAGTATATAAAAATTTCTTAGTCAATATCAGAAAAATCGTTGAAGGTTGGGAGGATAATACAGGAAGAGCAAGACTACTGGATGAATTCATTTCTACGAGTATGAATTCCTTGGCCTTGCAAACATTAGAGAAAAACCAAAATCCCATCCATATATAATGTGTGTGTGTGTGTGTGTGTGCGTGTGTGTGTGTGTGTGTGTGTGTGATCCTACAACAGGGAGAAGGTGCTAGATGTGCAAATAAGTTTAAGAACAAAAATAAGAGGGAAATTTCCCTCTTTCAGCCAGGCAACCTAGAGCAACTTTAGCCTGCTGGTTAAAAGTATGAACTCAGGTTCACCCGACCCTGCTGGGTGATTGATTTTGCCACCTACTAGTTGTGTCTTCATAGGATTGTCTGAAGATGAAACAAGAGATGCTTGTAAAACAATAAACACAAAACTGCCCTGTGGTAGGGGCTCAGTAAATGTTGCTTAAAAGGCTGTGTAATTTTTCCTGGATTTATAAAATGATACTCCCCATTTCCCAGCCACTCAAACATACAAAACCCTAACAAAAGATTCATGGACTCACAGTCGTTACTTTCACTGAGAAACCAATTTGACGAGGAGAGCCTCAGTGAAAAACAGATTCATGCCACATAATGGGCCATAGAACTTCTATGGAGAAAACATAGTAAGAAACTTTGGCCACTGGTAGGGAATATGTCATTATTATCCGCTTCATTTAGCCAACAAATCTGTGTGGTGCATTCATGTCCATACCAGCTCACTACAGTCTGTAGAGCATATAAAGATTCATGGCTCCTGATTTCTAAGACTCAACATCTTTGGGAAGATAAACGATGTAAAAGAAAAATCTGCAATTCAGGACTTTATATGCCAATTGTTAGAGGTGTATGTCTGTGAATGTTCTTAAGAAGGTGAGATTCCATTCAACGAGGCCAATGGGAACAGCTTCAAAGGGAGGCAGAACAGAGCTGGGCTGGGCTTCCCAATAAAGGAATCCAAATCTCTCACCACAACCCACCAGCCCCCACTCCGCTTGGCTGCTACCCCTCTGCCCTTATCTGGAATCACCCTCCCTGAGCTCACATTGGTCCTACCCTCTGCCCTCTTTTCTATGCCTCATCTCTACCAAGTTTGCTCCGCCTCAGGACCTTTGTATTGGCTGTCATTCCTCCTGGAATGTTTGGCTCCCAGTTCTTGATACAGATATATCCATTTAGTCGGGTCTCAGGCCAAGTGTCTGCTCAACTCGATCCTCTCCTCTTTACTAGTTGGCTTTCTCTGCTTCTTCATGATTTCTACTCATCATGATAATGTCTAGCTTGTGGCTGGATTTGGTTTGATATGCTTCCAGCTCCGGCTTGACATGATCCTCATTCCAGCAGCAAATTGACTTAATCTCCATGTCTTTTGGCTTAAATTATCAAAACAGGCCTTCCTATTTGACATCAGACTATGTGTTTCCTGGTCCAGTTGTTCATAGTCATAGGTAGGGGTTATGGTTGGATAGATTATAAAAGAACGTATAAGGAGGGGAAGTGATAAATCTTGTCTGATACTCTTGTCTCCTGAAGTATTTTTTTGACTTTATTATTAAACTATTTTATTAATTCTATTAGTTTTGAAGTGTGTTATTTTGGGTTTCTAAATATTCAAATTTATCATCCAAAAATAGTAATTTTGTTTTCTTTGTGTGTTTCTTTTTTTTAAAGATTTTTATTTATTTATTTGAGAGAGAGAGAGAGCACAAGTGGGGGAAGGGGCAAAGGGAGAGGCAGAAGCAGGCTCCCTGCTAAGCAGGGAGCCCAATGCAAGGATTGATCCCAGGACCCTGGGATCATGACCTGAGCCGAAGGCAGACACTTAACCAACTGAGGCACCCAGGTGTCCCACTCTTTGTGTTTCTTAATCAACCAACTGGTGGATAAATAATAATACTGTGCCCCTGGATTTGTTACGATGCTTAAATAAATTAATAAATTAATTAAATAAATTAATACATGTGAATATGTAAATAAATTAATTAAATAAATTAATACATGTGAAGCACTTAGGACAGTACTTAGCACAGAGCAAACAATAAATATTGACTACTGTTATTATTATTATTATTATTATTAATTTTCATGGCATGTTCTTTTGCAGGACTTTAAAACTTGGAATAAAATGTGAGAGGTTGATAGACTAAAGATAGCAAGTATGAGAAGCTATCAGAAATATGAAAATATAAGAGATGATAATATTTTTAAATCTTAAATTATAAGCAGGTGATTTGGTTAGAAAGACTGAAAGAAATATTATATTTAAAAACTGACTTTACATGTTTTCACTGGGCAATATTTTTCAGGAAGATATCTGCTTTCTTTCCTACTTCTTTCGACCATTATGATCAACATTCACTAAGGACCTACTACTTGCCAGGCCTTAATCCACATGATAAGCATCTCAGATTGTGTTCCCCAGAAGTGGATCCTGAGATAAGGATATGAGTGTAAATAGTTTGAGTTCATTTGAGTGATCCCAGAATGCATAGTTAAGAGCATGGGAAAGTGAAATAGGGAAGGAAGGAAGCCAATAAAAGGGGTTATTGTATAGATTACTGCTCTGAGGATCAAAGTCCAAGCCCACCAGGAACTCTGGGACTCAGCCTGTCTCAGAGTCACTCCAACTGGGGGACAAGGTTACTGTTCCTGGAAGGTGCTACATCAGGGGCACTTGCAGCCTATCTAGCATGTAGACTGGCAGACTCTGGTCACCAGAGAAAGCCAAAGGCCAAGAGTCAAACATGCTGACTGTTGGAAGTGCTCAGATGGGCATGCAGAGAAGATATGGACAGGAAAAGAATAGCACTAGCTATAATACAGAGTCAAAGATGGCTTCTCTCTTCAAGACACTCTAAGCTCTGTAGAGAAATTAAAAACAAAACAAAACAAACAAACAAACAAAACCTCTCTGAAGTACCTAATTGCATGTGACATGTTTTTCTGCTGAGTGTTTAATAAATTGCCTAGGCACGTTTATAAGCTTACAATTAAAAAGCAAACTTTTTTTTAGGGATGACTGGGTGGCTCAGTCAGTTAAGCATCCAACTCTTGATTTTAGCTCAAGTCATGATCTCAGGTTCATGAGATCGAATCCCACCTCAGGTTCTGCTCTGGGCGTGGAGACTGCTTGGTATTCTCTTTCTCTCCCTCTCCATCTGCCCCTCGTCCTCCATGCAAGCACTCTCTCTCTCTCTCTAAAAAAAATAATAATAATTTAAAAAAAAAGTCAACTGTGAAAAATAGCTACATGAGCAGTTTACTGACAGTCTATGGGCTAAGGTTATATAAAATTTGTTAAGACGAAATTGATTTTATTGCAAATTCACAACCATTGCAAATGTTAGCTGTCTCTCATAGTTGTTTTGATGGTTCAGTTAAAGAAGATAAACAAGATACGAAATACTTAAAACAGTGCCTAACACATGTAATCAGTCAATATATGTTTATAAAATATAAGCTCCATATATATTCATAGTTAAAATAACAAAATAGTAAAAATGAAATAATATGTATGAGCTACATATGGTAAGATATATCATTACTCAAACATATTTGCTGACCCGTCCTCATAAGGGGATCAAACTTCAGACTTGACTACACAACTGTTTCGATCAATGAAATGTGAGTGGAACTAACATGAAACACTTTCAAAAAATGGTTTAAGAGACATCATTTGCGGGGCACCTGGGTGGTTCAATCATTAAGCGTCTGCCTTCGGCTCAGGTCATGATCTCAGGGTCCTGGGATCGAGCCCCACATCGGGCTCCCTGCTTGGTGGGAAGCCTGCTTCTCCCTCTCCCACTCCCCCTGCTTGTGTTCCCTCTCTCGCTGTCTCTCTCTCTGTCAAATAAATAAAATCTTTTTTTAAAAAAAGAGAGAGACATCATTTGGTCCAACATTGTTCTTTTCTAAGGCAAGACCAGCATATCCCAGGTTGATGTTTCTCTTTCATCTTCAGTCTCCAGATGAAGACAAAACAGGGCATCAAGCTTACTCATAATGGTCATGTAACCTGAACAAGAAATAATCCTGTTACTGAAAGCCACTAAAACTTAGGGGCTGTTTATTATTGTTTATTACCACAACATAATGCAGCCTAAGCTGACTGATAGAACACTGATAAAAAAAATTTATGCGCATAAGTACATATTCTAAATTCTCTGAATACAAAGGGAAGTTAGAAATCATCTAGTCAAACTAGGAGGCTGTAATGTCTCTGGAGAAGGAAAAGCAAGTAGCTATAGGCATAACATTTAAAGCAGTCGTTCTCAAAACTATCTAAACTAATGTCCTATATTTAGAAAAATTACTTCTTTAATACACTGAAATGAAATTCATATGTTATGTATTTATAGGTCTGATTCTGCTTTTTGTTTGTTTATTCATTTATTTGTTTTTTTTAGATCCCACATATGAGTGAAACAAAAAGCAGAACCAGACCTGTAAATACAGAGAAGAAACTGAAGGTTGCCAGAGGGGAGGGGGTAAGGGATAGGCAAAATGGGTGAAGGAGAGCGGGAGATACAGACTTCCAGTTATGGAAAGAGTAGGTCACAGGAATAAAAGATACAGCATAGGGGATATAGTCAATGATATTGTAATAGCGCTGTATGGTGACAGATGGTAGCTACACTTGTGGTGGGCATAGCACAATGTATAGAGATGCTGAATCACTATGTTGTACACCTGAGACTAATGTAATACTGTATGTCAACTATATATGATATGAGTGTACCTGCTACCCTTAGTCTATCAAGCTCTCACATTTTATTCCAAACACTGTGACCCAATAACACACATAACATTTAAAAATCCTAAACAATATTCTATTATAAAAAGGAGAAATAAAAGGAAACTGATTTATAAAGTAAAATATATTTCAGTGTTATTATAATTAAATAACATGTATTTTGGGGCACCTGGGTGGCTCAGTCATTAAGCGTCTGCCTTCGGCTCAGGTCATGATCCTGGAATCCTGGGATCGAGTCCCACATCGGGCTTCCTACTCAGCGGGGAGCTTGCTTCTCCCTCTGACCTTCACCCCACTTGTGCTCTCTCTCTCTCTCTCAAATAAATAAAATCTTTTTAAAAAACATGTATTTCAATAAGTAAGTATATAGACATGACTATACTTGAAGACACCTACATAATACAAAAGAAGTATAGGAAAATGTGTTTAGAGATCCAAGAAGCTACTGGAATAAAAAAATAGTGGTGAGACATAAAGTAACAGAGCAGACTTGTTAATTTGATAAAGAGAAAAATAACCTTAATTGAGGTAGTAATAACAAGATAAGATAAATTATAGGCCGTGCAAAGGAGAAAACGCAGAAATACAATATTTTTTATAAATAATCTGGGCCATACTTATAACTCTTATGTCAAAATAATATACTTCTCTCATAACATGTTATGGATATTTTAAAAAAAAAGCACCACAGAAAATGCATCTATTTTACAATCTCAATACATATCAATAATTATGTAGACAAATAAATTTATTGTATGCAAAAAGACCTTAGGCAGACTTAGGAATACTACTCAGCAATAAAAATGATGAACTATTGACATATGCAACAACTTAGTTGAAATTGTAAGGCATTATCCTAAGTGAAAGAAGCCAGTATCAAAAAGTTAGATACTGTGTGATTTCATTTATTATTTATTTATTGATTGATTGATTTTTAAATATTTTATTTATTTATTTGAGAGAAAGAGAGAGAAGTAGAACACAGAGGGAGAAGCACACTCCCCATTGAATGAGAGCCTGATGTGGGGCTCGATCCCAGGACCCTGAGATGGTGATCTGAGCTGAAGGCAGATGCTTAACCGACTAAGCCACCCAGGTGCCCCTGTGTGATTTCATTTATATAACATTCTTTTTTTTTTTTTTTAATTTTTTTATTGTTATGTTAATCCCCATACATTACATCATTAGTTTTAGATATAGTGTTCCATGATTCATTGTTTGTGCATAACACCCAGTGCTCCATGCAGAACGTGCCCTCCTCAATACCCATCACCAGGCTAACCCATCCTCCCACCCCCCTCCCCTCTAGAACCCTCAGTTTGTTTTTCAGAGTCCATCGTCTCTCATGGTTCTTCTCCCCCTCCGATTTCCCCCCCTTCATTCTTCCCCTCCTGCTACATTCTTCTTCTTTTTTTCTTTCTTAACATATATTGCATTATTTGTTTCAGAGGTACAGATCTGAGATTCAACAGTCTTGCATATATAACATTCTTTAAAAAGGCAAAAACTGACCTTAATGGAGAACAGATCACTCATTGTCAGGGATTTGGAATGGGAGAAGCATGTGAGCACAAAGGAGTAGGCTGAAGTAGTTTTTTTGAGAAATAAAACTATTCTTTGTCCTGGTTGTGGTGCTGGTCACATGGAATCTATACATGTGCTAAAACTCATATGTGTATGAGAGAGACGGCTCTGGGCTGGTAGGCTAGAGACCCAGGAGAGTCAATGGTACAGATGAAATGTGAAGACAGTCTGTTGAAGAAGTCCCTCTTGCTCAGGGAGGCTGGTCTTCTGTTTTATTCAGGCCTTCAACTGACTTTGAGGCCCACCCATATTATGGAGGGCAATCTGCTTTACCCAGAGTTCACTATCTAACATGTTAACATTAATCTCATTCAATATCACTATCCAAGTTGACACATAAAAGTAACCATCACAACCATGGAAGCCATATCCTAACAATGGGAAATTGACGATGAAATGGAAAAAAGAAAAAGTAATATAAGAAGTCACGGTCAAGGGGTGCCTGGGTGGCTCAGGCAGTTAAGTGTCCGACTTAATTTCAGCTCATGTCATGGTCTCAGAGTCATGAGATCGAGCCCCACGATGGGCTCTGTGCTTGGCATGGAGCCTGATTGGAATTCTCTCTCTGCTTCTCCCTCACCCCTTCCCCATGTGCTTGCTCTCTCTCTCTCTCTCTCTCTCAAAAAATAAAAAAGTCATGGTCAAATCAAGAAGCACACTAATAATAAGTAAACAAATTATTTTGATTTACTTTCATTTTTCTTACCATTTGACTTCAATATTTAAAGAGTATGTGATAGAAGAAAAACAATTCTTAAAACAGACTTTATTAATGAAATTTAGTGATATTTCTATATTTTGTCTGTTCATGCATTTAATAATGCTAATTCTAAGTCAGTCTGTTAAGGAACTCTCAAATTCTCAAATCTCTTTCATTCCAGGTAGTCCTTGCTTTACACAGTACTGTGCTAACTGAAACTCTGCATTCCAGAATTGTGCAAAGTGGGGACTTGGTTCCAAGATGCACAGGTTTCAATTAAAATGGTGCTGTGCAAAGCACATTACTGGTTACAGTAATTCCTAAAGCTGACTTTAGTAAAATTTTGAGTGAATGATTTAAGAAATCATTCACTCAAAATTACATATTTTCTGTAGTTTCTTTGGTTCCCATTAGTTTTCTCATTGCTGCTTTATATAAAAACTAATAACCCCTGTAAACCTGATTCTCAAGGTAATAGGAACAGGAGAATTATCAGGAGACACTGTTGCCTTTAAAATAAACTAGCTTGGGGCACGTGGGTGGCTCAGTCGGTTAAGCGTCTGCCTTCAGCTCAGGTCATGATCCCAGGGTCCTGAGATCCAGCCCTGCATCAGGCTCCCTGCTCAGCGGAGAGTCTGCTTCTCCCTTTTTCTCTCCCTCGGCCTCTCCCCCTGCTTGTGCTTGCTCTTCCTCTCTCAAGTAAATAAATAAAACCTTTAAAAAAATAAAATAAATAAAATAAACTAGCTCTAGGACAGATAGAGGGTGAAAACTACGTCCTTGAAGTCATACAGTAAGTGTGCCATGTGATTCAGCTCATGGGCGATAGATACGCTGCTGTTTTGTTTATTTTAAAATTTTGTGTCTAAGCTAAACTTTCATAATACATCGCCAAGACAGTGCGGTTGTGATTCATGTAAGTGTTTGGTATCCACTAAAATGACAATTTACTACTTCAGTTATGCTTTTCATAACATCATTCATTTTGGATCATTCAATTAGTAAAGACAGTGGGGTCCTTGATTATAAGACACTGTCACTATTTCTGGAAAAACATAAAGGAATGTGCTTCTCAATGACTGTTTATCACTTGATAATTACAGAGCCCTTGCAACTATTCTCTATATTTCAAGAACTCCTATTTTTTTCCTCAGGATCCAGCAGTTCTTTGTTTTAATTTATTTTCCTCTTAAATACCTCCTGCTATTTAAGCAATAATTCCTTCTAAATCAATTGTTAGCTGCAGTTAATGACCGGTTGGTTAATTAATAGCTCAAAGCAAAGCTGAGGGTGTTCCCTGTTCTAAGAAACCACCAGACTCTAACTGGGGCATTATTGTTAACGTACCCTGTAATCACCAGCTTCTCACAGCCTCGCTGCCACAGAGTATTTTATTTTAACTTCAAGGGATGAGGTGAATGGGGAAGGGGTGACAGCATTATAAAATCAATCATAAGGATATACATATTTTTAAATTATCTGCACGTCCAGTTGGATCCATATTTCCGTAGGCTTCGCCACCAGGCAGGTGGTGAAGGGTTGGCTTGCACGGGTTAGGAAGCTCACGTAACCATAGCGGTTGCCTCCCTTCCACCCCCGGGGCTCTGAGCCCAGGGGAAGTGCAAGAGCCTCATGGTCTGAAACTCTCCCATCCCAAAGCTCCTAATTGTGCTCCTAATTGCTGCGCTCACTGACAGTGAGAGGAGAGAGACCGTGCAGCACATTCTCTGCCTGATAAACATATGGTTTACCAGCGACACCTTTTGCACGGCTAATAGAGAGGAAGGAGACGTGCTTGATAATTAGCACAAGGAACCAAACATCAAGAGTCCTCGGTTCTATTCCTAACACCTTCTGCCTTGTTCTGTGTGATTGCAGGGAAGTAATTAGCAAGTGTGTGCTTCTCGTGCTAATAATTCTCACAATCAACAGAAATTAAGAGGCGTTGAGTATTCACCAAGACCAGAAAAGCATCTAGAGGTGCTTTAAGGCCCTAGAATTTTGCCTTCTCTAGAAATACATTTATGAACATGTTACCCGAGAATGAGTGTCAGGCAGATATTTTGTGTTACTGGAGTAAGGCTTTGATTTTTCTAGGCCCTCCTTTTCCCCATCAACTCCTTGAGAGGGTATTGGCAAGATGGCTTTGATTATGTCATCTGATCCTCTGTGTATTTCCAAGACATTAAGATAAGCACCAGTAAATAATACTACGGAGGGTTAGGATGTGAATATTAGTCAATCTTTTTCCTTCTAGAGTTCCATGGAATAGACGATTGCTGGATGAAACAGGATATTACCGTGGAATCCTAAATCTCATACCCTGACTTAAAAGACTTGCTGACCACACAGTGACGTGGGCTTTTTTAGATGACGATGGAGGAGGAGACAATGGTGGAGCTAGATGCAGGAAGGAAAAGCAGGGCTCTTCATGGATAGGGAAGACTCTGAAAGGGAAGAGCCATGGAAGATACACCAACGTTGAAGGAAGAAAAGATGAACACGAAAGATATTGTCAAGCGCGAAGCTGGTGAAGTTCACAGTGATGCACTTACTTACACGAGAACCACAAATAATGCTTTTGGTTGAGTGACAGAGGAAATGAGAGCTGGAGCTCATGTCCTCCGCTCTGTGACAGGATCTCAAGATTGGTTTGCAAGCTCTTGCTTAGATTGTTATTAAAGTTTACCCACTGCAGCTCCAGTTTATCTATATTTTATTATTTTCATGATTTCCAAAATTTCATTATTCACTGAAACTGCCAGATTGCCAGAATAAGCAAAATACAACCATTATGATAATAAATTTCCAACAGCCTCCCAGTCTACAGAGATGATTAACAACATAAAAGATTAAAATATCCACAGAAATAACTTTTTAGCTAAACTGAATCTCCAAGCGAATTGCCCTCCCATGAGACTTTCTATGATGGTCTAAACTTTGAAATATGATGTTCTCATCAGAGATATAATGGATATTTTTCACTCTGAATCAATAAATAGCCTTCTCAGATTTAGGGAGAACAGATTTATTCAAATTTTGGTAGGGGTTTTTCTTTATCACTACTCTTAATATAAATGGAAAAAAATAACTTTTGCTTGCTGAGCAACTAGTCTATCATAGGTACTGGACCTTATTTCATTTAATTGTGAGAGTAAATCTGCCTGGTGAGTGTTAGTACATACATCTCATTGTGCGTACTGAAGACACTAAGGTTCCAGCACAGAACCAGTTTCAAGCACAGGTCTGGCCTTCTCCACCACCATTCTATCCAAAACATAGCCCCGATCCTTGAATCTCACGTCAATCTCTAAATCAGAGTGTATTATTTCCAATGATAACACAATCATCTTTTTCACCTTTCAAGTTCCATTCTTGTACCACATTTGCTTTATGTTTTCCTAAAATGTATTTCCAGCCATGGAATTATCTGAAAAAAAAAGAAAAGAAAAAGGAATGTAAGGTCATTCTTGCCTTCTGAAGTCTCTTGATTAAAATTATATGGCTAACCCGAGAACAGAATTCCTTACCTCAAAGCTCATTTTCATGACTGAATGAAAACCTGTGGACAAGTAAATGGAAAGTGTGTATGCTCAGGACATGGACCATGGGAGCACTCAGGACTTTTTTTTTTTCTCCACTATGTGGAACAGGCTTTTTTGAGAATCAACCATGGGCAAGTATACCTTACAGCTGCCCGGTAGGAGTGCTCAGTCTTGTAGTCCAACTGAAGGAATACTAAACAGTTCATGAGTGAGCACAATATAATAATGGGACAGTCAATAGTAACCCCTGGGACTTCCAAATGATCTTTGCAATAATTATAGGTGTGGTTCTAGAGTCAACATTACTTCCACATTTGTCAAAGCAAGGCAAACAAAATCCCTGTGCATGCCCTACTTGTATCAAATGCAAAGTTTCTTTTAAATTGGCTTTTTTTTGTTTTTTTCAGGTCCACCACCTAGAACTCTCAGCTTTAAGACTGGCTGCTATGTAAGTCTGTCACAGCTATTAATTAGTTAGGGATTGAAAAGTGAAGCATAATCTGTGATCTT
Organism: Halichoerus grypus; assembly: GCF_964656455.1. Lineage (NCBI taxonomy): Eukaryota > Metazoa > Chordata > Mammalia > Carnivora > Phocidae > Halichoerus > Halichoerus grypus. The sequence goes on from NC_135714.1 coordinate 82,204,945, forward strand.
ATGAATCTAGGACCACCTCATGGCAGATCACACAGCAATATTTCAGTCAGTTGGGCTGTATTTACTTTGTGTAAGAAGGTAAGAAGAAATAAGCCATGCACAATAAATTTATTTCTCACACACAACCGAATGAACATATTTGGCTTTTAAACCAGACTAATTATTCACACAGTTTGGCAAATATTCAAAATACTGCAGGAGTGAGAACTAATGCAGTAAAAATAATTTTCACACATTTTCATTTTCTGTGAAAATTGTTCTTCCAATTCCTGTCCTAAGTGTTTACTTTTCAGTTCATTAGAAAATGTTTAATCTGCACCAAACTGTATTCAAAGCAGTATATTTTCTGTTCTGTCACATTCCCTCATTGGCGAATAATAATCCAAAAAGGTGTTGCTGGAAAGTTAACGGAAGTCACTTGGGGACAACAGTTGGTTTTGAAAGTTTCCAATGTGCAGAAGAGGAACTTCAGCTATGACTCAGCTTCAGAAAAGGAACTGGGAAGTCAGGCCTCCATTTTGTGAAGGACTTCTGATTAAAGTAGTGGATTGTTGGCCTGAGTTTGAGTCTTGAGGACAGTTTAAAGAGCACATATCATTAAGGTGAGTCGTCAAGTGGGAGAAGTACGCAGCTTTTTTTTTTTTCATAGTCTACATTTATATTTGACTAGCAGTGAGTGCTCCAGTGAGTGTGGGAAGAAAATGGAGGGTGGAGTTCAGGGTAAACTATGTCATAAACACTACTCTAGGCATTCAGTTCAATCTACTTAATTAGCTTCAGAAATCAGAGCTACCTCTTAACTTTTTGTTTTATTTTTCTTTTGAGAGAGAGAGAGATAGAGAGTGAGAGTGAGCAGCAGGGAAGGGCAGAGGGAGAGAGAGAATCTTCAGCATGCTCCATGTGCAGTCTGGAGCCTGACGTGGGGCTCAATCTCACGACCCTGAGATCACGACCTGAGCTGAAATTAAGAGTTGGACACAACCAACTGAGTCACTCAGATGCCCCAACTACCTCTTCATTTTTATGCATAAGCAGAGAAAGAATTTAGCCAATTCATCCTGTTTTTACGTGAATAGGAATCACAGATATCCAAGCTTATCTTTAAAAAAAATGGCAAATATTCTCAGGGAAATCTTCATGATTTACAGTAATATGGATTTCACCCCAAGAAATTTTTTCCCAAGACTTGCCTTTCTTAATGATTATTATCCAAAGGTTATGCTGTCATAGCCAATAGAAAATATTCTACACAATCAGAGACATAGTAGTATTCATGAGTTTTGCTTAAGTTCAAGTATGTCCAGTGTAAAGAATGACATTTGTGCTAGGTTAATCTCCAGTTTTTTCAGTCACTGGTGACTTACCAGAAGAAATGGAGAGAAAGGAGGTCCCTTGTAATGACATGGATTTAATAATCACAGTCTTTTCTTCGCTGCCATTTTGAGGATAGCTCATGTTGACAACCTTGGTACAGGCCTCGCCTATCTCTTGCAGATCCTAGAACGAGACAAAGCCCAACTTATTGAAAATATATAAATCAAGTTTTCTTTTCTTTTTTTTTTAAAGATTTTATTTATTTATTTGACAGAGAGAGAGAGAGAGCACAAGCAGGGGGAGTGGCAGGCAGAGGGAGAAGCAGGCTTCCTGCTGAGCAGGGAGCCCAATGCGGGGCTCAATCCCAGGATCCTGCGATCATGACCTGAGCCGAAGGCAGACGCTTAACGACTGAGCCACCCAGGTGCCCCAATCAAGTTTTCTTTTAAAGCGCACTTATGAAATCAAATATATTCTATCTTGCCTCCTAGACAAACATCCTTTAAAACCACCTGGAATACCAGATTGGAATTTTGAGTTCTCCGTGTCTCAGAGTTGCAAGCTGGGAAGGCAACAGGCTCAGGATCTGTGGCCTGGGCCGTGAAGCTTGTGGAAAGTTATTTTCTAAATCGGCTCCAATTTTCCAACATTACTTCAAGAATGTGCAGATCAAAATTGAACAGAATATGCTCTGCCTCCAAAAAAAAGGCAATGTATACATATTTTGGAAAGATACCCATCCAACATAGTTTCAGGACTTAAGAGAGTTTTATTCGTCTGAAAAGGCACTTATAAGAATGAGTTCATGCCTGAAAGTAACCCGGTAAACACAAACTAAGCAGACTTCAACAAGAGCGGGGTTAATTGCAAACATAACAGAAAGAGGATTTCTTGGCTCTCACATGTCATATCACTGCCATTTGCATGTATCACATTTCATGGCACTCTCGTGGCTGGGTATGGCTGGCTAAAATGTTTTTGTTTTTGTTTTTTTTTAAATAGCTTTCTGTGTGGAACATTCAGAACACACGTTTTGGGTTAGTTCTATTAATTCAGAATGTTTTCATTTATTTATTCCTAACTCACTCTATCAGCACCTATTATTTACCAGGTACTCTTCCAGGTATAAGATCCACAGAGATAAAAAAAAAAAAAAGATAATCTTGTGCCAAGTCAAGGGACTTCCAAAATTATCTGGCCTACTTAGGGTTAAATATTTACATTTGGTAATATTATTTGAATGCTATGAAAACGCTTCAGCGTTTTCTCAGGAAAAGACAGAACGGTATTTTGCAGGGCATTTTCGTGAAAGGAAGACCCAGTCTGAAGAATTCAGCTGTCTATACGAGAAGGAGGCCAGCAGCTGCACTTGGAGACCTGACGCTGCTATGAATGATGAACACTGCCTTCCCCTCTGTATAACTAATCTGTACTGAGTGCTCACTAAAAGCTATTCTCATTTTTTACTTTATTATCTCACTTATTTCCCTTATAAAAACTCAAGCCTCCAATCCTCCTAGCGGGAGAATATCGTCTGTGACTAACAGCTTTGGAAGTACCTCACAGCTCTTTAAATATCCTTCCTGGCTAGAAAAGTGTCTAATTCTATGTTCTGTACAATGTGTAACTCCATGTTGGTGCCCAATAAATGGTAAATACCAATAATAACTATGGCGGTAATCAGAATTCCTTCTGATATAAACTACTTTGTCTCAACCTTGTTTTTACCCAGTGTCTCCTAGTAATTGCCTGGCATTTTCCCTGCTGTTCTTGTCTTTTTTAATTACATCCTACTGACATGACTGTTAAAGCATCTTAAAGCAAATGGAAGAGAGGCTTAATGCTTTCTACACAAAAGGAGAAGCAGAAAGCAGGTGCCTACCAGTCAGAATAATAAAACTCAAAAGAAATCGGCAGGGTCTTGCTTTCATTCTTCATAAATACAGAAGGGAGGATGGGGAGAGACACGGTGTAGGGAAGAAAGGAGAGAGTAATCCGCTTGCATAAGTGCTGATGAGAACAAACACAACCTTCCCTCATTTTTTTTGTTTACACTTTAACTGTACTGGGGAAAGTTGATGCCTTATACCAATTCCCAGACACAGGCAAGTCACCTGCTTAGGTTTGGAGAAGGAAGATGGGTATATAAAAGTTATTTATTGACAGGAATTGAGCACCTATTTCACATAAACCACATGTCTGCAGCCCAGTGGAGGAACACAAAGCTGACTTCATGTCTTTACCTAGAGTTCATGTTCCTGATTGACAAATCAGGTGGTTTCAGGGACCTTAAGTTGTGGGGCCACTACACCCTGGATTTCAGAGGTCATGTTGACATAAGATTACTGAAGTTATGTTAAGTGTTAAAGGGCCACTGAGACTGTCTTAATCTAATGGGTAGTAGCAATAGCTTTAGGATAGGATAGTTTATCATATGGATTGTTTCGATTACAAAAGCATTACTATAAAAGTAAGGGGTGATACAAAAATAAGAAATGTGTATCGACTGCCTGCCATGTGCACTTTTGCTTACACAGTTTCCTATGATCATGATGCCAAGTGTGTAAGGAAATACTCCCATCTTCACTTTCTGGTTGAGGAAATCATCTAAGAGAAGATAAGTAACATTCTTAAAGTCATAAGTAGCCAACCCAGGATTTCTACTTGGGTCAATCAGACTCCACGGTGTTTTTCCTGTGGACAAATGTTAGTGATTGATTTGAGAAGAAAAGAAAACAAGATTAAAATGACTCCATATTATTCTGGCCTTAAATGGAGACTCATAAGGTCTGTCCCTGAAGAGGCTGAGCAATGGGGAGTGGTCTTGCCAAAAGAAGGCAACTTGTGTTTAGTGACTGCAGATGGCATCCTCCTCCAGACCAACCGTATTAAAATTTCTGTAGACTATCACAAACGGAGTGGGGTCAGCAAGAATGGACAGAGAAACACAAAACTGTCAACATGAACGGAAACCTAACCTAAAGCACAGAACCAGTTTTCAGTAGAAGAACATTCTCTGTAGGACTGCATCACAATATGTAGTTTTCGAGCTATTCTCTTTCATCTGGCCTAAAGGAATATCTGGTCTTTTTTTTTTTTTTTAATTGCCAGTCATTAACGAGGAGACACAATCATGTTTACTCAATGGAGCACTCATACTTGTACCCTTTCTATTATCCCTGTCTGAATTTTTTTTTTTTTAATAATTTTCCTAGTTTGTGACTACCCTTCAAGTTGAACCTTGCCTGGTCTTCATTCTGTCAGCGAAATTAACTACTCCATTATGCAGTCTTTTATTTACTCTTCATTAGAAATAGATTATTTATTAGATAATCCTATAAAGTGGTTGTTAAAGGTATTCCAGTTGATCGTGAGCAAATTGGGATATCTACATCCCCTTTTCATCCTTAGCTTTGGACACACTGCCTACATAATACATAGTAAATACTCAACACGTAAAGGAAAAAAAGAATAAAATTGTAGGTAACTCTGGTTTAAGTAATCATGGAGGCACATTCATGAACGAAGGCCATGTGCTGGTCCAACTAGAATGAAAACCTTTTCTTTCCGCTTAATTCCTCGAGGAGAGAGGTTTATATTAAAAATAGTGTTATTTTCTCAAAAGATCAAGCACCGCATAAAGATTTTTTAAGACTTTCCAAGCCACGGAGAGAAGACCCAGAAAAATTTATGTAATCTCCCCAAATTAGCATGTAATGTTAACCTCATTCATACATTTTAAACTGTATTTATTAGGTGTTCATGTTATATTTAAGCAGCCAATCAATGAGCAATCACAGTGCCTGCTCTCAAGGAGCATATAGTCTGGTGGGAAAGACAGACATTTTATCACTTACAAAAATAATTATTAAATTATAAGCATAGAAAAAAATATAAATAGAAAAGTACTATATGGAAAAATATGGGGGCCATGTAAGCATATAGCAGAAGGGACTCATCTTCTTTGGTGAAAGGTTGATCTTAACTAATAAGATAAGGGAATGAAGGGAGAAAATTAAGAAACTTCTGCTGTAGTCTGAAAGAGATAATGTTGACTTGGGCTAGGGTTGTGACAGCTCAGATGGACAGAAGTGGATACATTTGATACATATTTCAAAATTTAAACCAGTAAGAAGACTTTGTGATGGATGGAACAGTGAGAAAGAGAGAGCAAGGATGACTCAGAGAGTAATGACACCATCTACTGAGAGAAGGAGCAATGATGAGGGACAGTGAATGAATGACATGCAGGCAAGAATGAGAAATTCGATTCTGGACATGTTTACGTAAAGAGTGTTCATATGAGTCCTAAAAATGGAAATAAAACTATATAAATAAGAGGGTTTTTTGGCTTTCAAATAACCTTTTAAAACAGTGTTCTCCACTGTTGTTGAGAAGACCAAGTAAAGTACAGTGGACTAATGTCATTCACTGCTCACCCAAAAACTTTGAATATCTCTCCACACTTTTATAGGTTCTTATATTTTGAATCCTATCCTCTTAAGTTGAAATTTTAAGAAAAAGTATTTTTCTAGTTTCCTTTACACTTAGGGTGCAAGCATGTGCCTTAAATTCCATCAACCAGATGTACCTGCTGAGACTTTGATTTGGAAGTGAGCTACTGAGAGCAGGTGGCCAAGCATCAGTTTCTCTGGAGTAGTGCCATTGTTTTGAGGTTGGCGGCGGCAGCAACAATCACTACTGAGCCAGTTCTAAGTGAGGTTCTGTTGTTGTTCCTGAAAGCTCAGGGCCTATTTATCCAGATCTCTCAATGATTCTCTGAGCTGCATAATAGTCTCTAGCAATTCCCATTCTGTTTAAAGTAGCAAAAGCTGGGGCGCCTGGATGGCTCAGTTGGTTATACATCTGCCTTTGGCTCAGGTCAGAATCCCGTGGTCCTGGGATCAAGCCCCACGTCAGGCTCCCCTCTCAGTGGGGAGTCTACTTCTCCTTCTGCCTCCCCCCCTTCCCTATCCCTCTCTACCCTCTCCATGTCCCCTTTTCTCTCTCCCCCTCTCCCCTTACTGGTGCTCTCTCTCTCTCGCTATCTCTCTCTCTCTCTCAAATAAATAAATAAAAATCTTTAAAAAGTAAAAAAAAAAAAAAAGTAGCAAGAGTTATTATCTTCCACTAAAACAATTCAGAGTCTGATTAATACCTAGTGACAATTAATATATTATATTAATATATCGACATAACATTTCTACTTACATACGCTGTTACATATTGAACAACCTATCTGCTTCAAAGCATGAAAATACCACACAGAGATGCTTGGAAGCAAATAACCAAATAATTTTTAACTTAATAAGTTCAAGGAATGTAAGAGAATGCCACAAATAAAGGAAATAAACTTCAGAAACTGTAGGAAATGAATATAGAAGTTAATCCTAATAAGTCTATTTATAGTCAGTGTCTAGGAGACAAAAAAGAAAAATGGAAAGGAAATTCTAAGTTAACAGATGGAAAATTGTTGCATAACAAGAATACTCACACTGGGCTTTCGAATTTTCAATTTATATTGAATTCAGAAAATGGCCTCCACAGCAAAGCCCATTATGTGAAGTGTGTGAAGAAAACTTGATATACTGCAGTTGATACGCATAAATTAACACATTTTCCAGTAGGTGTACCTATCTAAAACAGGAAATCAGTCTTGTTCATGCTATAATTAAAGACAAAAAAAAATTAAAAAAAAAAATAAAAGCTTTTTAAAACCTAAATGTTCTTATTCCATCTAATTCCTCCTAGCTACCCATAATACTCAGCTAGCCACTTGAAGTCTGCTCAAAAATGACATGTCGGTCTAAAAAAATCTGAGGAACATTCATAAAACCAGAGAGTTCCTTAGAAATAATATTTTGCTATCTTAATCCAGAGGCAGATTGTCTTAAAGAGAACTAATCTTGATTTCCTGCAATCTGCATGCCAGGCCCCCTGCATTAGGTACTTTTTTTCACAATATCCTACAGAGGAAGAGCAGGAAGTTTAGGGAAAATTGACATCATACAGCTAATAAAGGGACAAATCTGAGATTCAAACAAATTGCCTGGCTCCAGAGCTCTACCGCATCATCTCTATCCAAACATGGAAGCGTCAAGTGGTGGCCTCCCACCCATCAACTAATGGGCTTCTGACCAGATCTTGCCCACCCAAGATTGCCCTCTGAAAATTTGATGCCCCAGAAAAGCCTTGTTCTGTGATCCATTTTTTTCTAGCTGTGGCTGGCCCCCCACCCTTTAATCCTGCCAGATTTGAGCCTTGTTTTCGGTTTTCAGTTTTTCTGATTGCTCTCAGAATGATTCTCCTGAATCAGTTTAAGGTCTCCACCGAACACTCAACTATGTCCTTTCCATATTTATGGTGTAATATTTCCCATCTAGTCCACCTAATCTAGACCCACTTAGGTACCGCCATAAACTTTGGTCTGGATTTTTCACTCTCTCCTAAGTCTATCTAAATCTTGAGGGGCAAGGAGAGGGTTCTTGATTTGACCTTGATTTTTTTAATTTACCTTCAACAAGTTCCATTCACTTGGGCTCTTGACCAAGTGCTGCTAGAATGACAACTAATGGGGCTAACACTTCCCTTAACTCTATTCTACAACTAGTTCTTAAAAAACAGAACAAAACACAAACCCACCAAACGAAAGGATCCCCAATGCTATAATAGCATCATCAACAACAATATGTGACATTTATATCATTTTACCCATTACAAAGCACTTTCACTTTCATTGTTTGTTTAAACCTAGTAAATATATATATTATCCTGTCATTACAGAAAAGTAAAGTACAGATCCTAAATATGAAATGATTTACCTAATGTCACAAAGTAATTGATGGAGCTGGGTCTCAAATTTAGGCTTTTTAATTCTAAACTCCATCTTTCTGGGAAATAACAGCATTTATGACAAATATAATAAACCATCCAGTAAAATTCACTAAAACATATTAGGGAAAGAAATAATTTAACTTTAATGAGTTTTTTAAATCAGATATAAAGATTAGGGAAAAATTCACTGTAGGAAATAAAGTTATTAATTCTTCTCTGAGGTGCAAGTCAACAGTATCAGGATTTTATAAAAAGCTTTAAATGTTTCTTGATAGTTTAGGGATTGATTTGTCTAAATTGGCCACTACATGTAATTGAAGCTGAATTATTGACAGACATAGGGGACTAGAAATATTTATACAAACATGTATACCTCTAACATATTCTATCTCACTGACATGCAATACGTTATTAATTTCTTTTTTCAACAATAGGATTTGCATTGTCAAATTCATCTCTGGAAAAGCTTCTAGTAGAAAATACAACTAAAAGTGCAAGGCTGTAAACTAGAACCAAATGGAGGGGTTATGAAAATATCTGTTAATAAAGTTCAGAGAAAGGAAGAGATTGTTACGATCTGGAGCCGAGGTCCGCAAACCATCACCTGTGGGCCAAACATGGCCCACCACCTAGTTTTGTAAATAAAATTTTATTGGGACACAGCCACACTCATCCATTTGCGTATTTTCTACGGATGCCTTTGTGCTAGAAGGGCAGAGGTAAGTAGTTGCTACAGAGACTTGTTTAGGCACCTAAAATATTTACTATTTGGTCCTTTCAGATTAAGTATTACTGTTTGGTCCTTTCCAGATTAAGACTACTGGTCTGTAGTCACTGAGGAAGGTTTGATGGGGGTAGAAGAGCTGGACCTCGGTCCTTGGGAAGAATATGGAAAGTACTGAAAAGAGACAATTCAGGCAGAAAATCTAGAAGGAGCAGAGGCACATCCTTAAAATATGCTTGGGGATGGTCAAGGGAGAGGAAAAGATACAGCTTGGCTCCAACAAAGGACGGATTGTGGGAACTAAAGGGATACAAATATGAAAGGCTGCCACAATTTGGGAGACTTTTAGATCAGGCCAATCAACTTGAATGTTCTCTGAAGACCTTCATTGGCACTCCACTAAAGGTATAACCCTGATACATCTCACCCAGCATCACCCAGTTTTGAATAGAGTCAGGGAAAGTAGAGCAGTTCAGAAATAAGCAAACAAAAATAAAAGAAATTCTTTTTCTATTTTCCTAGGAACATTAAAAGGGATCCCACTTACAATAAAACCACTTCTAAAAATCCTCTTTCTTTCCCTCTCCAATTTCCTTACCTTCCATACTCCCCCTCTCCCTCGCCTTTCACCTTCCACTTCTTGACCCCAACGCCCACCACTTTGGATATTTTCTCTCCCCGCCCACTTTCCTACTATCCTTCCCCCCCTTCTCCCTCCTTCCCATTTCCTTTGCCTCCTCCTCCAACAATACATCAATTCTGCTTGATGCAGTCTTGGAGACCCTAGAAAAGATTGGATTCTCTTTATAGCAGGAGCTGATAACTATTTTTGTGCAGTTGAACTCATGGTAATCCCGTGACATCAATAGACTTTATCTCGACACAATGTTTCTGAATGCCTAAAATCAACTGTTGTATTACAAAGAAAACCAAATATATTGAAACATTGTGAAAAAATATTTTTTAAAATATTACATTATAGTAAAATATATCTTTTATCTATGCATTAAATAACAAGATCTAGTGATAGGATTACTAACTGCTATATACAATGTGGTGATTAGTATAAGTGATGTTTTGAGATATTGGCAACAACTAAAATATGATAGACAATTATCTAATATGCTGTATAAATATCTGTGATTTCCATCGCTGAAAAGCCCCGGGTATTAGTAACATTACTATGGTTTGTTGCCACTTAAGTTCACTATTGAAAACATTTAACTTTATTTAGAGGTTGGTGAAAATAATGAGGGTGGCTTCACCATCCCCATAGACGATATCCTGAATGCCAAGTTGCAATCTCTTTCCTTAGAGGATGAAGGACGAGGAACTAAACAAGCAAAGACGAAAATCTTTTTAAGTAGGTAGGGAAATTGAGGAAGGCAGGGACTCTCATGTGAGAATTTTCTTTACCACTAAAATTTTTGAGTAAGGAGGAAAATTCTAACAACAGAGCTTTATAAATGTTAATTTGGCAGCATTCAAAACACATTGGGAAAAAAGAGATGTAAATAAACAAGTCCAAAAACTTTTGAAATAGTACATGAGGTAAGCTACATGGATTATATTCTATTTGGAAATAAAAGGGGACATCTTACTTGAATTTAGAGGGTATTTCATTTATCCAGCTCCCACACTTAAATCAGGGGTAGATGACAATTAAGGAAATGTTTCCAAAGAAGAGTGAATATTTTGTTTCATAAAACAGCCTATTCCCCAAACTTTGCAACACTGGCAAACACACACAATCACACACAAGCATGCACAACTGGAAAAACTAGTAAAGCTGTTAGAAATCAAGTACACTGAAATTATTCAACAAGAAAATGCTAGAAAATTCTCCCAAAATGCAAGCATTTTGAACAATGGCTTATCTGTATGTCACAGAATAAACATTAGAGTTGGAGTTGAAATTCCCACTCTGACACTTGTTAACTGTGTAAACTTCAGCAAGTTCCTTTAGGCATCGGTGTTTTTCATCTTTAAAACGAGAACGCTACCAGCACTACCAGCAATATCTACCCTCCAGGGCATGGAGAGAATAATTACTCTGTATATGCCAAAACACTAATCATGGTATTGGATACATTGTAGGTACTCAATATGTGTTGATTGTATTTCAAAATAAGAGCTTATGAGATCCACAAATTAAGATGCTATCATTTAAAATCATCTTCAAATGAAAGGTCTCATGTGTTCCCCCTTTCTCCTTGGCTAAATCATGCGTGTGTTGTCCTAGAAAGAAAGCTATAATTTGGCTCCCCATAAAATTTCCTTGATCCTGAGGCAATACTGAGGTTGTAACACTTAAGCATTTAGAATATTAGAAAGTTGAGCATCTAAATAGGGTACTTTGAAAGAATTTTGATTACGTTGTATACTCCCATCTTCTTGCCTTGGTACAAAATAATTACACTCTTTGAACACAGGTTTCCTTGCACCAACCCAGATTTCTGGAGCTGTAGAGTCTCGGCAGATAGAGCTTGATGTTATGAAATGTGGTTTCACCTTTTTCTCTTGATAACAAAAGCAACTGTTAAGGAATTCAAATCCCATGCAGTAGCCAGTAATGTAGTACAGAAGGAAGGCAATACTTAAAGCCTACAAAATCCACTTAAGGATGTGCTGGGTTTTATCTGAAAACAAACAGTAGCTTTTATACTTGCTTTCTTAGAAAAAAAAATCAGGTGCTCTTCTACTGGCTTATAAAGAAAGGATGCACATGCTACCCATTCAAGACTCTTCCCAGTGAAGACATATTTTAACAAATTAAGCCCTTTTAAGACTGTATTTTGTTCCAAGAGAAAATGTTGGCCACGCTCCTTTGATTGGCCAGAAACATTTTTTGAGTCAGCTATACATTGGTTTTCCCTATACCTTTCCTCAATCTGGCTGAGAGTCTTCATACCTTCCAGATTTTATAAGCCATTCAGCAGCTTCCTGCCCACCATTTCAATTGAGCAAGACAGGACCATAAAACTGATTTAAGCTAAGATGAAAGAAAAATTGTGATCTGCCTCGGCCCTCTTCTGGACATTAGGTTTCTCCTCTGGCCATTTACTGAGTTTGCCCGAGAGACTCTGACTACCATAGCTGGTCTTGTAAGTGATCCCTTTCTCACTAAAACCACATCAGAGCCTGTCCTCTGATTCTACCTTTTCTCACGCCACTGTTTACTGGTGCAGATTTTCTTTAAAAATTGCTTTTGACAAAGACCCCGTGGCCAAAAATTTATTACTGTCTGCCTCTTCTTTTCTAGCTTGCATTTGAAAGGACTCTTCATGATCTTCTTGTAACCTACACACTGATAGAGAAACATAATTTTTTGACTCCCCAAAGTCTGCATAATCGCAAGATCTGTGTGTAGGAGCTGTGTAACCATGCTGCCACAGGATGGAAGGCAAAGGCAAGTTTTGTAATTCTGCTACCATTTAGAAACACAGCATTGCAAAACTCAGAAACAGGACCTCAAAGAATAGACAAGACAGAGGTCACAATTTAAATGCATTTTGAGTCCAGGTAGGTAAAATTATACCATAATATGGCTACACGTAAGACAAGAGGAGTGGGGCCTCTGCTGAACTGACTTCAGTCACTGAATTTAATTAAACACTCTGCTCTGCGAACAAAACCTGTAAATGAGCCAGATTCCACCTTTCACACATGTCAGTGTCGTGATCCATCACTGGTCAAATGGTGCCCCTCCTACTCCTTTAACCCTCCTGAAGAGTATATTCTCTTCATTGCTGCACTGATTTTACATGATGGCTGAGAAAGTTCTGTCTGCTTTTCACACCCAATAGCCAATCCAAGGAAGCTGTGTGCAGCTCGTTTTTTTCCCCCTCTGAAACACACCTCAGACATAATCCTTTTGGTTTTAAAGACACAATGGCAGCAAAGATTGTAATCATTTTGCTTTTTGGTCTACCACAAAAACCTTCCAACTGATATCTCTACTTTCATCAATCTATGCAGCATACAACCACAGAAACCATCTTCCTTAAATACACTGCGATGATATTGCTTCTCTGCCTAAACACTTGCAGGGGACTTCAATCATTCCTTATGCTTATTCTAAATTCTTAATAATGATGAGAAAGCTTCCTATGAACACATCCATTTTCAGGTAGGCTTCCTCACCACTTATTCCCATCTGAACTCATCGTTCGCGTCAGGCCAACTTGCTTATTACCTCTGATGCTAAGTCCAGTGTCTGAATTTGAGCACACGTTCTCCTTTCCCTGTTCTCCCAGGGATGTCTCTCCCCTTCTTTTTTCATAGAACTGTGCCCCTTGCCCCCTCGAGTGATGATTACCATCACTCAGTGCTAGTCGTTGTTACAGCTGCTGCTGCTGTCACAAAGGAAAATTTGTAAAGTGCTTCCATCCCTAGTTTGGCATGGGAAAGTTTATTTTGCCTAGTCACTAATTTTGTCATTGCAAGAGCTTTATGCTCCCTTAGAAAGGGAGGCATGGTTGCACTGCTTCAGAAATACTAGGTCACTGGTCCTTCCACTGCGGCCATCTTGCTTGCTGCCCCTACCCCCCAGCTACCCCTTTAAACCTAATGGTGTAAAGAAAATTGTTAAATATTTTCAAGTGCCAGTGATTATGTATCTATAGCAAGGTTTACCTTCCCTAAACCAAATGTGGCAGAATTTCTTAAACAAAGTGCTTCATACCCTGAAACAGAGAAGGAACAAGACAGAGGAAAATTTGTTCCAGAGCTTCCAGAAATATCATTGATTGGCAATTTTGTCTAAATCTGATTTGTGTAAATCTGAATCATAAGAGAGTCTGGATATCAAGTAATTACTTCCTTTGAGATCAAGGTAACTAAGGGAAATAGCCTTGGCTTTGAACTGTTCAGAAGAATTGAAAGTGAACTTGTTTTATAGATAAATGGCCTAAAGGCAGAGGTAGGAGAAGTCACTAATGGATCATTGATGGAGAAGGAAGACTTACAATTGGTCCCCCTTAAGGCTTCTATGCCAAATACTGCTGGGCACCACTAGACAGGAGAGGAGCTCTATATCTTGGGAGGGAATAAACTGCCTGAACATAATCTGAAAAGAGATCAAATGGTGTTTTTTAAAAAGCCTCTTCCAAACTATATAAGAGGACTCTAGGTATTACCTGACTCATTCCCTTTCTGACTCACTTGACTCAGTTTTCACTCACACATGTAGAAACAATCTAATATATTTTCTCATTTGCGTTACAGAAAAGATCTCATTTTATCTATGAAGAAAATGAAGTTCAGGAAAATTAAAGATATTTCTTAAGAATGCCTAGCTAGCTAGTTAGTAAAGCCATAATGCAAACCTTGGTTTGTTGAGCTCCAGAGCCAATGCTTTATACTTATTGTTCATTATGAACACACTAACTACTGTGGTTTGGGGATTGGTTCACAAGTAAGAGTGTGAGGACTTCTCCATCATGACCACCTCACTGGGTTTCCAAGGCTCTATGTTCTTTTGTTTGAGTTTAAGGTGTCATAGGATGCCTTAATGGTATCCATATGGGATACCTCATGTGGGAATAGGGCAAAGGCTTGGGATTCTAATGGCCTTGACCTCTGTGGGATGTCACTGGTCAAGGTGCTGACTGCTGACAAAGGGAAGAGTGAAACAAAGGGGAAGGTAATTTTCATCGGACTCTTGGATGAGGCGATGGATGGTACTTGCTCAGATGACATTTGAAGTATGCAGAGGATGATTCAGCTCACACATAACTTCTGGATGCTCCTTCCTGTCCATGTGGCTCCTTCGAATCCAGTGATGCTCTATGCCATTGCTATGCTAAGTGTGCAGCTTTGGTATCACCTGGGAGCTTGGGTAGAAATGCAGAATCTCGGGCTTCACTTCAAATCTGCTGAACAAGAGTCTGTATTTTAACCTGATCCTCAGGGGATCATTGTGTTAGAGTTGAAAACTATTCCAGTAATACAAAGCTTGGGACAAAAGAAATCTGTGTGAAGCTATCTATAGTCTTATCTACCTGGACATCCTCATAATCTGTGATTCCAATTGCCTCCCTGGAATCTGCCTAGTAAACAGAACCCAGGGTTTCTTTCCTTGGGGACCATGAACCCCTCTATCCTCATCACCTGCTCCCTTCTCCTCTTTCGAATGCCAGGAATTTTTTTCTAGCCTGGATAGGACACTACCCTCTTTCTATTATTTGTCCTGGTCATTTTATGTATTTTCATTTAGGTTCACTAAGACCTTACCTGCTTCTGGAGCAGAAGAGCCGAAGACACTACGAATCTATTCCTGATTTCTACCTTCCCTCAACCCTGAGCTGAGGCAATTAAATAGAACCAACTATCTGCTGGGATTAGGACAAAAGAAAGGAGTAAATGGGGGAGAGGGGGGTAGGCAGACACATAGATTAACTTATCAAAAAAATATTCTCCCATAGTTCTGTATGATGCATTTGTTTGAAGTATATTCTCAATAGTGTGTTTCTGACCAGGTCATGGCTGTTCATAGATTTCTAGAAACTAAGACCTGTATCTGCTTTCTACTTTGAATCCACATAGATGTGAGAAATGTTTGTGGAAAATGATGATTGATTTCAAAATCCCTGGCTTTGAGATGACTCAGTTATAAAATGAGCCAATTTCCTTACTCACTGAGCATAGGGGATGCCGTCTAGCCTAGCGGTTAGCAACGTGAGCACTGATACACAACTCTCTCGCTTCCTAACTGAGTGGCTCTGAAGAAGTCTCTTAATCTCTCTAGACTTCTTCTAATGAATGAGCATAACCCTATCATGCCTACCTCAGAGAGTTTTTATAAGATTAAATGAAAAAATGCATGTCAATGTTAACACACTATCTGGTATATGGTGTGCCTAAAAAGCCAAACTTCTCTTATTACTTTAGAATTATTACCCATGAAATGTTAATATTCACCTATGGTAGCTAGAAAATTACAACATTTGAATCTAGACTCCTAGTGCTTAAAATTATTATATAAAAATTGGAGCTGGAATTATCATCATAATACCAATAATATATTTATTGGGCATTAACTATGTACTACATTTTCATGTATTATCATGTATAATCCCCCTAACTCTTGTGAGACAGTTTCTTTTTCATCTTTCTCTTCCACCAAATCACCAAACCTATTTCCTCTGTTCCTGGGCACATAACCAGAGACTAGATGGGTAACCACCTTTATGCCCAAGGATGGACATGTAAACAAGTGGAGCGGAATGGATGAGTCAAAGATTATGCTACTTCCAGGCTGGGCCCACTAAAACCCACCATGTACCATCCCTGTGCTTTTCCTCCGCCGTGGCAACCTCCAAAATTATATGGTGGAGATGGAAGAGTTGCAAGATGGAAGGAGCCAGGGTTCTTCACTGCCTCTTAGATGAAAGACACCAGCAGGTTGGGAAAAACTTTTTTATTTTATGTAAGGGAGAAATAAACCCTCACTGTGTTTAGTCTCTGGCACGTATTTATTATAGCAGCCACTCTGACTTTAATTCACTTGGGAGATTAAGTAGTCTACCTAAGGACACACAACTTATAAATGGGGACCAGGAATTCTAGGTCAGTTGAATCCCAAAGCCTGTGCTCTTGTTCATTAAACTAAACTGTCATCAAGCTTCCCCTGAAAGCCAAAGAGGGGTTTGATTTTAGCACCCTACTAAATCATGTCAAATAGTAAACACTAGAAGGGGATGAGTCTGAAATCTAGAAAACACCTGAGCTGGTTGTTGTCGGAACCAGTGCATGAATCAGCCAATTCGTGTGCCTGGGAATTTCCCACAGCTGTCATCAGATGGTCTCAAGCAATGCCAATTTATTAGGAAAATAATTTTGCCTTAAGAACCTGTCATTGATTTTCTGAAATCTGTTGTCAGTTTCACTTCTCTCACCATGGGATACTGCACTTCTCTCACCATGGGGTACTGAACTGGTGACATGTATGTTTGGAGCCTCTAATGAGGTTAGTAATGGTCTTATGAACTCTCCATGGAGCTCTCACATCTCTAATTGAGAACCAGACTTGAAATTGGCCAGACCCCAGGGACTATTCTCAAAGTGCGTGCTCATGGTGACAGCTATTTACTCAGAAAGCCTACAAGGCCTTCTCCCTCCCAGAGTCTTAAAGAATCAGGGCAGGCATAAGTCCACTTGGTGGAATAGAAGCTCTAGAGTCAAGCAGAAAAACAACATCTGTGATAACAACAGTAAACGCTTGCGCGGCGCATACAGATAACAAAGTTCTCCCAAGAGTCAACAGGCATTGAGACAATCTCCATTTTATTGATGAGATTCCTATGAATCAATGAAGTTGAGTGACTTGCCAAGAGCACAATAAAATAAGGTCTCACCATTGGCCTCCTAACTCCAAATCCATCACAGACTATTCCAGCTCTGTATCTAAATTCTCAGAGATGCCCGTCAGTGCAGCAATAACGGTCAGAAGAGCTGATTCTCACACTCTTTCGAGTGATGGAAACTGACCCATACACAAGGCAAGTGGCCTGTGAGTGAGGGTCTGTCCTGGTATCGTCCCTGCCCTCCTCCCTATCTGCTCAGCACTGTGAGACTCGGGCCCTTCTGATCTGTCAGGAGCCACTGCTTTGTCTTACCATCTCCATGGCTTATGGCTTGTATAATTAATTTTTCTAGTTCCAAAGTCAGGAAGCAGAATTCTCCCAAAGTCTGAGCATCTCCCTTCTACTCAGGCCTCAGCCTGGCAAAGGCAAGTGAAAGAACATTGGCAGAAGGCAGGATGGTTTGCTCTGCTCTGCAACCCTCCCCAAGGCATAACCCAAGACTGTCTTTACACAATGCACAGGGAAGCATCAGGTTTGTTATTTCCAAAAGACTCATTCTGAACTGTGAATCTGTTTTGTCATCTTACCACAGTAAACAGCTGGAAAAACATCCGAAAATAGGCTAAAAATACCTGAGCCAAATCCAGCACTTCTGTGAGAAGACTGAGCACACGGGTGACACCCCTAGTAGTGACAGTTGCCAACCTTAGAGGCAACAAGTCAAGTCCTGATGAGTTCATTGCCCCAATTGAACATAAGTGCAGTGGAGGAAGGAGTTCGTTAACGCGTGAGACTTGACTTTTTTTACACAGAAAATAAAACCCCAAATGGAGATTGAACATCTTATGAAAACTTGCACAAGGATAACTTTTAAGGAGGAAAAGAGCTGCTCCGATTTGTAGATGAGAGGATCTCATGAGTAAAAATAATCATTCTTCATCAATTTTCAAAGAAAAAAAAAAGACCATTTATCATACTTTTGTGTCCTTCCCACTCAGCATGGATTCATGGAAAGGGCAGGTGCTCTAGAGTCCAGAAGACCTGAATTTTAAGTCCCCCTCTAAACATTGCGATGACCACATTTATTAATTTCGCAGTCTTGGTTCCCATCTATGTAATATGAGGAATAATGTCAATTCTTCTTGGGCTGTTTGGACATTAAATGAAGTGACACAGACATAGTGCCTGGAATAATGCCCAGTATGTAACGGGAGTTCAACAGACTCTGGTTCCCTCTTCACCCTGTACTCTAGGGGGTAGAAATGGGTAGACTAAAGAAAAAGAAAGTAGAAATACCAGAATGCAGGACAGAAGGGCATTGTGAAATCTGGCCAAAGGTAGATCAACATTCTGATATGGAAAGCAAGAGGGTAACAGAAAAAAGTTCCTGCTCCCCAAGGCTTCTTCAAATAAAAAAGGGAAACACTGTGTAACTCATTATAGCTTCTTTGCTTGGATTCTATAGATGCACTGGAAGTGCCTGCAAGTTACAACTAAAGGAGGGAAAAGAGCTGAAGCTCTAAACCAGGTGATATCAATTACCATCACCAACCAGGAGTTCGTGTCGCTTTGAAAAACTAGTAGATCTACAATATCGAGATTTATTTTTTAAAAGATTTTATTTATTTATTTGAGAGAAAGAGAGAGAGAGCACAAGCAGGGGGAGCGGCAGAGGGAGAGAGAGAAGCAGGCTCCCCGCTGAGCAGGGAGCCTGATGCGGGACTCGATCCCAGGACCCCGGGATCATGACCTGAGCTGAAGGCAAACGCTTAGCTGACTGAGCCCCTAATACCGAGATTTAAATCATAAAACCCTGCTAAGAGAAACACTACAAATCAGTGCAGTAGGAGAAATAAAATCCTGACTTCAACTTTTCTTGTTTAGGAAACCCCATCTCGGTGGGCTCTGTCGGTGGTGTACCGGTGTGTGGGCAGGCGTGGTCTGCACGGACTGACGTGTGAGGAGAAAGCTCCAGCGCACTGCATACCTAATTAGGAGACTGGAGGTAGGCGGGTGTTGCTGAAGGATAAAGAGGCACAGGAGGAGAGAACGCAAAGAGGAGGGGGGCAGATACAAGGTAATACCTGTGAACAACGTTTGGCTGAGAGATTCTTAAGATCTAGGATAGGAAGTCGTGTGCTGGGGTGCGTAGTGTTAAAATCAAAAACAAATGGAGACCAGCGTTGAAAATTTCTTGAGCAGACAAAACCAGTTTAGTCATACAAACAAAGCTTAATTTAGCTTATTTTGCAAGACTAACTTGACCTGGGTCATTTCTTGCTTATGCCTCTGGAAATCATAAGCCAAATTTATCCTGTTTCACGAGGTTACCATGAGGTAACCACTGACCAAGTCCCTATCATTTAAGAAAATTATTTTATAACCAATCACTGTGAAGGATAAATAGTCACTGCCTTTCTACTATATAAGCTGCATTGTAATAACACACCCCTCTCCCCCCACCCACCCCGAGCCTTATTTCATGTTTCGGTTTGGGTGCTTCCAGTTTGCCAACTTATTTTTTGGATTTGTGCACAATACATTTTGACTAATTATTACTTCGGTGATTCATTGGTCTTACTTCTGTTTTTTCTGAACTTTTGACAGTAGTAATCCTCCCTTATTGCCTCCAGCCTTTAGAAAAAGTCTGTTCCACCATTGCCTTCTGATAGTGGGTGCTATATAGGAATAATTTAAAAAGCACAGAGCTCCATTTTACAGCTGGGTTTCCTTTGGATAAAAAAATAAAATAAATCAAAAAGAGGGCGGTCCCAGCAGAAGGATGCAAACTGAACTCTCACTAATTACGGGCTAAGTGCTAGTTTCGGGGTACACAACACCACTCCCTAGGTTCAGTGTTTTGCTAGAGGGCCCACAGGATCCAGCATCCCCAAGTTCTCGGACTCCCGCCAGGCAGGATCCATGGGCTTTTCTAAAGACAGTGGTCTCAGCCAGCTATGCCAACTTTTTTTTGCACAGAGCTCAAGACAGTTCCCAAATATTTTCAGAGAAGCATGTCCCTCAAATCCTGGAAGACTAGCAATGTCAAATGTCTGACATTTAAACTCTTTTAGCACTTTATACTCTAATAGCCACTTTCCTATGTGCATGAGTTTATTTTATCTTTACATCAGTGCTGAGCAGTGATCATTATTACTTCGCACATGGGGAACCCGAGGCTCACTGAGGTTTAGTAACTTATGGTCTCACATTCAGTGTGTGCTTCCAACTCAGATCTTTGGACTCTAAATTCAGCACACTTTCCACTAATTCACAGCCACACCATTTCTCAGCTTGTGACTTGCTTTCTAGTCCTCACCTCTAATCCACTCCTTCAGGAACTTTCTATTTTCACACCTGCCTAAATCCAATAATGAGGCTGTGGCAGATCGTATTTCTCAAAAATGGTCACAATGATATTTCTAGTCGCACTCGCCCTTCCAGACACTTGCCACTCTCCCATGGAGATGTGAAGCCTAGTCCCATCCTCCGCTCCCCCCGCTCTTGAACCTGGATCCACAGAGGGAATGTGGCAGAAGTGATGCCCTAAGGCCACCAAGGTTATGTAGTAAATGGCCATATGGCTTCCTCTGTCTCTGTCTCTCTCTCCCTTTAGACATGCACCTGGTAGCCCAAGGTGACAAGATGTTCAGTACGCTGATGCAACCGTGCTGGAAAATCCCCGTGGAAAGACCACATTCACACAGATGCCCGGGAGCCTTAGCTGTTCCCGCCCCCAGCTGTTTGACGCTTCCCAACCCAGGCACCTGAAAAGCAAGGCAATCGAACTTCACATGATTCCAACCCCCAGCCTGCGAGCCACCCCTGCTGATGCCCAAGGCGACAGAAATAAACTGTCCCCGCCAAATCCTGTCCAAATTACAGATTCATGCACAAAGTAAATGTTGTTATTGTTTTAAGTCACTTAAGTTGTTTCCCTTTCAGCAGTGCGGTTTGTTACGCATCAACAGGTAATGGAAACAGCGGCACTGGTAGAGGAACAGAGAAAGTAGGTATTTAGATCTATTTTTAAAAGACCGAATTCAAGCCAATATACGTAAGTATATACTGCTGTTAAGATATTTTACATTCACATTGTCACTAGTCTTTTCAAGCTAAAATGCTCTTAATGTAGCAGACAGTAATGCCAATCAACCACATAATAGATCTGAATTTTTGAAAATATGTGTAAATCTTACACTTTTTACATTTCGTAAGAGGAAACCGTTTCATATTTTCAGACAATGAAATCATACTTGAAGAGAGTCTTTTTAGCCCAATAATAATGAATTTCACCACGAAACTGGACACATTATCTCATGTAATGAAGGAGCTTACTTCTTGGCAGACATCAGCTCCTGTGTTTTCATCTGTTACGACTTAGCTGAGTTTCTTTGGAGGTCAATTTATTAGATCCTTTGGAAAGTGGAGTGTGACCCCTGGGGGCTGAGAAGTGCTAGGACACCTTTCAGTGGGCAGGTAACATGAAAGTGACAGGCCAAGAATACCAGGGTTTGGAGCCAGCACGGCACGGGGAGAGGAACACCCCTTCCCACCTAAGCTGGCAGGAACCACCAGGTGAACTAACTTAAGGGAAAATGAAAATAGGCTGCTAATGAGGTAGGAGACTACGGACGTTAGGCATTTGTCATTACTGGGAGACAAAATAAAACAGGAGCATCCCACACACCTGAAGACGAACATAGCTGCTTCATCTATATTTTTTAGTGTAGATCTCAGAGAAACAAGTCTGCCAGAATTAGAAGTGGCTTCCCACTACTCAGTGTGGCACTGAGCATAGTTATACTGTGGAATAAGTCTCCAGAAAATGACAATGTTCCTCATCAGCGGGACATATACAACTACACCTACCCCCGGGGAATAGGGGTGGATTTTTCTTATTCCATATTCATGGGAAACTGACCTTGCTATTTACTTGAAGAGAAAGAATATAATCTCGAGACAGAAGCAAGCACTGACAGAGATGGGGTAAAGGGTGCTCTGCTGATGTGGCTCTCGGGCCACGTCTCTAGAGAAGGAGCCTGAAGGCGGTCCTTCAGATTATGCCTCATTTCTTCCTACTTCATCCAACTTTTCCTAATTAAAATTAAACTTTTACAGAAATTTTATTATTGGCAAAATTCAGGGCCAGCCTTTGAACAGTGGATGCAATAGGAAAATATAAATTGGAACAGAAAAGGGAATTTTAATTATGCCAATAATTACAACTGTTTTTCATTTACCCCCTGCCCTCGGCGACTCTCAACCCTCTCCTGTCACAATACCATATACTCCTCTCACAATACCATATAGCTTCCAAGGATTTATAGTATTTATACCCCCCAAAATATTTTGGTGTATAGAGGGAGTTTAGAAAACAATATCTCATGCTGTTTTGTTAATCTGGACTTTCTTTTTTTTTTTTTTTTAAAGATTTTATTTATTTATTTGACAGAGAGAGAGAGATAGCGAGAGAGGGAACACAAGCAGGGGGAGTGGGAGAGGGAGAAGCAGGCTTCCCGCGGAGCAGGGAGCCCGATGCGGGGCTCGATCCCAGGACCCTGGGATCATGACCTGAGCCGAAGGCAGACGCTTAATGACTGAGCCACCCAGGCGCCCCTAATCTGGACTTTCAACAACATTTCAGTATTTCCTTTTTTAAGCTCTAATGATATATAGAATTTTAAGTTGTCTCTCAATATTTCCACCACCTGTTGTACACACCGTGTATAATAATTCTCTGCCTCTGAGTGTGGGCAGAACCTATGAACATGATAGTCACTCCCACGATTACATTACATTACATTATACCAAGACTTAGTCACAGAAGGCTAGAGAGATTCTCTTACTGCTTTGAGGAAGTAAGCTCCCATGTTTTGAAAAGGTCACATGGCTAAGACCTGAGGGCAGCTCTTAGAAACAGAGCAATCCCCGGCCAGCAAGCAGCAAGAAAACAGAAACTTCAGTCCGACAACCACAAGGAACTGAATTCTGCCAACAACCCACGTGACCTCAGAATAGACCCTGATCTCTGGATGAGAACACAGCCCAACAGACACCTTGATTTCCCAGGCTGGTGAGACCCTGACCAGAAGACCTCCATCAGTGTAGTGACTAATTTTCTGATCTACAGAAAATGTGAGATAATAAATGGGTATTATTTTAAAATATTAAATTTGTGGTTATATGTTATACAGCAATAAAATGCTCAAACTACTCTCTCCCCCACCCTTGCCAAATCTTGTTTTCAAGATGGTATCACATAGCACTTACCATAGTGTGTATATATTTTATTATCCACTATTTCGTAGTGATACATTTTATTGTCACTATTTTCGAACTATAGAATTTCTAGAGGATTGGCACAGTCTTTGAACATTCAGTCCTGTGTTGTGTCTTATCCACTCTGGACTAGATGCCTATAACCTGGTTTACTATGCTTTCAGCTCCTCCCTGCTTCTACTTTGTGTACCCATGAAAAGAAAATCAATAGCAAGAATGATATTTATGTTACTCTGGGCAGTGAAAAGTGATGTTCATGGTGAGCAAGGGAGGACACTCTTCCTGCCCCATTTCCTGGGCCCTATAATCCTCCATTGCACATGTACAACTGTTTGTGGCTGCAAGGTTGGCCAAGAGTACTACTCATTTTGGCCCTAGGAACACTCCTCTATCTCCATCTTCATGTCCTCTCTTCAGGGCTTGTCTACTTCCATTGGTCCAGAAAACAAAGTGAAGTAAGCTGTTGGTTAAATTTCCAGAAGCAGGAAATGTCTAAAGTTACTGCCATTTACAACAATGGTTGATGTCATAAATCAGCATGGAAGATAAGAAGTTAAAATGATGAAAAAAATATACCTTATTTAGGGTAAGCAAGGGAACCCTTTATCTATCTATCTATTGGTTTTAATTCATGACATATTTCCCCAGAATGTGACCTAATTTGGAGATAGGATTTTTAGAAGTGATCAAGTTAAAATGAGATAATCAGAATAGGCTCCAAACCAAGATGATTTGTGTCCTAGGAAAGTAGACATTTGGACAGAGAGACCAACATGCATAGAGAGAAGACTATATGAAGAGACATAGAGAGAAAACAACCATTTACAAGCCAAGGAGAGAGGCCTAAGACAGATCCTTCCCTCACGGGCCTCAGAAGGAACCAATTCTGCTGACAACTCGATATTAGACTTCTAGCTTCTAGAACTGTGAGACAATAATTTCTGTTGCTTAAGCCACTCGGTTTGTGGCATTTTGTTAAGACAGCCCTAGAAAGCTAATACAGCCCACCATTTCTCCCCTGAGTGCACCACAACTTTAGCCTCTCTGTACGGGAAATGTTGTTCCTTCTCCTTTGTGCTTTTTTGCTTTTTTTTTTTTTTAAATCTCATTTACTCTCTGTGTTATCAGTAATGGTTCCATGGCCCCTCTAGGAACAAGCCCTGCAGAACACCTTGATAACTATTTGATGCAACCAGAGGACAGGCAACAGGTAAAGATGTACACATTTTGATGTGCTAGACAAATTGGGGAATGAGTGAGCAAATCTGTCTGGATTGAGTAGAGAGTTCATGCCCCAAAGAGATAAGCTATAAAAATCAATGTGGGCATATTTTGAGGAAACTTTGGAGAAGTCTGAACTTTATCCTCCAGGCATAAGAAGTCACTGAAGAGATTTGGCTGCTGTCTTTTGTTTGCCAAGAGTGTTATAATGGATGCAGCCTTTCAGGAAGATGCATTTGGCTACACATACTTTTAGAAAATAGATTAGAAAAAAGACCAGAGTCGTGGAGATCAGATGGGAGGTTATGAAACAGTCATGGGTTGAAGTACCAAAAACCTAGACAATAATAATACAGTAGAAATGGGAAGAAAAGAATTCATGGGGAAAATCATTATGAAGAATCAACAAGTTTTATTGGACCAGAAGACGACCTTGAGCGCTCCAGCTGGGAAAAGCAAAATTGAGTCACCTGATAGTGATAAGAAAAAACAAAAAATGGTAAGTAGCTTAATCTGAGTAACATGTTATGTCAGTATGTCTTAATAGTGATTAACAAAGTATTAATAGTTACTAATAAAATATTTTTGTTTCCTAGGTATATTACAGAAATCTCTTCTCAGATACAACATTTAATGAGCCCAATTTGAGTTGTTGTTACTTGTTTGATAAAATCATATGCAAAGAATTCAACCACTTATTTGGGAGGACATGGTCACTGTTTCCTTCCCAAAGTGAAGGACAATGCTGTTTTTCCTTATACCAGGAGAAGAACTGGATTATGCTTACTTTGTGTTGCCGGAATAAATACTCATATGCATACACACACTCACATTCATACACAATTATACAAGCCTTCCTAAAACTGTATTATAAACTACTGCCTTCTTCATTACTCTTCAGGAGTACCATGAGACTCAGTGAGTGTTAAATTATAACCTAAATACTAGCCACGAATCCATTCGCCTCCATTATTTCTAAAGAACCAAATTTAATATTAGCTAGGCTGTCTTAATGTAGAAACACATGAACAATAGGGTCATTTTTACAATGAGAACACAGCCTTTTCTGACTCTCTCATATTTAAACCAATATACCTTAACACTGTTAAGGACCATGTAAGTCCTTATTCACTTCCTGTCACTTTCTTCCCTTGGATTCAGTTAGTGCAAATAAAATGTGGAAAATGACAACTAAAGACAGCAAGAAAATGTTACAGAAACATCAGAAGCAATTGAGAATTTTGAAAGAAAGCAGCAGACTTTATCCCTTGCAGACATTCACTCACAGAAATATAAACAGTACAATTCTGGACACATTTTGAAGGTGTCACTACTTGAAGTGTGGCAAAGCAATGTAAACCCCAAAAGCCATAAAATCATAGTCTGTTAGGATATGACATCCCTAAATCTCAAATCATTTGGATGTTACCTCCCCAGGTACAAAGTTCCAAGGTTTCTGTAAACTTTTTTGTTGCTCAACACCATATCTCAACCTAGGTCCAGCCAGTGAACAACTTACTGCGGTCTAGATATGAAGTTCTTTTCACATTAGTGGAAAAAATATGAAAAGAAACAACCTTTGAAAAATGCTGATGAAATGTAACTTTTCCCCATAATAATTTTCTGGCATTTATGACAAAGATTCTCTGTTACTTACAACTTCCAGTGAATTTCATTCTTGGCTTCGATGCAACCCAAAGAACTGACAGGGGAGGGATATTAATACATCTCTGAGCAGTGAGGGAGCTGTTTTTCAAGTGAGACTGAAGCCATGAGTGTTTGGAACATCTCATACTTTAGTGAAATCCAATTTTCTCTTACAGGTTTCACTCGGTAGCAAGAAGGCTCTCTTATTGCAATACTTAGATTCCAACAGCATCTATAAAAGAGAAAGGAAAAGACTCTGCAATGATGTTTAGGAGTTTTTTGTTAAATGGAAATGTGCTTTCATCTTGTCTGCTTCCAGTGAATTCTCATCACTGAGGCAAGACCTCAGACTTCTAATGATTTGTAGAGAATTATGTTACCAGCAGTTTTACATATCCTCATGTCTGAACCTTCTGGGTTTTGTGGAAACACAACAGCCGGGGATTGGCTGGCAGACTGGAATCATATTTGACAGCAAATGATTAAGTGATAGAGAAGGGAGATTTCAATAGGGTCATATGGCATGAAGGGGGATTTCAGTTGGGTGATATGTCATGTGAGATAGGAAATTCTCTCATAGGGCAACATTAAAAGATTCGCAGAGATTCATGGATACAACAAATATTTAATATGTACTTATTGTGTGTCGGGCCTTCATATCATGAAGTCATCTAGGGCTATCTGGAGAAGTGGAAGTTGGAAAACCTACAAAAGACTTAACCTTGGGAAGAAAATCAAACACGAAGAAGGTTGGTATAGTCATTGAGGTACCTCGGTGGCTCATTCTGCAACCAGCTACCATAGCAAGAGCCTCTGTCAGGGGTTTCCAAACTGGAGCCATAGCTCACAAAGGCTTCTTCAATTCCTCGGACGTATATGGGAGTTACTGTTGTTGCTATTGTTTTTGCAATTAGCAGAACGTCAACCACATTTTAAATATGGGAAGAGCTTGGGAGAACTTGAATATCCCTCGTAAAACAGGAATCTCTGTTCAGAAAGAACAGCTTTGCAGGTTAGGGCACCAGGTTTTAGACCCCAGGTTTAGGAAAGATGAGAACATAGGTCTTAGAAGGAAATGGTTGGCTTTCCAGAGCCTCCACAGTTAATTACCAGCAGATATGTGCTGCATTCATTGAGGTTCTGCTGTAGGTTT
Organism: Halichoerus grypus; assembly: GCF_964656455.1. Lineage (NCBI taxonomy): Eukaryota > Metazoa > Chordata > Mammalia > Carnivora > Phocidae > Halichoerus > Halichoerus grypus. The sequence goes on from NC_135714.1 coordinate 82,232,426, forward strand.
CGACATGGCTGAGAGTTCATAAAATCTGAATTTATTTAAGCCCAAAGCGAAGTCTCAACTATTCTGTGTGTTGTATCTGGAGTCCACTCACCCTAATTAGAAATGAACTTCCATTCCCTTGTTTGGCACTTAATCCACATCAGATACAATTTGACTACTTTATATAATTCACTAAATTTTCACAATAACCCCTTGAGTTGAATATTATTAATATCCCTATTTTGAAGATATGAAAATTAAGGTCATGATCAGACAGCTTGTTTGTGGCAAAGCTTGATTTTGAACTCAGCAATGATCTGTTAACAGCTGATTTTCCTGAACCTGACATTGAACACCTTGCTACTCTCCTAGTAGTAGTTTGTTGGATAAATCATCCACTCCAAAGAGGGAAATTATATAAAGACAGTGAAGGAAGATTACTGGTGGCATTTTATCCTGGAAAATAAAGGTCCCTGAGTCAGAGTTAAGTCCAAAGAAGCTTTTCCAAGAATTTGTGAATAATCTCATAGCAATAGTTCAACCTAAAATTGACCACTATACCATCTTTTGCTAGCAGTAATCTTGATGCATATGAAGTAACTGTCTCTTCACCTTGACTGTTGGGCATCAACAACAGAAATAAATATTGGGGGGATATGTTACTCTATACAACTCTATTCAGAACAATAATAATTATTATTTGATTTTGCAAAAAAACTTAAGTATCCTTTAAGAGAATGGAGCATTACATATTTTGTCTATTTTTGTCATTGTTATCTTTTTTGTTTTGATTTTGGTCCAGAGAAGTCATGTTGATAATAGCAGATAAAATTAGAAAAAGTTTGAAGTTTAATCAATAGTGGGATTTGCAGTTCTGTGTGTGATGTGTTTCTTTGTTTTGTTTTTTCCTTTTTGGCCTATCAGCATTTTTGTCAGCAGAAACTGAACAGAACTTTCCTCTCCCAACAACCCATTCCTATTCCTTCTCTTCATTTCTTTCTCTCCCTGGCACCACTAAATTGCTGCAGAGGATGACTGGGCCACTGGATCTAAATATACTCAGCTCTAATCATATTGCATCAGAAACTGCTACTAAAATTGAGCTGTAACACATTAGAAACATCCAGAGATTTGGCTCTCACAGAAACCATGTTTTCTCTCTTCTGAATCCCAAGATGCCTTCAGGAGAGCAAAAGAAAACCTGCAAATACAGAGACCCAAAGGGCCTAGTAGACATGATAATGAAGATACTTTTTTCCCCCCTTCCTGGAGGAAGAAAAATTTTTGTGAGTTTTCTGCCTACAGGCATTCAGGATCTGAGAGTCCACTCTCTCTTTTTCCTTGACTTCTTCAGCAACTTTGTATCCCTACTAAGGTGGGTTTTACATAAATAGAGGTCAATTGGCCAGCCACTAATGGTTGCAGGAGTTTGTAACTTTGTTTTACTAATCAGTGTGTGCACTCAGTTGAGAATTAGCAGAAGCAGCTAGCTTTATTAGCATTGAAGCTGAGCTTCCACAGTCACTAGGGAACTTGGCAAATCCATCCTCACAAAAATGCCTGATCCTCACCTCCACTTCTACTGCATGCACCCATACACACACACACACACACACACACACACACACACACACAATTTTCTGTAACAGTATCCCACTCTGGAGACCAACAAGAGTTATCATATCATTGAAAAGAGCCCCTTAAGATGAGAAGTGATAGGAAGGTATAATCACTCTACAGTTTCTGAAGGAATGACTCTAAAGAGATTGGCTGTGCTCTAAGTCAATGAGTGGTTCCATGTTCTTTGTGCCATGACTCAGATTCCAAACCCATGTCTTTCCTGCTAGGCCACAGTAAAGACACCATATAACACTATTCACCACTGCTGGAAAGTCATTATATTTTCAAACTCTGGGTGCTAGGGGGCCCTTCTTGCTAAAAATGGTGGCAACATCACATCACCAAAACTGGCTCTGATCACTTGCTCTTCCTTTTCATGAATGCCCAGAAAACTAGAGTCAAGGCAAGAAACTTGGAATGAGAAAAGGGATAAACTAAGGTTATTAAGACTTTGCTGAGAGTCGAGTACCTTTTCAGCTTTAGTATGATCTGACAGATGGCGTGGAAACCCTGATGAGAGCTTCAGATGCAGGGATTGCATCATCAAATGCAGTTCTGCCAAACATTATCCTACCCCACCTTCATTTACATGGATCTCTTATATTTTAATTGTAAACTATCAACTTCGATTTCTTTGACAGTTTTGCAATCTTATTCGTTATAACCAAGTATTTGCATTTCAAATACCAATAGATAGATGATATAGATAGAAGATAGATAGATAGATAGATAGATAGATAGATAGATAAACACAGAGGTTCTTAACTCATTCTAAATGACATTTCCAGGTTTTTATAATGCAAATTTCTCATCTAGTCTCCCTTGCTAGTCAGGAATGTTAGTGTTTCAAAATGATTCCAACGTGTGTGTGTGTGTGTAGAAGTTCATCTTATTCTATTCTCTTTGGACCTGGTGCTGACTTTCTTTTCCCCAAGGTTGTATTACATTCAACTAAAGATGAGGAAATTTTAAAGCTAAGCCCATTTGTAAATTGGGACTTGCATGCCAATAAAAGCCATATGTAATCTCAAATCCTGATTTTAATCAGAAGTTTCAAATTTTTCACTAAGTAAACCTTTATGCCAGAATGCTCATGAGAGAATCCTGAGGTATCATTAGCATAATTGTACAGCCTTAGGGATTAAGAGGAGGACAGATCTGGGCTGGAGTCCAGCTCTGCCACTAACTAGCTGTGTGACCTTGAGCCAGTTGTTTCATTTATATTAACCTCAGGTAGTAGCTCTCTCATTTGGCTTTTGTGAGCATTAAATAAGCTAAGGCATGAAGAATGCATTGTTTAATGTCTGAAACATGATGAGTACTCGCTAAGTATTACCTAATGTTATATTTTCCCCTAAAGCTTTCAGAGAAACTGAATACATGTCATTTACAAAAGAACAAAAAGTAGACTGGCACCAGACATTTCATCAGAAAGACTGAAGCTGATAGACAGTAAGCAATACTTCCAAAGTTTTGAGACAAGGAGATTCTTTAACCTAAAATTCTATATTTGGCCAAATCATAAATAACCTATGTCAATGCCCAGCAATCAAAAAACCACCAGGAAACTCACCTGTAGCTGAATAAGATTGAGTATATTGATTCTTGCTGCAGGAAAGGAAGGCCTCACCACAGGCAGGCGTGGGGATCTCTGTAAGCAGGTGTCAGGGCACTTTCATTATAGGATGTAGGCTTGTGGTGAGTGGTGTTGGAAGGAATGCAAAGAAGTGGGATTTGCTCTGATTTAGGTGCTGTCAGGAGATCCTATGATTAGGTACCTTAATAATTCTCATCTAGAAGTCAGGAGACATGAACCGTTAGGTCTAAAACTTAATTGATACGAAAGCAAGAGTCATTCATATGAGCTAGGAGAGAAGAGAGAAGAGACTGGACATTTGTATGGTTGGCTCCATGTTCTTGTTTTTGTATATGTTCTCAGACATGATTACAGAGTGATCCTGGGTTTTTTTAAATATTTTTTTAATTTAAAATTTTATTTCATTGACTTTTTACTTGAGTATACTTGACGCACAATGCATTAGGTTCGGTTATACAATTTAGTGGTTTGGTCTTTGATCAACTTAGACATTATGCTGTGCCCACCACAAGTATAGCTACCCTGTCCCATTAGATCCTGGGTTTTTGATTTGTTTCCTCATGGTCACGGAGTTACCTTGTCTGATGTTGATGTTCTGTGAAATTGTTTATGTTACCAGAGAACCTCACTGTTACCAGGCCTGCCACCAGCTGATGGGACTTGTTCCTTCTCAATGGAAGGGAAGAATAAGGAAATCTTCAGACATGCAAGAATTCAGATATTTTACCTTACATACTTTTTTTTTTCCTAAAAAGTTACTTGAAGATACACTCAAGCAAAAAACTGTGAAATTAACCAAGATAAAGAAAACTTAGAACCCAAGAAATATGGGTCCCACACCAGGAAAGCAGGGCAGCTGTTCCAGGGAGAAATCAGCCCAGACCAGAGAAAGGGTAAGACAGACTGACCTACCGGAGATAACCAGAAGTAAGAGTGAGTTAGTGGAATGCCTGGCTGGAATATAGAATTGCAAACATGGAGGCTGTGATAAATTCAAATAGTACAAGAACTAAAAAGGGACATTAGGTATTACAAATAGTAAATGTAATTAAAGCACATTTTCTAGCAATACCCAGAAATAGTTAAAGAATGCAAACACTTTATTTCCATTTCTATTAGCAATAATTTCTAGATAATGACTGGAAAACTTCCACGTGAATTAAAGGATGTGGATATTTTCAAACTTGACAACATAAAAATAAAAGGTCAGAGGTCTACAAGCTGAAAAAAGAGAGATGAGCTGGAGGACATAGTGGGGGCAATAATATTAAACTACAGGGTGGAATTTAGGAGAATCTGAAATAATTTGACAGAATAAGAGATAATATTATTATTACATTACTCAAAGTCATGCAATAATCAATAAGAAAATCTAAAAACTAGTTGTATAATTCTGTTGCGAGAATGCAAGAAGGGGAGCTGGGATGGTGGTATAATAAAGGAGGCAACCTCATTTATCAAAACAAGAAGTCTAAATTACAGAATCAAAAAAACAGCAGCATGTGCATATTTATTGTAATGGTGGAAGTGATGAGCTGAAGAACCAGAACCAGAGTGCCTGGGTGGCTCAGTCGGTTAAGCACCCAACATTTGGTTTGGCTCAGGTTGTGATCTCCAGTTGTGAGATCCAGCTCCTCATGGAGTCACGTGTGGGGCTCCATGCTCAGCTCAGAGTCTGTTTGAGATTCTTTCTCTACCTCCCCCTCTGTTCCTCCCCTGCTCCTGTTCTCTTTCTCTTTAATAAATAAATAAATAAATAAATAAATAAATAAATAAATAAGTAAATAAATAAATAAGTAGATAAAATCTTAAAAAAGAAGAAGAAGAACCAGAACCAGCCCGGACAGTTAAAATTGCTTCCTCTGAGCAGCAGGTACATCATGGAAAAAAAAAAAAGAAATGCAGCAGCAGATGCATTGTCTTCTGCCTGAATCCTTTTTTCCGTTTGATTTTTTTTCATATGCATACATTATTTTAATACAAGCTAATTTTTAAAAGCAAAAGAAGTATTTGTAAAATGAACGTGGTCATTACTTAATGAATATTTATTTAATGAATTATTTACTCTAGATTAAATATGAGAAAAATACAGCTTAGAATCAAAATTTTATCAGAAATTTTTTGGACTGTGTAATTTCTTCATAGTGCAAAAAAAAAAAAAAAAAAAGACAAGAACAATATAATACAGTTATCCAGCATCCACATCCTTCAGAATTAACTGGCTACCTTTTTATCATGGGAAGCTGTTTTCTAATCCTATAGCTTCTGAGTAACTAATACCAAGGACAACAAATAGATTGACTTCTGCAATAAACTACGGTCCCTGGGCATTCACCTCACCAACCTGAAGATCAAGGAATTCGGGACTTTGCCGAATCACACATGGCACCACATCACTGAGGGTGGCTCTGTGCCGAATCCAAGACTTGGTGAGAAACAGCAGTCTCCACCCCACCTCTACCCACACAGGGCCCTAGGGGATCTGTACTGAGATCATTGACTAGACACTTGTGTCTTTCCTTTTCAGTTGTGTCCCCCAAGAGCTCCCACCATTATTTGCTTAGATCCCAGGCTTCTCTGAAACATAAGGACAGTATATAGAATAATTGTAAACATCCACATGTGAGATCTCATGCGTGTCCCCACAAATGGAAATGGGGTTTCTGTTTGGACATACTTAGCCCAGTGGTAATTGTTTGTTTGTTTGTCTGTTTTAATTTATTTATTTGACAGAGAGAGACACAGCGAGAGAGGGAACACAAGCACGGGGAGTGGGAGAGGGAGAAGCAGGCCTCCCACCGAGCAGGGAGCCCGAAGCGGGGCTCAATCCCAGGACCCTGGGATCATGACCTGAGCCGAAGGCAGATGCCTAATGACTGAGCCACCCAGGCGCCCCCAGTGGTAGTTGTGACCACCCAGCATCAATTTTTGCTTCTTAATAACATCCCTGTTAATGAGGAATTACCTCCTCCCCCATTGGTTCCGTTTGATAGGACTGTAATAAGAGGGGCTCATCCTCTCAGCCAAGGAGTAGGTTCATGACCCAAGGTCAGTCAACAGAGAGCTCGCCTTTCATGGAATCCAAATCTCTAGTAGAGGGACCAGGTCACCCAGGTCCCAGCTCACTCAGGCCTTTCAAGAATAGGCTGCTTCTGCCAAGAGCAGTGTTATGGCTCCTAACACCCAGCTGTTAGGGGTGCTCGAAATCTACCTATTTCTAGGATTTGGTCTCCACCCATCAATCCTGTGAAACCATGTAGTCTTGAATGAGTTAGCTTTTGCTACAGAGAACCAAAGAATTCTAACTAGGGGGGCACCTGGGTGGCTCAGTCGGTTAGGCGTCTGCCTTTGGCTCAGGTCATGATCTCAGGGTCCTGGGATTGAGTCCCACATCGGGCTCCCTGCTCAGCAAGGAGTCTGCTTTTCCCTCTGTCCTTACCCCCAACTCATTCTCTCTCTCTCTCAATTAAATAAATAAAATCTAAAAAAACAAACAAACAAAATAAACCCTAAGTTGATTGCGTAAACTGATACTTAAGTATTTACTGATAGAGACTTTAACCAGATGGAAGATAATGACATCAATAAAGTGAAGATGATATTTAATATATGAACAAAAAAGGAGGAAAAGGATGATGTATGTTTTTTCCCAACGTATGACAGGGAAGATGGCATCCCCATATTTGTTTTTAAGGACAGAACTAGAGGTGGGGAGGGACACAGAAGGGGTGCTCCTCTTATGTGTACCCGGGACTCTGTGCAATTCTCCAGGCACTCACCAGAATTCCAAAATGAGATTGGAATGCAGTGCGTAGCATGAAGAGAAAGGAAAATGTAAACGTACTACATAAGGAAAGAGGATTAAGATTGCAATTATAAATGAAGAATAGATGAAGGGGCTGTGAAATCCTCTGATAAGGAAATATCATGCAGACATGAAAGAGGAACTGAGTACAGCAGAGAACACTTTCAAACTATCGATATTTTAAAATTATATTTCCAAGGTTTTGTGTAGTAAAAGAGACAGAAAAAAAGTGAACCTGAAATTAGATGTTACAAAACTGTTTGCCTTCATCAAAAAGATATAAGAAATATTGTTTTCTGAAAAAAATAGTCAACCAAAATAAATTCTCACTGCAAATAAAACACAGACTTAAATAGAGAGTATAAAAGTAAAACACTGTCACTTTTACCATATTCTAAGTTTGAGAAATAGTTTCAGGGAGATACGAATAAAAATTTGTGATTAACTCACTTTTTGTTTTTGACCACCTGCCACCTTTGGGAACAGTCTCGTGAAATAATACTTTAAGACTTTATTCAATTGATCTGAATTGGCTTGAAAATCTGCTGGCAAGCTATCAAACGAATGGCAACAAACCGTGATATTTTGGGTGCCTGATGAGGTTCCCTAGGAACCAGTATTAATTCAGTCTCACTGAACATACAAACAGAACAGTGTCCTCTCCAGGGCAATAACCGAACACAAATTACATTGTCAAAGTTCCCAGTAGTCTAGGGCGTTAACCTCATGAGATTTAGATCAATTGGGTTTTGGATTTTGGTAACAACTTATCATTGACTAGGGTTAAAAAAAAAAAAAAAAAAAACTTTAAGTAGGCAGGCCTGGAGCAAAAAAATAGCTACATTTAACAAGTGAAATGTTCTTTGCTTGCCTTTTTTATTTCTGTTTACAGATGGAATATATAGGGGAGAAAGAAGGCAAAGAGACTGTTACTCTAGCTTTGAGGGAAATCTCAGAAGAGAGACACATGGATGACACCAGGGCGGGCTCAGGCGGAATGAGAGATAGTTGCTCAGAAATGAGTCCACACCAACTTCCCAGTCTCTGCTGCACGTTGTTAGGGAATGGGAAATTCACTCCCTCTGGTGAATTATGTAGCCAATTAAATGTGAACAGTCTTCACACCTGCCCATGTTTCTAAGGCAATGGGATTTGACATAAATGAGAAATACAATATAAATTCCAAGTTGCACTGAGAAATTTATTATGTTTTTTTAGTAAAGCCACACCCCTAACCACTCAGTGCCTCAACTGCCCCATTTGTAAACATAGAAAATCCTTGCTTACACAATCCTCACTGAGATGGCAGAAGGATTCATAAAGTCTGAAAAATACTTTTCCTTAGAGAAAAGAATTGCACGAATCCAGGATTTTCCCTCATCTATTAATGAAAACTTGACTTTCCCACAAAACTGCGTTCCACCTGCATTCAAAGTAAAAATATGATAATCTTATCAATTTTGGAATTACTCGAAGGAGATTTGGCAATTTCCCTCAATAACTCAGTCTGATATAATTATGTCCCGACATAATGTTCATTATGACAACAAAATGAAAACCAGAGGAGTGGAAAATAATGGAATATTGAGATGTCATATATGACTAGCTAACTGTGAAGAGAGATAATTACCTAGTTTATATTACTCAGACGAGAAGCTTAAATATAAAACAGTAAATAAAAGAAATTTCACTCCCAAATGAGTAATGTTACCCCACAACCCATATTTGTTTCCCTATTGACCACATACTCAGTTTTTGGAATCAAACATAATAGGTTTTGTTCTGTGTGGATTTTCCCATGTGAGAGAAAGTTCTTTTGACACAAGCCACCTTCCTTTCTCCTGGATTATCTCCCAGGGCTTTCCCCTCCTTGGCCTGCACACTGCAGTGGCCATGGCTGTGCATTCCCAGCCCCCACTGCCTGCATCTGGCACACATCTGGGGGGGACCAGCAACAGGAGAAACTAATGAGACCTTATATTCAAGGTGAGGAGACACGCTTCCGGATAAGCTTACAAACCCTGCTCTAGTCCTCATCTCTGTTCTTTGGCGTCTATTCAACATTCCTCATCTTTAAAACCGTTCTCCCATCAACTCACTTTCCTTCGCACCCACTGATCCATCTCTGATAGGTCAACAACTAAAAGAGGAAATTAGTGCCTGATCTCCTACATTTTTGTCTCTCCCTCCTCCAGGCCATTCTACTCACTTCCCCAAACAGGTACACCAATGTAAAAACTTCTCCTGGATTTATAGCCAGGCTTCAAAGACCCCCCTACATGCCTGTGTAGATTGGTGGTATTACCTTACATTGATCTTTTTGATTCTTATTCTTTAACAACATCAATTCCTTTGAATTCCTTAGGATCAATAAATTAGATTTTTCTCTCCCTCAAAATAGTTTTTCTCCCTCAAAGATTTACCAATCCTTAAGGCCTGATCCAAGTGCCACTTTCTCCATGAAAAAGTTCAAATCTTTACAAGTAGAAATTCTGTTTCTCTTTCTATTTCTCTCCCTCTCTCTTTCTCTCTCATCACCATCATCACCACCACCATCCCATCATCATTATCATCATGACCAACGTCATCATCATCATCACTATCAGTGTCATCATCACCACCATCATTATCATCATCACTGTCATCATCATCATCACCACCATCATGAACACCTCCACCATCACCATCATTACCATCACCAACACCACCGTCATTATCATCATCAACACCACTATCATCATCACCCCCACCACCACCATCACCATCATCATCACTATCATTGTCATCATCACCACCATCATTATCATCATCACTGTCATCATCATCATCACCACCATCATGAACACCTCCACCATCACCATCACGACCATCACCAACACCACCGTCATTATCATCATCAACACCACTATCATCATCACCACCACTACCATCACCATCACCATCACTATCATTGTCATTATCACCACCACCATCACCACCATCATTACAATCATCACTGTCATCATCATCATCACTACAACCATCACCCACACCACCACCACCACCACTATCATCATCATCTTTGGAATACTTTAGTAGTCCCAGCTTCAGGCCGGCACCATAATTATTATGTCTGTATCCAACATCTTCCACTAGATATTAATCCCTCGGAGGCCACAGTGCCTCATCTAGAATATGTGCCTCATCTTGCCTGCTTACTTGCTCATGTTGAGCAAGTAAATAAACCTCTTCGTTTTCTATTCCCTCATTCACTTCCACAAATGACAAAATGAGATGGAAGGACGAAGGGAGTACATGTTAAGAAAAGCAGGGCAGACCAAAGGGCCAAAGTCTACTTTCACCCTGCCCTTCATCTGCCAATTTATTCGGTATTTGTATAAGATGCTGCTTTGTACAAAGAAGAAAGTATGTTTGAAGTGGCATTTTTTAAAGAGAAAAGTGAGGTATAAGTATGTAAGATTGCAAGAAAAAGGAAAACCACATTTTTCTTGTTCCCTAATTCTTTTATTTTCCATTTTCTACAGTCACTAGAACACGACAAAACTATTTCTACCTTAAAAGGCGGACTGTATTCTGTCCCCTATTTCCTAGATGAAACTAGTAGAGGATCTCCAGTCAACCAGCGGACAGGCAAGGAAGAAGATCCCCCCTCCACCCTCCTATCATATGTCTCTTTCCCTGAAGTTATTCCTGGTCAAGTGCGACAATGGCCCTTCTGGGATCTTTCAGAGCACACCTTGTCACATCCATGTGTTAGCACAGTGTAACGGGCCAATTAGTCCTTCTCAAAGATTCATCCACAGCCTATGGTGCTTTGAGAAGGTTTTACAAGCCCCTGGGAGCAGAGGAAAATCATACAAATCGATGCTGCCCTTAAAGGACTTTCACTTTTTTTTTTTTTAATTTAAATTTTAGGTAGTTAACATACTCTGCAATATTGGTTTCTGGAGTAGAATTCAGTGGTTCATCACTTACATACAATACCCGGTGCTCATCACAACAAGCACCCTCCTTAATCCCTATCACCCATCTAGCCCATCCTCTGCTCCCCGCCCCTCCAGCAACCCTCAGTTTGTTCTCTTAACATTGCAAACAGACTTCACCCAAATAATTAAATAATTGGAAATGTACAAAGTGTTATTAAAGAAAATCACCAAACACAAATGTTGCGGTTAATCTCTTCTGTGTATGTGTGAGTGACCATGGGCAAAGGCATCAGCAACGAACACACATTTATTTTATTTTATTTTTTTTTAAAGATTTTATTTATTTATTTGAGAGAGAGAGAACGAGAGACAGCATGAGAGGGAGGAGGGTCAGAGGGAGAAGCAGACTCCCCGCCGAGCAGGGAGCCCAATGTGGGACTCGATCCCAGGACTCCAGGACCATGACCTGAGCCGAAGGCAGTCGCTTAACCAACTGAGCCACACAGGCGCCCCGAACACACATTTATTAAACTCTTACTAGTGATGCTGCATTAAAGGCCCTTAGCAAAATGCTTGGTACCCACTATATGTTCTATAAATGACAAAGAACACATAAATATCCCCCTGCTACGGAATTACGTATTTCCACTTCTAAATTCCACTTCTCATTTCACTCAAGTTAGACTAGGAATATTCCAAAAGGTACTCTACCTTTACAGCGCTGATCGGTGCGTCGTCCCCCAAAAGTTGGGGTACAAAGAGCCTAACTAGTGGCAGGAATCTCTCTTGTTTTCTTTTCTTTTTTTTTTAAAGATTTTATTTATTTATTTGACAGAGAAAGACACAGCGAGAGAGGGAACACAAACAGGGGGAGTGGGAGAGGGAGAAGCAGGCTTCCCGCCGAGCAGGGAGCCTGATGCGGGACTCGATCCAGGGACTCCAGGATCATGACCTGAGCCGAAGGCAGTTGCTTAACCAACTGAGCCACCCAGGCGCCCTCTCCTCTTGTTTTCTTTACTACCTGCCTTATGTGGGGTCTCTATAAGCTCAGTTCCTGGTTTATGAAAGATGATATAGTAGAAAGAGCATGGAAGCTAGGCTTAACTAGACTTGGATGTAAGCTATGCTCTCCCAGAGATTGGACCTACAAACTTAAATCATCTGTGAAATGGAAATAATCATATTGGCTGCATATCACTTCTAGGAGCCTGAAGTGTGGATCCATAGGAAAGGACCGATGAGGACCACTGGCAGGGAGGACTGGGATCCTTGAGCTCTTCTTTGAGGACAAACAAGATTCAACTCTATATTTGAAGGCCAGAGATGACAAACCAGTCTGCTCTGATACCTTGCAAGGAGAACGGGGTATTCTTCCCATTTGTCCTAAGCACAGTCTAGACACAGATACAAAGCAGTGATTAACTTTCTATCAGCAAAGTGGCTCCTAGAGGAAGGCTGGGGCAGCCTGCCATGGCACTTGTTTAAATACCCAAATGGAGCTGACCTTCCCACTTGGGAGCCCAAGTCAAACTGAAAGGCACCTCGAGAGTGAACCTACTGTCCCTGTTTCATGAAAGCTAAATGGCAGATCTTGTTGCTGCCTTGCAGTCTCATTCCAAACCATCAGCTTGGGCTTCCTTTATTATAACCCCGTAGCCTCTAAATTGCTCTGCCGGATTTTCTGAGGACTCGTGCATGAGCACACCATGGGCTGCTGGATGTCCCCATGCACTCGCACAAATAAGTAATGGAGAGCTGGCTCAGGAAAGAGGACTTACATATTTTTTAGCCTCAAATGATATAGTTGAGCAAAACAATGTATTCTGTTCTCCTGCTAGCAAAGAATAATGAAACTAGAGTGTTGCCTTCCCAGCAGCTCCAGCCTTTGAATCGCTCAAAGCAGAAATGATCCTCAGTTTGTAGGCAGCAACAGCCTCCAGAAGCTACGGGAACATTGCCAAGAGCTCTGAAAAGCCTCCACAGCTAATTGGGGACCGGCTTATTAGTGACACTTTTGAGAGTCAGGTTGTCATTGAGGAGAAACGAAGGAGAACACGGTGGGCGCCGTAGCCTGGAATTAGGCTGTGGGAGGGAGGGCTGCTTCCTTCTCCTCACAGGAACATTGCTCTGTAATTTTCTCAAAAGCTGTGCTCAGCTGCTTGCAAAAGCCCTGGATCTTGGAAGGCTGCAGGCAACACCTTAGCCTCCACAATTGCCTGAACATGGTCCCCCACCATCTGCATTCGGAAAGCTCTGCGGCCATTTCAAAGATACCCTGAATTAGGTAACGCCACCAAGATAAATGTATCGTGCCCTCTGAGCAGTGGCCTCTTGAACACGTGTCTCCATTCTTTGTGTAGCTAACTCAAAACTTCTATTTCACAATCATAGACAATTCCAGTAGCAAATAATCCTCAAGGTTTTGTGTAAATATTTAAAACTCAGTAAAGAAAGAAAAAAAGCTGAAGAATTTTTTAAAGTGTTTAAATTAACTTGTCAAAATACCAGTCGGGTCATATTTAAAGTCAGGCTCTTGAAGCACCACAAGAAATGAGTTATTTTGAGGGGAGGGAAGGTGATTGCCAGCGTCAGACCAGCTCCATTCAAGCAGAATGCTATGTCCCGTGTGTTGCCTTTGAGTTTTGAGTGAGATGTTGCACTGATAACAAACTGAGTTTCTCAGCTCCCTTCCCCCGGAAGGGTGGTCCCTGATCTGGATAACATTTTCTGAGTTCTGTGCTAGGATGCTAGTCCTCATCACCCCTCCCATGGCCCCCTCTCCCCCCCACCCCAGAAAAGACGGAGAAGACGTTGCATTAGCAATGAGAGCAGTTTGAGCTGGGTAAGCCTACACCACTTCCATTTGACATGCTCCCTGCTGGATGAACTGATGGAATCTCGTCACCGCCCTGGTAGAAAGAAGGAAGCCTAGATCCTAGAATTAACCCCTAGGATGCTCTCCTGGTGTGGGAACAACCCCAAGGAGCTTTTTCTGATGGTCGCGGAAGTCCACCTGAGAACAGAGACTGGAACATGAAAAATATAGTTGACAAGGTCTCTGTTTACTGCCTTATTCTATTTGTTGCCTTTCTCTTCTCTTTCAGCAAATTCACTCTTCTTTCCTCATAAGAATGGTTTAGCCTTTGTGAATTCCATAATTTAACCCAACTGGTAAGAGGATAAGTTCCTTGAATCTCAAGGTAACTCACATTCTCTCTCTAGCTCTTGCTGTTAATACACACACACACACACACACACACATACAAACACACACACATTTTAATGGTACACAAAATCGGGTTGGTTGCCGACCCAATAACTGGCCATTTTCACTTCCTTTCTTCTTTGCTAGGACAGATTACCTCCCACAAGAGAACCTAAAATGTCAGTTCACAGCATGTGTAGTTTCTTGCTGCAAGAGGTGGTGATATCACACAGTTTTGGGGTGGCCATGTGACAGAGTCCCAGAGTGGCCATGTGACACAGTTGTGGGGTGCAATGTGACAGTCCTGCAGTAGCACTGAGATGATGTTACACATCTCTGGAGTAGCCACATGACAAAGTTCTTGGAGGCAGAGTGACACATCTCTGGTATAGGCATGTGACACTCTTCTGCAGTAGCCATGTGGTATAGTACTTGGGTGGCTATGGGACACAGTCCTGGGGTGGCAGTGTGACATTGTGTGGAGTTGCCAGAACATGGAAATATTCCTGGGATGGCCACATGCCAGGTATGAGATGGATCTGTGACATAGGAGATGACAATGTGAAACATTTCTGGTCAATGAAGCCTACAGGATGTCTGCTGGAGAACTTGCTGGAAAGATTCTCCCTCTATATGAAGAGGGATATGGAAAAAGACCTTTCTCATCACTGGGACTTCCCCTTTCTCTTCTCACCTTGGAACAGATTTACATGAGGTTAAGCAAATTCAATATTTAATATATTCTCAACACTTCATACTTTGTTTTTTCATAATAAAAGTTTTCTCCAAGTCACATAAAGACCCCAAACTCTCTCCCATTTTCCCAAGGATTTTGTACAGACAATACAATCATGTGTGTGTGTGTGTGTGTGTGTGTGTGTGTGTGAGAGAGAGATAGGGTATGAACAAAGTTAGGAAGCGCGCAGAGAAAGCAGGTACCAGTCAAGATCTGTCTTCCTCTGTTTTCCAACTGTGTCAAAAAACAAAAGGAGACTTTCACTAAAGATGGATTTGAGTAGAATCCTGCTTCACTCCAAGCCTCTCCATTTCAAACCCTAGTGTAGCCTGAGGGAAGAAGATAGAGTGAGTAGGGGTAAAGTTTGAACTGAATAGGAGATTACAATTTAAAAAGAACATGTTTGGCTCTGAGTAACTGAAATGAGACTTGCTAAAATAAATGAAGATTTTATTGAGTCAAACTGAGATCTGAATTAGGGACCTGGGTACCCAGTAGAAAACTAAGTACCATCAAATGTAGAAAGTACCAACTATTGGATCAAGCAAAAGCTTTTCATGTTTATGCCCCCGACAAATTGAGACTATAGTAAACCAGTCAAAAAGATTTAAAATACCTCACAAATTTCATTCAAAGTTATTTTGGATACTCACACTAGACACATTCTTTCAAACATTTTAAATAACATGAATCAAAACAAGCAGCCTATGAATATATGAGTTTAATCCCATCTTTCTCCCCCTCCACTCCTCCCGCAAACAAAGTTATGTACAAAATAACAAATCCAGTCTTGCTCCTACTTTTTCTGCAGGAATACAAAACAAATTTTGCTTCCCATTTTTAGGGCATGATTTCAGGACCCAATAATTTTGCAAACAGCTAAGAGGAATGTCAAACAAAGAGGCAGTAGAAATATTTCCACAAATTGGGAGTGGGGATCAGAAAATGTATTATTCATGAAACATTCTTGAAAACTTATTTTAGGAACTACTCCGACAGACCAAGCCATATATTAATATTAAAAACTCTAGAGCGATGAAGTCATAAAGACTGCTGATGAGTGAAAATGACATTGAATACAAGGTTAATTTCTAAATAATCATAATAAAGTTGAATATTTTTTAATTTAAAGGAAATATTTGTTAAAATTGTTTCACATTCACCTATTGATGGTCATTTGGGTTGTTTCTATGTTTTGGCTATTATAAATACAGCTGCCATAAACATTTTTGCACATTTTGTGAACATATGCTTTCATTTCTCTCAGGTACATACCTAGGGTGAGAAAGGCTGGATCATATGAGACGTGTAAAACTGCCAATTTTTTTCTGAAGTCATTCTTCCATTTTACTTTACCAAACGTAGTGTGTAAAAATTCCAGTTGCTTCACATGCTCACAAAGCCAAGTGTGGTCATCTTTTTATTTTTAATCATTCTACTAGGTATGTAGTGATAGATACATCGCTGTGGTTTTAATTTGCATTTCCCTGATGAATAATGATGATGAACATCTTTTAAAATACTTATGTTTGTCCTCTGTTGTGAAGTGTCTGTTCAAATCTTTTGCCCATTTTTTGAGTTTTAATTTTATTATTTTGTCATAAGAGTTTTTAATATTCAAGAAACAAATTCATAGCCAGATACATATTCTATAAATATTCCTCCCAATCTATGTCTTCCTTTTCATTTTCTGTACAGTGTCTTTTGAAGGGAAAAGTTCTTAATTTTGATGAAGCCTAATTTGTTAATTTATTTCTTTTTATATTTCTTCTTTTCTTTGTTGTGCTGAAAAAATCTTTGCCTAAACAAAGGTTATGAATATTTTCTCCTGATAAATTTATAGTTTTATCTCTTACATTAAGGTCTATGATCCATTTGAAGTTAATGTTTGTATATCATATAAGGAAAATAAAAAGCTTCATTTTTCTAAACGACTATCCAAATGTTCTAGCACCATTTGTAGAAAAGATTATCTTTTCCCCTTTTAGCAGTTCAGTAAAAATCAATTTATAATATATGTGAGTCTATTTCTGAACTCTGTTCTTTCCCATTGATCTATTTTTTCTCTCTTTATGCTAATACTACACTATCTTGATTATCATTGCTTTATAATAAGTCTTGAAATTGGGTAGTGGAAGCCCTCCAATTTATTTCTTCTTTGTTAAGGTTGTTTTAGCTATTCTCAGTCCTTTGCATTTTTATATAAATATTATATATCAGCTTGTTATAAAACAAAAGCGTGCTGGGAATTTGATTGGTATTACATTGAATCTGTACATCCAATGGGGAAAATTGTCATCTTAACAACATTGAGTCTTATGATCTGTGAATGGACATATTTTTTCAGTTATTTAGGTGTTTCGAAGTTGTAGTGTAGATATATATCTTCTGTCAAATTTATACCTAAAATTTTCATATTTTTAGTACTGTTATAAATGGTACTTTTTTTAAAATTTTAACTTGTGGTTGTTTGTTGCTAGTATATAGAAATGATATTGAATTTGTATATTGATCTTGTATCCTGCAACTTTACCAAACTCATTTATTACAACTCATTAGTTCTAGCAGAGTTTTTGGCTGGTTACATCAGATATTCTACACAGATAGTCCTGTTACCTGCAAATAAAAACAGTTTTATTTTTTTTTACCTTTCTGATTTAGATGCTTTTTATTTCTTATTCTTGCCTTATAGCCTTTGATAGAATCTCCAGTACAATGGTGAATAATAGTGGTGACAGCAGATATATTCAGTTTTCCAGAAGAGCTTGTATAAAACTGGTGTCATGGGAATCATCAGAAATCTATGTTATCTACCTCAGAGATTTCCATACCAAAGAGTGGGAATGCAGGCTTCCCTCCTCCCTTACACTCACTCCTCAACTGTGCCATTTCTCTTTTCAAAGTTCCAGCGATGTTAACCCCATTTAGTGACCTGGCCCTTACAGACAAGTGTTAAGTCAGGGAACAATGTATGCACTCCCAAAGTTTTATTGCATGTCTGGTGAATATATAAAATGAATCCCTCATTATGTCCTGTTGGTCAATGGCTAGCCTCCAAGAGCTTGTCTCTTGTTCTTAGCTAAAGGCTCCAATAGGCAATTTCCAGACAACAGGAAAGCTGCTGTTTGACACTTTATCTTATCTTGTAATATCAACATGCACTGGTTTTTTGTCCTTTACCACAGGAAATGTTGTGTTTTCCTATTACCATGGGAAGTAGAACCAATGTTCTATTCCAATTACTTTTTCCCTTTTCAGGAATAACTAAGTTACCAAAGCTGAAGCTCTAACTTCTCTCACTCATGTATTCAAGCATCCAATCAACACATAGCTACTAAGTAGCACCAGGAAACATTCCAGGCATAGAGGATAGAGTGGTAAGAAAAATATACACCATCTATTTTATTATCTTAAAAAATAGAAGGAATTATAATTCCAATAAGATATGACATACTAGGCTCTATAGTGGGCACCAGGGAACAAAAAATCCAGAGGGCCCAAAGTAGGTCAGTGAGTCAAAAAAAGCATTAGCATCAGGTATTAGTCAGGCAAAGAGGTAAGGAAAGTTCCAGAGAGAGGAAGCAGAATGCCGAAAGGCCTTGGAGCTAAAAGAAATTGAGTGTCACATGTTGGAGGAATTACAGAAATTCATGCTGGGTCTACTGGTGAAGACAAGGGCAGAACAGTGGCTAAGTCACTCAGGGCCAGCTCAGGCAGCTTATGCACTGTACATACTATCTCAAAGACAGTAGAAAGACAACAAACCTTCTAAACATGGAGATGATACAATTAGGCTTTAGAAGTTTAATGACACAATATGGCTATAGTGTGGAGACTAGGCTAGAGGATAGAAAGATTTACATCAGGAAATCTATTAGGAGATGTTCGTAGTGACCCAGACTTGAATGGATAAAAGGCCAGATTAGTTAAGTTAGTGGTAATGGACATAAGCAAACATGGACAAACCTGAGACATGGTTAGCAGGCAGTTTCCAAAGAATGTAGATTGCTAAATTCAATGTGAAGCCTTTGGGCAGGATGCTGGATGATTACAGAGATGTTAAAGATAACTTGGTTTCTGTTTCTAGCCAAATGTAGATATGAAGTACAGAAGGAAAACTGATGAATTCAGAATTTAGAGATTCAATGTGAAAGCCGAAAGCAAATAAATGTCATGTGGCCAGTTGCCTATACGGCTTTGAAACTCAAAAGATGTCAAAGCTAAAAGGTATATTTGAAAACCATCATGTTTAATTTTCAGATTTCATCTGACATATTTTTCTATCTTTGTTATTTGTTTCTGCCTTTTAAATAATCTTTTAAAATTTGAGCTCCACGTTCCTCAGAAAGTTAAAACTAGAACTACCATATAATCCAGTAATTGCACTACCAGGTATTTACCCACAGGGTACAAAAATACTAATTCAAAGGGATATATACACCTCAATATCTATATCAGCATTATCAACAATAGCCAAATTATAGAAAGAGCCCAAGTGTCTATAAACTGATGAAAGGATAAAGATGTATATATATACATATATATATATATATATATATATATATATATGTATATATATATATATACACAATGGAATATTACTCAGCCATAAAGAAAGAATGAAATTGAGGCACTTGGGTGGCCAAATCGGTTGAGCATCTGACTCTTGATTTTGGCTCAGGTCGTGGTCACAGGGTCCTGTGATCAAGCCCTGCATCAGGCTCCGCGCTCAGCCCAGAGTCTGCTTGGGATTCTCTCTCTCTCCCTTTCTCTCTGCCCCTCCTCCCACTCTCTAAATAAATAAATAAATAAATAAATAAATAAATAAATTTAAAAAATCTTTTTAAAAAAGAATGAAATCTTGTAATTTGAAATGACATGGATGAAGCTACAGAGTATAATGCTAAGTGAAATAAGTCAGAGAAAGAAAAATACCATATGATTTCACTCATATGTGGAATTTAAGAAGCAAAACAAATGAGAAAGGGGAATAAAAGAGAGAGAGGCAAACCAAGAAACAGACTCATAACTATAGAGAACAAACTGATGGTTACCAGAGGGAAGGTGGGGGGGTGGGGATGAAACAGGTAATGGGGATTATAGAATCCACTTGTGATGAGCACTGGGTGATGTATGAAAGTGTTCAACCACTATATTGTACACCTGAAACTAATATAACACTGTATGTTAACTAACTGGAATTCAAATAAAAACTAACTAAATAAATAAGTAAATAAATTTGAAGTCCGTATCACTGACTTAGTTTTCTGGTACAGAATTTTTTTAAAGATTATTTTAGAGCGGGAGAGGGGCAGAGGGAGAAGGAAAGAGAGAATCTTAAGCAGACTCCTCACTGAGCATGTAGCCCGATGCGGGGCTCAATCCCAGGACCCTGAGATCATGACCTGAGCTGAAACCAAGAGTTGGAGGCTTAACCAACTGATCCACCTAGGCATCCCACTAGTACAGAATTTTTATTAAACATGCAACCCATCTTTACTAAATTTCCCTTCATTTTATCCATACCCTCTTATTTGGTATGTCCTTGTTATCTACATAGCTATGCAGTCTATATTACATGGCTTTGATTGTATTGAGGCTGTCCAACAGTTTCCAAATTCACTTTGGGTTTCTATAGTAAAACATTTTTCAGAACTATGCTCATTCATTTCCTATTGAGGATGTTTACTTTTCAGTGCAATATAATCGTTTTTTTCAGGAGCCCTGAGTTAATTTGCCCTCTAACTCATTCTCAGCCAAAAAATTTCTCTTATTTTTTTATTCTCACAGAAGTTGACCATAGGAAAAATAATCTAATGTATGTAGCTTTGGGAGGACATGTAAGAAACACCAGTAGAAAAAGGGGAAAGATATAGGAAAGGGAAGTCATTAATAAAGGCTGCATTGACAAACCAGTCACAGCTGTGAGTAAATCCATGGGAAAACTCTGGGAACCTGCAGATTATTCCACCTGTGGGGCCAGGGAGCTCTGAATGATGTTGGTGGGCTGCTGTCACACTTCTGGGTAGACTTCCCTTCCACAGCTTGGGTGAAACCTGCCAGGTAAAGAAATGTACATATTGGCAGTTGGACACCCATCAAAGGCCACTGAAGTGTTAAATCCTGGGGAACAGGGCCTGCTACAACAAGTCACTTTTTTCCCCAAAGTGCAAGGGGTATGGATGTCTCTTTGTTCTCTTTACCTCTTGTTCTGTTTCACCCCAAGTGGAATTCTGATGAAAACAACTTAAAGCTAACATCAGACTCCACAGTTAAAGGCTCAGTATATTCTAGACTGAAGTTTATGTCCCCCTCCCCCCCCCCCCCGCCAAATTCATATGTTGAAGCCTTAACCTCCAGGGAGGCTATATTTGGAGATAGGGTCTCTAAGGAAGTAATTAAGGTTAGATTAGGTCATAAGGGTGGGGCCCTGATCTAATAGGATTAGTGTCCTTATGAGAAGAGGCATCAGAGAGCCCACACTCAATTTAACTCCCTTTCTCTCTCCCTTTCTTCCTCTTTCTCCATCTCTCTTCCTCCCTCTCTCTCTCTCCCCCTTCTTCCCTGTCCTCCTCCCTGTAAACACATGAAAAGGAGATCATATGATCACACAGTAAGATGGCAGCCTTCTACAAGCCAAGCCAAGACGCCTCGGAATGAAAGCTACTTGTCAGCACCTTGATCTTAGACTTTCCAGCTTCCAGAACTATGAGAAATAAATTTCTGTTGTTTAAGCCACCCAGACGGTGATATTATTTTATGGCAGCACAAGCAGACTAACATACCTCCATAAGACTGCCCTGGCGTCAGACGCCAGACACACTTCAGGAGTCCCTTGGCCACCTGCACTTCTAACTCGCTATAAATTCAAGGGCTCCTATAACCCCCTCAGGTTCAATAATTCACTAAAATGACTTACAGAGCTCAGTCAAGTGTTACACTTATGATTGCAGTTTTAATATAAAAGATACACATAGGACAATGTCTGGAAGGGAAGGCAGAGCTTCCCTACACTTTTCTGTGGAGTTGGGGCATGTAACCCTCCTGGCCAACTAATGTGTTCTCCACTGAGCTTCAGTGTCTGGAGTGTTGTTTATCAGGGTTTCCTTATGTAGACATGACTGATGGACTCATTCACCATGTGATTGAACTCATTTTCCATCCCTCCATCTCTCTCTGGAGGTTGAGAAGTTGGCTGATACCACATGGCTCAAGCTCCAGCCTTCTCATCACATGGTTGGTCTTTATAGCTTAGCATCCGCCCCATCATGAGACACTCATTAGCAAAAAACATCAAGACCCACTATAAATAAAAAGAGCTCCTATACTCAAGAAGTTACAAGGACTTAGTGTCCCTTCCAGAAGTCAGGGATAAAGACCAAACAAATTCTTTATTATACGACCTCTCCATGTGGAGACAGTCAAATCTCCTTTGATCAGATCTGGAGGGAGAGTTGTTGTGTATTACCACTAATTTCTCATTTTTAGTGGCCTTCATTTAGTGTATTTTCATACTAAGAATCTTTCTGTGTCTACTACCTGTTCTAGCAAAAAATGGGTATGGATGTCTAAAACTGTGTTCTTTTCTGTAAGAGACACCACCAAGAGAATGAAAAGACAAACCACAGACTGGGAGAGAAAATATCTGCAAAAGACACGTCAGATAAAGGACTTGTATCTAAAATATACAAAGAACTTTTAAATCTCAACAATAAGAAAACAAACACCATGATTAACAAATAGGCCAAACATCTAAATGGATACCTCACCAAAGAAGACATGCAGGTGGCAAATGAGCATATGAAAAGATGCTCCACATCATGTGTCATCAGAGAAATGCAAATTAAAATGAGATACCATTACACACCTATTAGAATGGCCAAAATCCAAAACAATGACAGCAAAGTTTGGTGAGGATATGGAGCAAAACAAACCTCTGGTTCATTGTTGATGGGAACATGAAATGGTACAGCCACTTTAAAAGACAATTTGGCAGTTTCTTACAAAACTAAACACACTCTTACCATATGATCCAGCATTCCTGCTCCTTGGTATTTACCCAAAGAAGTTGAAAAACTTATGACTACACAAAACCTGCACACAGACATTTATAGCAGCTTCATTCATAGTTGCCAGAATTTGGAAGCAACCAAGATGTTCTCCAATAGATGAGTGGATAAATAAATTGTGGTGTATCCAGACAATGGAATACTATTAACTCTAAAAACAAATGAAGTATCAAACAGTGGAAAGACATGGAAGAAGTTTAAATGCATGTTACAAAGTGAAAGAATCCAATCTTAAAGTGTTACACTAAATGTTACAAAGTGAAAGAAACCAATAGTCTGCCTCTGGTATGATTCCAAGTATATGACATTCAGGAAAGGCAAAACTATGGAGACAGGGGGGAAAAAAATCGGTGATTACCGGGGGTTAGAAGGGAAGGAGGGGTGAATAGGTGGAGCACAGAGAATTTTTAGGTCAGTGAAAATACTTTGTATGAAACTACAATGATGGATACTTGTCATTATACATTTGTCCAAACCCATAGAATGTACAACAAAAGGAGTGAACCCCGGCCTAAACTACAGACTTTGGGTGAAAATGAGGTATCAATGTAGGTTCATCAGTTACAACACATGTACCACTCTGTTGGTAGTGTTGATAATGGGGGAGACTAGGCAAGTGGGAATAGGGAGTATATGGGAAATCTCTGTATCTTCCACATAATTTTGCTGTGAACCTAAAACTCCTCTTAAAAATAAAGTCTATAAAGGAAAAAAAAGCAATCTGTATCTGCAGCCTACCCTACTTCTTCTAGGACTCTTGTTTTTGAAAGCTCCAAAATAAATACAGAAATATTAAAAAGGAAGAGCAACTTTGCAGGAGAAGGCAGATCTCCTTGTTTTCTGGATGGACATGGACCCAGGTTACTGAATGAAAGGTAAGCCACCAGAGAAGCACAATGTGTCCTTCTATTTTCTTTCAATAAAGTGGGTTATTTTATTTCATGATTTTTCTCCATCCTGATGAATTGCCTTTATTTCTCATAGAAATTTTCTCCAAGATTCTGACAACAGGTTGTTAGTCAGTTTTAGTTTTCAGGAGTGATATACATCTTTCTAACTTTAATAAAAAGTTAGGAGAAGTTGAGTAAGAAGATGGGAACCAAGTGCCATTTCAAAATACAGCTCCAGTTACTACCTTTGAAATGGCTCCTTTAAGAAACTTCACAACATCTAAACCTATATCATTCCAGCTTCTTACATCTCTTAATTATTAACATGTTCTGGCTTGTCTCTCACTAAAAAGTAGATATGGCATAGTTAGCTGATAAAGTTTCATCACAGAGACGCTCTTCTCATGTTATCACTTTGCTGTGAACTCCGGTAAACTAAACCTATGTACCAGGGAGATGTGGATTTCCTTCCCAAAAAGCATCAAGGTCATATTTGACATCAGGCTTTTCATGCCAATATATTTTCTTTGCTTATTTTTATTTTGCTTTGTTTTATTGTAAATCACAAAATACTATATCTATACATCAGTATCTGAGCTCATGTATAAACATAAACACATACAAACCCTACATCAACCTAACACTCTTCTTCCAAAATCGAATTCTTCACTGTAACTATCCTTGGAATGATCTGACAACTGGTGTCATATTCTGTTCAGATTAATCCTCTATAATGTCATCAATTTTGTATTCCAGGAGGATAAATTTGCAGCTAAGCATTAAATATTGTATCAGGTTATGTAAAACATAATCCATTGGGTTTAAAAGTGAGCCATTATTTCAAACTATTGCCATGAACTGTCTGTACCTTATTTTCAGGAGACCATCAAGAGAAAATATTATGCACAAAACTGTTTTAAACAACATCTGTTTCAGGCACTGTTAGGATCTTCTCAGAGACAACTGAAAGGATAATAATCATTTTTGTCATGTGAGAATACAGTGTTCTGTTCTAAATGGGTTAAGTACATGTGGTAGCAGAACACAGAAGGAAGTCATAATGGGAAATATGAATCGAAGATGGTTTCGCTTTGAGCCCTACAACCTTATTTCATGAAAATAACAAATCAGTCCACACAGAAACTTTCTCTGACAAGTTGTGATCCGTCAACTAAATGTGAGTCTTTGAGTCAGTTCCTGGGCTGCCAGACATTAGAAACTCTCTGCTTTCATTTTCTCAATCCATAATAATACTCATTCCCAAAAAGTAGGCTCCATGAAGGTAGGTACATGTTATTCTTATTCTGTTTTATACCTAGTTTTTAGCATAGTATCCAGCATGTACTTGGCCCTTAATCAATAGACACTAAATCCTCCAGTCATTCATTTAACAGACACTGACTCTGGTATAGGCACAGAGAGAGCCAGGTGAGCCACTTACCATCAGGGCTATCACCACTTAGTGAGAGAGAGCAGGGCAAAGGAGGAAAGACGAAAGTAAGCAATCAGGATGATCTTCCATAATGGAGCTAGGTCTTGACTGCCATAGGAGCCCAAGAAATGAACCACTGCTTATGCCTAAAAGAACTGGAAAACATACCCAAAGAAGATAAGAACTTGATTCTAAAGAATAACTGACATTTACCAGTTAGGAAAGAATGAGAAGAAGGATATAACAGACCAAGGCAACAACACACTCAATGACCCTAGTAAGGAGTTTCTCACGTTCATGCACCACCAGAAGTTCCTTGTGCAGCATGGTGTGTGGGGGAAGTATAACAGGAGAACATTAAAGTGAAGTGACCCTAGGCCAAATTGTGAACGGCTTTGTGTGTCACAACAAGAAGCCTGGCTTTTATCCTGTGGGTCACGAGGAGCCATCAAGGCTTTTAACAGTATCAGAATTAGGGTATTGAAAGATGATCTTTGTGTTGAATGGTTTAGTTTAGAAAGTAGCTTAAAAGGAAGACTAGTTAGAAAATCAGGCATTAAATCGATCAATAAGTAATGGGGATATGTACTAATGCAACAGTAGAAATAGAAAATATATACAAGTTCGGAAGATATTTCAAGGGAAGAATAGTTAGGATTTGATGATTGAAAGATTTTTTTGACTATATGCCAAACACTGTTCTAGGATAAAATGGAGAACAACACTGACAAAGTTTCCTGCTCTTGTAGAACTCATAATCTCTTAGAGTAGAAAGAGGCAGTAGATGGTGATGCTCTTAGCTCCACTCTTCAGGCCCTACCCCTCCAAATCCCAGCTGCACAGAATATTAATTGCTGATGCCCTGCAGCTGTGGCCCTCACTCTGCATTGCCCTCACCTGAGGTTAAAGCCCCTCTCAGAGGAAGACTATAGCTTAAGATCGGCTGATAAAGCGATATAAAAGCCCAGCCTTCCCCAACTTCCCTCAGTTGAGAACAATGTCAGAGCTCCAGAGCTCCCATAGGACCGGCCAAAGCCTCCACTGAAACCACATTCCCAGTCAGTTTCTCTCTTTGCCAGCCATGCCTTCTTAAGTCCTTTACACATTTAATTCTCAATCACCAATAAACAATCTTCACACAATTCGTCACCTTGAAGTCTATTTCTGGGGAACCCAACTGAAGATAGTCAGGGCCAGGAGTGGTCTTAGGAAGCCAATTTTAAAGTAGAATTAGGGAAATGGATCATTTGCTAGAATCTGGTAGTAAGAATCTCATTGCTAGTGGTAGATGGAGTATGGATAGGCCCTGGCTTGCTGTAATGGTGTAATTATTAAAACCATTGCCAGTAGTGATCTGGCATGAGACACGGGTGGAAGAGGGCACACTAGCTGATAACGTGCCTGTGGTAGTTAAGAAGTATGAGACAAACACTATAAAAACAACGGATTTAGGCAGCTGTTGCTGAATACCATTGATTCACTAGAAAGAGATAGTGACAGGGTCAGGATGATTAATCATCAATTCAAGACAAAATGTGAAAGTCCTGTGCATTTCAAGTTCCTAACTTCCTGAAGCTGGAGGTGGAAGAGAGCTGAAGTCTGGGTGATGGACTTAATCAAAGTATAGCAGAGTTTCAGCCAAGGAAGGATTCTCAGCTTTGAAAGGTCTCTTACTCCAAGGCCAGAACCCTATTATGGAAAGAATTAGACATTACAATTTAGAATGGGAATATCTGTGAGAACGCAGTGAATATTGAACAACCATGATCTCCTGAACCCACTGGGCCTGCCGCCGGGCCTACTCACCCTTGTTGGCCACTTACTCAGTGGCCCCTTCTTGCTTGAAGATCATGCAGAGGCTTCAGATGAGGCAGGTGACTTACAAAACAATGCTTCTTCTGCTCAGGATCTGCACCTCCTGCTGACAATTAGACTAACTGGGGTCAAATCTGAACGCGGATGTGCTGCTCCTGCTAAGGGAGAAAAAGAACTGCAAGAATCTAGCATTAACAATGTCATGGACTGAAATACTATATCCCCCAAGGATGCTGGATACTGTATATAAACTGGCCCCCAAGGATGCTTGATACTATACATGAACTGGACTCTGGGGGTGCTGAGCGAAAAGAGAACTACATAAGGGAGAGTTTATGTGATGGGTGCACTCTCTAATGATAACACCCTGGCAAGGACCTCAGGAGAAAGTTTGGGAGTGCTGCAAAGATAACACTTGGCAGTAACCATCACTTTTTCCAAGCTTCTTAATGAAGTAGAAATGCCAGAATTGTTATGGCAGTTCATGGAGCAAGGGATCCAAAGGCTCAGAAAAATGACATGTTCAATTGGAAAACCTACCAGATACCTCTATTTTTTAGAAGATCCTGAAGGACACCAAGACATATTAGGAATGTGCTGGTGAGAGGAGCACCAGCATCCCTGAGATGCACACTGTGGCTGTTATGTATAGGCCAATAATTATGGGAGGAGATGCCGTGCAGGACAGGTTGACCTGATATCAAGGAGGGTCATAGGACCTGGAAAAACAGAGACCAGCGGTGGCACTTAACAATCAGAAGCAACAAATAGCAAGGTCCACCAGCACTCCACTAGGAGTGCTGACACACAAAGTACTGTTGTGATGGTGAATGGACCACAGTGATCCTAGAGGCAAGATGTATAGACAGCCAATAAGGAATTGCTTAATTTATACAATCAAAAAAGATCCAGATGGATGATCATGATGCTGAAGACAATTAGTCCAAGGAAGAGTCACGATCCCTTGCCCAGTTTTTATGTATGGCCCTTTCCCAGTCCCTGAACCCTGAATGAGGGAGAAGCTATGTCCCTATGAGAAAAGAACACCACAGAGACACCTCAGAAAGCATAGATAGTAATAATTCTCCTATTTTCACCATCAAAGAGGCCTATAGCTATTTATTTGGGAAACCATGCCCTAGGGAAAAAAGCAAACCTAGACATTTCATTGACTGATGAACACAGAGCCCAAACTAACGTTGATACTTAGAGATGTAAAATGATATCACGGACTCCTTTTAGAGGAGTGAAAAATAGAAGCCTATAGTAAATGCAGTCCTTGCTGCTAGTAAATGGATCTGGCTCATAGTGGGTCCACAGGATCCATAGACAACCCCTGATGGTCATATCCCTGGTCCCTAAATGTGTAATTGGAGTGCTTGATTTACCTAGCAAAACTATCACATTGGGTTGTGGTCCTGCAGCAAGAGAGCTATTGTAATTAGGGAAGCCAAGTCACAAGTCACAGTCTCTTTACCTCTCCCCCAGGCAAGACAGTAACTGGAAAATCCTACTGTACACATGGGAAATGGCAGATATTAGTGGCACCATCAAAACCTTAAATGTAGGAGTGCTGTTCAGCATGGAGGTTATTGATTACACTGGAAAAGGCCCTTTCAAAGGAATCATGAAAGTAAAACAGAGAGTGAGCGTAGGCAACTTCTTGCAGGAGATTTGCTATAACAGCAAGCAGGAAAATGGCTTTAAATGTGTATTGTAAGGGAAAGAAAAGAAAAATATCCGTCTCCAACTTGTTGGATTAGGTGTATATTAACACCATTAACCAAGATTAAAGATAGATATGGAATAATGGCTTTGAAGATTTGGAAGAGGGAGCTGGTGGTTTACTTTGGAACCTAGTAGGCTTGAATACAGAATTACTTACCTCAGGCAAGCCAGAATCAAGGACCATGGATCTCTAAATGGGGTCAATATCTCAAGGGCTAAGACAAGTGTGAGAGAGAGCAGGCTTTCCCACAGCAGAGAGTGGGGTCCGGAGGATTTGAGGAATGGGAAAAATAATATTGATATCTTGGGCCAAGCATATTTGGGGGAAAAAGAGAATTCCAGAAGGTTGAACACAAACAAGAAGAAAGAGACCAAACTGCAATCAGAAACAAGGTAAGCCCACGCTGATTTGGGAGGCAAAGCAGTGATTATCTCTTACAAAGTGGTCCCCAGAAAGGCCAATGGCTGGACCACGGGAAGGATGGAAAGTTGTTAAAGGCAGAGACTTGGGAAACTGCAATAATTTTGTGGTATGCAAATAAAATTTTATTATCTTTACTTCCTATCAGCTTTTCATTCTTCTATTCTTATTAATTTTGGTCTGTTTAAACTCCAACTTAGCCCTTGGGTTTTTCCATCAGTCTCGTGAACCCCACAGAGATGAGATTAGAGTCAGAACTAGAAGCAGACTGCAGATACCTTGGCATCCAGAGACAGTTCTAGTGAGGAGTGCCTGTCACCCATCTTGTCTGACACTAACAAAAAATTTAGAATGTGCACGGATCTTTGGAAATATGATGGGTTCCATATTGGTTATAATGAGTTTAAATACCTGGCTAAATGGAGATGTAGACTTAAAACTCAAAAGATGTGTTCAACAGAAGAAAAGTTACTAATTCCTGAGTATTTCCTATTTTGCCCTTCCTCCCTTCTCTCCTTTTGTGCTTGCTCAGATTCTCCTTTGGGTAAAGAAGCTAGATAATGAGCAAAGCCCGGAAAAGACAATGTAAATCAAAGAAGTGAAGTTAATCTAC
Source organism: Halichoerus grypus (assembly GCF_964656455.1). Lineage (NCBI taxonomy): Eukaryota > Metazoa > Chordata > Mammalia > Carnivora > Phocidae > Halichoerus > Halichoerus grypus. The sequence continues at coordinate 82,262,262 of NC_135714.1, forward strand.
ATCCTAATGAACTTGGAGAGTAAAATAGAAAAATTAGGTGGGCTGAATGGTGAGACAAGTTTTGGAGGGTTTGGAGTTAAGAGTGGAAATGCAGTGTTTCAGGTAGCAAGTGCTATCTGCTACAGGATCCCCAAAGTTGCAAAACTGGAGACAATAGTTTAACCTCTGTTGTATATAGGCAACACTCCCAGCTTATGCATTTATTGAGAGGCTATTCAAATAATTAAATAATTTTAATTATCTCAGAGCTAATTACAACCTTTTTAAAAATGTCAACGCCTTTGCTAAACAAGTCTACATAGGGTCTTTATTTTATTCTATTTTTATTTTAATAAGTACATACTAAATGTTTGCATAAACATATACTGGATTGTTTGTATGACCACTTTATGCTAGGTGCTATTCATGTGATTTTAATGTCCATTTTCTTCTCGTGTTACCACTGAAGAGTACTACTTTAATTGTGAGCTAATAAGGGAAGAACAAAAATAAATAAATAAAACAGAACTGGACATCATATGTAATGTTACATTTGTACCAGGTGAACTACAAATGCAATTACAATGCCCTAAACAAATAGAAGTTTTGCACTAGTTTGAAAAGAGAAAACTGGATGAGAAAATGAATTACCACACCTTCCACAACAGAATGACATCCACATAAAAGGGTTCATGTCTTACCATCTTCACCATATTTCTCTTTCAAGTAGGGATACGGCAGTGCCATCAAACTAATATACTCTACCACATTAATGGTGCTAATTTAAAATCTATTATTTTAAAAGTTTGTTTATAAGTTAAAATTTTCTACTTTTTAAAGATATCAATTCATGTCTGAGTGTGTTTAAGGAACACTTTCATTAAAATAATTTACATTGATATGGGAAGAGAAAAAGAATTTTGCCTCTACAAGGGGTTCACTTTCACTAAATTTGAAAAACACTTGAATGCAAGTAGCCACATGCAAAGCTTGATGAACAAGTGCTTTGAGAAGGGTATAGGCAACAGGGGGCAGCTGGCAAGAAGTAGAAAAGACACCCGAGTGGTTTTAGAGTGAAGTAGAATATTTGGGAACTTCCGGTCAAATCTATAAACAGTTTTCTCATATCTAGCTTTTTGAATTTCAGATACCTCAAAGTTTTAATTCAGTAACACCCATTCATGTTTATGTATTTTCCCCATATCAGAAATTTGTTTAGCTACCCCAAATCATAATTTTGTGTTCTCTATGAGTGAGTGCCACATTTATCAAATGTAAGAAGCATCTTGGTTCCCTTGGCAAGCATAGTTTAAAGTAATACGGTCATATTTTTAACAATGTGCTGAAAGGGGTATTATAATGTTAGGCTACTGGAGCATTTCAATTTAAACATCAATGGATCCATAATTTTAAATCACACCAAGCAACAGAGATCGTATTGCTAAGTAGTCAATCATTATTTGGTCATTTCTATTTATTTTTGAAAACTATTTGCCTCCCTTTAACTCTTAATTAATTTGTCACTTATCTGTTGTGGATTTTTGAGTAATTACAGCATCCAGATCTTCAGTCTGGATGGAATTACAATAGGAGTTTTATCCCTACCCATCCTGACTTATTTCTTGTCACTGTGCTTCCTCCTGTTCAAACCAAGCTCCAGCCAAATTGAAACCCTTCCATTTTCTGAATAGCATATGATCTCTCTAATCTTAAAAATGACTTTCAAATGTTCACAAAATTGAGTCCATCCCATCCAGCAGCTTTTTTCCAAGACTTAGATAGGGTGCCAGATTCAGCAAATAGAAATATAAAGCACTCACTTAAATTTGAATTGCAGATAAACAACAAACTGTTTTTTACTATAAGTATATCCCTTATATTGCATAGGACATGCTTATACTAAAAAATTCAAATTTTACTGGGTATCTGTATTTTATCTGACAACCCTCTGGCTAGAGGACTCCTTATGCTACAGCTTTTAATTTTTTGTAAAGCATACCCCTTCCCTCTGGCATGGCTGAAAAAAAATACAGAAAAGCAAGACAGTGTCCCTAGACCTGGTCTGGTAGGCTTTGGTGTGACATCAACTTCTTTCTCTCTGTTGATATGCTGAATTCTTTTTCCAAATTAATTTCATAGCCTCTACTGGCATGTTGCTCAGTATTGTTTTCTAGATTCACAGTCTTCTAACCCACGGTTAGGCTCTGATGGATGAGATCTGACTTCTATGTGACATCCCTTCTGGAGTAGGCATGGAGGAAGAGGGATCCATCTCAAACTCGGGTTCCTAGGGCCAGGACTAGACATGGTAATGAGTGGGGCTAGTAAGTATGGCACAATGGTAGCCAAAGTCCAAGTCCTATGTCAGACTGGGACTGCCGAGTGCACATATGAAGCATAAAGTTCAAGAGAAGAAAGAGAAAATAATGGGGGAAAAAGTGAAGCAATAAACTATAGGATCTACAAGAAGAGGAGCTTCTATGGAGTATTTATAATAAAACTCATTGTCAAGGAGAAAGTTGTTAAGAAGGCCAAGCTTATTCAGATAAATCACCTTCTAGTTTTGGATGCACAAAGACAATGAAGTTTTATCTGCAGTCTTAGTCATAGCAAACACTTTTCCCAGGCAGTTCCTTGATCTCAGAGCCCTAACTCCACTGGGACTAATACAATTTTAAAACCAGGCCTATTTGGATTCTTTACATATTCCCTACCCAGTTATCTTCATTGTGCTTGACTCTCCCAGACCTGCACCCCTGCCCCAGGTCCACACGGATTTGGTCCTCATGGTTTACCATAAGAATAGAAATGAGTCATGGCTTTGTGCTAGGCTAAAGATCACCACCACCTACTAGGTAACAGCTACCTATATTGAAATTATAATGCCTAAGAAATCACAACCAGATTCTAACATAGTGTGCTCTATAACTTTTATCCAATATCCCTGAAAATAAATTTATAAGCTGTGTATTTACTCCCAAAAATAAGACATCTAAATAATGATTCTAATCAACCAAATAGAAAAAAAAAATAGGGGATAAAAGTCTTGGTGAAAATGACTTCTGTTTCTTACAATGACTGACTGAAAATAACTAAGAAACTTGCAAAGTATGGGAAATTTTCCAGAGCAAGATGTGGGAGAAAATGAACTCCAGAGCCGCATGCTAACATTTGGGGCTCCTTTTGCACTTGTGGCACTTGCCAACTCTAGAGAGCTAGCTGACAAGCTGAGAAGTGCTTTTAGCAGCTCAAATGATGGGAAAGATAAAAAATTAAAGTCCCATATATTGGTTTGGGAAACCAAAGAATTGAGGATGAAAGGTGAACTGGAATTAATTAACCAAGCTTCAAAAAGACTGCAGCCCTATTATTACCTCATCGAGTGGCCCAGAAAATCTCAGTTTCAGAAACTAGATTAAAGTGACCCCAGATTGCTCACAACCCTGTGAGCTGTAGATGTAAATAAAGTTCTCTCTAATAAAAGATAGCATCATCTGTGGTAGAATATTAGTGCTTCTCACTCACGTTTTTAATTCTTTTTTAGACACAGGAATGTTTCCACCCACTTGAATTTGGGAGTAGCCATGTGATTTTCTTGGGCAATGAAGTATTTAAAACCCAGTACAAAATTCTCCAGTATCTGGGGCGCCTGGGTGGCTCAGTCGTTAAGCGTCTGCCTTCAGCTCAGGTCATGATCCCGGGTCCTGGGATCGAGCCCCGCATCGGGCTCCCTGCTCGGCGGGAAGCCTGCTTCTCCCTCTCCCGCTCCGCCTGCTTGTGTTCCCTCTCTCTCTGTGTCTCTCTCTGTCATATAAATAAATAAAATCTTAAAAAAAAAAAAAATTCTCCAGTATCTTTTGCTGGTCTTATAGATATGGCCGAGAAGGACAGAATAAAGGAAAGAAACTCTCAGAGGACACAGCTAGGGATGGCAAGAAACGATGGATTGGGGAAGACTTCCCAGGGAGTAGAATTATTTAAGTCCTCGAAAAAGGGACTGTTGATATATATTCTCAGGATGATCAGCATCACTAGGGCCCAGTGACTTCTGTAGGTCCCCCACTCTTCTTCTTTCAGAATGAAAATGCTTGTTGTAATCATTCTGTCCCAGTTCCACCAGTATATGTTGGTATGGAGCAGAAGATCAAAAGATACCACATCTAGACATGATATAAAGACTACTACACATTACACTCTAATGAGGAAACTACCATACATCCTCAAAAGGTCCCGGATTTTCAGCTCAATGATATTACTGGAGGGGGTCTTTGAATTAGCCACCTTTGGGGAAAGAGTGGGTATATTTGATATTCAGGAAAGACAGTGAGCCTAACTTTCAATGATAAGAAGAGCAGTCTGTAGTAGAAATTGATGCCTCTCCCCACTATTTCCAGTTTCCCTCTCCTTCTGAGCCCAGGGAAAATTATATTTCCCTGTCCCCTTGTTTTGACCAGTGAAATGTTAGTAGAAGTCATATGTGCATTTGCAGGTAGAATTATTTAAAATATAACACTCTAATTTTTCCCCTATCTTGGCAAATTGCAGAAGCAGCTGTTAACATGAAAATACTGTAAGATTAAAGCAAGCTAAAATGCTAAACTGCTAAATATGAATAATAGTGACACAGAATTACTTGGTCCCCCTTGCATGAACAAAAAACAACTACTTTTTGTTAAGCCACTGAGATTTTGAATGTGTTACCACAACCTAACAAAGATTGACAGACACTTTAACTTAGACTCTAAATTATTTCTCATTTACCTTGCAAAGTAATATTTTTATAGCATCTAGTTTTGTTTTGGTTACAGAACTCCAGATGGGATAAGGATGCCTGGGTGGCTCAGTCGGTTAAGCGTCTGCCTTTGGCTCAGATCATGATCCCTGAGTCCTGGGATCAGGCTCCCTGCTCAGTGGGTAGCCTGCTTTTCCCTCTCCCTCTGCCCCTCCGTGCTGCTCATGCTCTCTCTCGCTATCTCGCTCTCTCAAAAAATAAAAAATAAATAAAATCTTAAAAAAAAAAGAAATCCAGATAGGATAAAACGGAAAAACCCAGATTACCAGAGCCTCTCCATTGACTTACTATTAAACACTAGCCTTTGAAGACTATTCTTCCTGTGTGTTAGGACAATACCTTTCATGCTATTGCTTATGTTCCACATATGAGTGAAACCATATGATAATTGTCTTTCTCTGCTTGACTTACTTCACTTAGCATAATCCCCTCCAGTTCCATCCATGTCAGTGCAAATGGTGGGTATTCATCATTTCTGATGGCTGAGTAATATTCCATTGTATATATGAACCACACCTGCTTTATACATTCATCTTTTGAAGGGCATCTTGGCTCCTTCCAGTTTGGCTATTGTGGACATTGCTGCTATGAACATTGGGGTCCATATGCCCATTCTTTTCACTACATCTGTATCTTTGGGGTGAAAACCTAGTAGTGCAATTGCTGGGTCATAGGGAAGCTCTATTTTTAACCTCTTGAGGAACCTCCATACTGTTTTCCAGAAAGATAATTATCATATGGTTTCACTCATATGTGGAACACAAGCAATAGCGTGGAGGACCATAGGGGAGGGGAGGGAAATCTGAGCGGGGGGAAATCAAAGAGGGAGATGAACCATGAGAGACTATGGATCCCGGGAAACAAACTGAGGGTTTCAGAGGGGAGGAGGGTGAGGGTGAGGGTAACAGGTTGATGGGTATTAAGGAGGGCACGTGTTGTGATGAGCACTGGGTGTTATAGGTAACTAATGAATCATTGAACATTACATCAAAAACTAATGATGTACTATGCAGTGCCTAACTGAACATAATAAAAAAATAAAAATAAAACATCATAATACCTGAATTCTGTGAGACTGAGACATTTATTTTCAAGTGTGTATATGTTTGTGTGTGTGTGTTTTCAAGTTTTTTATTTATATAGAATAAGAATTTCTATATTTTTGTGATCTCTTGATCGTAAAACCTCTTACATCAATTATGATGGAAAACTAAAGTTCCCTTATCTCATAAAAATATTAACTGATAACATGTGATTACTTCAGTAATTTTTTCAATTTATCTTTTATATCAGATCACACTCACCTCATTCTTAATTCTAATTTTTCAGTCTTAAAACATTGCATATTTATCTGACTTTTTTTTTTTTGGACAGAAAATAATGTTCTTTTTCAACTTCTGATGAATAAAAATATGTCAATATGTCTACATTTATAGTGAAAATAATGACAATTTGATGAATCAAGTCATTCTTACAGAATGTATCCCTCTGTTACTATTATCATTGCCATCGGTGTTGTTTTCAGGAACTCCAACATATTGCAAAGACTGAGAATTTTGGAATCAGACAGACTTGCATTCATACCCTTAATCCTGTACTTACTAACTCTTTGACTTTGAGTAAGTTACCTAACTGATACATAAAGTGGCATAAGATCTAACAGGCAAAAAAAAAAAAAAAAAAAGGACAATGCCTTTCGTTTATAGATTCTAAATATGTATCTTTTCCAGCTAAACCTATTTCAAGGGGCTTTACTTAATCGAAAGATGCATTTACTCATCAGGGGATGCTTATTGAGTAAAAGTTTTGTATCTAACACTGCAGTAAGAACATTGGGGGAAAAAGGATGAGTTGCTATGTTGTGCTTGAAGGGTTCTTAAGGAAAGATGACACCTCTGACCACATGTTCTTTCAGTCATATCTTACAAGCAGTTGCTTCTATACAGCTTTTCTAGAGAGGAATGAACAATTTATGCATCCTGATGTGCTTTCAGCCACACAGACATCTCACATGCCATGCACAGATTGAGGCATATAGATGTATATGAAAATTGCAAGGGTATTCTTTTTTTCGTATTTTTTTAATTTTATTATGTTATGTTAATCACCATACATTACATCATTAGTTTTTGATGTAGTGTTCCATGATTCATTGTTTGCATATAACACCATTCAATACGTGCCCTCTTCAATAACCATCACCAGGCTAACTAATCCCCCCACCCCCCATCCCCACTAGAACACTCAGTTTGTTTGTCAGAGTCCATAGTCTCTCATGGTTTGTCTCCCCCTCCGATTTCTGCCACCTTCATTTTTCCCTTCCTACTATCTTCTTCTTTTTTTTAACATATAATGTATTATTTGTTTCAGAGGTACAGGTCTGTGATTCAACAGTCTTACAAAATTCACAGTGCTCACCATAGCACATACCCTCCCCAATGCCTATAACCCAGCCACCCCATCCTTCCCACCCCCCACCACTCCAGCAACCCTCAGTTTGTTTCCTGAGATTAAGAATTCCTCATATCAGTGAGATCATATGATACATGTCTTTCTCTGATTGACTTATTTCGCTCAGCATAATACCCTCCAGTTCCATCCACGTCATTGCAAATGGCAAGATTTTGGGTTTTTTGATGGTTGTGTAATATTCCATTATATATATATACCATATCTTCTTTATACATTCATCTGTCGATGGACATCTTGGCTCTTTCCACAGTTTGGCTATTGTGGACATTGCTGCTATAAACATCGGGATGCACATGCCCCTTCGGATCCCTACATTTGTATCTTTGGGGCAAATACCCCAATTGCTGGGTCATATGGTAGCTCTATTTTCAACTTTTTGAGGAACCTCCATACTGTTTTCCAGAGTGGCTGCACCAGCTTGCATTCCCACCAACAGTGTAAGAGGGTTCCCCTTTCTCCACATCCCCACCAACATCTGTCGTTTCCTGACTTGTTAATTTTAGCCATTCTGACTGGTGTGAGGTGGTATCTCACTGAGGTTTTGATTTGGATTTCCCTGTTGCCGAGTGATGTTGAACACTTTTTCATGTGTCTGTTGGCCATTTGGATGTCTTCTTTGGAAAAATGTCTGTTCATGTCTTCTGCCTATTTCTTTGCGTGTTGAGTTTGACAAGTTCTTTACAGATTTTGGATACTAGCCCTTTATCTGATATGTCGTTTGCAAATATCTTCTTCCATTCTGTCTGATGTCCTTTGGTTTTGTTGACTGTCTCTTTTGCTGTGCAAAAGCTTTTTATCTTGATGAAGTCCCAATAGTTCATTTTTACCATTGCTTCCCTTGCCTTTGGCGATGTTTCTAGGAAGAAGTTGCTGCGGCTGAGGTCAAAGAGGTTCCCGCCTGTGTTCTCCTTTAGGATTTTGAAGGACTCCTGTCTCACATGTAGGTCTTTCAACCATTTTGAGTCTATTTTTGTGTGTGGTGTAAGGGAATGGTCCAGTTTCATTCTTCTGCATGTGGCTGTCCAATTTTCCCAACATCATTTGTTGAAGAGACTGTCTTTTTTCCATTGGACATTCTTTCCTGCTTTGTCGAAGACTAGTTGACCATAGAGTTGAGGGTCCATTTCTGGGCTCTCTATTCTGTTCCATTGATCTATGTGTCTGTTTGTGTGCCAGGACCATACTGTCTTGATGATGACAGCTTTGTAATAGAGCTTGAAGTCCGGAATGTGAGGCCACCAGCTTTGCTTTTCTTTTTCAACTTTCCTCTGGCTATTCGGGGTCTTTTCTGGTTGCATACAAATTTTAGGATGATTTGTTCCATTTCTTTGAAAAAACTTGATGGAATTTTGATAGGGATTGCATTAAATGTGTAGATTGCGCTAGGTAGCATTGACATCTTCACAATATTTGTTCTTCCAATCCATGAGCATGGAACGTTTTTCCATTTCTTTGTGTCTTCCTCAATTTCTTTCATGAGTATTTTATAGTTTTCTGAGTACAGATTCTTTGCCTCTTTGGTGAGATTTATTCCTAGGTATCTTATGGTTTTGGGTGCAGTTGTAAATAGGATCAACTCCTTAATTTCTCTTTCTTCTGTCTTGTTGTTGGTGTATGGGAATGCCACTGATTTCTGTGCATTGATTTTATATCCTGCCACTTGACTGAATTCCTGTGTGAGTTCTAGCAGTTTTGGGGTGAGGTCTTTTGGGTTTTCCACATAAAGTATCATATCATCTGCAAAGAGTGAGAGTTTGACTTCTTCTCTGCCGATTTGGATGTCTTTTATTTCTTTTTGTTGTCTGATTGCTGTGGCTAGGACTTCTAATACTATGTTGAATAGCAGTGGTGATAGTGGACATCCCTGCCGTGTTCCTGACCTCAGGGGGAAAGCTCTCAGGTTTTCCCCATTGAGAATGATATTCGCTGTGGGTTTTTCATAGATGGCTTTTATGATATTGAGGTATGTGTCCTCTATCCCAATACTATGAAGAGTTTTGATCAAGAAAGGATGCTGTACTTTGTCAAATGCTTTTCCTGCATCTATTGAGAGGATCATATGGTTCTTGTTCTTTCTTTTATTAATGTATTGTATCACATTGATTGATTTGTGGATGTTGAGCCAATCTTGCAGCCCAGGGGTAAATCCCACTTGGTCGTGGTAAATAATCCTTTTAATGTACGTTGGATCCTATTGGCTAGTATTTTGGTGAGAAATTTTGCATCCATGTTCATCAGGGATATTGGTCTGTAATTCTCCTTTTTTTTTTAAAGAGATTTTTTATTTATTCATTTGAGACACAGAGATACAGAGAGTGAGACAGAGAGCAAGAGCAGGGGGAGAGGTAGAGGAAGAGGGAGAAGCAGGCTTCCCACTGAGCAGGGAGCCCGATGTGGGGCTCAATGCCAGGACCCTGGGATCATGACCTGAGCCGAAGGAAGACGCTTAACCATCTGAGCCACCCAGGCACCGCTGTAATTCTCCTTTTTGATGGGATCTTTGTCTAGTTACGGGATCAAGGTAGTGGTGACCTCATAAAACGAGTTTGGAAGTTTTCCTTCCATTTTTTTTTTTTTTTTTTGGAACAGTTTCAGAAGAATAGGTATTAATTCTTCTTTAAATGTTTGGTAGAATTCCCCTGGGAAGCCATCTGGCCCTGGGCTTTTGTTTGTTGGGAGATTTTTGATTACTGCTTCAATTTCCTTAGTGGTTATGGGTCTGTTCAGGTTTTCTATTTCTTCCTGGTTTAGTTTTGGTAGTTTATACATCTCAAGGAATGCATCCATTTCTTCCAGATTATCTAATTTGCTGGCAGAGAGTTGCTCATAATATGTTCTTATAATTGTTTGTATTTCTTTGGTGTGGGTTGTGATCTCTCCTCTTTCTTTCATGATTTTATTTATTTGGGTCCTTTCTCTTTTCTGTTTGATAAGTCTGGCCAGGGTTTATCAATCTTATTAATTCTTTCAAAGAACCAGCTCCTAGTTTCGTTGATCTGTTCTACTGTTCTTTTGGTTTCTATTTCATTGATTTCTGCTCTGATCTTTATTCTTTCTCTTCTCCTGCTGGATTTAGGCTTTATTTGCTGTTCCTTCTCCAGCTCCTTTAGGTGTAGGGTTAGGTTGTGTATTTGAGACCTTTCTCGTTTCTTCAGAAAGGCTTGTATTGCTATATACTTTCCTCTTAGGAATGCCTTTGCTGAATCCCAAAGATTTTGAACAGTTGTGTTTTCATTTTCCTTTTCTCCCATGAGTTTTTTTAATTCTTCTTTAATTTCCTGGTTGACCCACTCATTCTTTAGTAGGATGCCCTTTAGCCTCCATGCATTTGAGTTCTTTCCAACTTTCCTCTTGTGATTCAGTTCTAGTTTCAAAGCATTGTGGTCTGAAAATATGCAGGGAGTGATCCCAATATTTTGGTACCGGTTGAGACCTGATTTGTGACCTAGGATGTGATCTATTCTGGAGAATGTTCCATGGGCACTAGAGAAGAATGTGTATTCTGTTGCTTTGGGATGGAATGTTCTGAATGTATCTGTGAAGTCCATCTGGTCCAGTGTGTCATTTAAAGTCTTTATTTCCTTGTTGATCTTTTGCTTAGATGATCTGTCCATTTCAGTGAGGGGGGTGTTAAAGTTCCCCACTATTATTGTATTGTTGTCGATGTGTTTCTTTGCTTTTGTTATTAATTGGCTTATATAATTGGCTGCTCCCGTGTTAGAGGCATAGATATTTACAATTGTTAGATCTTCTTGTTGGATAGACCCTTTAAGTATGATAAAGTGTCCTTCCTCATCTCTTATTATAGTCTTTGGTTTAAAATCTAATTTGTCTGATATAAGGATTGCCACCCCAGCTTTCTTTTGGTGTCCATTGGCATGGTAAATGGTTTTCCACCCCCTCACTTTCAATCGGGGGGTGTCTTTGGGTCTAAAATGAGTCTCTTGCAGACAGCATATCGATGGGTCTTGTTTTTTTTATGCAATCTGATAGCCTGTGTCTTTTGATTGGGGCATTTAGCCCATTTACATTCAGGATAACTATTGAAAGATAGGAATTTAGTGCCATTGTATTGCCTGTAAGGTGACTGTTACTGTATATTGCCTGTGTTCCTTTCTGGTCTATGTTACTTTTAGCCTCTCTCTTTGCTTAGAGGACCCCTTTCAATATTTCTTGTAGGGCTGGTTTCGTGTTTGCAAATTCCTTTAGTTTTTGTTTGTCCTGGAAGCTTTTTATCTCTCTTTCTATTTTCAATGACAGCCTAGCTGGATATAGTATTCTTGGCTGCATATTTTTCTCGTTTAGTGCTCTGAATATATCATGCCAGTCCTTTCTGGCCTGCCAGGTCTCTGTGGATAGGTCTGTTGCCAGTCTAATGTTTCTACCATTGTAGGTTACAGATCTCTTGTCCCAAGCTGCTTTCAGGATTTTCTCTTTGTCTCTGAGACTCATAAGTTTTACTATTAAATGTCGGGGTGTTGACCCATTTTTATTGATTTTGAGGGGGGTTCTCTGTGCCTCCTGGATTTTGATGTCTGTTTCCTTCCCCAAATTAGGGAAGTTCTCTGCTATAATTTGCTCCAATATACCTTCTGCCCCTCTCTCTTTCTTCTTCTTCTGGGATCTCAATTATTCTAATATTGTTTCGTCTTATGATATCACTTATCTCTCGAATTCTGCCCTTGTGATCCAGTAGTTGTTTATCTCTCTTTTTCTCAGCTTCTTTATTTTCCATCATTTGGTCTTCTATATCACTGATTCTGTCTTCTGCCTCCTTTATCCTAAAGAGCCTCCATTTTTTATTGCACCTCATTAATAGCCTTTTTGATTTCGACTTGGTTAGATTTTAGTTCTTTTATTTCTCCAGAAAGGGTTTCTCTAATGTCTTCCATGCTTTTTTCAAGCCCAGCTAGTATCTTTAAAATCGGCATTCTGAACTCTAGTTCCGACACCTTACTAATATCCGTATTGATTAGGTCCCTGGCGGTCGGTACAGCCTCTTGTTCTTTTTTTTTGAGGTGATTTTTTCCATCTTGTCATTTTGTCCAGAGGACACTCAAATTATAACAGATGCTAGATTTTACCCAAAGAAAATGAAAACACTAATTCAAAAAGATATATGTAACCCTGTTCATTGTAACATTATTTACAGTGGCCAAGATATGAAAGCAACCCAAGTGTCTGCTGATAGATGAGTGGATAAAGAAGATGTGATACACACACACACACACACACACACACACACACACCAGAATATTACTCAGCCATAAAAAGAATGAGATCTTGCCATTTGCAACCGCATGGATGAACCTAGAGGGTATTATGCTAAGTGCAGTTGGTCAGTCAGAGAAAGACAAATACCATATGATTTCACTTGTATGTGGAATCTAAGAAACAAAACAAATGAACAAACCAAAAAACAGACATAAATACAGAGAACAAACTGGTTGCCAGAGGGGTGGGGGATGGACAAAATAGATAAAGGAGATTAAGAGGTATAAACTTTCAGTTATAAAATAAATAAGTCATGGGGATGAAAAGTACAGCATAGGGAATATAGTCAATAAAACTGTAATAACGTATGACTTATTGTGTGACAGATGGTGACTAAACTTATTATGGCGAGCATTGAGTAATATACGGATTTGTCACATCGCTATGTTGTACACCTGAAACTAATATAATATCGTATGTCAATTTTACTTACATAAAAAAAAAAGTTAGTCTCTTTTAAGTGACATAAATGCTAGATAAGTGACAATAAAACATTTTAAAATATATTCAAAGTTCAGAAAACGTCTCAGTGCAGGAAATACAGAGCTCAAAACCAGACCAATAAGGAAGCATCATGTGCCCCCTTTCCTGCATGCAGGTATCAGAACCAGATATGTGCCCAGTGGGTTAAAGGGCATGCTTTATGGATACAGGAATTACAGCCACAGTCCCAGTGCAAAGTGCTGTTTCTTAGCTCTTTACATAAAGTCATGTAAAGAAGGGCTGACCCATTACTGAAAAGATTACAAAATCTCTGCCGCTGCACTAAGGGACATGGCCTGGAAGCCAGCCATTCCAGTTGATGGGGGAAGGAAGCTGAGAGATCTGAGACTCGATCCTTCAGCGTGTAAGGCTAGGAAATTCCAACTGGAGAAATTAACACAAAACTATTTCAGTTCTGGCAAAACATGGAGCTCAGGCACAGGCAACCAGGAAGGTATCCCCCAGAGATAGCCTCAGATGAGGCATGCAGGACTTCCATAGAAACAATTTCTTCAAAAGATGAGCTCACAAACTTACCAAACAAACAAACAAACAAAAGAAAAAAACCCACAAAACTTGAAGGCACAAATTGCCACAAAGCATACCACAAATGCAATACGCTGGAGAATTTATACCACAGAAACAACAAATAATAGAAAACTATGGGAGAATCCTAAAATAAGTATGTTTAAAGTGGTCCAATAGATAACAGTAGTAACAGAAATCTAAAGCAAGAGTAAGATAAAATGGAAAATGAACAGACAGGCTTCAGTTAAGTAGAACTAAAAGGAAATGAAAATATGGAAATCAAAATTAAGAAAAACAACTCAAATTTAGGTTAAAAGCTTACTAGGTACAGCAGAAGGAATTAGTGAATTGGAAGATGGATTTGTAGAACTCATTTTGGAATGCAGCACAGAAGTATCAAGAGATAGAAGATATTAAAGGGGAGTTAATAGACAAGGAGGACAGAAGGGGAAGTTCCAATAGACATCCAACAGAAGAAGTAACAGAGAAATGGGGGATAAGCAATGTCCAAAACATAAACTTTTTTAGGTAGGAACACTGAAGCACTTACCAAGTCCTAAGCAGAATTAATTTTTTTTAAAAAGACAAAATCCATATTTCGATTCTCTGAGTGGATGAGAATCACAGAGGGATGTGGATAATGATGGAGGGGGGGCATCGCACACATGGTCGCTGGCATTAGAAGAGTCGGATGCAGGAAGAGAAAATGAATTTGCCTAGTCACAGTGTTTCCTTAAAAAAAAAACTACTCTTAAACTTGCTTAAGTAAAGTCCTAGGAATGCAATAGTATTCAAATGTGAATTGTTGGTCTCTATCCCTAAGTATTTACCACAATGTCCTGGTTCACACATTACCGTCCTAATGGAGGAGGGTGCTCTGGGGCTCCCTGGGGTTATCTGACCCAGATGTGTATTACATGGGAGCTAAAAAAGGCGACCTTCTGGCTTTCTTACTTTTTGCTGGAAGGCTTCCTCCATTTCATACAAAAATCACTTAATATATAACCAAATTAAACTGTAATTCTCTGATGGACAGTTCGATACAGGATGTGCATCTTCTTTCACTTCATTGATGGCATGATATATTTTTTTATATGTCCATCATTTTAAAATTGTTATCGACCTTCTTATATACAAACTACAGTCTCCAAGAAGAAGCTGAATATTCTCTTTGATCAAACTCCTGAAGAGCTCCACCTTTCAGTAGATGTAAAATTGTTGCTCCTCCCAATCTTCTTCATATTGTTTTATTCCTATTAGACCATTATCAAAGCAATGCTAATATTCTTTGAGATGGAGGAGTTTGACAGTTGAAAGCACTACTGCTTTTTAATTATTGGTGTGCAAATAAAGATTCTTTTAATTAAAAGATTTTTCCCAGTAGAGGTCGTGTATAAACAGCTCATCAATTTCCTTAAGTTTTCCTAAGTTGTCTAAATATGAAAAATTTCAGCTCAGTTATCTCAGAGGTAAATGAATGAGGCTGAGTGAAAACCAGGGAGCTTCTAGAAATCCTTATAATCTATTGTTTACTCCAGAGACACAAATTGCCCTTCAGTATCTGGACATTTTTCTTACTTGTCAGAGTGTAGTGTTTCTCTATACGTTAACACTTAAGGTGCATTCATTCATTCCAAAGGCCAGAAATCCCGACTTTTTTACTCCAGTCTTCTTCCCACAATGGTTGCTCTGTAAAAACGGTCTCAAAAGTGATGGAGACACAACTGATGTGGTACACTTAAAGCTGCTTAAAGTACAAAAAAGTGCATATTAGGAATTTTATTGATATTTAGTTTGATTGTAAAAAAATGACACGTAGTACATGGAGCATTAGTGACGCAGGCCCCTCATGCAGTGCAGAAGCCAGGATAGAGAGCGGCAGCGCCACGATGGGAGTACGGGCCATGTGCTCCCTTGACTCCGATAGCGCGTGTCACACAGGTGCGTTTACAGGCCACGCCCACTTTAAACTAAACCAATCCTCACACAATAGGTGAGGGCGTTAAAATGATTCTTACAAAGAAACAGTTGATTGAAGAAAATACTAGCAGAAACTCACCTGACAGGAAGCACGCCTCCACAATTTTTTTTTAGCAATATTTGAAATCATACAATAGCCAATTCACTAATTTATAAATATCCACTCACTATAACAAAAAAGCTTTAAATACATCTTCTGGGCTTTCTTGCTTATTATCAAAGCACAGAAGTCATTATATCTCTGAGGAACATCTTTCTGCTGGGGCAAAAATGATGAAAACAATATAAATAAATTAATATGATGATAAATCAATGTTCATTTCACTGTTAGCACATACTGTTTGAAGATACAGAGAAACAATGTTAAAGACTTAAAGAAACAGACATTTCTACTATTCTCAGCTTATTGTATTTGCTAGATTCTCTTTCAGTGACAAAATACACATAAAACTACAATTTGTGAGCCATTAAAGGACAGATGTACTGCAGAGGATATTTTCTCAGTGTAAATGTCTTATGTCACCATAATTTGTGGAATGAAAAAAAATACTGTATAAATTAACCTCTGCTATAGTAGGCACTTTGGTGTTCTAAGAAGAAATCTAGAAGGTCACGGAAAAGGCCAAACATCTGCAATTCAATCACTGCATCCTTCATGGGCAAGCCATTGCAACAAATAATTGAGCCCAAAATGCCCAAAATGCTACATTCTCATCTATCAGGTTATGTTTGTTTGTTTGTTGCCAATGGGACCTTTAAATTAAAAATGTCTGTACAATAGGTGTAATGAAATGAGGAACGACTGTGAAAATCCTTCGTTCCACAGAGAGGTTTACTTGTCATCATGTGACAAAGCATATATCAGAGTTACAGAATTTCAAGACAGCTTCGATAATTTTTATCTCTAAAAAAGAGAAAAGTGTTCCAAGTTTGCTTTCCTCTGTGATACAGAGAGGCTGTTGTGAGGCAGATATTGAAAACAAACAGATGTAATCTGTCCTTCATTGGTAAAGGTGACATTTTTACAAGGAATAAGGAAATAACTGTTTTATGAAAGAAAATTGAGCTATAGAGAAAACATTTGAAATGGATATTTGAAGTTATTTCCCTCATTATTTCTTTTGTTGAAAACAATGAGCATCATATAAAAAAAAACTACACTTTTAAAACCTGTTAGCAGCAATTTCCAAATGAAGCTTTGAAAGGTTTTGTTGTTTTGTTTTTGAGAGAGAGAGACAGAGAGAGAGAGCATGAGCAGGGTGAGGGGCAGAGGGAGAGAGAGAATCTTAAGCAGACTCCCCACTGAGCACAAAGCCCAACGCAGGGCTCCATCTCATGACCCTGAGATCATGACCTGAGCCGAAATCAGGAGTTGCACATTTAACCACCTGAGCCACCCAGGAGCCCCCGACAGGTTTGAATTCACTTGTTAAAAAAATTTTAAATGCAACACCTTTCCCATTAACTTGCAAGAACAATTGATTTACATCTGGGAGATGGAAATTTACTACAAGAATTGTTTTAAAACAACAGAATTTCACAGAAACAAAACAAGACAAAAAAGAAAATTTTGAGTGGAAGCTCCTGATTTAGGAAACACAACCAGTGTACATCACTTCTATTTGCACTAATGATTTCTTTCTGTAGTAACATTTTTAGCTATGAAAGCCATTGGAATAATTTTAATCATTTAACCATTTAAATGTTAAATAAACTAAGCCAAATAATCACTTTTGTATAGCACAATGAATTAAACCAAGATTTTTTAATAGTTAAAGCTATTCATTCACATTGTTTTCAAAATACTGCTTTTGGTACCATTAATAAAATATATCACTTTAAAATTCATGTTTATTCCATCTTTATATTTGATATGCATTTTGAAATGTTTTATAACATATAAACTAGTACTTGTATATAATATATAAACATACATACATTATAGGTAAAGGACCCTGGGATCAGGACCTGAGCCAAAGGCAGATGCCTAACCGATTGATCTACACAGGCGCCCCCGGATTTTTAATTTTAGCCACTGTCACTTAAATTTGTTTGCATTTTTCTACTGCTTACTGCTGTTAAGTATATTTTTATATAGTTATTTGCTATCAATATATCTTTTTGGTTGAAGTGTCTATTCAAATCTTCCACTAACTCTTTATTGGGTTGTTTGATTTCTTATTGTGAGCTTTACATGTTCTTAATGTATTCTGGGTCAGATTTTTTATTACATATGTGATTTACAAATCTTTTCTTGAAGTCTGTAACTTGTTTTCTTCATCCACTTAATGGTGTCTTTCTAAAAGTAATGGTTCTTAATTTTGATGAAGTCTGATTTATTGTTGTTGGGTTTTTTTTAAGAATTATGATTTGGGCATTGTATCTAAGAAATCTGTGCCAAACCCAAGGTCACAAAGATTTTTCTCCTATGTTTTCCACTAGATATTTTTTAGTTTTAGGATTTATATTTAAGTTTATGATCCATTTTTGAGTTAATTTTAGATATTATGTGAGGGATGAATTCAAGTTTTGTTTCTTGTTTGGCATATGAATACCCAATTTTTCCAGCATCATTTGTTGAAAAGATTAACTTTTCCCTATAGACATATCTTTGTACCTTTGTTGAAATCAATTGACTGCATATGTGTGGGTCTATTTCTGGACTCTCCATTCTGTTCCAATGACCTATCTGTCTATCTTCACACAAATGGCACATTGTCTTGATTACTACAGCATTATAATAAGTCTTGGAATCCAATATTGTAAGTCCTCCAACTTTATTCTTTTTAATGTGTTCAGCTATTCTAGCTCTTTGCATTTCTATATGAATTTTAGAATCAGCTTATGGAAAGGCATTATACAATATTATTCTGGTATTTTTATTGTGATTCCATCGAATCTATAGGTTGCTTTGAGGGGGATTGACATTTTGATATTGAGTCTTAGGATCCAGGAACACAGTACATCTTTCTTTTTAAGACTGCATTCATTTCTCTCAATGATTTTTTTAAATAGTTTTTGCTTTATAAAGCTTACACATTTTTTTGTCACATTCATGCCCAGGTATTTCATATTTTAATGCTACTATAAATGATATGTTTTAAACTTTAATTTCCTTTTTTTTTTTTTTTTTTTAGAGAGAGAGAGAGCACGCCAGCATGCACGCTAGGGGGCGGGAGGGCAAAGAGAGAGGGAGAGAGAATCTTAAGCAGGCTCCACACCTAGCTCAAAGCCCAATGTGGGGCTCTATCTCACGACCCTGAGATCACAACCTGAGCTGAAATCAAGAGTCGGAGGCTTAACTGACTGATCCACTCAGGTGTCCCTAAAATTTTAATTTCTGATAGTTTTTTGCTAATGTATACAGAAACACAATTGACTTTTGAATATTCATCTTGTATCATGAAAAATTAGTAACTTTATTTTTTGGCTCTAGTAAATTTTTTGTAGATTCCATTGGATTTTCTACATTGAGGATTATGAAGTCTGTAACAAAAGCTAATTTTGTTTCCTCATGTTTAATATGAACATCTTTTACTTCTTCTACCTGCCTTGTTGGCTTGAACCTCCAGTGCAATGTTATATATAAGGAATGAGAGCAGACACCCTTAGAAAGAAATACTCACTAGCAGTCTTATCCTCCTAAGTAGGATGTTAGATGTAGGTTTTTCTTAAACTATCCCTTATAAGATGGAGGAATTTCCCTTCTATTATTAATTTGATGAGATTTTTGATTCTAGCAACTGATTTTCCTGCATCTATTGAGGGTTTGTGTGTGTGTATCTGTTAGTATGGTGAATTGCATTGATTTTCAAATATTAAACTAACTTTGCATTTCTGGGATAAACCTCTCTTAATTATAATGTATTACCATTTATATATATTATTGGATTTGATTTGCTAAACTTTGTGTTAAGAATTTTTGCATCTTTTGAAATATAACGTTTTACTTTTCTTGCAATGCATTTTTTCTGGTTTGGGTATCAAAATAATTCAGACTCCATAGAATGAGTTAGAAAATATTTCCTCTTTAATTTTCTAAAAGAAGGTATATAAATCAGTATTATTTCTTCCTTAAATGTTTGGTAGAATTCATCATTGAAGACATCTTTGTCTGGGATTTTCTTTATGTAAAAGTTTTTAACTTAAATTTGAAATTATTACAAATACACAGGGACATTTGTATTACATATTTATTTTTCAAGTAAGCCTTGGTAGTTCACAACTTTCAAGGAATTTATCCATTTTCTATAAGTTGTAGAATATATTGACATAAAGTTGTTCATTTGATTCCCTATCATCTACCAAGTATCTGTAAAACCTGTATGATGTTACCTCTCTCATTCATGATATTGGCGACACCCATATTTTTCGGTGTTTTTTTTTTTTTTTTTTTTTGTCTGATTAGTGGTTAGAGGTTTATCAATTTTATGGATCTTCTCAAAGAGCCAGATTTTGGTTTCACTGATTTTCTCTGTTGTCTTTCTGTTTTCTATTTCATTGGTTTCTACTCTGATTTTTACTATTTCCTTCTTTCCACTTACTTTGGGTTTTATTTGCTCTTTTCTTCTCTTACTACTTTCTTAAGATGGAAACAAGGTTATTTGAGAACTTTTTTCTTTATAATACAGGCATTTTGTTCTATAAATTTCCCACTGAGTAATGCAGTGTTGCAAATATATTGATACCCTCTGTTTCAATTTTCATTTCATTTCATTCAAAATGCTCTAATCCACTTTGATTTTTCTTTGACCCACAGTTTATTTAGATTGTTTTATTTAGTTTTTAGATATTTGGGGGATTTGGGGATACCTTTCTATTACTGATTTCTTTTTTTTTTTTTTTTCAGTGCAAAAAAGGTGCTTTTATTATAGCATGGGGATAAGACCTGTGGGCAGAAAGAGCCATACTGAGATTGTGAGGATTGCTTTTAGTCTTTAATGAAATATCAACAGTAAGGCAGCCATGAGTTCCTTGAGGAATGTCATGTTCTGCAGGTCACAGGGATTTATCAGTGGGCTGCAAGTTGTAAGGAGACTTCATTTTAGTCAAATAAGATACTTTGTATGACTTAAGTCCTTTTAACTTTATTAAGACTTGTTTATGGCCCACATATGACCTATCTTAGTGAATATTTCCTGTACACTTGAAAAGAATGAAAATTCTGTCACTGTTGAGTGGAATGTTCTATAAATATCAGATAGGTCAAGCAGGTTGACAGTGTTGTTTAAGTCTCCCATATCCTTACTGATTTTATGTCTACTTGTTCTATCATTTATTGAGAGAGGGATATAAAAATCTCTGATTATCATTGTGAATATGTCTATTATTTCTCTTTGCAATTCTACCAGATGCTGCTTGATAGATTTAATTTATTTATTAATTAATTTATTTTTTAAGTAGGCTCCATGCCCAGCATGAAGTCCAACATGGGGCTTGAAATCACAACCCTGAGATCAAAAACTGAGCTGAGACCAAGAGTCAGACACTTAACCAACTGAGCCACCCAGGCACCCCAAATTTTAAAACTCTTTTATTAGATGTATGAACACTTAAGATTGTGAGTTCTTCTTGATAAATTGACCCCTTTATCATTATGAAATGGGCTTCTTTCTCAAAGGTCATGTCATTTTCTCTGAAATCTATTTTGATATTGGGGCACCTGGGTGGCTCAGTCGTTAAGCATCTGCCTTCGGCTCAGGTCATGATCCCAGGGTCCTGGGATTGAGCCCCGCATCAGGCTCCCTGCTCAGCGGGAAGCCTGCTTCTCCCTCTCCCACTCCCCCTGCTTGTGTTCCCTCTATCGCTGTCTCTCTCTCTGTCAAACAAATAAATAAAAAATCTTTAAAAAAAAATTGTGCTTGTGAAATCTACTTTGATATTAATGCATGCCTGTGGTGGTGAATTCTTTCAAATTTGTATGTCTAAACTGTCTTTATTTTACTTTCATTTTTGAGAGAGATTATTTCTGGGTACAGAATTCTAGGTTAATTGTTCTTTTCTTTCATTACTTTAAAGATCATGCTCCACTGTCTTCTGGTTCAAATTGTTTCTGTTGAGAAATCTACTGTCATGATTAGTTTTTTCCTCTGTACATAATTTAATACAACCCCCACCCTTCTGGTTGCATTTAAGATTTTATCTTTGTCATTGGTCTTGAGCAATTTGAGTATGATGTGCCTTAGTGATTTTTATCCATATTTCTTGTTTTGGCATTTGGTTTTTTCTTTTTTAGCTTCATGTGTCTGTGGGCTTATAGTTTTCATCAAATATGGAAGTTTTCAGTCATTATTTTCTCAAATACTTTTTCTGCTTCTCACTTTTGAGAATTCCAATTACATGTATACTATTCTACTTGAAGATGTTCATCTTCTTTTTAGTGCTTTATTTTAGATGGTTTCTACTTCTGTTTCTTCAACTTTACTAATCTTTTCTTCACTAAAGCCTAATCTCCATTAATACCATCAGAATACAGTCAATTCTCATTATCCATGGATTCTGTATTTGCAAATTCACTAGTCAGTAAAATTTATTTGTAACCTCAAAATCAATTCTCATTGCACTTTCATGGTCATTCTTGGACATGAGCAGAATTGCAAAAAAAAAACTAGTTTCCCAATGAAGGCATATATTCACAACTGAGGTGGAATGATGCAAAACCCTGTCTTCTTGTTTCAGCTCTCATACTGTAAACAAGTCTTTTTTTCCAGTTCATTTAATGCCACACTTCCTACATTTTTGCACTTTTTGTTGGTGATTCCAGCATTCAAGATGCCCCCAAGAATAGTCCTAAAGTGCTGTGCAATGTTCCTAAGCACAAAAACATTATACTGTGCCTTACAGAAAAAATATATGTGATAGATGAGCTTCATTCAGGCACAACATATGGTGCTGCTGGCCTTGAATTCATTGTGACTGGTCAGTGAAAGATTTATGATCAGAGACTCATAAGAACCCAATCCCATGTTTTCCCTGGGAGCAATTGTTAATTATTTACTAATCCAGTGTTTATAACAACTCTATAGATCCTAACTACCAAAATAACACGAAACAACTGTATTCTTCATCTCAGACATAATTTCATCTACTTGAAGTTTCCATCTCTAAAGTTTGATTTGGGAATTTTTTATAGCATCCATTTCTTTATTTAACATGTTCAATCATCCTCCTAGCTTCCTAAACATATATAATACACTTATAATAACAGTTTTCATATTTTTTCTACTAATTCTATCTTCTGTGTCATTTCTGGGTCAGTTACTATTAATTTTTCTCCACATATGGGCTGTATTTTCCTGCTTCTTTGCATATCTGGAACATTTTTATTAGATGTAAGACTGTGAATTTTACCTTTTTGGGTGGTTGATATATTTGTGTCCCCATAGATATCCTTGAGCTCTGTTCTGGGATATAGTTAAGTTACAAATGTATCAGCCAGTTTGATCCTTCAGAGTCTTGTTTTAAAGCTTTGCATAACATAGCTTAAAAGCTTAAAAGCAAGACTTGAAAGGATCAAACTGTTTCCAAGTAACTTAATATATTCAGAATACTCAGAATAATAATATTTTTCATCAAGTCCTCAGTATCCATGTATTTGAAGTTCTGAGCTAAACATTGTGAAGAACACAATAATCCCTGCTTTCTATGGCTTTAGATGAAAGATTCATTTTGCAACATCACTATACAAATTTAGATTACTGAAAGTTGAACATTAAACTAGCCTAATCCCTTGTTTTACAAATAAGGAAAGTGACTCATAAAAGTTAAATGACACGCCCAAGGTACCGTAGCTGGTTATTGGCAGGGCTGAGAAAGAATCCTGGGACTAATTTCCAGTGTTATTTTTCCTTCTATATAAATGCTCTTTTCACTCTAATTGTGTCTGTGTTATATTATTAGTGGGCTGCACATCTATCTGGGTAAAATGCCAAGTACATATGTCAGGGTCCCAACACGAAGCAGACAGAACTAAAAGTTTACAGAGCTAAAAGAATTTTATTAAAGAGAGTCTAGTAAAGAGAACATTCTCAGAGATGTACACAAGGTCAAGAAAACCAATAGAATGTGGTGACTGCAGTTGTGGGGATCTCATAGCACCACTAGGGCTATGGGGCTAAAACAACAGTACAGACCTCTACAGCAAGAGCTATAGCCATAGAAGAAAAGCCCACAGACAGCATCTGGGGATGTAGAAGAACATTGCCACTTTGTCCAGGAGAGAGCAGGAGAATGAAAACCCACCTTCTATCTCTTCCCAATCTCTAACCTTCCACTGGGGTTTCTCACTGCCAAACCCAACAGAAACCAGAGGGAAAAGGAGTCCATAGAGGCCAGTCTCCTGGGGCAGAAAGAAGAGAAAATTAGACAGTAAGTCTGAAGGAGAAAGGAGAAGAATATTATACCAAATTTCCTTTTACATAAGCATATAAAAAAAAAATCTGTGGTCACAGAAATGTCAAGGAGATTGGAAATACCAACCAATCATTTGAGGACAGTCAAAAACGTTTTGGAAACCATCTCTACTTTTAATGTTTTCATAAGCCCTTTACCTTAATTGTTCTTTTTCATTTTTTAACTACAAAAGAAATGTCTATGTTAGTAATTTTTCATTAAGAAGATACAGCTAATGAAGTAAAATGACAAGAAGATTCAATAGGTATTTGTATTCCCAGGAGACCTAACATTTTTTCACATTCACCAGGAAGGATCTTTTAATTTATTAAAGAATGTCTTTCTTGATAGGATTAAAAATCGATTCAAAGTGTCATCATTGAGCACTCAGAACAATTTACTTAGGTTTGTCATTCAGATTTTAAAATGCCACTGTCCTATTTGTTTGAAATCTCAGGTTGAGGAAATATAAACTGCACAAAGACAGAGTAAACATATATACTGTCATCCAGATCCTAGGGGACTCACACTTTATACCTCATAAGCTAATAGTTTTATTTCACCTTTGACTTGGTATTCTCTGATCAAAAACAATTTGTGGTATCAAGAAGGTTGTAGGTTGGGGTGATTTGCTATTCCTATCTATTCTCAGAAACGCTTCAAACATAATATCAATCCAGGGCGCCTGGCTGGTTCAGTCAATAGAGCATGCGACTCTTGATCTTGGGGTCATGAGTTCAAGCCCCATGTTGGGCATAGAGCGTACTTAAAAAAAACATCTGGAAAACTTGATGTCTATCCTTTAGAGTTTCAGATTGCAGAGTAATACGCTCAGGTTTTTCAAAATAAAATTGTTGCAGAATTATCACACAAACATGTCCTGTGTTAATTGCTTATCCCTTGGAGGCTTTTTAAATGGCTATATCATGGTGAATTATGCTGGCAATAGAAAGATGGTTCATTTATAAAGTTCATATAAATGATGCATTGGGAAGGGTTTTTTGTTCTGGTTGATAAAAGTTAATCAAATACAAGATGGCATAGAGCAGTTCAGCATAAATCTTCCACAGAGCACTGCTTACATATCCCATCTCCCAGGTAGGGAGAACATTTATCTGACTCTTTTCTAAACCGTCCCAATAAATCTTTGATTAGGAGAATCCTATCAAAGTGGCTGACTAATGACTTGTTTTCCAGAACTCTTTTAGTAAATGTATTATAAATAGCATTTGAACTCTTCAATAGCCTGAAAACAGAGACATTTAAAACTTAAGTGAGAACCACAAATGAGTCAAAGCAGGAAAGGGTTTCCTCAAATGCAGTTTTCTCTTGATACCAGAGAACCTGCCACAAGGCAAAGGGAAAGAAACATAGCAAGTTCAGGTTCCACAATGCTCTCAAACTACTAGATTTCAGCTGCTTTAAGACCTAGGTTGAAGAGCAGATTTATTAGTGGTAGTGCCTAGAAGATCAGTAGCAAAAACTCTATTACTACTAATTTCGGGTACTGTCCAAAGTCTGAGACTAAGCACTAATTTCAAATGTAACTTTCTCTTCCTCAGTTGATATCCCTCAAAAGGAAACTGAAGCTCTCTGTGTGGAGGTAGCTTAACTCAGCGGGAGCCAATGGCTCCTATTTGAAGGTAATAATGTATACCTCCACACACCAGTTTGTGCCTTGGGCAAGTGGGCCTTGGCCATACTTTGGTGCCTGACCAAGTGATGTCAAATTACTCATGCTTTAAAAATTGCCCAGTGGGTATTTTGACATAATGGGTGCCCTTTTCATATGACCATATGAATTGAACTAGGTGCATGATGCCGAGAGATATTTTGATATCTACTTCTTAGCATTTTGTTTTTTTGGACTAGAAATCTATATGACTGTTGCTTGTCACAATGCCTGGCAATCAAGACCTATGTGTCCACTTCTTTTTGCACTCCTTCATGATTCTAATGCTGGGTCCAAATACTCCAAGTGTGTTTGTTTATTTGTTTGTTTTTATTATAGTAGCTACCACTTATCGAAGGTTTTCTGTGTGCTTAGGATATATTTCTCATCTATTATACTGAAGCCATACAAAAAGTCTTTGGGCTGGGTACCAGTCATTCTAATGGTGAGTAAACCAAGATTTAGAGGGCTTAAGGAACCTAACTGAGGTCATATTATCTGTAAGTGACTGACGGAATCTGAACTCAGTTTTGTCTAAATTTGAAACCCATGTTCTTTCCATTGCTTATTTCTTATTAAACTGATAAAGGGGGCGCCTGGTGGCTCAGTCAGTTAAGCGTCTGCTTTCGGCTCAGGTCATAGTCCCAGGGTCCTGGGATGGAGGCCCGCGTCAGGCTCCTTGCTCAGCAGGGAGTCTGCTTCTCCCTCTCCCTCTGCCACCCTTTCCCTGCTTGTATTCTCTCTTTCTCTCTCTCTCTCTGTCAAATAAATAAATAAAATCTTTTAAAAAAATAAATAAACTGATAAAGGGACTAGGTGTTAAGACTTCTGATTCGGGATATAACAAAGTGCGATAATTAAAGATTCTCACCTACAAGACTGAAATTTAGGGAGATCAATCAAATGCTTATTTTAAAAACCTGAAAATTTCAGATTTACTTTTATTCCTTAGGTCTGATGGAAATAGACTACGTGCAATTACAATTCCTAATCTGTGGATTCAAAAAAGATGGTGCCAATATGTAACTCTAAGATGGCACAAAGATATTCTTACCCAGGGTGTAGTCCCACCTAACCATTGTGATTGTTTGTTTATTTGTTTAAAGTGCAAGAAAAAATTAACAAGACATTAAATCTTCTTAGCAACTGTACTTCATTTTAAGTCCCTTTCTTTGCATATAATTTATTTAATTAAAAAAAAAAAACACAGTCCTTGCATTTTGAGGACTAACTACAAAGGAAAGGAGCTAACAGGTCATGATAATAAAGTGAAATACCCTTATGTTTGTATTGTATGGCTTTACTGCTAATAAAAAAACAAATAACATTACTTACCTATTGTATTTACAGAGGTTCTATATATCTTTAAAAAGCAGGGTAACATTTCTCCACTTTCCTCTCTCCCATTGCATTTAATTAAAATGTGATCTTTTCTAAATTGACTGAGTCACTTGGCTCTGCTGTGTATATTTCAGGCTCCACACATAAATTCTTGACCAGATTTCCATTTGGGGAGGATTAACCATTTTGCAATCTAATTTCCTTCCAGCAGAATGCCTCTGGTCCTTTGTCAATATTCAGGCAGAAAAAAAATGAGATCTCCAAGGGTCTAGCACTCTCCATACAGATGAACTTCCAGGTTAATCTTCTTGATTACTTTCTCCTCCCCACCCCACCATCTCCACCAGGAGAGGTTGCATATGGACAATTTCTCTTCAGATGGATAAGGATTGCATACTATCAACCCCAGTGAGTCCAGCCTTTGCCACACATGGCTAATGCCAAATTTCATCAAACAAATTCAAATCTCTTGGCCAGAATTGTAGTCCAAGGGATTTTTCTGTTGGACAAGAATCTGGGCTAGTGATTTCAAATTTCAATCTCATTGGTTTCAGGTGCCATGACTATTAGTGTTGGAAAACTTTTAGAGATCATTTAGATCACTGCCCTCATTTTTTAAACAATGACACTGAAATCCAGACAGGTGAAATTTAAATGTCATAAGCGGTTTAAGGATAAAACCTGGACCACAGTCCTGGTAATACATGTCCAATCATTTCTCTACATAATAGCGCTGCCTCATACACATGACTTTTCTCATTTAAAAAAAATTATATTCACTTTTGATTCACTGAGGTAAATTAACTGAATAATTATTCTTATATTTCATCTTACTAAAACACATTTTTCCACTTCTTAATACCTCTAAAATAGTGATGAGTCTTAGAGGCCCTGATTATCTTAATGCTGCTGATAGCCTGGTATCAGTAAAGATATGTCATTACTCATTCATACACAAATTTGGTTGATATTCTGGTGGTATAACTGGACAAACACAACCCCTTGACACTTGACTGAAAAAGTTCTGTAAGAACTTTTGAGGAATTAATATAAGACAGTTTGTTAATATAAGACAAGATATTTCTCTGATAATATCAAGAAATATACAGCATCAAAACTTGTGTATGTGTAGCTTGAATAAAAATCCCCCAAACAGTGAAGTGCTCTTGAAAGAACCATTACATCAACATTGCTCTTAGTAACACAGAGAACCACACTGTGGAAAAGCACAGGCCTCAACAGAGGAGCCGAAATATGATTCAAAATAGTCAGAATCCATGAAGCTTTAGGAGTATCTTAACTAATATACTTAGTGTATATATTCCATTTTATATATGTATGAGAGTGCTGTATAAACAAAATTTTCTAAAATAAATTAAAGTTATTTTCAATAAATTTAAAATAGAAATGTAAATCACAGTTCAATTTTTCAGTGTTTTTTTTTTTTAAATTTTTTACTGGTAAATAGAATAATGATGTATTTTATAATTAATGGCAACTTGGATTTAATAAAAATAATGTGTATATTTACTTTTTAAAAAAGACTTATTTAATTATTTGAGAGAGAGAGAGCACTGGGGGGGAGGGGGCAATGATGTAATAAAAATAATGCCTATAGGAAAAGCATATCACAACATGGAGGTGGGGAACAGTGAAGGAAGGAGCAAACTGGAGTCTGGAAGATCAACAAGAAGGTAATTCTGAGTACAAGACTAGGGCACAGGTACCAGCAATAGAGGAGAAAGAAGAAGATACATGATGATTCCCATGTATACATTCCAGGTGACTAAAAAATCATAGCATCATTGATAAAGAAATGAGAGAACTAAGACAGGTTGCTGAAAAATTAAGGAAGACTATTTACTAAAATAGAAAAGCCTCGTGAGTAAGAGTTTCAAAGGTCTCTGAAAAAAAATCCTTCAATTTCTAGATGATTATTATTGTTATTATTATTTTTATAAAGAGAGAAAGAGAAAGCACCTGCATGGGGAGAGAGGAGCAGAGGGAGAAGGAGAGGGAGAGAGAGAATCCACGCTGGGCGTGGAGCCTGATGTGGGGCTGCATCTTACGACCCTGAGATCATGACCTGAGCTGAAATCAAGAGTCAGCACTTAACTGACTGAACCACACAGGCGCCCCTCTAGATAATTAATTCTTAAAACAAAAGCAGTATTATATTTTATAAAAGAAACCAACAAGCTCAGGATGGCCAGAGGAAATGTTGCTGATTAGCCTAAGCAGGATAACCATTTCATAAATGTTAAAGAAATGAGAAATAAAAATGTAAAACACTGGCTCACTCTATCTGCTCTACTTTATGCCAAAGCCTTGACTGTATATTTGTTTTTCTCTCAATGGAATATACTGTAATCTCATCTTATGTTGAGTGTGAATCTAGTATTCTCCTAAAGTAATGGGAAGTTGCATTTCATCTCAACATAGGGCAGGCAAGAGTTCAGTAGGATCAAGCATGCTGCCAGGGACCTGGAAGGGGACCACCCCGTGATGGAGAGCAGGTATTGGGGTCTGAGAGAGGTGAGGAAAGGAGATTCGGCTGCAGCACTAGCAGGAATCCCAGCCTGAGACCCCAGTAGATGGCAGGAAAGACGATGAGCAGGTAGATAGTGCCAGTTAATGTCAAGCCAGAAAAGTGTAGCATCAGCAGGTCAGAAACAAAGAGAATTCCCCAGGCAAGCAGGGAGCCTCAGAAGTCTGCCAGCAGATGGAAGGGGCTCGAATTCCTTGGTGGAGAATGCACTACCTAGATGAGCCATAGTAAAACTACAGCATGACTTAAATTACAGGTATCAGGTAGGCTGAGACTCAGGCACACAGAGGGAAATAAGGATCCAGCTTCAGAAGAGAAGCACCAAACTTCTGGAATAAGACGGCTATAAATACTGGAGTACAAGGCATTGGAACTCTGCATAAAACAGGAAGATTATCCTGTTTTCAAGGAACCTATCATGTAATGGAAACTCCTACCTAATAGGATCAAGCTGTTTAATCTCCCCAAACCTCCGTTTCCTTGCCTATAACATGGGGACAGTTATATTTCCCTCCTGCTAGCTGTAAGATATATTGTTCAGTGAAAAAGAAAATCACAAAATTATATTTATTCTGTGATTTCATTTATATTAAAAATCTACATCCAAGCTTTTGTGTGAACATATGTACACACACATACACACAGTCACACGCACACAGGATCTGGAAGGAAACACAGTCCAGCGCTATTAATGGTAACCATGGAGAAGAGAACGGGAGGGGTGACTTCAGTTTTATTATAAACAGTTCTGTTCTTTAAATATTTTGCAATATGCACGCATTAATATATGACTTTTCAAAGAAAACACATCTTAAAATATCTAGCTCAGAGGATTATTGTGAGGTTTCAACAACATCATGTTTGTTCCTGAGGTGTGAAACACAGGGACAGTCACAGAAGTAGACCTGCACAAATGACAGTACTTTTGCCATTGTCACCGCTGCAGCTGCCGTTAGAGGGGGAAACGGGAGAGGTCCCCCAAATCCTTAAGAACACAGCAAAAGGAAAATAAAGGCAGAGGCACAGTTAGGAGCATAAACAAGCTATATTTAGACATCTGCACGGAGAGGACTGTGAAGTGACTGACGTGTGGTAAGCAGGACGGAGTCCACCTGGGAAAGTTCCATGGCAATGAAGCAGATTGAGCAGAATTCCGAGGGCGGGAAGAGACGTGGTTTACCAGCACCGCGTGGCATGAGAATTATCAGAGTGGGTTGGAGGAGCTAAAGATCTCAGGCTGCCAACACATTTAAGTCCACTTTCGGGTTCAAACCATGTCAGAGCCTTTCTCTTCTGGGATGAAAAAATCCAGCAGGCAGTGAGAGACATTGGATAGAGGTCTTCCAGGGGCAGGTATAAGGAAGAGAGAGAAATGTGGATGGATTTAGAGAGGTTGCCATCTTTCCCCAGGTGCTCTGAGAAGAACCAGGCCAGCATTGCAGGAGGTTAGCCAACAGGAGAGGAGATGAGTGCCCCAGCTGCTAGAGCACCTTGTACAAGATACCCATTCACTGGGGCTTTGTTTATGTGAGGTCAAAATACTTCATCCAAGTCCACCACACTTCCATTTCCCTCATGGGGCTCGTAGCTATCTGGGACCATGCTGCCCCCAACTGCCTGCTCAGCAGGGAACTTCATGTGTGCCCTAGTGGGCCTCATTGCCAATTCTTTCTGCTTTCTTAGAGCAGCTCTTCTGGGCAAGCCTAATGTGGTGTTGTGGACTGCCTGTTTGTGTCCCCCACAAATTCACATGTTGAATCCCCAACCCCCAATGGGAAGGTAATAGGAGATGTGGCCTTTGGGAGGTAATCAAGCTATGTATCAGAGTTTTCATAAGAAACAGAACAAAAAGATTAGAGAGAGAGAGAGAGAGATGGAAAGAGAGAGAGATTTATTATAGGAAATGGCTCACATTATTGTGGAGGCCAAGTCCATAATCTGCTGTCTAGAAAATCAGGGGAGCCTGTGGTATAATTCAGTCTAAGTTCAAAGGCCTGAGAACCGGGAGCACCAATGTCCGAGCGCAGAAGATGGACATCTTGGTTCAGGTGGAGAGTGAATTTGCCCTTTCTCAGCCTTTTTGCTCTATTCAGGCCCTCAAGAGATTTGATGATATTCATTGGCATTGGTGAGACTACTCTTCTTTACTCAGTCTATCAATTCAAATGCTGGTCTCTTCCAGAAACATCCTCACAGACACACTGAGAAATAATGTTTTACCAGCTATCTGAGCATCCCTTAACCCAATCAAATTAACACATCATAGGGCACAAGGGTAGAGTCCTCGTGTTGAGGTTAGTGCTCTTAGAAGAAGAACCATGAGAGTACTTATTTCCTCTCTCTCTTGGCCATGTGAGGACACAGCAAGAGACAGCCATTGGCAAACTAGGATGTGGGTTCTCACCAGACACTGAATCTGCTTGCAACTTGATCTAGAACCTCTCAGAACTGCAAGAAATGGTTTTTTGTTGTTTAAGCCACCTGGTCCCTGGTAATTTGTTATTGCAGCCCCAGCATACTAGGATGTGGTGAGTATGGGTTTCTGTTCCTGATCATTCACAAGGGTCTTTGAGTTTGTACCACCATCCTCAGGACCACTGGCCAAGCTTTTGTGACCTACCACCTAGGACACCAGCACAATCACTAGCAAACTTATAGTCAAGGCTCCCTGGTTCTCCTAAGCCTGTCCAAAATGTTGCTCCCTTTCTTGGTCATCAGAGAGCCCTACTGAGAAATGAGCTCATGCAGCTTTTTATTCACACTTTCTTCCTTGGAGCACAGGCTGTCCCATGGCTTTCTTTCCCCCAGACTCTCCCATCTTACCCTCATGACTTCTCACTTTGCAGTTTCCAGGTCACTGGCAGCTTCTCCCTGTGTCAGCACACTGAGCTTCTCATGCAATGTGCATCTCAGGGGTGCCCATTCATCCATAGGATCCACATTGGGTCACTCCACTGGCTGGTGCTAGGTGCATTCCTCAGTACACTGAGCTCCTCTTGGCCAACAGCAGCATAGTCATTGAGAACCCATCCCAGCAGACTGCCCAGCACTCTTTGAAGCCAGGCTTTGACTTTTTCTACCTCAGTGTACCAACGCCCATCAAGCCCTCATGTAGGGCTTAGGAAGAAGATGAGCGGAAAGGTGGAAAAATGCCTGTGAGAGCAGGGATTCTGCAGTCCCAATCTCAGGTCATGTAAACCAAGACTTAGCACAATCTGTGAGGCAAGAAACCCTCAAGATGAGGATACACAGCTGAGGCCAGCCAGACACGCCACAGACTAATAACATGGGAAGGAAGCAAGTATGCACCAAGCAGTGACTTACAGGGAAGCTTAGGGCATGAGAATGGGACCCCAGAGGCAGGGCTTTGGTGAGAAGGAAGGTGATTTGGGCTTCTGTACTATTACATCCTAAGTAAGGAAAGTTAACTTCCTTAATGTCGGCTCTCTCATGCCTGACACTGAGGAATACGGGGCCCTGTAGCGCTTTGCTTGGGCTGCCATAACAAAATACCCACTGAGGACTGAAACAATAGAAATTTACCTTCTCACAGTTCTGGAGGCTGGAAGTCCAAAATCAAGATGCCAGCAATGGGTTTCATTTTGTGTGTGTGTGTGTGTGCGCGCGTGTGTGTGTGAAAACCTTGTATTCTTCATGATTCAAGCTTATTTCTAGAAGATGTAGCATTTTTATTAATGCTTTGGATTAGCCTTTGAGCTGTATTAAAAGATGGAGGGATGAACTTGTTACTTTACTAAAGTTCAACAAAGCAGATTCAAGTCAAAGATTAAATCATAGGTATTTCTCATCACACCAGAAACCGACTTCCGGTACTAGGTGCTGGAGGCAGAACTCTGACAGGCAACTGCCTCAGGTCAGGAAGGGGGAAGAGCATACCTGGAGGGCAGAGGACCTGGAAGTTTCCACAGCCTGATTCTACCCATTTGCTAAATAAACTCCCCTAGAAAACAAGGTCGATGAATTACAATATTGCCCAGGTCTCCTACTTGTGTCTTCCTAACCATCTCACAAAGTAAATTACTACCCTGAATATAGAGTATGCAATTTGGGTCAGACAAGCAAATTCTAGATCAATCAGGGTTTCAGACCACTCCCATCTGAAGAATCTAGGACCCCAATCTCCATTTGGAACATTCCTTGTCATCCCTACAGAACAAGAGCCCAGATGCATGATTTAGAGAGAGAAAACCTATGGCATAAAGGGAAGCAACTGCAGACCACAGATTAAGCATGCTGCCGAGGGCTGTCAACATCCTCAATGTGAAGGTCCTACCCCTCTTTCCACTAGTAAGCAGTGGGAGCACTATAGGCTGGAGTCCTAGCCCAGATCTGCCCCTCTCAAGGTTCAGAAAAGCTTGAGTCCTGGTTAGCAGCCCTACTGTCACATGTTGTAAGTATCCAAGAGATGTAAATAATAAATAAGACTGCATGGTTTTGAAGGTAGATGCAACGTACTTCCTGGTTTGCAGTATGGAGAAAATGATCACCCATCACTGGGTGCCAGAAACTGCAATCATCCACACAGTGCTATAGCATGCAACGTCAGCTCAGAAAGCACCTCCCTCTCCTTAGTCACAGACAGACAGGTAATGGTAGCACAAGGGTTTATTAAGCTGGGCCCATGGTGCTTTTGATGTATAAAGCCCGAACGTTCTGCCAATTCTTCTTGAGCAATGACACCAGGAAAGTGACAGCTAAGTGGATGTTGTACACAAGCTCATCATCTGTCATCCTCACGTGGCCAACAACCATTGCCAAACGCAGCACCTTCTTCATCTGGAATCTGATCGTGGACTTCATCTACTTTGGCCACCATGTTCTCATTGTGGGTCAGCAAGGAAGGGAACTTGCCAGCCTTACTCAGGCCCAGGCCCAGGATTCGTGGGATCTGCTTAATCAGAGATTCTGAAGCCAAAAATCCATCATACTTCTTGGCCAACTTCTTGACTAATTTTTTATTCTTGTTGAGTTTTTTCAGCGCCTCGATGTCCATGTAGGCAAAATCCACAGTTTGGCCTCATCACAGTGCTGCTGGTCTCCCAAAACACATATGGGGAACTTGGGGTGAGGAGTGCACTTAAGCCTGACAGTGTCCAAGAAGCATTTGTCCTTCTGAGCGTCCTAGTTCTTCAAGCTGATCTGCAGCTCCGCCATATCCAAAAACTTCTGGCTTTTGCACTGGTTGCATGCAGGACTTCCCACACTGCCTTGTACACGGTGTCATAGGAGACTTTGCTGCTCATGGTACCGCACGCCATAATGATGGGAAAAGAGACAACATAGGTTTCATTCTGAGACCTCTTCTCTTGGCTCATTCAAAGCCATCATCTAGCTGCATGCTCCCATGGCCTTTCCTTCGTGTGTACGCAGAGAGAGGGAAAGAGGGACCAAGCACAGGTGTCTTTTCTTATAAAGGCACTGATCCTGTTGGATCAGGGTCTACCCCTATAACCCCATTTAACCCTAATTTTGTTCCTTAAAAGCACCATCTCCAAATACGGCCACACTGGGCATTAGGACTTCAAGGTATGAATTTGGGAAAGATGCCAAGGGACACAAACATTCAGTTCATAATAGGCCCCTAAATAGGATGGGCTTTCCCAGGAACTTATAAGCAATATTTGAGAATGCCTATAGGAAATTTAGAACTCTGATTTGATTATTAACATAATATATAATACTTGCTTTAATAATACAATGATAAGACTTTCCATGGAATATAAGGGAAAAGAAGACAGACCATTCATGTTGGGACACTTTCCTTAGGAAAAGGAATGCAGCTACTCCGCAGCTCTTTCCTCATAAGATCACAAGTCTGTTTGGATTTCTTATGAAACACAATGAAAGGATAAGCCAGCAATTGTTTACAACCAGGAAAGTACCACCCTTACAGGAGGTAGAGAGCAATGTGTGGCTGTGTTTTAGATTGTCATGACAACTGCAGAGCACCATTTATAGGCTTAATGTCCATAATGCAAGGGATGGTCCCACAGATTGAAGAATAGTGTTATCCAAACATCAATCAGTTTAGTCTAAATTTACCTAAGTCTCTGAGGAGTACCTGAGGCCCTGGGTCACAGTTATTTGTCTATTCATCTACTCATACATACATTTATTAAATTCCTACTAAGTATAGAAAAGCTGGGATAAACCAACATGAGTAATACATGGAGCTTGCTCTCAGGGAACTCATACTCTACATGCACAATTAAATATGATTTTTTTGATATGCTCTGTAGTAGTTGTATAAGTAGAGCAATAAGACAGTGATTAATTCAAACTGGGTAAGAATAGAGAGAAGAGCATCAGAGAAAATATATTCAAGCTAGGATAGAAAGAATGATTCGAATACCAGTAAGTTACCATTGCAGAAGTGAGGGAGAAGGCAATTCAGCTGGAAGGAGCAAGCAACACAAAGGCATGGAGGCATGAAAGGATATGGTGTGTGTCATGTAGCACAGGATATGAAACATAATTTTGGTAGGTGAGACTGGAAAGACAGGTTGTGAAGAATTGTGAAAATCCTTGTAAGTCATTCTAAGAAGTTGGATTTCAATCTGTAGGAAAGGGAGACCTATCAAAGAATCCAATCCAGAGAAACGACATAATTATTTAGGACTTAAAAAACAGCTCACAACAGGGAAGGGAATAAAAAGAGGAAGACTATTTGAGGACATTGCATAGTGCAGAGGAGAAAAGATAAAGACAGTGGGAAAGGAGAAAGTAGAATCCAGCAAATAGAGATAGGTATTTCAGAGCTGGAGTCGACACACTCCCTGTACTGTTGGGAAGTTAATTAAAAACAGTCGGGGTGGTTTTACCAGGTTTCTGTGACACCAGTTAAAAGTAAAATTTAGTGAAATGACTCTTTCCAATATTAGCATATTATGGACTTAAAGAAGACCAAATGGGGAAAGAAAAACAGAAAGCAATTTATTGTGACAAAAACTACATGATCTTGTGTTAATTATGGATAAATCTATATTTACTTAATCAGCTATGAGCTTACCCTTCTACGTTTCCCTGAAGAACTGTTCATGTAAAATCATCTACCGTGTTCCCAACATGCCAGCGGGCTTTAGAGGTAAGTTCTCTCTCAAGGTAAGGAGTTTTCAACACACAGTGATACCTCTAAAATTTCTTTCTCTAGCAATTTGGTCTTCCACTGACTTGTTATTTTGTTTTCCTATAATCAGGACATTGCCCATCTGTCCAATAATGCTTTAGCCTGAACAATATGGATGGGACGGGTGACAAGGGAAAAAGCCAGCCGTATGATATTGCTGCTGCTTTAATCTTTACAAAGCTTAAATATGAGGGTCTCAATGTCCCCAGTAATCTTAACTCACAGAATGGACTATCAGACTTTTCCCAGACAGGAAGTGACCTTGCTTTTCCTCCTTTCGATGCACCACTGTTCACTTGAAGATTTGGGAAAGGTCATTGGACTGGGTTCTAGCATTGGCTCTGTGTTCACTAACTTCCAAGAATGCTGACCAGATTCTCAAAATCTACTCGGCTTATTAGAGATGCTGTTGCCCTTTGGGGCCAGCTAATTCAGCATGTCACGTCGAGGCAAAGGATTTCCAGACTTGTTGGATTATGGCTTCTGGCAACGGGTGCCGCTGGCTCTGTTGCTGTTTTGATTCCCTGTTGTTTCTGAACTTTCAGAAAGGAAGTCAGTGGGAGTCAAACATATTTGGTTTTTATTACACCATTTCCATATAATCTTACTCTGTAATTGTTTAAATACAATGCTCATGTTATTAAAGAAGAAAATAAACGCAATTCAATTGTGGTTGTATATAATTACATTTAGAGTCGTAACTGATAACACGGAAGAGTTTCAACTTCAATACTTTCCAGTTAGGCAAAAGGCAAGGTAATTATATTAGTGTTATATTGTGTAATTCTAGAATTTTGCAACTAGGATTTTACTGCCTTTAGTCCAGGAATATTTCTTACCTACGCAAGTATCTCATGCATGCCATTAAACGCATGCTAGTGTCCTTAAACACTTACCTAGTCCAGGGTTACAAAACAATAAGCCATCTTTACAATGACTAGCCTTTATTGAGAACTTACTATGGCTAGTTATAGTGTTGAGTGCTTTAAATGTATTAACTCATGTAATCTTCACGCCTGTAAGGGTGCTACCATCATTACTCTTCCTATTGTTCCAATAAGCTACAGATGCAAGGAAATTTTTCCAAGGTAACAAAGCTCATAGGTAGGAGAACTGGGGTTCTTATTCCAGAGTCTGTACTCTTAACCACCAAGGAAAAACTTTTGTTGTTTAAAATATGTACACACATAGGAAAAAGTCATGAAGAGTCATATCGGCATTTTCCAGAGATGGGATTTCACATGGTTTTAATTATTTTTAATTTTTTTTTATTTTGAGATAAGTCTAAATCTTTCTACAACAGAAGTGTTGTAGAAAGACTACTATGCAGACTTCCCATATAGTCTTTGCCATGCTTCTCCTAATGTTAATATCCTACATAATCTGAATACAATTTTTGAAACCAGGAAATTAATATTGGTACGTACTATAAGCTAAAGTACAGATCTTATTCAAATTTCACCAATTTTTCCACTGATGTCCTTTTTCTGTTCCAGGACCCAAACCAGGATCCTACATTGCATTTAATCATCATGTTTTCTTAGTTTTCTCCAATCTGTGACAGTTCCCCAGTCTTAACTTTCCTGACCTTGACACTTTTGAAGACTGCTGGTCAATGGTTTGGCAGAATGTTTGTCGATTTGGGTTTTACTAATATTTTCTCATAATTAAACTGAAGTTATGCATTTTGGGCAAGGCTATCACAGAATTGGTATCCTCTGCATCATAATATAGTATACCTGATGTTGAAAGATCTTAATTATGATGATATTAACATTAATAATTTTAAGTTGGTGTTTGCTAATTTTCTCCCTGTTTTCCCTTTGTATTTAATAAATATATTGTGTAAGACCTTTTGAGATTATGCACATGCCCTGCTTCTCCTAAAACTTTTACCTGCTAATTTAGCAACCATCCATGGATTGTGCCTACAATTACTACCATGGGGATTACCTAATAAAGTTTGTATTTCCTTCGCCTCTTCTACATTGATGAATTGGAATTCTTCTGTAAGAAAGAGTTACCTCTCTTCTCCCCCATTTTTCTACTTGTCTGATTATTTATTTATATCAATATGGGCTTGTAAATATTCATTTTATTCTATTGGTTATAAATCAATACTCTCATCTATTTTGTTCCAGGTTTGGCCACCAGGAGCTCCTTTAGTGTGAGTCCTGTCCTTTCAACATAATCCATTCTTTTTCAATCACTTCCTTATTTTCTGGTACAAAAAGATATTCTAAGATCTTGTATTTTCCCTAACCCAGTATGGGAATCAACTATTTCTCCAGAGACCTGTTTTTTTTCAATTGGAGAATGGTATTTAGAAACCAAGGTCTGGGCACTAGGTATGCTCATTGCTACTGGGTTCGCCTTTCTTCTAGGCACACTCAGTGGACATGTTAAAAAATCTATGTATGTACAGTCAACCACATATACACACACATCTATATTTATCTCTGTAACTATCTGTAAAACTATATTAAAAACCACAGGTTCATACTGATGACTCCAATTTCAATTCAACACCACAGCGTTCATTTTAGCCTTTTCCTATTCCTCATTTGTAACATTTTTTTCCGACCGTAAGAAATGTGGTTTTAATTATCTACAATATGTTTTACTTATTTGTGCAATCCTAGTACACCCAAAAAGCAGTCTCAGAATTGCTAACCCATATTGCTACAAGAAAAAATAATTACTAATGAGAAGACAGCATGTGTATACAATTCTTTTGGTCTTTTGCTTTAAAAATACTCTTTTCCAAAATAGGTTAGTTCTTTTCTTCCCCACCCCATTATTTTTTCATTATTTACATTTCCTCATATTTAACAATAAACATATATTATTTCATACATTTTTAAGACAATATTCTCTGGGGTCTGTAGAATGGCTAGAAGATAGAAACTGTAGTGAACAAAATAAAGCATGAAGGTGAAAACAAATACAAGTTTCCTAACATAATGCTATTATCTTTACCACTTTGGTAACATGGGCTTACAAACACTTTTGTTGGGTTCTGCCACTGGGTTTGTGGACTTTTGCCTCAAGGTGCTCTGAAGCTCCAGCCCCAGCCCCTCCTGCCGCTGCTCAGCTGTCACGCTCGTTATCCCCCTTTACACGCACTTAAGATAGGCACATCATTTCAAGTCCAGGAAAAGGTTCAGGACATTTAAGAATCATTAAAAAAGAAATCAAGAGAGTACCTTCACTGATATTTTTTGTAAAGAAATCAAGTCAACAACATCTTTTGTGTCCTTCATAAAAGTATATTCCAGGAAGATTTGGGGAACATCGTGAACCATTATGTTTATGCTGATAAATTTACACTCTTGGAAACTTAATGATATATATATTTGATTACTCATAATGCAGATATGACATTGTCCTAGAAGAGAAATTAGGAAACTTCCAATAAACGGACCATTTCCTTTGCATGGAGATGAATCACCCTCCGACACTCATTATGGCAGTAAAACAGAACAGTTCTAGACTTGCAAGTCAAAACCCTTTTCCCATTAAAAGTAATCACTCATTAAAATGTGAAAATAACAAGTCTGGTCTTCAGGAACTCCCTGAATCTAAAAGCAGGGGCCTGCCTGCACTTCAATTTATTCCAATTTCGTGTTTGTTTCATTTGCATCTCAATTCTGTCCAATGCATTCCTGGAAATCAGGTTAAAAGCAAATCACATTTTGCTTTAGATATCTGAGGCTTTATTTTTTATGTAGAATCCAAAGAAATCATATATATGCCCAATAGTATGTCACAGAAGCAAAAATATAATAAGAATAAAACTTTTATCAAAATATACTTGTCAAATAACATTCTAAGTCTTAAAAAATGGTCTCAAGTGTGTGTTATACAATGTTTATGCATAGGCCCCAGTGTACTAAAAATGCACATAGAAAATGAAAACTTCACTTGTACTGTTAAAAAGGAATAAAACTAAAATCAGTATATTGGCTTTAACACTGGTCGTATTTATAATTAATACACTTCTGGTTGATTTAGAATTTAGAACATCTGAAATTAGAAGAAAGCAGGTGGGGGATAATTTGGATTGCTCACTTTATTTTAAATAGCTGTTCAGAAAGTTTGATGTTTTTCTCTCCCCTTTCCCCTCTCCCCTTACCCCGTTTCTTTCTTCTCCCCTCCCCACTCCCCTTTCCCTTTTCCTCTGCCACATCACCCTCTTCATTAATATGTCCATAGCAAACAGAAGCAACAAGTCTCTTGCACTAACTTCTTTCCTTGGGGAGGAGGGTGGATGAAATTTACTGTCATTTTTTTGACATTTCAATTTTTTGAAATTTTTTTCCCCAGCTCTATTAAGCTACAATTGACATATAAAATTGTAAGATTTTTAAAGTATACATTGTGGTGGTTTGTTATACATTGTGAAAGTATTCACCCCATCTAGTTAATTTTAACACATTTATCAACACACGTATCTTTTTTTTTTTTATGAAAACACTTCCCACACTTAAGTTTTACTCTCTTAACAAATTTCAATTATACAATACAGTGTTATCAACTACTGTAACCATATTGTACATCAGATCCTCAGATCTTATTCATCTTATAGCTGAAAGTTTGTATCCTTTTACCAGCCTCTTTTTATTTTCCCCATCCCCCGGTCCCTGACAACCACTTTTCTACTTCTGTTTCTATGACTTTGACCTCTTTTTAGATTCCACATATAAGTGATAACCATGCAGTATTTGTCTTTCTCTGTCTGACTTATGTCACTTAGCACAATGCCCATATTGTCACAAATGGTAGGATTTC
Organism: Halichoerus grypus; assembly: GCF_964656455.1. NCBI lineage: Eukaryota > Metazoa > Chordata > Mammalia > Carnivora > Phocidae > Halichoerus > Halichoerus grypus. Next base: position 82,303,660 of record NC_135714.1, read on the forward strand.
CTTCTTTCTCATGGATGAATAATATTTTGTTATATGTATTATATATATATATGTGTATATATATATATATATATGCATATTATACATACACACACATCTTCTTTATCCATTCATCCCCATGGACACTGTTCAGGGACACTTAGTTGTTTCCAGAATAAAATCTTTACATCTGATTTTGTGTTTTGAATTTCCTACTTCACCATAGAAGAATAAAAGGAAATAAAATGAAAACTTTGTCAATAAAACACACTGCTTATTATAATTTTTTAAATTTTACATATTTTTTCATACAAGACAGTCTATAAGAATCAAATTGCTGATATTTGATTTCTATATTTCATATATTTTACACAGACTATTTCAACACAGAATATTTGAAACTGGTAGTTTCTTATTGAGATTTTGACAATTATTTTCGTATTGATTTATTATTTTATATTGAGAAAACTAAAGCCTATAAAGATTGAAGAACTAATCCAAAGTCATATATTTCTATTACAGTAATAAATAATATAAAAATATTAAATATTAGATTTACAAGAATATAAAGATATTGCATATTCAGAAAATAAACAAATATTACATTAATTATTTTTTCTTAGACAATATTTTAATTGAAATATAATTCACATACCATATAATTTACTCATTTAAATTATACAATTCATTGGGTTTTCATATATTCACAGAGTTAAGCAACCATCACCACTATTTAATTCCAGAAGAGTACCACCCCCACCAAAATACTATATCCATTAGCAATCACTCCCCATTCTTCTCTAGCAAACATTAACCTACTTTCTGTCTCTGTGGATTTGCTTAATCTGGATATTTCATATAAAAGGAATCAAAATATGGTCTTTTATATCTGGTTTCTTTTGCTTAGCATGTTTTTAAAGTTCATCCATGCTGTAACATATCCCAGATTTTTTTCTTTTTTTTTTTTAAGATTTTATTTATTTATTTGAGAGAGAGAGAGCACAAGAGCGGGGAGGGCCAGAGGGAGAAGGAGACTCCCCACTATGCAGGGAGCCTGACTTGGGGCTTGATCCCAGGACCCTGTGATCATGACCTGAGCCTAAGGCAGATGCATAACTGACTGACTGACCCAGGTGCCCCTTTTTGTCCATTTTTATGGCTGAATAATATTCTATTGCATGGATATACCACTTTTTTTAATTCATTCATCAATTGATGGATATTTGGTTTATACTTTTTGGCTATTATGAATATTGCTGCTATGAATATCATGTATAAGTTTTTGTATAGATAGATGCTCAATTGTCTTGGGTATATACCTAGGAATGAAATTTCTGGGTCATATAGAAACTCTACGTTTAACTTTCTGAGGAACTGCCAAACTGTTTTTCCAAAGTGGCTATATCATTTTACATTCCCATCAGTAATGTGTGAGAGGGTCCCTATTTCTCTTCATTCTTCCCAGTGCTTGCTATTATTAGGCTTTTTAGTTCTAGCCATTGTTATAGGTATGAAATAGTATCTCACTGTGATTTTGATTTGTAGTTCTTTAATAACTAATGATGTTGATCATCCTTTCATGTGCTTGTTGCCCATTTGTATATCTTCTTTGGAAAATGTCTATTCAAATCCTTTGCCCATTTTTAAAAATTAGGTGATTTGTATTTTAGTCACTGAGATGAATCATTATACATTTTGGATACTAGTCCCTTATAGATATATATGTTTGTAAATATTTTTTCCCATTCTGTGGGTTGTCTTCCACTTTTTTTATAGAGTCTTTTGAACAAAAGTTTTAAAGTTTGATGAAGTCCAATTTATCTATTTTTATTTTGGTTGCTTGTGCTTCTTGTGTCAAATCTAAGAAATCATTGCGCAAGTCAGAGTCACAAAGATTTACAGCTACGTTTTATTCTAAAAGCTTTATAGTTTTAGCTCTTACACTTAGGTCTTTGATCCTTTTTCAGTTAATATTTGAATATGTTGTGAAGTAGGAGTCCAACTGCATTCTTTTGCATGTGGATACCCAGTTGTCCACATTTATTGAGAAGATTATTCTTTCTCCCATTGAATTGTCTTGGTACTTATTAACTATATTACACTGCTGTGTTGGACCTCATCAACATCACATACTGCTAAAGCAGTTCCTTCTGTGTCAGTGATTCCCTTTCTTCTCTGGCCTCAGCATTTGGGTTCAACCGCAGATAGAAGTCATTCTGACAATTGTTAAGGGATGTTTTAACAACCACTTTAAAGAATTCCATTGTTCTTTCACTCATTGTTCTATTGCTCCACCCTACTCAGTATTTGTTCATCAAAAGAAGTTGTCAGAAGACGTGAACAAAGAAACTACAAAACTGCCTGAACTGAGATGTGGTCCCCTTCCTTCAAGTCTTGTTTGCCTCTAATCCAACCCAGAAATCTGGATTTCCAAACACCACTCGTTGAAAGTGAGATTGCAGCAGCGTCTCTGGCCTAGTCAGCCCCTACTCTGACACGCAGAACAAAGGTAAGCTGGAAAAGGATCAAAAAAAGGCCCAATGGAGACAAAAGGACAGCCTTTTCCCAAAAGCAATTAATAGAGAAAAACACCTCATCGTTTGACTTTCCCATTATGGCACAAAGACAAATTTTCTTTTTTTTTTTTTTAAGATTTTATTTATTTATTTGACAGAGAGAAATATAGGGAGAGATGGAACACAAGCAGGGGGAGTGGGAGAGGGAGAAGCAGGCTTCCCGTGGAGCAGGAAGCCCAATGTGGGGCTCGATCCCAGAACCCTGGGATCATGACCTGAGCCGAAGGCAGATGCTTAACGACTGAGCCACCCACGCGCCCTGAGACAAATTTTCGAAATTATTTGAAAAAAGTTAATGACCCAGGAGTATAAGATCACCAAAAAGTGTACAAAAATGTTGATAGCAGCTTCTCAGAAAAAGAATTATCTTGTTTAGTTTGTGGGTTCTGTTCTTAGAGTAAATGCTTGGGGCTCTAAAGACTGTGGAGTTCATTAAAGAACTGTACTTAGATCAGGTGAGGACATCTGGATTACATTAGGGTCTGAAAACAGCACAAACTGTGGAGTGTTTAGAAACAATGTTAGTACTGTATCACAGTCACAACAATAAATACTTTAGCAAATTAGTTGTTACCTAGCATGCATTTAATAATAATAATTTCTTGTGTGAATCTCAGCTCACCATTTGTCACTGAACCTGACTAGTTAATAACTGTGTAGATGTCTCTCATGGCTTTAAAATATTGACAGCTGATTAAACTGACATTTTCTAAACAACCTTAAGAATTCTTTTTCATTTAATCTAGAAGTTTCATTAATTGATTAAAAAAAAAAAACTAGGTTGGCAATGAGATACTAATGCATGCCCACAAGAATAGCTAACATTTTGAAGACTTACAATACCAAACACGGATGAGAATGTGGAACAACTGGAACTCTGAAACATTGCTGGAGGAAGTATAAATTAATAAAATAATTTGGAATATGGCCATTACAAATTAGAGCTAATCATATGCTGATTCCATGTTTCAAGAATAATTATTTCATGTGACCACCAAAACACACGTATAAAAATATTGATGGCAGCTTTCGTCATAACAGCCCAAACTGGGAACAACCCATATCCAATAATAAGAAAATGAGGAAATGAATTGTATGTGCTCATAAAACAGAATACTACACAGAAATAAAAAATAGATTACAACCACAGACATGCAACCACATACTTGCCCAGACATTATAGTGATCAGAAGAAACCAGACACAAAAAGTACACTATATGGTGCTATTTATATTAAGTTCAAGAGCATGCAAATCTAATTCAAGATGTTAGAACATAGAAATCAGAGTAGTGATTACTTTTGGGGGAGGTATTGACTGAAAAATGAGGAAAATTCTTTGGTATGAGAATAGTCTGTCTTGAGCCAGGTATTATATAGGTGTAGATAGGAAAAATAGATCAATCCATGCATTTCTAATTAATGCACTTTATGTACTTCATTCACATATAATAAACTTCAGTGAAAAAAAAAATTTAAACAAGGTGGGAGAAGTGGCCCAGGAAAATAGAGAAAACATCCAACCTTTTTTAACATGAAACAAAACGTTACTCTCATCCACCTGTAACAGAAAAACAGAATGAAGAATTTAAAGCTAAGACGCCAGAGCAGTTGGTCTGAAAAATGGTGTGATGAAGACATCAGACATCATTCCCACTTCCCTCCTGCCAATTTGAGTCCATGCATCCTACTATTTCAACTCCAAGAAATAGAAGGATAAACATAAATTATCTGCTGCAGATGCAACCCAGTTCTTGCTTCAAATCATGGGATGTGACAGAAAACTAGATCCTAAAATTTCTAGAGTTCATTTCTTTTACTTTCCCACAAACTCACTTCTCATCCAAAGAATCAATCAATATTCAAGTTCAGCCACACTAAACTAAGTCATATGTTAATTCAATTCTACTTGAATGGCTTTTACATAATCCCTAGGCAGGGACCTTTTCAAAATCTTTGCTCAGTACATTTCCTGGGACACTGCTGACATTCAGTTGAGTGTAGTATAATTAATATCATAATAACAATAACACACAAGGAAAATGCACACCTCCTGCAGTTTGCAGAAATACCGGGCTGTAGCTAACACAGAATTTTAATTCAGAAGCAACAAAGAGAGATCGGAAGGCAGCAAGAGCAATTGGATTCAATAAATTCACAGACTCAGCCTAAACTGCAGGAAAAACCATACTTATTAGGCAAGCTATCCTATAGGAGACAACTAAATTAAGCAAGATAATTTCGTGTTCCTAATACATTTACTTGGCTACAATGAAGGTTGATGTCTTAGTAGCTACATGAAGTCAAACCTCCTTCTACAGGTAGAAGGGACTGGAAGTGTGTGTGTGTATGTGTATGTGTGTGTGTCTGTGTGTTTACATCTACGTATGTATGTCTGTGCATATTAGGAAATGTTCAACAGTACTGATGGGTAGGGTGAGAAAGGAAGAAAGAGTAATAAAACACTTTTGTGACTGAAAAAGATTGTCTAATTAATGAAATGAGTTACACCTTTAGCTCCTTATTCCCACTACAAGAAGAACTGCTGGTATAATGAGGATTAATAAACATTCCTTCAAAGTGCAAAGTTGTTGTTTTTTCCTCTGGAGAGCAGCCAACAGCTCTTCTCCAACCCTCAGGTCGGGAGCACACGTCTGACTTTGCCAGCAAAAAGAAAACTACTCTGGCCTGCATTTCACGTGAACACCTGTCAAAAAGCCCCAGGGCAAGGAGGATTTTCCCCAAATCCAGGCTTCATTGAAAGGCTCCTTTTACAATCCTTAATGGGTGAGGCTCCCTGAACAGCAACAGCAACATTACCAGAGAACTTAGAAAATGCAAAATCCCCTTCTCTCCCCCTGACTTACTGAATCAGAAACTTCAGGGCTGGGGCCAGGGAATCTGTATTTCAAGAAGGCCTCTCCACGAGTTGACACATGCTCATCTTTAACTTGTTTTCCTCAGTTCCACATCCTCTTCTACCCCCTCCAAAAGATAAATAAATAAATAAATAAATAAATAAATAAATAAATAAATAACTGGCCTGGTCTCTCCTTCAGCAGCTGCAAATCTCTCTACTTGCCCCGTTACTTTTTTTTAAATCATTCTTCATGGTGAAGTCATCGTTCCCACTTGTCACTTCACACAACATTATTCAAACAAGATATACTCTCCCACTGGTGATCATCAGTATGCGAAAGAAGTTTTTTTCCGTCCCCAAATCTTGCCAGTATCTATTGAATTGTATTAGGGCCACCACATAGCACACAGATGTTCTGGAACCCAGTTCTCAGTATCATGTTTCAGAGTATCCCACCACAGCCATACCTCAGCCCCCAAAGCACAGTTCTCCTACATCCTATATGAGTTTGCATTTAAGACTCCGTAGAAGAGATCCTGTGGCTGTATCGTTATTTTATTTCTAGACGATAAAATGTGGAGGAAGTAACTCATGTGTGACATTTTTGGGTCAAGATTTTTATGAAGCAGGTGTTCCTTTTACCCCACCACCTACTAGATGCACAGAGTGTGGGGCTCCACACCGGGGGCAGTGGTTCTCAAATTTTACCATGGATCAGAATCATCCAGAAGGCTTTTAAAAATGTTAATCACCAGACCTCAGTTTGTATTCAGTAGGACTAGGGTGGGGTCTGAGAATTTGTATTTCTAATAAGGTCCTAGATGAGGCCAGTCCCCCTCGTCTCGGGACCACACTTGGAGAACCACATGGGTCTGAACTATTGTTCTAAAGAATGGTAGAGCCAAAAGAAGGAAGCTGCTTCCCTGGGGGACCTTGGAGAGGAGAAATGTTAGCTGATCAAGAACATCAACCTCATTCCATCTTTGAGCAAGATATAAACTTCTCTTGGTTTGGAGCCAATGTGCCCCTACCCTCTATTTTTAACCATCGTTTGTTCTACTCTTAAATAATAATATTGCCTAGAAAAGTAAATTTTGACATCTTTGAGATCTTATGCAAAAATATATTATAATATCCATTAATATAAAACAACAGACACTAAACAAACAAAACACAAAACACAGACAAAAATGAAATGGTATGCATCTTAAATTAGAAATAAGCGATTTCTAGTTTTTCTTTTTTGTCACAGATTTTTTTTTTCAGTGTGTATCTCCCCCAGGGTTTCAACAAGATTCTTATGGACTACTTTTCCTTAGTGCAATATAACATCTTGTTCTGTCTAGTTTTATGTCAATCAATGTCTTTTTGTGAGGCCACCAGGACAAAGCTGTGTCTAATTTATCTTTCCTTTCCTGGTGCTTAACACAGTGCCTGGCACGTGGTTAAGATTCAAAGAATACATTGGTGAGATGAACAAATAATAATAATAATAAAGCATGGCAAACGGACAAATGAATATTTCTAAAACTTGGTTTTGTTAACCGTCAGATCCTAGGTTCCATTTAATTCCACAGATGCATTCAACAGGTACTGTTGAGATGCTAGGTAAAAAACAGGAGACAAAGTCCCTGCTCTCAGAGTTTATCTCTATGAAAAGAGACATAAAAAAGGAAATGTTTTTAAAAATGCAATACAACCAAATAGAAACAAAACTAAAGTGAGACAAATAACAGTGAGGGTAGATTCATTAGGAAAATTAAAATAGGCTGCTGCTCTCTGAGATGCTTGACGTAGACAAAAGTACTTGGCAAATTTTATTTGCATAAAAAAGGGGAAATCTCCATGGTACCAGTAACACTTATTAATAGGTTCCTGTATTAGGGTCTAATACATCACCCACGGTTAGTCTGACAAAGCACATGGCATGCAGCAGACAGAGACGTGACTTTGTCGGCCTTCCGTACAAGCGCTCACCTCCTTGAACTCCCAGAGATGGAGTAAGAGGGTTATAAGTCCAGTTAACATTGTCAGAGCTTTTGTTAAATCTCAGAAGGCTAGGGGTGCCTGGTTGGCTCAGTTGGTGAAGCAGCCAGCTCTTGATTTTGGGGTCCTGGGATCAAGCCCTGTGTCAGGGCTCCACACTCAAGAGGGAGTCTGCTTGAGCTTCTCTCTCCTTCTCCCTCTGCCCCACCCCCCAAATAAATAAATCTTTAGAAAAATTATCAAATCTTAGAAGGCTACACTGTGAATATATTGCCCCTACTTTGCAATCTGCTATATTTCCCTTTTCATCTTCATCCGTTTATTTTATAAAAACCCAAACTGAAATGATAATTGATTTAGAATGTCATATGAGCTACAAGCCCCAGATCTGGGGTCAAATAGACCTATTTCAAGTCACTCAATGACCTAGAAGGCCTTGGGTAAGTCTAAACTTCTAACGTTTCTATACTCATTGAATGAGATCACAATAGTGACTCTTTCATGCGATTTGGGGGAAGATTACATGAGACAATTGCATGTAAAACACTTACATTGTAAATAATCATTCAAGTTGTGCAATTCTAAGGAGGATAAGAGTATGTTCAGTAGGGGTGAGAAAATAAGGCAGTCATAGTGAAAGAGTATCAGAATTTGAAAATATAGTGGTAAAACCATTCCGGATTTTGGAGTTTTACAATGAGGCTATTGTGATGAGTTGCTGAAAATAAGTTTGATGGAATAGAGGAGGGTAGAAGAAAGTGTGAGTCAGGGTGTTAGGCGTTGAACACAAGGATAATGATAGAGGGTAGGAGTCAAGTGCTAAAGTTATTAAAAACATGGAAAAGGGAAGTCAGTAGATGACTGTCAAAGAAGTGTTCTTCAGTTGATTCCTCTATTACATGCTGTTATACCACCTAGTACTTTTCCTTTGTGTCACTCATCTAAGGTACAATTAATTCATTTATTTATTAATATCCATCTGTAGGATAATAAGCTTCTTGAAGGTTAAGAGCAAGTATATCTTGTTCCCAAGCAATTCCATTCACTTGTAAAATACAGAGCCAAACAAAAAGCATAATCAGTGTTGGATGGGTGGATGGATGGATGGATGGATGGACTGAGGACTACTTGGCAGATAAACAAATAAGAGATACTATTAAAAATAAATGGCATCAAGATAAAAAGAAGAGAGCTTCCAGAGTAAGGTCTACTGGATGATTATCTGCAAAGCAAAATTATACCTAAGAATCCAGGATGTCTTAGTGAGGGTTTACTTATTTCCCACCTCCCTATTTAACTCCTCCTCTTTCCCAGATTAATAAACCACATCTTTAGAAACTTATTTGATAATTAATAATTAAAATAAGTGTTCCGAATGCTCCATCAAGCATACTACTAGAATCTCTCAGCATCATTTATCACCTTGGCAATACACATAACAGTTTAAAATGTGCATGACTTTGAGCCAACAATTCCATTTCTAGAAATTTATCCTACAGATACACTCATTCAAGTATGTGTACTATGCATACAAAGATTTTCTTTGCAACATTATTTAAGATACTAAAAAAAAAAAAGACACTAAATATCCCAAAATAGATTTGTTAAATAAATAAGTGATAACATTCATACAGTTGAATTTTATACACCATCAAAAATATCCTGACCTTTAAATATTCTCCATGATATACTGTTAAATAAAAAATATGTATAAAACATGGAATAATCTATATAGGATGATTCCATTTTTAAAATATATAAATGTGTAGCGGGGGGCAGGGGGCAAATATTTCTAGATAGCACTCAGGGGCCTCCTCTTTCCTTTCTTTTCCTCTCCTGTCTCTCCCTGCTCTTGTCATGTCTTATTAAGGGGGAGTAGTCCTTGGTGAGACATAATAAAAAGATTTTTGAGCATAACACACAAACATTTGCCAGGAGAAACTGTCACTATTAGCCAGAAAAGTACTGGTTTGGCTTGTAGATATTTTACTCTGAAGACTGGAAGGTGCTCCAGGTTTCTCTGGCTCCGTAGAGCTCAGGAGAGAAGGCGTGGACCCTGTCTTCTGTCTCTAGGTGACAGCCAGGCACTTGAGCATCAGAGTTTTCAATGAAAGTCATAGGTAAGACCAGGAGCTTGTGGAGGAGGAGAAGGAGTAAACCAGAGTGAGAGGGGTGAGATCTCTGTGATTATGTCTCAGCTGGGATCTGTCTGAACTGACAGGTGGCATGAATTAAAGGAAATGCTTTGCTCCACCCTCGGGACTCCAGAGATAAGTGTGTCAATACTGTCCACACTTCCAGGTCCTCCTGGTATAATGAGGTGGTAAAATATGTATGTTTACATATATAATTGCATATGCAAAAAAACAATCTTAAGATACAAACCAAGGTGTTAACAGTGATTGTTCTCGGGAGTAGATGTTTGCATTTTGGTGGGAGAGAGGTACTAGTGAGATAAAGATCAGAAGGGAATGGAGATACAAAGGGAGGGAACGGTTTATGACAATTATGTCCCATAATTTAAAAATGAAGAGGAATTTTTAAAAAGAGCTCAACCAAACCATAGCTTGCTCATACATTAATTAGGCCTGAGCAGGAGGAAGTCAGTTTGACTTTCCTAAGGATGGTGCATCTGTCATTAGAGTTGACCCCAAATTTGGAATAAAATGGTTCCGAAATCTTACTTCCTAGAAAAGCAATTGTTCCACCTTCTTGGAAATGACTATTTAGCTGTGCAAACAAATGAAATAGGCATATCATAAATTTTCACGATCGCTTACACAAAGAGAAAAAAGAAATCTCACACAGCACACCTCCCACATTCAACACTCTATAGATTAGCTCTATTCATCCACACAGCACAAGAATTCATACTATTACCATCTAATTTAAATAATTTGAGTTCTTTCAGAATAAATTCTGTGATTATCTGTGGTATTCAAAGACTCTCAGCTTATAGTCTTATAGCACATATTACTCCTTTTACATAAGTGGACTCCCAAGGCTGTAGACATTAAAGTCGCAAAGATTACCACTTAATAACTAGCTACAAAACTCTATATTCCTATTTCCACACTAGATTGCAAGGACTCAGAAGGCCAGATGGAGTCTTTTTTTTTTTTTTTTTTTCAATCTAATTTCCTATAGCACTAACCAAGAACAGACACTTACTTCAGTCAATGAAAACTAAATCTATCACACAGAAGCGACAGGTAACTGTTCTTCCTTGGGCTTTCTGGCCATAATTTTTTTCACTTCTTCACTGGTAAAGTGTAATATTTCGATTCTTCTGTTCCTCTAGCACCTGCTTTTTTGGAAGCTTAATTTATCAGGACACCTATTACAATGTGGAAAAGGGAGAAGAGGTAAAAACTCAACTAATAGATTTGGTTCTTCTAAATAACTCTGTCAGAAGGTTGGCTGGAGATCATGTGTTTAATTCCTGGCCCAGGTGATTCTTTCCTCCAGACCATGGGGCCAAGACTTGGTTAACCAAGGGTTGGCTCTTGTCAGGGACTCACTAAGCTTCTTAAGTTACTTTCATAGTTTCACCTGGAATTGCCCCTGCCATTGATCCGACAAAACAGCAAGTGCTTAACTACGAAATCACGAAAAATGGGTATAATTTGCTCTTATAAATATTGAAAGAGCTCTTATCAAACATTAAGTTTTTAGAACATAATTTCTAAAGGATTGGAATTTATATATTCTTGTTTATTTCAACATGTACTCATGTTCCATTTTTTTCTATAAAACAGCTTCCTCATACTTCAGCCAGAGAGCATGACTCTAAAATGAAGAACTCGTGACTGGGTGTGGGAGGGAAAAGACTAAAATTAGAGAGACCAACAGGCTCTAATATTAGGGATTTATTTTGAAAATGCCACCTCCAATGAGAACTAACAAATAAATTCTCTAAAAATGAACTGACTTGTTTAGCAGGTTGGAGTTCTGTCCTGTAGTAACAGGAGAAATAGCCTTTCTGGATTCTTTTTGAAGTTGTACAGTCAAAAGAAAAAAAGAAGTATTCACCCATAATCATGTAGAGAAGAAAACTGAATATTTGGTCTGAAGACAGAAGAGGTTGACCAGGACAGAGATAGGGCAAAAATAAAGAAGCCTGGAGAGGTACTCTTGATCAGTCTGTCGGGCTTCTAAGATGTTCCCCGGTTTTCAGCTAAATAGTTAACACACAAACAGAATTAGAAGTCACACACTGCACTTAGATGGGGTACTGTGTCACCATGGTAACTGGTTTTGCTTAAACATAGCTCTGCATGTACGCAGTCCCAATTAGAAGAGACACACACACACAGAGTATTCCTGGAGCTTATGTAACATCCGCCTATCTGTTATATTTTTCTGAAATGGGGTATTTGAGTTCATGTTTGTAAATGCTCTTTCTTTAAAACTTTCCTTTCTAGATAGTGTGTCTCTGATCCTTCAGCTGTTATGATCCTGGAAGCAATATTACAGATACAATTTCAGGTAATAATCAACATGTGAAAAGAATAATTTGCACCGGCTCTTGTCAGGAAGTTCTGGGTGCTTGGAATATGGATTGTAAAACCTACCACTGGAGCTTCTTACCTGTCAAATGCTATTTTATTTGGCTCATCCTTGTGGAGTATTTTAGATCATTTTTCTTGAAAGATGATCCCCAAATAGCATTCCCACCCCCATTGACTCCTCCTTATGATAAAATAGCTAAGAAAACAACTTAAAGCAAATTGAAAGAAGTTTTAAAAAGAAAGGAAGTTGCCACAACCTGGTATCCAAACCAAGAAATATCCCCAGCATTCTTCTCATGATTTTTCCTTGAAGATTTATCTAAAAGAAAGGAAAAAGAATTTATTGGTTGAACTCCATTACATGGCACTGTTAAAAGCATATGATTCTTTTTACTTGTCAAGTCTCTATTTCTGTTTTTTTTTTTTTTTTTTTTTTTCCTCCTCTCTCTTATTTTCTGAGACGAGAACTAAATATCATACACTTTAGGGGAAATTACATCATTGGCTGTTTTACCATTTTCAAGACCACTCTGATTTTTGTACTAAAATGGCATAATGTCTGCAGTGTTCATGAATATTTGTCTAAAAAGAGGGAAAATTAATCATATTTCCCCTACTGAACACCAGTGAAATGATCTTTCTGCTTTCGGCCACAGGATGCATTCACAGTTTGTCCAATGTCCCTTTCATTTAAAGGAAAATAGCTACCGTTTAACTGAACCCCAAGTATGTACCAGGCACTTGGTGGGAAATCTAGCACGCCACGTCATTTAATTCTCACAAAACCTTGCAAGGTGGGTGTCATTATCTCTCCTGAAGAAAAGGAAATTAATGCTCAGAGGGGGTCCGTTTTTTACCCTATTTTACACAGCTTATAATTTGGCAAAGCTGATATACAAATGCAGATTCCCGAACACATTTGCTCAAAAGATACTCCGCCCATTTCTAATGGTGCTACTACTAAAAAACAGCAGATAAGGGCTCTTCTGCATTGGATTATGTTGGATCTGTTGTGATTTTTCATTAGAACTCTCTTCCCTCTGTTGGAGCATCATTACTGCGATCCCCCGGAGGACCACTGGGAGGCAGTAGTAGTCCGAACCCCGCATCCTACCTTCAAGTCATCACCATTGGCTTGCTTCCTCTACAAAGGGTCTCTAGCTCTACAAGGAAGTGAATATGTAACACTTTTCTTCCTCCCCGAGACATCCAGAGTCGAATGTGCTGAAATATTTCTTGAAAACCGTTTAAGAACGTGAAATGTCCTGACCTTCGTATGCAATGAGAAGCAAGTTAACTGTTTCGCGAAGTTTCTGTGAGCGAGTCGGGAATAGCAGTGCCTGGGGAAATCGAGGCAGTGGGACGGGCCCCTGCCCTGAACTCACAAGGTCCAGAGGCGTGGGAGTAGGGGAGAAGCTAACATCAACCCTCCAGAATCGTAGGAGCGTCGCCAGTGTGGGCTGAGAGGGATCGATGGCTACAGGAGGGGACAACGCCTTTCCGTGCCCCTGATGTGACAGACGCGTGGAGGAAGGGAATCCACAGACCCTTGAATGCCAGAGCTGGAGACGAGCGTCAAGAAAATCTCATCCAGTCGTTGTCAGGCTGTGTCTTGGAGAGCTTCTTAGGCAAGTGCCCCAAAGGCAACTCAGGGGGAGGAATAGGGAAGACTCCAGGTGAGGCTCCTGGTGGTGCTTTCCAACCCTGTGTTTCAGCCACAGTGTTTCCCGTTCTATCAGTTTCGGGGTTTCTGCATAGGATTTTCTTTCATAAAAGAAACCTGTAGTTTTGAAAATTTTGCCAACTGCTTTATAAATGAGGAAATGGAGACCAAGAGTTGGTCTCTCATATGATATTTCTTTCTGCAGCAATGAGCAGACTGTTTGGAGCATATTCCTTTCAGTAGTGCAGACGGTTACGTCCGTGATGTTCTGCAATATCCCAGCCCCGCTCTGGAAGCCTGCGAAGAGGTGTGGACATCAGAGGAAATAACAATCAATGCAGTAGCCCGAGGGCTAAGCCTCAGCTCTACCAAGATGTCTTGCTGTTACATGCCTTGAGACAAATCAGTGACAGACAACCTTCCTTTATCTTCCTCTTTAAAATAAAAGGTGCAGAATCAGCCTCCTTTATTAGAAACAGATTCAAAGGCCCACTTGGCTGGGTGCTCTATCAAGAAAGGGGCACGGGCTAAGGGCTAAAGGAAACAAAATTATATGTTTAGGAGTGTGATTTTTATACTATTAACTCAAAGCAGGAAGCTTTAATTCAGCTAGGGGATTGAAAAGATACTTGACTGAGGCATGAACCAAACTCACAGTTCTTTATATAGGCAGGAATTAAAACCAGAATAACCTCTCTTTGGCAAACTAATGTGCAAAGTTTTTCCTAAGAACAGTTTCCATAATTGGGGGCAACAGAATATTTTAGAAGAAAAAGCATCAGCTTTAGACACAGACATTCCCGAGTATGAATCTAGCACTGCCAGTTCCTGATTGTGTATGCCCTTGACCAAGTTGTTCAGTCTTTGTGGGCCTCATGTTCCTGTTTGGAAATGCTTGCGGGACTATTTCAAGCGCTAGAGATAATACGTGGCACGCATCTGGCACGTGTCTGACATTATTATTATTGTGTGTTCTTGTTGTTTCCATTGTTCTTGGACCTGAAAATCAGGATTCAGACTTAGAGGGAAGTGACTTAAATGATCTTCCCACAGTATAGAATCTTCTGGTTCTATAGCCAGTTTCATCCAGCGGGGAAATTCTGTTTGGTGGCGGATGTTTTGACTACTATGAGGAGAAAATTTCGGAAGCTTCTCAGCCGGAAAAAAGTTATCATGAGTGTAGGAGCAGAGATGTGGTTAGGGTGGGGGCACAAATGTCAGGTATAAACTGTCTCTGCTCTGAGCTGTTAAGGGAAGCCATGTACTGAGCTCCAATTTTGTGCCTGATGCTTGAGCCATCATGGGTCATCTTTTTTCACTGCAGGGTTTACTTGGTACAGAACTGACTGTAGAGCCCCAACAGCTACTACAACAGGTTGGGGAAAGTGTCAATTTAGAAGAAGAAAAAGCAGGAGAGAAAGTTCACGGAGAAGTCGGGGAGGGAACAGTATAGGTTGGTGCTGTTGGGCAGGTGTCACCTGCTATCCCTAGCACTCATTCAACCATGCAGCTTTCATGCAGCAGGCTGGAGTCTTCCTAGGGCCATTGTAAACTCCTGGAATAACCTTAGTGTTGGACAACGTTCATTTGAAATTAAGCTATCCAGGAAAATGTGATCTGGGCCAATTTTGTCAAGAAACTCCAGAGGCCTAGAGTTAGTGAATTCAGAGTAGCCAAGGGCCTAGCTGACCGACACTAAGCTTTAGATGCTCCAGAATTATTTCTGGGTCAAGGAAGCCAATTATAAGATGGGTTCTTACAGAAAAAAAATGAGAAAGAGATAAGACTTGGCAAACCTTCCTAAAGTGACTGTGGTCTAAGAGCATGGAATTGGAGATTTTGTGCACTTTGAGATTTTTCTAGAGTGACACGAAAATAATGCAGAAAAATAATTCCTCCTGTGGATGTAACTTTTTCTTTAGAGATTGTTGGAGGGCAGTTCCTTCGCTCCCTGTGTTAGAAGTCTATCAGGCTGGTCATCCATCTGCCATGAGCAGAAATTACAGTTTTGAAAACCTAAGCCATGTGGGTCTCACGGTGTGGGCTGGCAGTGTGGGCCATATAGATTGAGGGCTACAGCTGGTCACTTTGCTCAAAACGTGTCAGCCGGGCCCTTGGGTTCTCCCAGGACCAGCTGCTAATGGCATCTTCACTGTTTCTTTTATAAGGCCTTGCTTCCTAGTTATGGCCTTTTGGGCTATAATTACTTGCTAAAGATGACATTTTTCTTTTGCAAGTAAGAGGCCTAAGATGAGTATGTGAAACCACCCTATTTGAATAAGTGCATCAATTTAGCATCTTGAAGTAAACAAGGTTAATGAATTGGTGCATTCCGTGTAGTCCCTGAACGTAATTAAATTCAAACTTTACCCAGGAGGGAGTCGTGTTGCTGACCGCCTTCCACAAGGACAGCACCAGGGAAAATAGCAGCCTACAGACTAATTATTAAATCTTACCTCTTCATCAGGGAGAAACAATGGGTTAACCATTTTAAATCACATTGGAACTCAGGGTTGCTATGCATTTCTGTTATAAATATTTACCCAACACTCGGGTTTCACCATGCTCTTTACAGAGTTAGAGTTTGTCCTGGATCCTACATTCCTATGTTTCTTCAGGCTACATCATTGCCTAGGGATTTTTTTTTTTTTTTTAATTTGTAAATGGTATGTTCTCTTATCTTGGGTTCCTGAGTTGATTATGGAATCTCCATTCCTTTTCCAGTCTCTCAATCTTGGGAGCCGCCAGGAAGTGTCTCATCAATAGCATGTTGAGCTATCAGTCAGATGCCACCATCTTTCTACTCTTTTGCTCTACTTTGAGATCCCTATCTACATATCTGCTGCCTCAGCCATTAAAATCTTAAAGGCCCCATAAAGACAACTCACCATTGCTCCTACAGTCTTGGGCATTGTCTGTAAGAGTTGTCCGCCAAAGTCAGGCTGTACCACCCCATCAAGAGTGAAAGCTCCATGTCCACTCATCCTCTAAGACTAGGGCTGTCAGATTTAACAAATAAAAATACTGAGAAGCTGGGGCGCCTGGGTGGCTCAGTTGGTTAAGTGACTGCCTTCGGCTCAGGTCATGATCCTGGAGTCCCAGGATCGAGTTCCTCATCAGGCTCCCTGCTCAGCGGGGAGTCTGCTTCTCCCTTGACCCTCCCCCCTCATGTGCTCTCTCTCTCTCTCTCTCTCATTCTCTCTCTCTCAAATAAATAAATAAAATCTTAAAAAAAAAAAAAAACAGAGAAGCAACCAATACATGTTTCTTGGAAATATGTCCTAAATACTGCATACAATATACTTAAAAAATTTTGTTTATCTGAAATTCAAATTTAATTCAGTGTTGTGTATTTTCCCTGGCCACCCTATCTAAGACATATAGAAAATGCCTGGTTCGTTCACACTACAGTATCATAAAGGAGTTTTTATTATTTTTATTAACCCCACTTTATTGAAGAGGACACTGAGGTTTCCAGTGTCAATGCACGAGTTGTACTTGGATGTCTGATTTCAGTCCTGGGCTCCTAAATCCTCCTTATGCTGCTGAGTCTCTCTTTTACACTGCTGCATATATCACACCTCTGCTAAATAGAGATCACCCACACTGTCAAATGGGGGATATTAAAATTACAGCACATAGATGAGCGGAATTTTGAGTTAAGAGTGACGAGACCTTGGTACAGTCCAAGAGTAGCCTACCTTTACTATAGATTGAGCACCTAAATGAGGTGGGCTCTAGTTGCCAAGGAAACCAGCTGACCTGAGTATCAAAAATGTGATAGGCCTTCATATTTTTTTAAAAATATGCATCCATTTTGGAACCATTCCTTTCTTACCCTTTTGATCTATGTGCCACTCATCCTAAAGCCCAAATCCCATGCCCATCCTACATTGTCTCACCTGGCTGGGAAATTGCTTAATCAATAAAGCACTTCACCTGCTATTTCCACATACTTCCTGGCTGTCTGCTCTCTTTGTTCACTTGTAATGCTATCCGAACAGAATTTTCTACCCTGTCTTTTTCAATAACTAATAGACAAATAAGTGCAGTATCTGTCCTGACCAGCCATTGGTTGTGGTCTCTTTGAAAGAACCAATAGAACCCATGCTCCACACTAAAGGGATTATTAAAATAACCTCACTACTTTAAAGTCATTTACCTGGAAAAAGAAGTTTATATGCCCCTCAATGGACAGGGACCTACTTCCTTTTATCTGGTTGTATTCTGAGACACACACACATGTAGGTTGGATCCAGGAACGGAGCCTTCTTCTAAGAAGAATCAAAGAAGGCAAGAGCAGAAAAGTCCTGTATTTATATCTTTACCGTATTTGACATATTTTATTATACTGAATCTCTTTTATTCGGTATGTTCTTGAAAACCAAAGGTGAGCTGACATACCTACTGGGCAACCACAGGCTAAAAGAAGCTTTCAGCATTTCAAGTGTTCAGAATACAATCTGAACACTCAGGCTAGGACCTCTCCATTTTCTTAGATGGGGACTTTGGGCTCAGGAAAGACACTTCCTCTTGCAAGGATTCCCCTTTAGACAATAGCAACTACCTTAAACATGTCATTTGCATGAATAGAGCATGCTCTGGGACTTTCCTTCCCTATAAAACTTATGATCCCAGGAGCTTACCATATTTTTGTTCCAAAACATGTTAGGACAGGGGTTGCAAATTAGTTTCTAGTCACTTCCTGGAGTACTGTGTTAAGGATACTACTCAGGCCACGTTTGGGCTCTAGAAAACAGTTTTATGGATGATCAGCCATGTTTCCCATGGTTACATGCTTGGAGAAAATGCAAGTACACATGCCTTGCATTTAATATGCCTGTATTAGAAGCATAAACTGATTACATGAGACTGGAAATCAACTACAGATTCCTGGGATGAGACAGCAGAATTTGTAACTAACAAAGGCAGCTTCATCTCTTCCTCAAACTAACTGACCAGGACACCTGCCAAGCAGAGAAGCACTGATGCCTTTCTCTAATACCTTACCATCTTCATCTAAAAGGACTTGTTAAGCCCTTAATTGTGCATCTGGGTGCTCATGGTTCTGAAAAGAAGCACAACCTCATCTTCAAGCTGCATCTTTGCCTAGAGAAACATTATGATAGGGTATTAAAGGGACTCAATGTCTTTTCCCCTCCATATCATATTTTATCAAAAGAACCCCCTCTTTAGGTTGCTTGAACCAACATTCCCAGTGTATAGAATTCTTAATAGAATACTCTCTTAATTTTACCTGTCATTCCATTTCTGCCTAGGAATCAGATAATTTTTCAGAAGCTAGCCCAAGATTGACTCAACTGACAGCCAGCAAATCAAACTCAGATCACCACCACCATTCAGGTGACAAGTTCTTTCTTGCTAAAAAAGGACCCAAGCTCCTGCTTGGGTCTTTTTTCCCTTGAGATGACTTTTCCTGAGAGGTTCCTTTGTCCTCAGGCAGACAAACTTCTCATAGCTGTTCAGAGAAACCCAGACAGGTGTTAATTCCATATAGATCCATACTGGGATTCTGGGCAGAATTTCCATAATCAATTGGGTGAGGCTCATTTGAGGTAATCAGTTAGTTATCTATGACTCCCTTAGGCATCCAGAAAACAGCAATATGATTATAATAGCCAGGTACGTCCAAGCCATTTCTTTAACATCCATGAAGATTCCTAAAAATGGACCTGGGTAGATTCCAGTTCACATGACTCCATGGATAGGACAGCTCCAGCACTTCAGCAATTGTGTGTATGATGAAAATATTAAGTCTCCTCTTGAGTGACCCTCTGGGATATAATAGCACTAAGTTCTCAGGGAGCAACCTAGCCTGATAAGGGCATCTTTCCCCCCTTTAAAGTTGCCTAAAGGTAGACCCAGTATTTCTGAGTTGAATCGGAACAAGCCTGTACAATGGCATTTAGAGAGAGGGTGGGTTGGGGCTGATCACATCCCAGACCTTACTCACCAAGCCGTGTTCAACCCAACTCTTTATTGGTCCAGAAGAAGAAAAAAGGTGCCAGATGGGCTAGAGGCAGCTCAAGTTAATCATTAGTTCTGTGAATCCTCTGGGTAGATAAGGATCTTTTGAGTAGACCCACGCCAGATTAAAAAAATAAATAAATAAATAAACCTAGCTTTTGTCTGAACAGCTTCACCAAGTTAGAAACCAAAGGGAAATGAGATGGAAAATTAGATCCACATATTTGAAAATCCCTGTATTTCTACATTTTTATTCTCCCTGTGCTTATACCAGAGATCTTCAAAATGACAAAAGGACTCAGAACTAAAAGAACTATTTGCAGGATTATACTTTGTGGAGAACTGTTGTGGTACAGTGTAAAAATAATCAGGACAGAGGACCTGGCCCACCTACAACCTCTCTGAGCTTCAGGGCCTTTACTTATAAAATAAGAAAATAGAGGCTGTATGGGCACTTTAAGAGATATCCAAAAATAACTTCTGCATGTCAGTGTTTTGTACATTGTAAAGCTTTATAAAAATATGAAGGAGTATGATGATCACACTCTAAATATATATGGTGGGTTAACATTTTTCAATAATGTTTATTTTATTTCAAATAAGAAAAGTGACAACTTTTAAATAGGACAAACTGTTTCCAAATTTTTAATCATCAGGTGACACCAGGGACACCATTGTCTCACTCTGACCCCATCAGCAAACGAAACAGCTTGTTTCCTGTTTCTTAGGATGATCCAATTATCAAAATATGTGCAGGATATCAGGTCATATCAAGTGAGATTCATTAGGTTTAAAACCTAGAAGCAAAAAATAAACCATAAAACAAAGGACAATATGTTTAATTCATAGAATAAGAAAAGAATTTTCTCCTCAATCATGGGCCATAATGAAAGTGAACCCCGAAGTAAGAGAAAAGCTCTCAAAAAAAAAAAAAGTCACAGTACAACAAAGCAAGGTACAGTACAACAAAACAAACTAATCGTACAGTACAACACAACAAACTAGTAGTCTCTTTCTGCAATGTACACTATTAATGCTGTAGATCTTGTTAGTGATATGTTTTAAGAAATGACACGATACAATTATAAACCTGAGTGTCTTTCTCAAGATTATATAAACCATATCATACCCCCAGCCTCGTTTTTATTTCTTTTAATTAGATGTTAGTCACCAGTGTAATGAGACAAATTCTTTATTAATAACATTCACGCTGACATTATCCATGCAGAGAAGGTAAGACTAAAAATGAAGGGAGGGAGGGGCTTGAAGTTGGGAGACTTTCATTTTCTTTTCAAAGGAATGGAAGGCCACTGATGAGATGTTACTTGAGATATGTTTTAATAACATTAATTTGGAAATAGTATAAGGGAGGCTGAAGGAAGAGAAATCGGAGATAGTTAATTATTACAAAGTAGCTTCTTGGTGTGATGGCAAGCCAATAAACAAAAAAGAGAGACTACTACAATCATCCAGGGGCTCAGTTCTTTATTTGTCAAATATTTTGGGTTCTTGAATGTGCTGGTTATGAGCTAAACACAGATGACAACATAATGTTGACCAAAAAAACTAGTGAGGGTGGTGGTAAAGTAATCATATATACAATTAAGTGTATGGGAACAGACATAAATGAGTTTTATAAATGAAAAGGAAAATAGTTTTATAAATCATAAATAAAGGCAACTGACAAGAGTTATGAATCAGGCAAGGCATCCCTGATGAGGTGACATCCAAGGTAAAATAAAAATAGTTGAAGAAATTAACTAGGTAAAATGGCAGGGGAAGATGTTGAAAAACATGTTTCAAGTAGCCCAAGAATCATGTGCAAATGCCCTGTGGCAAGAGCAAGTGATTGAATAATAAAGTATGGCTGAGTTTAGAGTACAAGAGAGAAAAAAGGAGACAAATAGAAATGAAATACATCAGATAGTGGTTAGGTATTTAGAAGAAAAATAAAGAATAAGAGGAACAGAGAGAGATCAGGGAATAGAGTAACACTTGAGCAGAAACTAATGGACGGAAGCATGTGGGTAGCTGTGGACAGAGCTTTCCAAGTAGTGAATCAGCTGGTTACCTGAAGTGAGAGTCTTCTTACTGTATGCGAGGAGAGGAAAGATTCCATTCTAGCTTCTGTGGAATGACCAAGGGGGAGAAGATTGAAAATGAAACCAGAGAAATAGTAGGGACCAGAGACCACTACGCGGTGTGACACTGAAAGGTACTGGAAAATTTTGGAGAACAATCTCATAATCTGGCTTATATAAGTCATTCTGGCCACTGTATGAGGAACACACTGTGGGGGCAGGAGCAGATGCTGCCATGCTGTGGATAGAGGAGAGACCAAGGATGACTCCTCAGCACCTGACCCCCACACCTAAGGAGGAGTGGTACCATTTGTGTAGATCAGCAATACTGGGAGACGAATGAGCTTTCTGGCCAGATAGCAGAGGAATCACTGATGTGGAGGAGAGCATGAAACACATCTTGGGCATTTGAGTTTCAGGTGCTTTGTGACATCCAAGTAGAGACGTATGGATGAGAGTCATCAGTGAACAGAGGATAACTAAAATTTTGTGTATAGAATAGATTGCCTGAGAAGAGAGAATATACTGACAAGACAGAGGGGTCTAAGACTCAGTCTTGAACAATATCAATATTCAGCAGTGAAATAGTCAAGAATTAATAATCATACTAACAACAATAATAATGCATGAATGTAGGACAAGAAAGAGGAAAACTAGAGCTGCAGCTGCATTTATTGAGTGCTTAATATGTTCCAGCAGCAATCCTTCATGCATCACACAATTTATCTTCACAACAACCCTATCTGGGTTCTTTCACTCTCCTTGTATCAATAATTTCCATTATTTGACAAGGATATAAATTTTTGTCATCAGCTCTGTATCGATTTTCTGCAGTCATCTGCAGATTCAAGTTGGACTTTATTTCAGGAAATTGTTTATTATTCATATTTTTAGATATTTTTGTTGTTAGTCCATATCTGCTGAGCTCTTTTGCTCTCTGTACATTCTGTCCCTCTATGTCATCCACATCTATTTCTTTTTCTGAAATTATGCTATATTTCTGGGACTTTTCTTTTTCCTTATGTGCGATTTCGTTAAGCCTACCCACAGATTCTCCCATTCACAGTTGCTTTTATTCTAATTGTTTAAGTATGGCTTTCAACTCTATAATTTTTTTCCTTTTCCATTTCCTTCTTGAAATTTTTTCTCCTTTAAGCATTCTCTTCTCTTGGTTTTCATGCTGCATCTCACAGCTGTTTATGTTTTCTTCCTGCATCATTGTTCCTTCTCACTGTTCTTTTCTTTTTAAAAAGATTTATTTATTTATTTTAGAGAGAGAGAAATAGAGCATGGGTAGGGAGGAGCAGAGAGCAAGAGAGAGAGAGAAAGAGAGGGAAAGAGAATGAGAATCTCAAGCAGACTCCCCAGTGAGTATGGAGCCTGATGCGGGGCTTGATCTCACAACCCTGAGGTCATGACCTGAGCTGAAACCAAGAGTTGGACACTTAACCAACTGAGTTACCCACATGCCCCCTCACGGTTCTTTTCTAGTGCTTTCCCTTTTCCCTGAACTCTAAACCTTCACCCATTGGTGCTCAGTCTTCTGTCTTCTTGTTTTCTCTCCCCAGCATTCTTTCCTTCAGTTCCATAGACTTAAAGAATATCTACTCCTGTGATTTTCAAACCTAAATTTCCAACCCAGCCTTCTCTCCAGAAACTTCTAGTCAGCCTTCTAACAAATCCATTTCAATGTCCACTGGCCCCCCATACTTAGGAAATTGGAAACACAGCTTTACATTTTCCCCCCAAAGTGTGCTTTTCTTCCATCTTTCTTAGTTTTGAAATGGTACTACTATCTGCCCAACTGCTCACACCAAAAACTTCATATTTATTATTGCTACCCTTTCCCAAATCTCATCTACCATTTGGAGGGCTTAGACCTGTCTCTCATGATCATGAGAAAAATCTCTTAATGTCAGGGGCTGCAGATCTCATTTCCTACCCAAATCCTTCACTCCTTGAAAAGGTAACACCAATTTGCTTGGGATGAAAAACAAATTGCTTGGAGATGGAAAAATTATTTAATTAGAGGGTAAAAATGTCTAACTCCAGGAAGATTGAGGATTAAGGTTAGAAATAATGAAGTAAATTAAATGCATAATATTAGTACTTTTGCATTAAACTAAGAAATAACCTTTGTATATTATTTATTTGATATACTTGTAATGTTTAAGAGAACTTGGTATATTAGAGTTGCGACTATAATTTAAAATGTCTAATTACTAATTTACACTTGTGATTTTAAAACCAAAAGCATAAAAATATTTTATCACAAACTTATGATAAACTATTTGTAACATTAGTCAAGTTGCAGTAAAGAACTTCCTCGGTCCTTTTTAAGTTTCATTTGGTCATATTATTGAAATAGTTAAAAGAGTTAAATATCTTCAAAGTATAAAGGATAAAAATACTAAGTTCCTTAAAAGTGGTTGCTTCAATTTATCAGACTTTGAATAGAAAAATGAGATTTTAATGAAATAAATTAATATTTTCAGTCCTATTAATTTGAAGGGGGGAAAGCACACACACACACAAACCCTTAGGAAATACTGATATGTGCCTGCAATAAAGTAATTTTTCAACAAATATGTGTTGAATGAAAGAATGAGACCAAATCTATCTTAAAAATTTTTTTTTAAAGATTTTATTTATTTATTTGAGAGAGAGAATGAGATAGAGAGAGCATGAGAGGGGGGAGGGTCAGAGGGAGAAGCAGACTTCCCGCTGAGCAGGGAGCCCGATGCCGGACTCGATCCCAGGACTCCAGGATCGTGACCTGAGCCGAAGGCAGTTGCTTAACCAACTGAGCCACCCAGGCGCCCCCAAATCTATCTTAAAATTTAATCCACTGGAGATCTAGGTGCACAATGTGACCATTTATTTAATGAGGAAGGGACCAAAGCTTTTGGGGAGGAATCATAAAGGATTTGATATATTCTATTAGCCTTATCAGCAACCATATACCTAATAACTTCCTGATATTGCTAGAGCCAAAACATCCACCGGTCCCTGTCCACATTCCCATGTGTTTGCTGGACTTCCCTCTTCTCAGAGGGCAAATAGATAAGAACCTTATTTAAAGCAATTAAATACTGCTAGTAGAGCTAGTAAATACTGCTAGTCATATGCCTGCTCTAGGAAAGAAACTCATTCACCTAGATACCTCAGTCCACGGGCCAACACTGAGACCTCATTTCAGTAACTGTACCATAGAGCGAGTCTGTGGCTTGCATAATAAATTCTGGACTCCAGATGCCATTTTTAAAAGGCTCATTTTCATTTTAGCAGCCAATTCAGATTACCATATTGTTGATTTGATCAACTGCCAGAAAAATTCAACTTTTAAGCTTGGTGTAATTTCAGACTAGACCATGCTACCACTATTTAGAAAATCTTGCAGAAACAACCTTTGAGTTCTCTCCAGGTCAATTTAAAAATAAACGTAATTATGCTTAAGATTGTAGACCTAAAGCTGAAATGTTCTGTAGTCAGATGCTCATCTTGTGCCATTTTACAAAAATCTTCCCAGAACCCAGCCATTGGAACCAAGTCCCTAGTACCAATTTTATACATTGGAAGTGTTTGTAGGGTAAAAATACCAAAATCTTCTCCTAGTCAGACCTGACTCTTTTTCTTCAGTAATCTCTGCTTCTATGTGTAAACTTTGTAGATGCATCTGTTTTGAGTTACATAAATACACCAAAAACGTATTTTATATCAGGAAAATTTATGCATTCCATATTCTCACAGTTTGAAAATGGCCAAATTTATTCTCTTGAATAAATGTTCTGGGGATAAAATCAAAAGAACAACTCAAAAGCAATATTTTGAGGGTTTTTGCCAGAATCAGAGAAAAAGAAGGTACATAAAAATAGACACATGTTTATAATACATATATCCAAATATCTATTTATCCTGAGAAAGGGGATATACTGCAAATAATTCAAAGTGATTTGGCATTCAAAATTTCTTTATTTTTTGCTTGAAATATGTTTCCATGCAAATATTTCTATTTGCATTTGTGTTTAATATTCTTGTATTTAGTTCAAAGCAAATAAATGAGTTAAGAGGGTACTAGTTGGGACCATATAGAAGAAAGGATTTTATGCAGCACTTCTATGACTACTAGTAGGTTTTCACCATCAAGATAGTATCAACATTGAGACTGCCCCCTCCCAGAGCTGCTCGCAGGCAAAGAGAAATGGATCTCTATGCCACTACCCTTCCTTACCTCCTTCTGTAGGGAAATGTGTGTCTAGGGTGCAATCTCATGCTCTATTTCTCCACCCTACTCCAGATAACTGCAGTAAAAAAAGAATTCTAATCAAGGTTCAAGAACAGGAACAAGCAAGTGGTGGATGTGGAAGACGGGATTCTTGGAAGGGGTAGCAAAAATGGTTAGACAAGTACTTCATATAGAGCTACTGTGTCCTCTTCAGGGACAAGAAATCCCTGACAATTTCCCAACCCAAGCCCATAATCCTAACATTAACTAGTTTCCACTCATGCTTCATAATGCTTGGTGCTCTTTCTTAGCTCCGGCCCCATGACCATATATACTATCATCTGTGGCATAGGGTCAACTCTGCCCACTCCTACCCTTCATCTCTATGGATATGCCCACCCAGCACCAATTATTATTACAAGGAGAACATCAGCTAAAGAAGTTGGAAAGCTGTTCAATTTCCTGATTTTGTCTTTTTAGAGGGTAACCTAATTCAAGCTAATAATTTACTTACTTAGAACTATTATGGATTTAATAGCTTAAAAAAAAAACAAAACTTGAATGTTAAAAAAAAAAAAAGTCCTAAGAAAGGGAAGTGTTTCAAAGATTTTCTCTGCATAACACATTAAAAAAACCTTAAAATGTCAATGAAGGGGGAAAAATTATAGGCAAGATCAGTAGGGACATTTATCATCAAGCAGCTGGGCAGAGAAGGTAAGGGTAATACATCTAAAATCAAGATTTGCCAGGAGTTCATCAAAACTGAGATACTCTTTTTGAGAATAACAAAGAGAAGATTCTATAGATGGCCATTTACTTTCTGGATTAGAAGCATGAAATGTTGGGGCACCTGGGTGGCTCAGTCATTGAGCGTCTGCCTTCGGCTCAGGTCATGATCCCAGGGTCCTGGGATGGAGCCCCGCATCGGGCTCCCTGCTCCGTGGGAAGCCTGCTTCTCCCTCTCCCACTCCCCCTGCTTGTGTTCCCTCTCTCGCTGTGTCTGTCTCTGTCAAATAAATAAAATCTTTAAAAAAAAAAAAAAGAAGTATGAAATGTTCATGGAAACAGCGCCTTCTTTCTGTCTCCATTTCTGGTAAGATTTTGCACATTCTGGGCTCCTGGTCCTATCTGTACATCCTTTCTTTGACTAATTCTTCACTAATCTCTTTCTGAAATGTTTTGTCATTTTCTATGCTGACTACTTTTGAAAATTTTACTTTACTTATTTCTTTTTACTTCTTTTCCATTAGGGAACCCAGTATCAACCCAAATATCAACTCTGTCTGGTATAAACATGGAGCAGAGATGGATCTCTATCAAGAAAAATCCCCAGATAATTTTCACACAAAATGGGAAGCAATAAAGAATTTACACTCTCAAAATATAAATTCCCTTAACAGTTCCAGAAGTTCCTTAACAAATCCCCACAAAGCTTTGCATTTCTGTTACTATGTTTTTTATTTTTCTCAAGAACTTATATTTAATAATAAAAATGAATTAAATTTTAATATTAATTTAACTTTGTTTAAATCCTAGTGTGGCCATTAGATTTTGTGTACTATCTTTCATTATAAATGTGTAACTTTTCGGTCATGTTGTGAATTAAATAGGTTTTCAAATGCTGATCTGGCCAAGCAATAGCTGTTTATAATGTTATACATATAAAAAAGAATATTATAAATAACTAATGTCAAGAAGACTTTTCAAACACGATCTATTTTACATTGAGCTGTGACTGAATAGATGTTTGCAGAACAATCATCTATATGTCCAAGTTTCTCATTATAATTCAAGTTTGGTAAGTTTTCCCTTTTATTATGTCAACTGTGGGATCAACAAAAAATACTGTGAACCTCAACAATTATCTTCATACAGAAAGTCAGGTGGAGAGTGTGAGTGTGGTCCAGTCAGTCTAACATGTATTTCAACTTTCTTGCACATGCAGAGATTGAAAAGTTTGTGAGGCAGCCAAACCACTGCCCTGATTTCAGTACCTGGAAAGAAGCTACTACCAGCTTCATTAGCAGAAAAAATAATCTTTTACATTTGTCTGGGTTTAAAAACTCATAAAATCTTCTGGTAAAATACAATTTGACCTGAAGATTCTGTAATAAAAACTCACAATTATATATCTCTGAAACTAATTTTTATGTGCATAAAAATATGTTGCAGAAGTTCTGCCAATGGTTTTTCATTGAGCAAAACTTGCTCCTTTAAATCCCTCTGGATTAAGTGTCCATATATAGCCCCATGGCAATTGAGCCTTGCCTGCACAGTTTGAAGGTTTCACAGAGTGTGGGAGCAGTATGAAATAGACATGGTGTTCTTTAATTTTTAAACTTTTGCAGAATATGGCTTTCATGGCTCACCAGTCAAAAAATCTAAGATAAATTACGTATAGTGACACTTGACATATTTTTCTTAAGGCCTATAGCTAACTAATTTTTCTCAAATTATCTATGCCTCAGTGATTTTATCCTTAATTAATCTTGGTTTTATGAAAAAGAATTTAGGTTTAATTTCCAGAGAAATGATTCCAGAAATATTTTCTCCAACTATCAGCCTCTAAACTCTCACCCAAACTTTTTATTCTTTCAAAATTCTTTTTATTAAAAAAGACTACATCTTCAGAATCAAGTACCACTTCCGTCCAATAATTAATATGATTCATCAGTTGAACAAATATTAACTGAATACCTCTTCTTTGCCAAATATTGTATCCAGATAAAGGAAATAACTTGTTGCTGAGTAGATTCAATAATATTGAAAACCTTATTCTTCTAGCTAATATTTACTGAGTTCCTCTTATGTTCTAAATACTGTGTTGGTCATGGGTTTGCAAAAAAATGATTTGAAAACCTGCCCTTGAAAAGCTTACATTCTTATCAGGAAGACAGTAATAAACAAAAAATCACAAAGGGATAAATGACCTAATAGAGGTACTGTGCAAAATATGAAAACAGAGAAAGGGGAGGATCTAATTTTAATGTAAGGCAAAGATGGTTCAAGCAATCTTCCTAGAAGAGGTAGAACTTGAGCTAGTTCATGAATGGTAATGAGGGATTTTCCAGAGAGAAAAGTGGAGAAGGGTACTCCAGAAACAATATATATGTGAATCCACAATAGATGTGAATTTATGAAAATGAGAAGAAAGGCAAGTATTTTGGTGAAGCAGAGTGTAGAGTTTAGGGGAGCAATAGGATGTGAAGACACAGTCTTGAAATCTGGACCTGCTAAGAGATGCTGTCCTTGGACATGTGTCCTTTGATTCACATAGTCTCAGAGTAAACACTGAGAATTTATTGATATTATTTTTTTATATCTGCTATTTGCAGTTGAAGAAAAGGCAGGCCTGGAGCCAGCATACCTATGAGTCAGGGGTTGAGAGTAGGTCTACACAGAATAATGAAAAAAATTGAAAAAGACTAAGGAGAATTTTTCACCTAGTCTGGATCTTCAGCTTATCAGTACAATCAGCATCAGTTGTACATTTCCACAGGGCACTTTGGTAGACCTGAAAAGCCTGAACCAACCTCTGGGAAAACACTGGTTTATCTCCTGTTTTGCGCAATTATTATATTCATTTTATTATTCTTTGTCCATTCAAAAATTTTGTAACTTTTAATTGTGTACTAGCATCTATCTACTGCAACGCCCATGTACCTCCTATACAAATTGGATTTTTATTTTATAGGTTATATAAATACCAAGATAGGTTCAATTTGGGGAGTTATGTTTGTTTCATCCTGGAAGTAATATCTAAGGTGAATGCAAAATGATTGAGCCAGACATATTTACTAGCTGGCCCTTGGTAAATAACTCAGATAGTAGAAGATTAGCTCCTGAACTCAAGTGTATGGCATTCAGAATGAAGGGAAAGGGTCAGATTTTAGAGATCACATGTACAGTTTCAGAACTTGGTAACCAAATAGATCAAAGGAATGAGAGGGAAAATGATGATCTCTGGGGACCTTCTTTCTAGATTAGCCAAACTCACACCAAAAATCAGAGGAAAATCTGGGTTTAAAAAACAGAAACACTATTTGAAGACATAAGAGAGCTACCCAGCAGCCAAGACTTGAGGTGTTCAAGGTCCCAGAGAAAAGGAAAATGCTAATAGGTGAGTCAAGTATTCTCATTACCCTGCCCCTAGATGCATTTGCTATTCGTAAGTAGACTGGAGCCAAGAGCTTCAAAATGAAAGAGATAGAGAAGCTAAACAGGGTGACTGACACTCTCATAAATATAAGAGAGACATAGAGTTCGACACCACGCAGATGAAGCAGACCTGGCAAGCATCATAAACTTTCTATGGGGACTCCTGGAAAACTATGCAATAGAGGTAAAGGTGAACTGGAAATAGGTCAAACCTCACAGAATTAAATTCATATTTGATCAGCTTAATCCCAGATTAACAAAATTTCACTATCTGAAGGAAAGACATTCAGAATCTTTCCAATTATTTATACACAGTATCTAGCAGATAAAATATTACCATGCACACCAGAACACAGATCGATTGATCAAAACCCAAAAGGAAAAGAGATAACTAAAACAGATCCATAGGTGATAAAGATATTTGTTTTGTCAAATTTAAACTTTAAAACTGATAACAAAGACCTATCACATTCATAGGAACAGCAGTGAGACTGAGAGCTGATTTCACAGAAATTCTAGAGGCCAGATGACAACAGAATGGTATCTTCAAAATGCTGAAAGAAAATAACCAGCAACCTAGAATTCCATACCCAGGAACAATATTCTTCAAGAACAAAGTCAAAATAAAGTCATGCCAAGCCAACTAAAACTGAGAGATCATTGTTGGCAGACCTAAACTAAAAGAAATAGATGCAGAGTTACTTAGGCATAAGGAAAACAATCCCAGAAGGAAGTGGAGATGCAAGGGGGAATACGAGGTAACAAAAAGAGTAAATATGTGAGCAAATATAAATAAATACTGACTATTAATACAATAGTAATGTTTGTTGAGTTTAAAATACATGTAAAATTAAAACATGTGATAAAAATATAACAGCAAGTAAGAGGCTTACATTGTAAGAGAATGGATAAAATTAATTGACATTAGACTCTGATAAAAGGGAAAATGAAATAATAAAAAATCAGTTAATCAAAACAGATAAGAAATGAGAGAAAAAGAAATATAAAGGAAGCTGAAAAAATCGTAAACAAATAGTAGGATTATAGATTTAAATGGAAATATAAGAACAATTACATTAAGTGTAAGTAGACTAAGCATTCAAATTAGAAGTCAAAGTTTTCAGACAGGTTGCAAAAAAATAAAATCAAAACATACGTTGCTTATAAAAGAAATATTTCTCTATTAGGACACAGAAATACTAAAAAAGAATTTTAAAAAGCGTATCATGAAAACACTTAGAAAAAGTGAACATTTATAACTATATTAATGCCAGATGAAGGCCCCTTTAAGGCAAAAATCTGTAGTAAAGGTAGAGAGGGCTATTTCATAATGATTTCACTAGGAAGATAAAGCAATTCTAAAGTAAAATATATAAAGCAAATCTGAAACTAAAAGGAGAAATCTTACCAAACTAAAAGGAGAAATATACAAATCCACAACTCTATGGAAAATTTTAACCCACATCTCCTATTAACTGATAGTATAATCAGACAGAAAAGACTAGCATTGTTTTACATTTTGCAAATCCCTTTAAAGCTTTGTGTAATAGAAAACAGCTAGCTTCTCAGATCTACTTCTGCATTCAATTTGATGTGTTATCACACATAAAGTACCTCTGGAAAACTCCACTGTACACTCATAAAAGAATGAGAGTAAAAAAGGATCATCTGAATAGAATTTAGGAATCCCCAGGGCTTCTTGGACCACACCTTGAAAACTACTACTTTAGAAATTTGATTTTTTTATGCTATTATAAATAGTATTATTTTCTAAAATTTCATTTTCTAATTATTTTCTACGTGGATATGGAAATAGAGTTGATTTGTACATACTGACTTTGTATTCTGTGACCTTGCTAAATTTGCTTAATAATACTTTATTTGTAGATAGCTTCGGATTTTCTACATATACAATAGTATCAGGATGAAAAATGACGATTTTATTTCCTTATTTTCAAAACTGTTTCCGTTTTGTTTATTTTTCTTCCTTTATTGCAAAGTTGGGACCTCCAGCTCCAAGTTCTGAGGTTCTGGAAATGTTCTATTTCTTTTCTGGGTGGCATGGACATGTATCTTCATTTTGCAGTAATTCACCAAGCAGTAAACTTTGTGCAAAGTCACCGTTTAAATTTTTTCTACTGGCCAAAGAAAACTCAGTGTTGGGGGAAAAAAAAAAAAATCAGCATATGAAAAAATTCATACAGCATTCAATTTCCCTTTGAGATTTTCCGAGCCAATCTACCTCTGGAGATGCATGTTAAAGGGTTAAAATTTGGATAATAAAATAATCATTGCTTCCAGAGAAAGCATTAGGCATGTTCATGAATTATTTACTTTTATAATTTCAGCTTACTTTGCCTGCACATGTGTGCCAGAAAAAACACCCATTTAGGTTGATGCCAACTAGATTTCTTTTTTAATTCCTGCTTGAGAACGCTGACTACTTCAACAGGATTTGGATCAATTTACTTTGCCAAGTAATTCGAGTGGTGCTGCTGACTAGCTCATTAACCAGGTTGGGCAAGGTTAAAGATAGAGGAGAGTTAAGGGAACAGATTTCCTCTTGCTGGGTCCTGGGGCCCTCTCATTATTCTTTCTTTTCCCAATCCCCAGAATTGCCTTTGATGCCAAAGGAGGAATATCTGGACCTTCCCTCTTACAAAGGAGATTAGCAGGTTTTATGGAGTTCATCACTACCTAATTGAAAAAAATTGCAATGATATCATCAGAACAGTAAGAATACATAAAGAGAGAGAGAGAAACAAACATTATGGAGATTGGCAGATATGCTGCTTATTTATTTGGGACTGGAAATACTTCTAAACATATTCATTCAAAATTTATCCAAGACATTCTTCTGTTCATGTGGCCCAAATTACCTGTAGTAATATAAATATTTATTTTATATTATTTTGCCCCAAATATTCCCCTAGGCAACAAAGTTATTTAGGGGAAATTTGTATTGTAGAGGATAATTTAGAAGTGACCTCCCAGGACTCTCAACATAAGGGAGGTGGTGGGAGAGAGACCACAAAGCAGAGCCGCCTGGCTCTTTTGGGGTGGGGACAGTGTCTTTTCACGCTACTCTTAAGAGTTCTCCCCATTGTCTTTGTCTCAATTCCTCAGAGAAATTAAGATGAAAGAAGGCTTAATTTCCTCTCTGAGGAGAACAGTATTTGTAAATTTTGGAGTGCATTTCTTACATAGTACATCTAATTTTTCTCTTCGATTTAAAGACCATGTTCAAGAACACTTGTAGGTCTGCTAAAGGTAAATAATGAAGCTCTGTTCTATATCCATCGTCAATACTGGCAATGCCAGAATAAATCCCGGCAGGGGTGATGAAGGTAAAAAGAGGAGATACCGAATTCTGGAAAATGGGATCTCCTTTCCCCTTTCTGCGCTCCGTCAGGAAACGTTATACCTCTTTTCCAGCAGCTGGCTACAACCAGGTGATGACTGGCACGAGGGACAGAAGGCAACTCCTAATGAATCCATCACACCAGAGAGCCAGGCTGCTTTCTTCTCTGTTGACAATCCTCAAATCCTCCTTGCAAATTGTAAAGTGTCATTAAAATCTGGAACATCTACCTCCCTCTCTACGGGTCCGACTGACATGTGGGATTAAGGTCAGATACATCAGGAGACCGCTTTGTGTAAAGGTAAAATGACTTTTTGAACTGAAATAATGGATTTAAGGCACTGAGGCAGAACACAGCTCCATCCAAACCCCCAGTGACATATTTACAGAACCAGGTCTGGCTGGAAACAAGGTGAAAGAAACAGTAACTCTAATTGCAGCCAGCAGAGCGAACGAGCTGATTGGCTGAATGCTGGCCAAGCTCTTACCATTAAAAATACCACAGCGTTGCTGCCAAAAGGGGTGTTGGGACAAATTGCCAGAGGTAACCGTTACATAAGCCAGAGCTCACGCTGCCAATTAGCCAGAAACCATTGCTACATCTCTTCTGGCCACAATGGTTCTGATAGAGCATTTGCGAGCTCTTCCGCTGCTTCAGGACTGTACCAGAAGAAAGCAGTTCCGGGGGACCAGAGAAATCACCTCGAGGCCAAAGTAGCTGGTGGGGTCCTGGTGAATCCACCCTATTGGTTGGTAGTATTTCCAGCAAGAAAGTCAGATAATCTCAGAGAACTCAGGCAAATGACCTTATTAAAATTGCTGCAGCTTTTTCAGAGGAGGGAGGATAGGAAACGTGAAGAAATGTGCCTTGGCTTGCAAAAAGGAAGGAAGGAAAGAAAGGCCCATCGAATTACCTCATTTTCTTTTTTAAAAGATGCTTCCCAATCTGATTAGCTTTGAGCTCAGCAGCAGTTCCCTGAGGATTGTTCTCCACAAGCAAAATAGAGGCAGGCACCGAGGACAGTTATCCAGGGAAACCTGAAAAAGCCTTCCCCTTATCTTGAAAATGTGGGTGTACACATGGAATTACCCAGGTAAGAACTCCCATGCCCATGTGTCACTGCTCCATTAGGCTGCAATGGTTGTGGGGTCCTGGCCCCACCTTAGTGCCACCTGTCATCAAGTCCTTCCTGACTCCCAGCCAGAGACTGCCTCTGAGGAGTCTATTTTTCCCCCGCAGGATTATCCATTTTCCCACCCACCCACAATATACTCACAATGTCATGTCCGCAGTCCATTCAACTGCCACCTACCTAAGGTCTTGGTCTAATCCACAAATTTGATTTTGCTATTCACCTGCATAAAATCCTTGAGGACTTCTCTGTGACCTTTAAGTCTGAGCTTCCTACAGTGAACCCCACCTGCTTTATAAGTCTCTTCTCTACTCATCCCCCACGAGCTCTACAGTCCAGATAGAAGATAATTTCCAACAGTGGTTCTCAACATGAACAGCACATTCTAATACTCAAGGGAGCTTCTCAAAAATCCCGATTCCCGGACAGAATCTTGTACCAATTCAGTTGGAATCTCTAACGATGAAACTCAAGCATAAGTATCTTTTAAAATTTGTCTTGTGGTTACAAGTTTGAGAGCCAGTGCAATATTACCATGGTTATGGACTGAATGTTTGTGTTTGCCTCCCCAGAATTCATATACTGAAATCCTAAGCCCCATGTGATAGTATAAGGGGGTGGGGCCTATGGGAGGCGACTAGGTGATGAGGGTAGAGGCCTCATGGGTGGGATTAGTATCTTATAAAAGAGACCCCAGAGAGCTCTCTAGCTCTCTTTCCATCACAGTAGCTCACAGTGAGAAGTCAGCAGTGTGCAGCCCAAGAGAGGGCTCTCAGCAGACGCCGACCGTGCTGGTACCCTGATCTCAGACTTCCAGCATCCCAAACTGTGAGAAATACATTTCTGCTGCTTATAAGCCATCCCATTTATGGGATTTTCTTATAGCAGCCCGAAACTAAAACACCCACTGCTTACGCCTTTACATTTGCTTTTTCCTAGGCTGGAAATGTGTTATTTTACATCTTTATTTTTTTTTTCCCCTGCTGTTCTTATAGGACACAGGTAACATATCTTCTCCTGCAACCCTTTGGTCACCTCCCTTAGTTTTCCCCATGACAACCCTCGTGTGCCTGCATCCTGATCCTTGATGTCTCTCATTTCCTAGCTAACTAGATGAGAAATCCTTCTGGACAGGAATAGCCTTTCATTTGTCTTTGTATCATCAGTGTCTACTGAGGAAGGAGAATAGATGCACACCAATACCAAGCTTGGACTCAATTCTCCAAGCTCTTCTTCAACTGCCAGAAAGCAAACAAACTTCTGTTTACAAAAATTTCACAGGCATCCTAATTTTAGGACACAAGAAAGTGAATGAAGAAGAAAGACATCTGGAAGATAGGGCATCACAACTACTCCAGGACATCGGTAATGCTAGGATTTTATTACTCTCGGGTGCTTGAGACTGGGTGAGAGTCCCTTGATGGTTTCCATATTGAAAGATTTAAAACTGGAATTCTGAAGTATTCAATCAAGAACATGCAGGCTCGTAAACAGTTTGATTTCATGGCCTCTCCTCAAATGGTTTTGCGTTTTAATGCATTCTGGCAAGGAGTGCTGCGCAGTGTAGGAGGTGGGGAAGACATTTACATCAGTGCAAACTGGGGCGTTGGTTTCCATGAAGAGAAAACCCAGAACACTTCCAAACAAAAAAGGGCTTCTGGACACAATGCAAGAAGGATGTTGAGAGAAGAGGTCCAGATTTAGCAAGAAGGATACAAACATGAAAGGAGATCTGTGCTGGAAAGACATTTAAAACTCCTGAGATCTGCAGGCCAGAGCCTGCCACTGGAATTGGCAAAAGAAGAAGAAACAACTGACTTTCATTTTGGCTTTTGCCGCAAGTACGATTGCTTTGTGATTCTTGCCCAAAGTCTCTAAATGAGATGCGTGGTGTGTATTTCAAAGTTCTTGCCTTCTGACGCCGGCGTGGAAGATACAGCACTCTTTTTCCTTTCTTCCTAGGGGAAAGAGTTTGAGAAAATAAGCGGCCCTGAACAATATGTTTAAAATAAAGTTATTTTCCAATATAGGTGGTGACCTGATCATTTGTGCTTAGGAAAACCACAGGGACATATAAAGGCAAAGCAAAACACAAGTAAAGAGCAACATTTTTCCTTTCCTTTCCCTTTGTCCTTTTCGGAATTCTCCTGACAGAAATTTTATGCTTTATCTGATACTGAGATTTTATGTTAAGGAGGCTTCATTTCCAGGAGCAAATACAGAAAGGCACAGGAACTGTCTTGTAAAGAACTTATATTCTAGTTGCAGACATAGCTTTCAGAAATCACCTCTGTCTCAAGCCAGGTATAGAAGCAATTGAGAGATAAGGGGGGAGGGGAGCATAGTAAACATTCCACACAGAATCACCTTCCTGCAAAATTCTTAATCATCACGTTTATCCTTTGTCTGTACTTCCTCTTCGGACACAATGACATTAGATTAAATGCCTACAACTGCCATTTCTATAGGTCAAACTGCCATTTCTATTGATACCAACGATTACATTGAATTCACTCCAACACCAAACTGATGCCCCCTGAGATGAATGAGGCCCCTTTGTATTTCATCTTTAAGTTTCAAGTCCCTTCTTAACATTTTGAAAAATATATGGTTAGTTAACCTTTATGGAGTGCTTCTCATGTACTCAGGCCTGTGTGAAATGACCTGGGCAAGAAGTCTCGCTTAAGGCGTACAACAATTCTAGTGGTATTATGATTAGTCTCGATTTACAGAAAAGAAAACTGAGTCTGGTAAAAGTTAAGTAAATTGTTCATTGGCATATAACTTGTAAGCAGCAGAGAGCTGGGACTTAGAACTGTGTTATGATGGACACCCGGCTTCAAACCCTCCGCAGAGGCCAGTTGGGCCATTTCCAAGGACCCGTGTATCGGAGGTATTCAACATTACGGCAAATACAAGAAAATGAAATAAATGACCATAATTCTTCTCAGGATGAGTGCTGTGTGTCGGTGGGGAGAAATGCTTTGAGAGGCTGTATGGCTGGGGAGGGGTGTAGTCGTGAGGGGTGACAGCCCCCAAGAGCTGTGTGTGCACCCTTGGCAGCAGCCTCCCCATCACTCACAGTGTGACTGTTTCAGGACAGCATGTGCGGGCCACCATGGCTACGGATTCAGAGGCTTTGAAGTGATCATGGTAGCACTAGGCTATTGCCCTGAATTCCCAAGTTTGCACAAGTTTCCCCAAATGGATCTCTCAATTCCTGGTCTCACTAAAGGCTTTTGAATCAGTATTAAACCTTGGGGTGTGACAAATGGCCTGGTCAATTCCTCACTCGGTGTGTTCACAGTTCACTACTCCGTGCTTTTTCTATACTGCCGACTCTCCCATTCGTCAGTCCAGTTAAACAGATACTTTATGCAAACCTTTCAATGGAAAAAAAGGGGGCACATTTTGGAAGGGTGCACATTTGGTGATCAAATAACTGAGAGCATATCGTGGCAAAAGATCCAAAAGCATTAAAAACCTCCCCAAACATTTCTCAGCCAGTTTTATTTTTCCACTGATTGTAAGCCACTAGCTCTGCTTTTCAGTTGCGTGAGGGCTTAAGCAACTTTCCAACTCAGAACTACCGCTGTTCCACAGAGCACAAACATCCAGACTTTTAACAGGAAGTTGCACACAAGAAGACAGGCTTCTCTTTAAAATCGTCCATTATGGACAATCCTCAGAACCTTTGATCTTAATTAGCTGAACAAGCTCCTAGGGCTTCACTGACAGCTCAATTAATTTGATTTAATCACATTTTGCCTTGTTGGTATGGAGTTTGAATCATAGTAACTTAAGATGACCAAGATATGCAAAGATACTTCATCAGAAGGGAAATAATACTATAAAATATAGACATCATTTCCTGTGACCAGTAACATGAAGTGCCCAATAGGTTGTACATACATCTACTCCTGCATCTCATTTGATTCCTACAATCATGTAGCCCTGTAAATAAGAGAACTTTAGAATTTTCTTTCTATTATTAACTCCCAGGGATTTGATAGGTAACTTCAAAAAACAAAACAAAACAAAAAATGGATTGAAAGCCCAGACATCTGCACCCAGCTCTTTCTTTTGTTCTTGCCTTCCTTCAAACTCTGGATTTGCAAAGAAATCTCTGTATAAGGTTGTGTGTGTAGAACCATGTACACTCGACGTACTCCATACATTGATTTAAGGGATTTACAATGGTAACTATTTCCATACGTTGTTTTCACTTTCTGCATTGATTTTAGAGATTGATCCCTGTGATTCTGCTAAAGAAATGAGCTAATGGGGCCTCGAGGGAATTAAAAAGCATTCAGACTGAACCACGGGGCTAGGCCATGAGCAACTTTTCTTCATAATTAGTCTTTGTTTAGAATGTGATGTTCTAGCTTCAGATATTTATATGATAGCCGTTCGGACTATTTATTCCTCTTAATACATAAGGAAAATTATGGGTTTGTTTTTGTTTTGTTTTGTTTTTTTACAGCAACTCCTTCCCAGCCCAACCTCTCCTCATGTTATGATAGCCTTTACACGGTGAGCAACAGAGAAGGTTCTAAGACTTCTCAGCCCATGTTGGGTCAGGAGGCCGGGGCGCTCCTCCCTTTATCTTTTATCTAATGTGGATCAAATGAGGTCAATTGATCCCTGAGGACAAGATAAACCAGCAGTTTCCTCATTTTCTTTCTCCTCCTTAGTCATGTACCTAGCCCAATTCGAGTAGGATGTACACATGCTGCCTACTAGACTGGTAGAAAAGACCCCCATCAACTCCAAGGGAAAGTCGGCTCAGTGATGGACAATGCTCCTCAAACTTTCCCATCAAGTGCTCTCAGGAAGAGGAGAATGAACTGATACCCTAGAAGTCTAGAGATGTCACTTCTACGTGGGATGCTACAAGCTGGAGAGGTTTGCAATGTTTTATACTTTATCATTAAATTTGTCACATGATTTTTTTATCCTACTCCAATTATATCTTTAAATACAAAAGTATTGGGGTGCCTGGGTGGCTCAGTCAGTTAAGCCTCTGCCTTTGGATCAGGTCATGATCCCAGCATCCTGGGATCGAGCCCAGTATCGGGCTCCTTGCTCAGTGAGGAGCCTGCTTCCCCCTGTCCCCACTGCTCATGCTCTCTCTGTCATTATCTCTCGCTCTCAGATAAATAAAATCTTAAAAAAAAAATACAAAAATATTTTATATTACTTACCATAGAATGAAATTGACTTACCATGGAATCAAATCACTTCTTAGAATCAAATTCAAAAAGATACACCATGTTTTTCTTATGGAATCATGTGTCTTTTGACATACTAGTTTGAGAATCTCAGATGTAGATGAAAGAGTCTTGAGCTTGTACAGTGAAGCCTGGATTCTAATCCTGCTTCTACCAGTAATATACTCTTTAGTCTTATTTTGTTTAATATCTATCCATACTCCTCCATTTTTAATAAAGGGAAATCTTTTTTAAATGTCCATTCCAACTTTAAAATTTTATAAATCTTATATTTTTGTGTTATAATTTTATATATATTATTTTTAGGATAAATTAAGCCATGTTAAAAATCCTTGAAAACATTTGATGCTCCTAGAAAAGAGAATGGAGTAGTCATGAAAAACAACAAAGGGAAGATTTCTTAGAGCAGTACCGAGAGTTTACTGAAGTCAGGGAGACTGACACTTAAAACTCAAAAACCAGTACCAGTGATCGGTGAACTTGAGCTTCAAGATTTCTACTATTGTCTGCCTTTTGCACTTAAAGGTGGTCAATAATTGAAAAAAAAAAATACTTAGCAAAATTATGTACACATTTATTTTTTCACCTAGAAAAGCCACTTCAAAGAATCTATCCCCAAGATATGATGGCAAAAATACAGACATAACAGGGTGCCTGGGTGACTCAGTCCATTAAGCGTCTGACTTTTGATCTCAGCTCAGGTCTCGATCGCAGGGTTGTGAGTTTAAGCCCTGCGTTGGGCTCCATGTTGGGCATGGAGCCTACTTTAAAAAAAAGAAAAGAAAATACAGACATAACATATCTGTAATAAAAAGACTAGAAACAATCTAAAACTTCCCTACAGAGGCACTGGTTAAATAAACAACAGTTTGTCCGTATAATGGAGTGTTATAAAGCTGTAAACAAAGCACGAGAAGTATTTCCATATAGTGGGATGGATTGATCACCATAACATAAAGTTTAAAAAATATGGAGAAAAAAATGAGCATAGTATAGTTCATGTAAGAAGGGGATGAATATGAATGTATATACATATTCATATTTTTTAAATGGAAAGATAAACCAAAAGCCATTTTATTAAAAATACCATCTGTAGTGGGAGAGAGGAAGTAGGGTGGAGGAACAGAGATAGATATAGACTTCTTTGAATATACCTTGCTTTATAAATTTGACTTTGGAATTTTTGCATAATTGTAACACAAAATTAAATTTTAGAAAACCAATGCGGCGCCTGGGTGGCTCAGTCGTTAAGCATCTGCCTTTGGCTCAGGTCATGATCCCAGGGTCCTGGGATCGGCATCGGGCTCCCTGCTCGGCGGGAAGCCTGCTTCTCCCTCTCCCACTGCCCCAGCTTGTGTTCCCTCTCTCGCTGTGTCTCTCTCTGTCAAATAAATAAATAAAATCTTTAAAAAAATATTTTAGAAAAGCAATGCCTGAAGGTCAAAAACAATATTGAAAAAACTTAAATATTTATCAAATGGGTAGCGTAATTTCATGGAAGGAATTAGTTCAATCAACTTAACAACAGAGCAAAGTGTTCACATGTTCCTAATGGGATATGTCATAAGACAGAGACATAAGACAAAAAGAACTACAGGAAAAAAATAACAAGTCTTAAAATATTTTTCAGTAACCACATTGTTGAAGATAGTACTGGTATTGTTATCCTAAGATGATTGCACATGAATTGTGGGATAAATCCAACGAGCAATTCTGTTGGTTCACTGGGAACTGGGATTTTTTGTGTGGGAGAAAAGAGGAGCGGATAACTGATAACTTTTAGTAAAAATACTGTAGTCTTGAATTGAAATGGAAATTATTAGTAGAAACCTATAAATAGGTTATCTTTTGAAAAGAAGCAATTTTTCTAGCCATATTCATGGATTAGGTCTAGAAACAGGAGCTTATCCC
This sequence comes from Halichoerus grypus, assembly GCF_964656455.1. Lineage (NCBI taxonomy): Eukaryota > Metazoa > Chordata > Mammalia > Carnivora > Phocidae > Halichoerus > Halichoerus grypus. Next base: position 82,345,321 of record NC_135714.1, read on the forward strand.
TTGTTGCCAACATTCCCTTATCCCACTAAAGAGAAACAGGGCTGCTTAGAGAAAAGGCCTATTCCAGGCCTGGGGCAGGACATGTACAAGACAAACCTGAAATAGCTTGTCATACAGGCAGCAAGGATACACTTCCAGGCTTTAGTGGTTATACCAACAGGTATCCAGAGCAGTGGTAGACTGGAGGGAGGATATGTAAGATCATTAGAGCTGATTGTGAAATATCCAGAATTTTCGGACTCTGGTAACATGACCAAATGGGAGAAAACCACACATTTGCTTACCGGCAAAACATCATCCATGAAATAGTCTTGCCTCCTTCACTCCCTCACCCCCCAAATTAACCTCTATAGCTGTAACTACCATTTTACAGGAAAAACAAGGTAAAAAGGAATCCAGTAGTCCCTGCTTGTCCTCAGAGATACGTTCCAAGACCCCCAGTGGATGCCTGAAATGGTGGATAGTACCCAACCCTACAGATATGTTTTTCCTATATTTACATACATTCCTATGATAAAGTTTAATTTATAAATTAGGCACAGTAAGAGATTAACAACAACTAAAAATAAACTAGGACAATTATAACAAAAGACTGTAATAAAAGTAATGTGAGTGTGGTTTCTCTCTCAAAATACCTTCTTGTACTGGACTCACCCTTCTTCTTGTGATGATGTGAGATGAGAAAATGCCTGCATGATGAGGTGAAGGAAGGCAAATGACGCAGATATCATGACGCAGCGTTAGGCTACTACTGACCTTCTGAAGAGATGTCAGAAGAAAGATCATCTGTTTCTGGCCCTCCGGTTGACCAGGGCATAAGTGAAACTGCAATGCGAAACCATGGATAAAGGGGGAGGGGGGGCTACTAAATGTTCATGAAAACCATGCAATCAGCAAACTGTAGGCTGTTGAAACTCTGCAAAAAAATTCTGCAATTTCTTCAAGAAGTGTTGCAAAGAAAAATAAATGGGAGGTGGGAAAAGGGAAAGAAAAGGGAGAGAAAGAACATCTATAGGTTATAAGAGACCTAAGAAAAATCAATAGGGGTGCCTGGGTGACTCAGTCAGTCGGGCCTCTGGTTCTTGATTTTGGCTCAGGTCATGGTCTCACGGCTGTGGGGTTGAGCTCCACGTCAGGTGTAGAGCTGCTTGAGATTCTCTCTCTCCCTCTCTCTCTCTGCCTCTCTCCTTCCCCAGGACCCCCTTCATGTGCTCTCTCTCTCTCAAAAAAAAAAAAAAAAAAAAAGAGGAAGGAGGGAAAAAAAGAAAAACCAATTGCAATGCACAGACCTTATTTCAATTCTGATTCCAACAAACTGTGAAGGAAAAAAATAAAACAACTATTAGACAATCAGAGAAATTTGAACAGTGATTGAACATTTAATGTTATTGAGGAATTATTAAATTTTAATGTAGAGTAATGCATTATGGCATGGTTTTAAAATTAACTCATATTTTCAGGATACTTGCTGAAATATTTATGGATGAAATGAGAAGATATCTGGAAAATAAGTAGATAAGGGCGAAGGTAGGTGGGGGATAGAACTCTGCTACTCCAAGAGTAATTCACTGGCTAGCAAAATCCACATCATCTAGCAACTTATTAGAAATGGGCAATCTCAGGCCCAAGTACACACAATAAAAAACTGCATTGTAACATTTAGGTTAATTCTTATGTTCATTGAATTTTGAGAAGCTCCGGTTTAATAAAACACGGTTGGCTGTCATTTAAGCCGGTGTGAGTTACTTTAGGGTACTGTCCTCTCTATATTGGTATGTATCTGAAATGTACCACCCTAAAAACTTCTCCCAACAAGAAAGCCAAATCAGAGAGAAGGGTGACTAGCGTGTGAATAACCCAAAAGCAGACCTTTTGTTTCTTTTCCTCCTCGCCTCACTCTCTCTCATGTAGCCCGGGGGTCTGGGACTTGATCAGTAGCACATCCCTTATCTGACCCTGTGGTGTCCTCACGAGGCGCACTCCAAGCCTCTTGGACTCTAGGGCCATTTCTACTGTGTTTCCAGTCCTAACCCCCAAGATCTGCAAGTCGTTTTCATAGATGGAACAATTTCTCTGGTCCCAAAGCCCTAATAGCTTCTCTGCGAACTGCGTGTGAGGCTTTCCAGAGGAGTGGAGCAGACGGTGATGGCTCCTGCCAGGAATGATTGGCAAAACTCTCGAGGAGAGGACGTTTTCCAGCTGGCTCCATGCCATGGCCCAGCTGCACTTGTTACAAAGGTCCTTGTTCTTTCTTCAGTGATTTTCAAAAATATTTTAGCATTCTTACAAATGCCACAAAGAAGAGGTGCAGGGAGATCTCTGTACACCTGGATGGAGCATTGTATTTTCTGTGGTCCAAATATGACATAGGAGTGAAGTTCAGAGGATAGACCGGACTAGAAGAGAAATAGGAAAACAAGGATCACGTTATTTGTGTTGTCCCTCTTCTGTTAGGCCAGGTCCCTTTAACACACAAATGCATTGGTTCCAAACCCAAATCTGCTCAACTTGCATTTATACATTGTCCTGTCTCCTGGTCAGTCTTCTTTCCTTTCCCCTACCCCCCACCAATTTACACAAAGATTTGCCAAATAATTCGGAATCCAAGGTCTTCTGGGAATCACCCCGCCCAGAAATGTCATGACTAAAGCCAGTTAGTACTGGGCAAATTCCATCCTATTTGAGAGCAACAATACCATTCTTACAAATATTGGAAAAAGAGTCAGCTTACTAGTAATCAAATCAATGCGAAGGAAAATAATGTGGTGCTCCTTCACCTCTCAGATTGGAAGTGCTATACAATGATGAGGGAAAGCCTGCACTCTTCCATAGTGCTGATAGGAAAGCAATGGGGGGAGCCTTACTAGACCCCCCAAAAATTAGCATTATCTACCCGTAGGCTTTTTTAAAAAAACACTTTATTGAAATATAGCTGACATACGATAAACTGCCCATATTTAAGGTGCACAATAAGGTAAGTTTACCATACGTTGACACTGGTGAACCCATTGCCATTAGCAAAATAATGAGCATATCCATCGACCCCCAAATTTCCTCTTAGTCATCTCACTCTGACAATCATCCCTGACATTCATTCTCGTCCACAAATATGACATAGAATATGACTAAGATGAAATCATACGGAGTGTATCCTGCCGTCTGGCCTCCTTCACTCAGCATAATTACTTTGATGTTTACGCTGTAGCACATATCAATAGTGTATTCTGTTGTAACGATGACTAGTTGCTATGGACTGAATAGTTGTGCCCCTCTCCCCTTCCATCTGTTGACGTTTTAATGCGATGGTATTTGAAGGTGGGGCATTTGGAAAGTAATTGGGTCACATGGGTGGAGCCTCCATGATGGGATTAGTGTCCTTTTGAGAGCACTAGCTCTCTTTCTCTCCACTGTGTGAGGATACAACAGGAAGGTCTGTAAACCAGGAACAGGACATCCACCAAAAAGCCAACTCTGCTGGTCCTCTGAAGCCTCCAGAACCGTGAAAAATACGTGTGGTGTAAGCCACCCAGTCTATGGTGTTCTGCCCTAGCACCCCTAACTCAGACACTAGTATTCCATTGTGTAGACATGGCACGGTGTGTTTATCCATTTACGTGTAGACAGAAATTTGGGTGGTTTCCGGTATTTGGTTACTACAAACACAGCTCTGTGAACATGGGATTTCTTCAACACATGGGACTCTCAGTGGCGTGGTCACTCAGCACAAATGTAAAGCTCATGCAGCTTGCTACGTTATTAGTGATAAAGTTCTTTGTCTTTGATGCGGGAGTCTCGTATCTCCTGCCAGCATTCATGACATTGTGGAAGGCTAACTTATTAGCTTGCAAATAGGGCAGAATTTCACACCATTTATAGTTCTTGGTAATTTTATTTCTGGTGCTCTTCATTTCTTTATGGAGATCCAGATTTGCACTTGGTATCATTTTCCTTCTCCTTAAAGGAGTTCCTTTAATATTTCTTGGAGTGTGGGGCTACAAGTAATGAATTCTTTCAGCTTTTGTGTGTTTGGCAAACTATTTATTCTGCCTTCGTTTCTGAAATATATATTTGCCGATTATAGGATTCTAGGGAGACAGTTTTCTTTCTTTAAACGTCAGCACTTTAAAAACATTCTTCCACTCCCTTTGTGCCTATGTTGTTTCCTATGAGACCCTTGTTGTTATTTTTTTTCTCTATGCATCATGTGCCTTTTGTCCCTCTGGCTGCTTTTAACATTTTTTCACTTTATCATTGGTTATGAACAATTTGCTTATGATGTACCTCTGTGTAGTTTTCTTTATGATTTTTATGCTTTGGATTAAGCTTCCTACATATACACGTTTGTAATTGTCACATTTTGAATTTTTTAGACCATTCTTTTCCAAATATTTTTACTGTTCTCCTTTCCTTTGTAAACTCTAATTACATATATGTTGAGTCTCTTGAGTTATCCCACAGTTCACAGATTATTTTTACATTTTGTTTTCCAAGTTATTTAATTTGGGGTAGTTTCTATTATTATGACTTCAATATGACTAATCTTTTCTTCTGTAATATGTCAACTGCTATTAATCCCATATAGTATATTTTTTCATCTCACACATTGTTGTTACCATTCCTAGAGCTTTCATTTGAGTTTTTTTTTACGTCTTCGATGTCTCGACTTCACTTTCAAATATCTGGAACCAGGACCAGGACTAGAGTCAGGTAGGAGACGTGTCTGGGCACAAAGTTTAAGAAGGCATTTGCTTTCAAGGATGCACACGTGCTGACCTTGTTGTTTGAAATACAGTTATAACAATTCTGTTAACGACTTCGAGGGCTCATGCTAATACCTGTGGCAGTTCTGTATTTGTTTCAATTGATTGGTTTCCTCTTTGTGGGTCATAAAAAAAATCTAGAAGATTATATAGCAAAGGCTGCTATCTCTTTTGGGCTTTAATATTTCTTTATTTAATTGTTAAATCACACTTATTTACACTTTCTAACCTATTTCATCAGTCATCTCATGTAGCTATATATCGTGTAATGTTTGCTAACATTTAGTTTCGGGGAAAAAAGTATCTTAAACTTACAGAAAAGTTATAAAAATAATAGACACCCAAATAGCCTTCACCTTAATTTATAAGTTCATAATATGTTGTTAAGTTGCAAACATTATGAAATACTTTAATCACACTGGCACTTATAAATAATACATCATATATCTGTGAACTTGGTCCCAGATATATGAGGGTGAATACCACTCTCATCTACACCACTCAATGACAAATACTTGCTCCTGGCTAGAAAGCGTCCAGGGTAACTAACGTGTGGAATGATGAAAGTAAACCCATCAGTATTATTCAGGGGGAAAACAGCATTATACTGTGCCGGTGATGAGTTAGAATGCACTGCTCAAATGAGAGCATAACTCCTATAGATAAAAATAGTCCCTGCATATTCCTTTGGCAAAGCCAGTTTGTTTGCTTCTATCTGAAGATCGTGCTTATGTGTTTTCATTATCATAGTGTCAATTCTTCTTCAAACAACATAAGCCATGGGACCATGGGGCTAAAGAAGGGAGAAAAGAAAGCCATAAGGACCAGAATATTTTATTTGGATGTTGCCAGGGTATTTCCCAAGTTGGGAATGACTAATGGAGAGAAATGATTTGGGGGTTGGAACTCTTCCCCAGACCAATTTTATAAGATCAGTCGAGCAGATTTACTTCTGCTGATTTTTTCCTCTCTCGGAGACTTGAAACCTTTTGTTCAGCATCGAGAAGGGAAGTCTTAGAATGCCATTTGTAGCTGATGCCCCTGGCCCTCAGTCACAACCCCTCAACCTTGCTTTTCTGCTTCCAGCCATTGCAGTGGACAGTTCCCTTTGCTCATAGATTCACCTAAGGGTCAGCCCCCAAGCAAACATGCCTCTGCATTCTACCCCACAACCTTCTCAGACATGGCACGAACTCCTTTGGCCCACATGCAAACCCACAGCAGGTATACGGGAGAGTTCATGCCCCTGGGAGCAGCCCTCACACAGTAGGAGAGGTGGATAAGTGCTCCCATCTCTGGGCTTTCAGCGAGCAGCTCTTGGAGGCATTGTGCACTTCTTAATGTGGGTCCTTCTGGAATCAAGCCAGCATGGCCCATGTTAGTGACCTTTCAATCTTAGCCTCTCTTTTCCCTCATTCCTGCATCCTAGGCTAAACTACTAGCACCCTAAGCTTTGTCTCCGGCTCTGCTTTTGGGAAACCCAAACTAAAACCCCATTTACTCCTTTGAAAATTTACTGAAGGCAACTAGATTTAACTCTGCTTGTTTTACTAAATGCCCTTAAAAGCAAAGACAATGCCTATTCTTACCCACCATTTTATTCCCAGAGCCCAGCATAATCACTTGAGTCAAGAAATCCCTGACTAAAAAAACTAAATTAGTTAAAATGAGGCAGAAGAAAATTCATTCTTTATTCATAATTTTGAGAAATAACATATACTGCTTTTGGAATTGCATAAATACCACTCAAGAATCTTTTATTCACCTGGTTTGGTTTTATAACAACTATCCATAAGGCTAAAAAAATAAAATCAAATCAATAGCCAGGAGCAATTTGTCAAATTATCCATTAAATATCCATTCAAACTCATTAAAATCTAATAATTCCTTTATACTTAGAATCTTTTAAGAAATTTAGTAAGATCATGTTCCCCTATGTCTGCATAGAAATAGCATGGAGACACTGGTGGCTGAGGTGAAGGTGAGGTGATCTTACTCTGGGATCCCTTAATGGTTTGTCCTATCAGAAAACCAACCTTGACATGCAACACACATTTTTGTCTCACTTGGTTGTCTGCCTCCCTGTTAAATGATATGCACTGTGAGGGTGGGTACTATGGTTAAATTCTTTACTCCATAACCAAGAGTGCTGAGATCCAGTCCTGGAATTTGGTGGCTCTCAATAGTTATTCACTAAATGAATAAAAGCATTTTTTTTTTTTCTTTCTTCAACTTTATTTTTTCTTTCTCTGTTCCTGATGAAGGACAGGATGAGATAGGAGAATGGGGTGGGAGAAGACCAGAGAAGAAGGGAGGGGATGAAAGGGAAAGGGAAGGTAGAAAAAGGGTGGGGGAGGAGAGGAGTGGAGGGAAAGGAGGGGACCAGAGGACAGGGAAGAGGAGAGGTGGGGAGAGAAAGGGGGACATGGGAGTGAGGAAGACAAAGGGAGAGTAGCCTGTCATTGAGCAACATCTGCCCATCACTGCTGAATAGAAATAGATTTTCTGAGTTAAGGAAATTGCTCTCAAAACTGAACAAAATAATTATTTTTAAGAATAAGTCGACTATATGTATGAAGATCTTTTAATAAGGCTTTAACTGCCTCCTCATTTTTCCTACAGCCTGAGTATTTAGCTAGTATCCTTAGTATGTTTACATAGACATCTCACTTGTATTTATAAATATATCTGTAGAAATATTTCTGTTCTGTTCTCTGTTTTACACCACAAGAATGTAAAACAGTATATTTCCATTTTGGTTCAGAGAAGATAATTTTGCTAAACCAATTAGTTGGCGGGTTCATTAGGCAATTCCCAAACCTAACTCAGAAATCCCTATGAGCTAGGTAATGCCTGGACCATGTCACCATCCACGTCTAACCTAATTTCTTCCTAAACTCTGATGAAGACATTCTTTCCTCCATCATCTTCCATTCCCTTCCATTTAAAATGTCCTTAGGGTTCCTGACTATTGCTTCAGGTTTGGTCCAAGAACCATAGACATCCTATAGATTCTTTTCTCAAGTATCAGCAGGCTAGAGATTCAGCTGTGCTTATTTTTTATTGAACTCAGAAGGTAAAACCTCTGGGTAGCTTTTTTTGTAAAATGACAGGGACCTTCCTAATTGGGCCAAATCTCAACAAGTAATTTAAATTCAGCCTATCTGGTTCAAGTACTTCTTCTCCAGACCTATCAGATGACTTGGCAAATGATCATTACTTTTCTTTGCCCAATGAAATGTGAATATTACATATAGCTTCCCTAAGTATAGATATTGTACATCCTTTCCCTTTTTAGATGACTCATACTGTGCACACCTATGTGTGTGTGTGTATGTGTGCATGCGTGTGCATGTGTGTGTATGTGTTTGGGTGGGGGATATGAGGTTAGAGGAGTACTAGCCTCCAAGTTAAGGATGTCTTTCAGAGTCTAACACTCTATCCCTTACCTTGTTCCGGATGCCCTTTGATGACTTCGAGAAGCTGATAATTGCTTTCCAAGTTGTACATTTAGTTTACAATAGAAACTTCTAGTGATCTAGGTTTATCAGCTGCTCACAGGCAACTGGTTGTCATTCTGATCTTCAGGTAAACCCAGTGTATTTTGGGTTTATTATCTATATTTATGCTTTCTTTTTAAAAATCAGATTCCATATTCCTCCCATAATTCCCAGCCTGATATTAACTTTGGCCTGTACTTCTCTTTAATTTTATTATTTCTTACAGTTTTTGATAAGCAAGGCACAAGATACCACCATCACCTTCTTTCAAAGAGAATTCTCATCCTCTAGTAAAGTCCGTTTCATTTATTACATTACGGATTCCATCACTTATTACGGGCTATATCCAAACTCAGATTTCTAAGAAATAAATTATAAGTTGTTTTAGTATGCCATATATCCCCCAGATGATAGTAAAGATTACTTGCCATTCATTATTTCATTTATTCAAGCAGTCTATATTGAGTGCCTCTTCCAGGAACAGCCAGTTATTCTTTAATGAGTTTGGAAGTCAACGTGCATATTGAACTGTGGCGACCAGCTCAATGTTGTATGACATCAGACTGGTTAAAGTGAAATTTGATTTGGAAACGCAGGGGTCTGATACGAGAACAATTAGCAGTTAAATTTTAAAAAATCACTTTTTAAATACACTGGGCCAATTGAAGAAAGGCACTTTGAGGGAATGACATTGAGCAATCATGAGAAGGCTATAAGAAGGACTATGATGTAGGATTAAGGTAGGGGTGAGAGAAGATGGTGGAGCACTATAATAGCCATGGCCAAAAGGTCATATTTGAATAGGATGGGACTGTGAAGGCATTGATAAATGTTGAAGGGGCAGCCAAGATAAATGCTCCAAACTAGTTGTGTTTGGAAAGTGCAATGACCTGTTCCTCCAAGGTTCAGATTAAACCATGTTCATCTAAGAGAAAGAACTGTGGGGTGCCTGGGTGGCTGAGTTGGTTAAGCGACCAACTCTTGGTTTTGCCTCAGGTCATGATTTTAGGTCATGAGATCAAGCCCCAGCTCGGGCTCTACACTCAGCACAGAGTCTGCTTAAGATTCTCCCTCTCCCTCTGCCCCTGCTCCCACTTGGGCGCACGGCAGGGCACACATTCTCTCTCTCTCTAAAATAAATAAATAAATAAAATCTTTAAGAGAAAGAACTGTGGCCTCTGACTCTGCTAGAAATCTGCTAAGAATTCACCACTCTTCCCATTTTAGTTTCCAAGGAAGCACTCTACTTTGCTTCCAGAATCTGCTTGCCCCAGTCTCTTCCTCAGAGCCGTGAGATTAAAAGACAAAGTCTTCGACCTGAGTCCCATTTTAGTTATTGCTCTGAGCGTCTTCAGATAACTGAGGTAGAAAACTTTTCTTATAATTAGAATGGGGCCCAGTCATAGTTGGTCACGTGAGCAATCCTGCCTTCTAATTTATTTGTGTTTGTGATTGTACCCAAAATTGTTGTAGGCAAAAATGTTGTGCTATGTTTAATAACAAAAATGTGAGTATGAATATATAAATATTATAAAGAACCCCCAAAGTGGAATGACAAAAGAACACAATATTATGTCAGCTTAAGGCTGCAAATAGGTAACATACAGAAAATATGAGTCTGGAAGGTACATGACCTGTAAAGACCAGATGTGGCAGAGTTGTGGGAAGGATCATTTGGAAGTAGCCCAAGGAAGCTGATCTCAATAAAGAACCTAGGGGAATCCTGGGATCGAGCCCCGCATCGGGCTCCCTGCTCCACAGGAAGCCTGCTTCTCCCTCTCCCACTCCCCCTGCTTGTGTTCCCTCTCTCGCTGTGTCTCTGTCAATAAATCTTAAAAAAAAAAAAAGGAAAAAAAAAAAAGAACCTAGGGGAAAATAAAAACGTTAGATCTGGGGAAGCATCTAGGAACAAGAACAATTAACACTGTTTTAAGTAATTTCCCAAGTGCAGTAAAAGAATTAAATTTTTTCATTCCTTCTTTTAAGAACCAACAAGTTTGAGGAAATGGCTTTAATCTTTGGTTATAAAAGAAGTCACACATGAGAAGTTAGATTTCTATGCTAAATTAAACACAGCAACATCCCACCATCTTTTCCAGTTACTGTTATCTGTTGACCTAAGTGGCTTAATTTACTCCCAATATCCACTCCTTGCAAAAAGTCTTGGTAATAGGAGGTTAAAAACATTTGTTTTGAATATAATTAACTACCCTCTGAGCAGGTTCCCCAAAGCATCAGTTTTGCCTTAGGGTCTGAGAGGGCTTAAAGTGGTAATGTTCCTTACAAGAGAAAAAGAATATTGGAAAAGGAATTAAAACCAAGGGAAAAGAAGAGTTTGGGCACAGACGGCTTGGTTTGTAATAGGAAAAGAGGTCAGGAGTAATAAAGCATTCCATTTCATTTCTAAGATGAAAAATACCTACATATTGGCAGAAAAAGTCTGTGCTTCCGATTCAGCCAAGGAGGTCAGGTCAAAACTTTATCTTTTAAAGAAATAGATCATGTAATTGGTTGTTGAAAGTAATTGAAAGTTGGCACAATTGGAAAACCATTTCCCTGGAAGACTCACTTCTTTTAAATTGAGCAAATGTCAGAACCAGACATTAAAAAGCTAATGTTTGTCTTCTAATTCTCAGAGTCTTTATTGTGTGTGTTTCCTGTGGACTTGTGTACACAAACTTTCCCAGGTTTATGTAAACGGTTCATAACAGGCTGCCTCTGACCACTGATCCCTTCAATGGAAGCAGCATTGCAGAAATTATTAGTGGACTTGAAATAGAAGGAATGGTTAGAACAGTGATTTGTAACTCTTTCAGAACAAACACCCTCTTTTTATAATAAGTATTCTTTGTGTATTCGTATTTGACTTCTGTTAATTTAAAAAAAAAAACACACACATAAAATATAACACAAATAAGGGCATTAATCTCTTCCAGTCCCACTTTTTCCTTAGGTTAAAAAAAAAATTATATCTACCTATAGGTGATTGAATGGATAACATTTCTTTTTTTTTAAAGAATATTTGCATAGATACCATTTTGAGCTTTTCAGAAAAATATGACTCATTATGACATTACCAATGTTTTGGGGGGATAAAAGGGTTTTTTGTTATTTTGGGGTTTTGATCTTTCTCTTTTAAATATCTAATTAAACCATGTACAGGGCTTTAAAAATTCAAGTACTGCTAAAAGGCTTTCAACTTAAGTAACATTGCCATTCTGTATATCTTCCAGCCCTCGATACTTACTCCCTACAGATAATTATTTTCAACTAATAGCTATTTATTCTGGTATATACCTCCATATTGATAAATAATATGTTTGTATTCTTATTCTTTTTTGTTTTATTGAATTATAATTGATAAATAAAATTATAGTATAAAGTGTACATAATGATGAATATATATATATATATATATATATATATATATATATCATGAAATGATTCCCCCATCTAGTTAATTAACACAACCATCACCTCACATATTTATGTTTTCTTGTGTGTGTGAGAACACTTAAGTCCTACTCCCTTACAAATTTCAATTTCACAATACAGTGTTACCAACTACGGTCACCACGTTTCACATTAAATCCTCAGATTTTATTCATCTTAAAATATTATTTGTCTTATTTATCAAAAAGAATTGTAACTGTGTGTGGTGATGGATATTAACTTATTGTGGCAATCATTTTGCATATATACATACATCAAATCATTATGTTGTACACTTAAAACTAATGCAATGTTATATGTCAATTATATCTCAATAAAAAAGGTGAAGGTTTTGTTAATTAAAAAATATTTTACATACACTAAAATTAGCTTCGGTTTTGATGTACGGTTCTGAGTCGATGTATAGATTCACATAAGTACTGCCACAATCTAGTCAAAGAACAGCTCTATCACACCAAAAATCCCCCCCATCTTGAGTCCTCACCCCAACCCGAACCTCTGAGAACCACTGATCTAGCTGTAACCTGTCAGAGCAGCTTTCCCTTTTCCAGAATGTCTCAGAAGTAGAATCACACAGATACACACAGTGTAATCTTTTGAGACTGGCTTCTGTGGGGGGTCAATTCTTCACTGCAGTTTTACACGTCTTGTGACAGCTTTTATTCCAGACTATCTTTGAGGCCCTTTGCTGTGATAATTCCAAGGCCATTTGCTAAAATGGAGGTAGCTACTCCCTCTGAGGGAGAGGGCAATTTCATTTACCGACCAGGCTTGTAATGATTTTAAGGCAAACTTGGGTAGGATTGCTTGAGCCTCCTTTATAAGACTGGGGTTTTCTAAGGTGGCATTCCTCAGCTGTGACAAAAATCCACAGTCCTGGTTTTTTGTTTGTTTTGGTTTTTGTTTTGTTTTGTTTTAACCTGGATCTGCCTGCGTACCCATGGGTTAGGGCCTAGGGGAACTGACTTGGACATGCAGCCTACGCTGGCCACTGTGCTGTGTGGCCTTTGTCTCTCACTTAGGAGTCTCCCGTCTTCTGTCCCCACCTATGGCACTGGCAGCTTTAATTGTTAGCTTGCGTGTAAGGTAAAGCCTCAGACCCTTCACAGTTCCTGATGCTCCCTCCATTTGGCATGACGCATTTTGGATCGTTATGTTTTCGCGTGTACCAGTAGTGCACTGGCTTCCTAGGGCTGCCATAACAAAGTACCACAAGCTGGGTGGCTTGAAACAAGAGAAATTTATTGTCTCCCAGTTCTCGAGGCTAGAAGTCTCAAGTCAAAGTGTCAGCAAGGCCATGTTCCCTCTGAAACTTGGAGGGGAATTCTTCCTTGCTTCTTGCCAGCTGCTGGTGGGTTGCCAGCAATCCGTAGAGTTGTTGACTTGCAGCTACATACTTCAGTCTCTGTCTTGGCATCATGTGGCCTCCTCCCGGTGTGACTCTGTCTTCACATGGCCATCCTCTTATATGGGCACCAGTCGTATTGGGTTAGGGATCCATCCTATTTTAACATGACTTCCTCTTAATTAATTACATCTGCAACAATCCTATTTCTAAATAGGGTCACATTCTTAGGCACTAGGAGTGAGGATTTCAACATATCCTTTGGGTCAGGGGACACAATTCAACCCATAACAAATAGTTCATCTCTTTTTATTGCTAAATATTATTCCATTAAGATTGGATGTACCACCATTTGTTTATCTACTTGCCTGCTGCAGGACATATGGGTTGTTTCTAGGTTTGGTAATTATGAGTGATGTTATTATAAACATTTGCACACAGAGCTTAATATGAGCATAGTGTTTGTTTCTCTAAGGTAAATATCTAGGAGTGGAATTGCTGGATCAAATGGTCACTATATCTGAAACTGTTTAACTTTTTAAGAAACTGTTTTCCAAAGTGGCTGTAGCATTTTGGATGTCCCCCGGCAGTATATGAGAGTTCCAGTTGCTCCTTATACTCACAAGAAGTTGATATTATCATTTTAAAAACTTTTGCTCTGTGTGTGTTCATATGTGTGTGTATGTGTGTGTGTGTTACCATTCAAATAGCCATATAGTGCTATCCCATTGTGACTTTAATTTATTTTTCGCTAGTGACTAATGATGTCGAGCACCTTTCATGTGTGTATTTGTCACCTGTATATCTTGTTTGGTGTGATTATTCACATCTTTCGCTCTTTTAGTTTGTTTGTTGTTGTATTTAGAGAGATTTGTATATATTCTGAGATTTGTATATATTCTATACAAGCCACTTGGTAGAGATGTGATTTGAACACACTTTCTCCCAGACTATGGGTTATGTTGTATTTCATTTTCTTAACAATGCCCTTTGCAAAGCAAAACATTGTAATTTTGATGAAGTTCAGTTTATCATTTTTCTTTTCTTGTATAACTTGTGCTTTTTGGTGTCATAACATGTGAAACCTTTACCAAACCCAATGTCACAAAAATATTCTCCCGTGCTCTCATGTAAAGATTTTATATCCTGTGTTTTAAATTTGAGTCTATGATCCATTTTGAGTTAACTTTGCATAAGGCGTGAAGTTGAATTTATTTATTTGCCAGTGGAACTCCAATTATTCCAGCATCATTTGCTGAAAAATTACCCTTTTTCCACTGAATTGTCTTTGTACATTTCTCAATTGACTATTTGTGTGGGTCTATTTCTGGACTCTATTTTGTTTCATAGATTTATGTTTCTATGCTTCATCAATACCATACTATTTTGAGGTTTAGAGTATATTTAAAAATTGAGTAATGTAAGCCCTCCAACTTTGAATTTGCCAAAACTGTTTTGGCTCTTCCAGATCATTCTCCATTCAATATGGATTTTAAAATCAACTTGTCTATATCTACAAGAAACCCTTGCTATGGTTTGATTGGGATTGTGTTTAATCTATAGATTCATTTGAGAAGAATTGACAACTTAAATATACTGAGCTTTCCAATCCGTGAACTCAGCATGTCTCTCCATTTATTTAAATCTTTGATTTATTTCATCAGCATCTTATGGTTTTATAATTTTTGCTTTCAATAGTCATGCATATCTTAAATAAGTTACGATACCCAAAAAAAGTCTATTACTTTAACCCAAATATTTATTGCTACTCTTTAAAATTCACTTAGTAACTTTCCCTTTGCTGCTTCTACCAATCTTAAAATATTATATCTTACACTTTGCCTAATCCTTATTAGATTCCTGCATAGAAAGATACGCCATAGCCAAAAAAACCTTCATAAGTGTTACGCCTTGTCCTCGCTCCTTTAGATTCACTATGGCTCTGCAAAGGTAGGGGTTACAAGACCGTGATAAGAAAGAAATTTGGCTTTGCTTTATTTATAGGTTATTTTGGTGGTATCTTCCAGTAGGCAGGTGGTGTTGTGCTAGGAAATCACTCCAGGAGCTGTGACAGTCCTTTGCAACCATGAAGACTGAAGCCAAAAGCAAAAGAGTGTGAGAAGGAGCATGGAAAGAACCTAGGTCATTGCTGATTATGTTAAGCCACCAAACGAATCTTAGGACCAAATAGTCCCAGATGTTCTTGTCAGTAGCTGTACATGTCATTATGGTTTGAGCTCAGTTAATCAGGTATTCGGTTACTTGCAGCTGAAAGACCTCCTGCTACGAGTAACTGATGTTGCCAACCATTCTCCTTGTGCACACCACCCCTCTTATGCTTTAACCACAGCAGGTGACATATCACTATTTTCCTGGATCTTCTCGCTTGCTCTTAGTTTTTCTCTGAGTCTGGAGTGCCTTCTGCTCCCTCCCCCAACTTCCTTCCTCTACCAATCCACCCTCATAGGAAGGTTCCAACCAAAGGCCATTTCTTCTAGGAGAATTTTCTGACTACGCATACCTGTCCAGCCCTGACCACATTCACACATACATGTTCACGCACACACAATCTTTATCTACAGAATATTGATTGTAAGCACTCATGCAATGCAGCATGTTGCTGAATGCCACAACAAAATCTGAAGTTCATTGATTGCTTAGTTTTTGCCAGCCACCATGATAAGTATCTTATTTGCTCTGTCCTTTTTAATCTCTATGGAAAGTTTACGAATTAATTACTCTTACTGTCTTCATTTTTACCAAAGAACAAATCAGGTTTAAAGAAGCCTAGTAAGTTTCTCAAGGTCACACAGACAGCCACTAAGTAGCAGAGTTATAAAAATTCCAACCTAGGTCTAACTCCAGACTGGAACTGGTGTAGAGAGCATTACGCAGAACTGAGCGTGTGTGGCACAAAACATTGCTTTATTTTCACTAGACTGTGTATCGTGAGAGGAGAGACTGTCTTGAATTTCACTGTGTTCTCCTCTCTGCTGGCATGTGCCCAGCACAGAGACACAATGAATGCACCCGTTGATCAATGGGCAGTCATCCTCTCTGACTGCCAGAGCTCCGACCGGCTTGCTGTCAGTACTACCCCGGGCTCCGGCTGTAGCCTTCCCTTCTCTACAAACACACCCATCCTTATTAGCCTTTGACCAGCCCTGGCAGAACTGCGATAAGTTAATTCACACTAAGATGTTAGCAACTGACGATGGTTGTGGTTTCCTTCTCTAAGGTGTATTTCTTAATAATGGACTTTTGGAGAAAGTGCTGCTGAACCCAAAGAAATGTCTCTTTCACGGTAAAATGTCAAGCACGTTATGAGATTGTTGAAGGTAAACTGTGTTGGATATACATTCAGGAAGCATTTTTTGAACAAACTTTGGCAAGCTGGTTGTTATAGTGGGAGGGGTGGTGTGAAAGGAGCAGTCTCCTCAATATGAAAGCATTTCATTCTCTTCAAGACACATGGGGCTTTTTTATTGATTTTTCTCAGAGAAGCGTCCAGATGCTTTACCACCCTAATCTTTTCTGGGTGAAGTATTATAAATTTAAAAATGCCACTGCCTTCTCCCCATAACCTGGCTAATAGTGAATATTAAGGTTTACATAAATACTTAAATAATTCCCACATTTTCATCTAAATTCCTATTTATTAAGCAACTGTAAATTCATTAGGCACAATTCTGTGTAGCAACAATTTTAAGAAATAAAATATTTGTCCATGTAGGATCATCTGTTGAATTGGAACTATAGGACTGAATTTTAAATTTGCTATAGAAATAAACTAGGACATGGTTTCTCAAACTTTTCTGATCATAAAAATTTTGATGGATACTTATTTAAAATGGATACTTCACTCCAGACCTTCAGTCTCCAGAAGATACTTATTGAGAACGAGTGGAACATGCTGAACTAGGACAAGTGTGTCAGCTGTTGTTCAGTAAAGATTTGACACTTGGGCTCTGGGATAACTCATTTTGTGAGATCATGCTGGAAAACATTTTTCTTCTCTTTCCCAACTTGCTCTTTCCCCAAAGAACATTATGCCACGCACTCTTAAATGCTGATTAAAAAAAAAAAGATAAGCAAGAATTCTCACTGAAGAGTCAAAGACAATAAACAATTATACACAGTATGTTAAATGCTGAAATAGAGATAGTGCAAGATACTATGCATTTAGAGAGGAAGAAATGCCTTGTCTGAGTATTTAAGGCAAATTTGACCTCTACAAAGGTGAGATCATTCAACATAGAAGACATAAGAATAAAGACTCAGGGCCTTAAAGAAACCTGGTGTTTTCTGAGCACTGTGAAATGTCTGGCACGGTTGGAGCCCAGCGTCAAGTTGGGAAAAGTGGGGATACATGAGGCTGGTAAGAGGCGGATTGTGAACAGCCTTACATACCACCTCGAAGAGGCTGGACTCAGTCTTGCAGACAAGAAGATGCTGTTGGGAAGAAAACTAGATATCCCCAGCACTGGGTATAAAATGACTTCAAAATATAACTTGACAAGAATGCCTTAGGACTGGAGTTTAAGGGGACTTTGTTCTGAGCTAATATTCTACAACAGTCAGTTTTGGGCTTTGCTAATCTAGTGGAGACACGTCTCAGCTGACAGCTTGTATAGAAGCTCAACGTGCAAAATAGATAAAAGGGGTGCTTTGGTTGATGCAGGGCACTCAGCCCCATGGCAGTATTCCTGTAAACACTGGGTTCTAGGGAACAGTCTGCAAATCAGAGTTCTATGCTTTCAGGAGACTGAATGATTGAATGGATATTTAGGATCCTACTGTAGAAGCATAATTTTGATGTTATCTTTGAAGAGAACCCCTTCAACTGTGTCTAGTACAGCTCCTTCCATGCAGCATCCTTCAGGAGATGCTTGGGGCACTGAATCAAGTCTGACTAGGTTTTAACACTTCCGGGGAAGGGGAGGCACCCACATTCTCCTGTAGTTTACTCTCTGTTAAACAGGCTCATTCATTAACTGCTTCTTCTTTATGACAAGTAAGCATCTTTCTGATTTAAGCAAGGTTTATTGGAATAACCAACTTAATATTATAGCTATCGTGTCAACTTCTGTTCACTTTTTAGGTTTCTTCAATCTTTGTTTAAAACAACTCTCCTACCCTGCTGGGTTTCCACTCTCCCACATGCATTCCAATTTGTCAATGTTGCCTCTTGAAAATGTGATCACCAGATATAGGTCCAACATTTCTTTCCCGACTTCTTGCCTCCCATTACTACATATGCATTTATTAAAAAAAAGTGAATTTATCATGAAAGGACCTCATCAGGGGCTTTTATGGTTAATATTACCATAAAATATATCAAAAAAGAATATCCATGAAATAGAGTAAAAATGGCATTAAAAAGCAGTGTTAAGCCAGACACTGACTCACTACGTTAACATTTAACGTCATAGCAAAAACTGGTATGTTGTCATGATTGCCACCTTTTGTGTGTGTGTGTGTGTATAAAAAATAAGAACCTAGGAGAACAGTGAGAGAACATAGCAGAGGCTCAATGTTTGTTGAATGAATTAAGTGGAAAGCCACATACCAAGGGAAATGGACATATCTTTAGTTTGGGGATCTCAGATTTGTCCAACTCAAGGGTTTCCAGTCTTGAAGGAACGTAGGCACTCAGCCAGGGCAAACTGCAAGGTCCCTGCTTCTTAACTGAGTGTGACAAGAGGGATCCAGTGATTAGGACATGAAGTAGTCAAGGAAAAGTGTCAGACATTTTAGGAAGGCCATTCCCACTGTCCCATCTGTGGTGCTGACTTCATGTCAGGGCCCTGGTTTCTAGGCAGAAAGATGGATGCATACTCAGGTTTATTACTTCACATGAATGTGGTGGGGTAGGAGGGAAAGAAATGTTTCAGGACAAGAGCACTCTGGAGGCTTTAGCATCACCATGACGCGTTCTGGGCTGACAGGGCAAGATGCTTCCACGTTGAGCTCTAGGCATGCCAATGTCAATGTGCAGAGATGTCCCCCACCACTCCACTTTGCTCCCCTCATCATACAAGTTTAGTCTCTGAAGATTTTTCTTTCTTTTCTTCAAAAATATTTTAAAAGAATAAAAGTAGAGGATACTTTGGATAAGAAATATAGCTAACTGAGGGTCGGTCAAATCTAGCTCTGACTCCTTAAGAAGCGAGATGACTGGGGCGCCTGGATGGCTCAGTCGTTAAGCGTCTGCCTTCGGCTCAGGTCATGATCCCAGGGTCCTGGGATCGAGCCCCGCGTCGGGCTCTCTGCTCAGCGGGAAGCCTGCTTCTCCCTCTCCCACTCCCCCTGCTTGTGTTCCCTGTCTCGCTGTGTCTCTCTCTCTCTGTCAAATAAATAAATAAAATCTTTAAAAAAAAAAAAAAAAAGAAGCGAGATGACCACTCAGCACGGACTCTGAACTTCTTAGGAGGTAAGTCACCTTAAAGGTGGGTGAAGGAGGGGACAGGAGGCTGTTTCTGTGTATGTGTGTGTCTGTGTGTGTGTGTGTGTGTGTGTTTGGGTGTAAGGCCAAAGATTCACTGGCATGAATAACTCAAGAATTCAACAGGTTCCTTAAAAATGAAGGAGAAAGCTCTAATAACTGGTGTTATCCATCTGGAGAAATAACTTCAGTTATACATTGATTTCTTTGATAGACTAAACAATTATGCAAAAATAAACAGTATTACTTTCCTAACTACTGACCAGAAAGACCAAGCCATACTCACATCAATTGCTTATTTTAATGTCAAATGTTTATTTCTATGCCATAGTTGCCTCAGCACAATTTGTAAAAGAAAGGAATCCCCAAAATGAATTTTTTTTGGTCAGGATATTTTCTCCGCAGTTATAAGACAAAAAGAAACACCTCGGTATCAAGAATTACCATTTCTTCCACATCATTCTAATAAGTTGCATCTAAATATTTTCCTTGGATGTCATTTTTTTAAGAGTGGAAAAATATCCACAGGGGGAAAAATGTTTGTATTCATGAAAATAAATTTGGGATAGTCTTTGCCAGAGAATATATCTAGAACATCTTTGTTTTGGTACACTATATCACTAATTGCCATATTCTTATTATTTGATATAACAGGCATACTTTATTACATAAAACAAAGTGCACTGAAAATGGACAATGTTAGAAACAAACTGGAATTTGGTGTATCTCTAATCTTCTGGTGATTAGATATGAGCCGGAGCGCCAGTATATAAATTTCATATCAATACAAATGCGACTCTCTTCCGTGATGAAAATGCACTTAGTAGCTTAGTTCTTTTTGCTTGACCAGATAGGGCATCCAATACAACTGAAACAACCTGATAACAATTTTTTTTTTCAATAAAAAGGAATGCTCTGGTTTCTTAACTGGCTCCCACATTTGAGGGAGCCAGAAGATGGCATTTGCTCTTTATTTCTCTTGTCTGATTTGCGACACAAATCCACCAAGGTTCCTCCAGCGGAAGTAGGCGCCACACCTCAGATCACCAGGCCCTCGGGGAAGGAAGCCTGTTAAATAAGCAAATCTGTGATGTGCGGTGGGGGGCCCAGCACCTCGAAGACAGCGTGGTGGTTGTGCACAGAAATCCCTTCAGCAGACTCAGGGAAAGGATGAGAGTTCTTTAAGTTCATGCACATTTTATTGAGTAGTAATATAAAATGCTTTTTCTTTGTCATTGTTACAAGTGCATGCTTTGATTGCCAACATTTCAGAAGTCAAATTACAAAGGCAAGGCTTTAGGCTGTAGTGAATTACTTGGGCACTTATACAATTGTTAAAAAATATGAATGGACTTTTGTTGTTGTGGTTTTCAGAATGAGCCAGTTGTAACCCGTAACTGATATACAAAGGGAAAAAAGTGAAAAAAGTACATATTTTGTGGCACCTGACAGAACAGAACAAAATAACTAAACCATTATGACATTAACAGTTACCATGCATTTAGAGTTTCACATGTAACTACAAACTTATTTAAATGTCACAAGGTTTGCTAAACATGCTCACCATTTATATATGTGCACTGACAAGCTTATGTTAAAAACTTTTAAGAATACTCTCCCCTTTAGATTTTTTCAAAGCTTTTTTGATTACAAAATTTCAAAGGCATTAAGCATTTTAGAGAATATAAAGTACGCCAGGATACATACATTTCCAGTATATGTCAGACCACTAAGCGCATTGCAGTCCCATACAGGCCGATACAGCCATTTTTTTTTTCTTAAAAAACATGCATAGGCAGATTTTTTTTTTTTTTTACAGAATATAGATGCTTTATCACTGTACTTAATATGGTGTCTTGTTCACTATACTTAAAAATGCACCACTCATAAATATTTAATTCAGCAAGCCACAACCAAGACTTGATTTATCAACAAAAAAAAAAAAAACCCTAAATATAAACAGCAAAAAAAGATAGATGTAATTATTCCAGTTTTTTTAAAACTTAAAGAAAAGATACTCATTGCTAAATTAATAAGATAAGTGTTATATGGAAAGAAGGGCATTCAAGCACACTAAAGAAACCTGAGGTAAGCATAATCTGTACAAAATTAAACTGTCCTTTTTGGCATTTTAACAAATTTGCAACATTCTTTTTTTTTTTTTCTTTTTCTGTTTTTTTTTTTTTAAGACTGCCTAATTCATTTTATAGCCATTGTCTGACAAGAGTAGCAAAACATTATCAATAAATAGTCCTTATTTAGTTTGTACATCATTTTGTTAAAAATGTTTGATGTCATCCATTTTTAGTGCTGCAACTGTAAACGTACAATAGAGTAAGAAATTAGACAAAGTTTTCGTGTCCAGTAACATAATAAAAGACCTTTCATTAACCTATCTAGAAGTCCCCAATGCAGTAGGAAAACATGTTCATTCCCCTAACATTGCAGTATATACTAGCATTAGCTTTCTTTTTTAAATTTTTTTTCCTATAAGCATTTTTAAAAGGCATACCCAAAAGAGGTGTTTAATCACCACCCCCACCAAAATATAGTTTATTATCTCTCTCCCTCTTTATAATGATAGTGTAAACTGAATCCAATTCCTGGCCCCCAGAGCAAATAAGCTACCGTCAGAGGCAAGAACATCCAACTGCTGATATGCAGCAATCCCCATCATGCCCTGCAGCTCAAAAAAAAAAAAAAAGTGAACAGGAAGTGGTCACTGGATATTGCTGCTATTACTGCCATTGCTGTCCGTGCCGTTAGTCTCTGAGGCGAGAGCCTTGTTGATGGAGTTAAGGTTGGCATCAGAGGGCATGGCATCTCTGCGAGGCGGCATCCTCTCGTTAATTCGGTCTAAGCCCTTGGCCTCCTCGAAGCTAGTGATCTTATGTTGTGGTGAAAATCCTTTGATTGCTAAACAGAAAATCATTAAAAAAAAAAAAAAAGAAAGAAAAATCAGGTTAGCCAGAGGAAAACAAAGGGCACAGCTGTTGCATCAGGTGAGGTTAGAGATTTCGCAGTGAGCGAGGGAATCCTTTAGTAGAGAACAAAATGACGGGACCTGAACACAACACAACAGACTCCTTACCATACCCGAAGATAACCAAAAGTTTTGAAAACAGCCAATGTCTCTTGCCAACCAAAATGTCCTCTGCTAGTTAGTAAGATGTAAACATTGCTCTGGTTCTTCATGAGAGTTTAGATCAATGAAATCCGAAGTGGATATGTCAAGAGGAAAGCTGCTACCAGGGACAGGTATCTAGACTTAACATCAACTGGCCACATCATTGGCATGATTACTGCATCAGACACCCTAACCTCAGACAGACCGTAACATAGCCTTCCTCTGGCTATCCCATTGTACTAGTAATGGCAAATTCAGGAGAGTCAGGCGAGCTATGCCTAAAAGTCTAGTAGAGAGCTTTAGAGCAGAAGCTAAAAGGAGCTCTAAAAGGAATTAACTTTAGGGCATTTCCATGCCACCTCAGAATCCCAGAAAGACTTTGTTGGCAAACAACTCAACGGTTGCATGAAGAAAAAAAAAAAAAAAGAAATTATAAGCTCCTGTTTCTCTAACTCAACTTTGGAAGCATGTGGGGGTGACAAGGTAAGAGAAACTGAGAAAAACCAAGATTGGATCACTAAGTAGAAAAACGTTGTCCGCCCTTCAGCAGCAAAACAGGTCAAACTGATGTTCATCTGGTAACCATTACTGCCTAAATCAAAGCAAAACTCTTTCTTAGTAGATCAATGCAGATGTAAGTGATGCTTCAAGAATAAGGGGAAAATGCCTTCCACAACTTTCAGCAAAAATGACAGGATTGGTTTGGGCCCTATTCAGTGAAAACATGGCATTCTCAAGGGGGCATATGGATATTTGATTTTTTTCATTAACCCTTAGTGTGCTGCAGAGATAGATCAGGCATTTGTGCAAGAAACTTAATGACTTCTTCAGTGGGTGCACCAACCAGTGAGCTGAAAACAGAGTACATACAGGGAACCAACAATGACATCAGTTTGCTTTACTTCCTGTGATGTGCAAGCCAGATACTGAAGGGCCAATCACCAGTGCTGAATTGGGCTACATCTCCATGGCTGATCGGGGACAATTTCAGGGTACCTTTATCCTTCCCACCTTATTTGGGGAAAAAAAAAAAGGAAAGCAGTTTCAAGCTGAAACTTTGCCAGCCAGTCCTACACAAATGTGCAGTGCCTTTCACTAATATGGATGAGATTCTTAAAAGATCACCGTTGCTTCCAAACTCATTAAAGGATGCGAAATAGTTTGTTACCCCTCTGCATTTTAAAGGTTAGCAAAATGGTGATTAGTCACCTGTGAGAGGAAGAAGATGGGGAAACGAGGAAAGACCAAGGCCCAAAGCAAAGCTTCTTAATTCTTCTCTAATTTGGTAATAAACTGCAAAATAATAGAGCTGTCTAATGAGCACCCACCCTGAATACTCAATTACTTTGACAAAATAATGGCACAAAGTGGTATTCTATTCTTTTTCTAAACCACTGTGAATATCATTTCATCATAATGAATAAATACAGAAGTTTGTCAACATGATAATTTATGAAGCGATTTTATTAATTTAAATGGTAAAAGAGGCATCCCAGGGTTTTAAAAGCCAATAGGGTGAGAGCATAGAAATTGAAACTCTAGCTGGAACAATGGATATGTCCCGAATGGGGCTCCGTCTCTAATCAAATCTCTAACCCTGGTCTCGAAGAATGTGCTCTGCTGTAGTTGCTGGTCAGACAATGGGTATTAGCAATTTACATTGGTAGTATACTTAACACAACACAGAGTCACAGAAACCACAGAAAACAGCCAAACTATCAACAAGAATGCACACTGCAGATTAGAATTTGCCAAGAGGAATAGAGAATTCCCACATAAATAGCAGTTTATTCACTGCTATTTAGGAAGCAGTTGTATTTTCTCTTACAGTGCTATCATTTCCCCTACCGTAACCAAATCATATGCAAATTCGACAGTCTAAAGTGGCACTTTTTACATCGGATTGAAGGACCATATGCACACAATTTTGGGAAAAAATAAAAAAAAGTGATCTTGCAAGAACAAAATACAACTGAAGAATTTTGTTTTAAAGGGGAACTTCAAAGTATTCTTTTTAAAATTTCCGGAGGGTATGGTATGGATAATATTAAAAACTATTTTGATAGGCAGTCCTCTCATAACTGTATATTGCTCAAGCACTTGATTCAAAAGTAATTTCTAGAGGGCCAACGCTGTTGTCCTCTTGCAGCGCTAGGACACAGTGGGTGGGGTACAATTCCTGATTCTCTGTACGGCGCCTAGCACCATGCCCGGCGCCAAGCAGACACTCAGTGAACCATCAACTGAGTGAGGACTGGACAGCCACTGTTCTTGTCATGGCCACGGCCACAGCCACTGGGGATTTTTGAACTCTTTATAATATCTTAACGGTGCTAACCGTCCTACAAATACCAGTAGGTTAAAATTTGTAAGACTAGCAGAACTGTTTATCTCAGACATAGCTGTCTCACGTTGGAATATTTTTTTGAGACATAAATTAATGTTGAACTACAACAAAGCACTATTCAAATGAACACTTTTTTTTGGCTAGAAACTTCTGGAGACGAGATTTAATAAAGCTATTTTTCTTCTCTTCTTTTCAGTGCTGACTGAAAATGATTCGAGGGAGGGACATGGTTCAGCTCAAAGAATATTATTTTATGTGATATTTGTCAAAACAGCTGCCATAACTCCCACCCCACATCGTTCAAGCTATGTAATCCTTTGGTTTTCTGTGACTATACTAGGTTCGTTGTGTACAAAGTCAAACATAGCGTTAAGGGGAAAAAAACACACCAACAAACCATAAAAGGACATTTTCCCCTTTAAAGCAAGAACATTTTGGTTAATACTGAGCCACAACTGTTAGCCCAACACCCACACATCTGTACAAGCTACAGCAAAAAAATAAAAAATAAAAAAAAAAAATGAATACACCCAGCAGAGCCCTTATCTGTTGCAGGTACAACAGAAAGGGGACTGGCCAATTTACCTTCATCAGCCTCAATAGCCTCAACAGTAGCTGAAGAGAAGAAAGGGGGTGCAAAATGAATGAGAAAAATGAGCAGAGGATTTTTAACTCTAAGAACAAATCAGTGACGATCAAGGGAGCTCAGAGAATTAATGTTCCTGTAAGTGCTGGATTCTGGCACAGACAACAAAACAGAAATGGTAAAAAGAAAGGAAAAAACATGACAAAAATGAGAAGTTTATTTTATGAGCTGGATACACCAATCTGAGTGAACTGTGTTTGTTCATGAAATAAATGACAACATGGTCAACCCTTTTGAAAAACAGGACGATTTTCTTTTATTTAGATTGAATCAGTGAGAGACGAGGTCAATCTTAGTCTGACACAGAACGTATAATAAAACCACTACTATGCCTGGCGATTTATGATTTGAAAATGCCAGACAAAATGGCACAACTCGAAGCAGCGTCATAATATCAGTGGGATGATTCACACTATTTAATATTAAATAGTGTGATTCCTAGTGCAGTGGAAAAGTAGAGTGTGCGCATGTGTGTGCGAATCTAGAGGAAGAATAAAATCAATGCATCTGAGCGGATAGTGCATGTAACTCCTTTAAAGACAAACACAGAGCTTGTCTGGAGTGGTGAGAGAGAAGGGGAAAAGGTGGGCAACAATATATATAGACTGGACTTCCTTTGCCAGGGAACCCAATTTAAAGTCAGTTTTCCTTACTGGCATACCATCTATGGAAAGGAAATTCTTGAAATGCTACTATAATCAAGTGGTAACATGTCAGTTGCAGTAATAATTCTATCAGAATTTTAAAGAGGCAGCTCAAATACTGAAACCTCAGCATACTTCAGAGGCAACACTTTAAAAGCCCATTGCTTTCTCAGCAATTTTCATAATAAGGTTAGGGTCTATATTCTCACTAATACAGGTGTATGAGTCTTTCCATGTTATTAAGGCTAGTTGATATTTCCCTAATTAAGGGCTAAAATGCAAAACTTCTCTGTAACTCCAAAATGTTTAATATTAAAATTCTACCCCTTGGCTTTAATTTGCATATTTCTTGTAATTTAAGGTTTTAAAACTAGAGCAACTGCCAAATGTGCACTATAATTTCCTTACAGTGCATTCTAAATTCCTTCTGATAAAAATGTAAAATGTTTACCACCATGGAGAAAAGCTAAACAGTAAAGCTTTAAGCAGTTTCTTCTTTTTGACAATTTGAAATCCAGACAGTGGATTTTGAAATTGTTTTAATGGATGTGGTTTAAAATATATATTGCGTTTTCAAGTTCTCAGGACGCATGAGGTTCCAGCCTATATGTCTGTTATATTGTATGTGTTTGTGCATGCGAGAGTTCCACACAGAATAACAAAAACCAACGGATTCAACATAAAGTAACAGAAAAGAAAACTGAATAACCTAATTTAAAATACAAGTGAAAATCTAGAAACAAAACAAAGAATTTTAAGAACTTAAATAACTTAATTTCAAAAATAAAGCAAAAATCTGGAACCACACCAGCACCAACGTATCAGTAATATGCACTGCCCATTATTAAATGTATCCTTCCAAAGCAAATGTGACCCATAGTCTCTGATAATACACTCGCTGTACCTTAAAAATGTGCTTATCAGAAACTATGCAGATTTCAGTCTTTTAGGTAGTTGTGCATTTTGTGCATACAAATGATCCATTTATGCTAACTTTTTTAGAGAGCATGTTTATTTTGGTGGGAGAAATTTTGTTTTTTTTTAAGTTATTAGAATAATTTTTAGTTATAAATTCAAGGGGAAATTGACTTCTATGCATTTTCCTATCTTCATTTACAAATTTGTGTCTTTTTGTGGAAACCAGAGACACTGATTTTGGAATAAATTCATGTGAACATAAAGAAAACTATAGTGATGTTGAGCATGACTCTCTACATAGAAGAGGTGTGTCTAAATCATGTAACCATAGGAATACTTGTATCTTCTAGATTGAAGGACAGAGATAGGGAAAAAAAAAAAAACACAAAAAAAGATTCAGGGAAAGATATGGGAAAATAAGCAAGAGGCTGAGATTAGTTTTCAAATGTTATAACGGATTTTTGTTTTATTGATTTTTTACTCATTGATTTAATTAAAGTCTAATCTAATAGCAAATTTTCATCATGTATTATTAAAATTGGAGTCTAATTAATGATAGTATTGGTTAAAATAGATAGCAAGACAAAATCACAAACGTAAAAGAATATACAGTGCTCTGCTGTCTGATGTGGTGGCCATCAGTCACATGTGGCTATGTAAAGCAAATTAATACAAATTAGCTGAAATAAAAACTCCCATTTCGGTCTCTCAGTGGTACTAGCTGTATTTCAAGTGCTCCATAGCCAGATGTTGCCAGTGGCCTCTGTACGGATACAGAAATTTCCATCATCACAAAAAGTTCTACTAGACAGCACTAATCGAGAAAGCTACACATTTTAATTAAAAAAAAAAAAAATCTCTATCTTAAAAGAAGATATTTTTTCAAAAATGCAATGTGGTTCTACTCAGTCTCTTATGTTTTGGATGGAGAAATCAGAGAAAAGACACATATGACTCCCAGCTTCTATTCAAGTAGATAATGAAGTCACCCTTTTGATGGCCTTCCGTTCTCCACTACAATACGACCTACGGCCGTGTATTTACGTGTGTGTTTATTTATTTTTTTCAATCACATAGATGGCCAGAACATTTAGCAGAAACGTAATTGAAAAAGTTGTTTTTAGCAGCGGAATGGCTCAAAGCTGTCAAAGCTATCCCGCGTGTGGCCAACCTAAGTGGGCTGTCCCGGGCCTGCAGGTGCGGTGACTGCGTACATGGGCGATGGCGGGGTGGGCGGTGGGTGGGGGCGAAGACTGCAGTCCGGGGACGAGGGAGTTATTCTGTCCAACAGGACTGGACTGATGGGGGGCTTTCAGCCCTTCTTCCGGCTGAGAAGAGCTGAAGACTGAGGCCGCCCTTACGTGGGTGAATAAATCAGGGCTCTAAGGACCCCGCGGCCTGAGCTGCCCTGCACACACTCGTACCACTGGGCCTGCTTACCGCTTTGCAGTGTCTGCTTCCCTCCAGAAAGCACTCCGCTGGGGAGCATGCCCGTGGGGGTCAAGCCTTTCAGCGTCAGCACACTCTCGCTCTCTTCTCTGCAAAGGCACAAGGGGAGGGGGGACATTAACTTGGATTTTCTTTCAAAAAAAAAAGAGAGAAAAATGCATAGTGGAACTCGCATTTACCTCCACCTAGGCTCTCTGGATTTTTTTTTTTTTTTTAAGATTTTATTTATTTATTTGACAGAGACAAAGCAAGAGAGGGAATACAAGTAGGGGGAGTGGGAGAGGGAGAAGCAGGCTTCCCGCTGAGCGGGGAGCCCGATGCGGGGCTCAATCCCACGACCCTGGGATCATGACCTGAGCCAGAGGCAGGCGCTTAACGACTGAGCCACCCAGGCGCCCCTCAAACGTACTGTTTTTATACACTCATAAGGAAGCCATGTCACGTCAATGGACAGCTGCCATGCTAGTTTTTATACACTTGCGCTGGCTCAGCCTCTCCGGAGTCCCAAAGATACAGAAAACAATTCATATTTTGTAAGCAGGCATCGCCATAGAGAGTGTTTGCTGGGCATCCACCGTGACACCCATAAATATGTTAAAAATGAGCCCCACAGAGTGCTGATGTAAGTTTTCCAGCCAAGGCTCAGCAGAAATGAGTGGAACTTATTTCTCTCCTGAGAGAAAACCAAAGAGTATATATGAGAGATAAAAACAAACAAACAAACAACTCTGCAGTTTATAGAATAGGGAACTAGAAGTTACATTCAGGGGGCTATTAAATAATTTTGATATCACATGATAAGTAGACCAATAATGACCACCAGCCAGGAAAGCAACCACCTTTTCTTTTCAGCAGTGTTTCCCCCCACTGATTTGCTAATAGAATATTATTGTCTTACTCATTGTGACGATTGTTTTACGGTCTTCTGTACATCATCATTTCAATGCTGTTTATTAGTCACAGCACTATTAATCACTTTGATTTATTAACAAATCATCATGATTAAATAACCATGAAATAGGAGTACGCTCATCTCTTTCCACGTAGCAGACATTAATTCTACAATCAGAAAGTGTTTATAATACAAACATATATATAACATCTGCAATATGTAGAACTACCAAAGTCACGTTTTTATAAAGCTATCTCACGTGACCCAAACAGAATTCTTAAACTATCCCCCCAAACCAGCTACTTCCACAACCTTCCTTCAACTTCATCTTTTCGTTAAGCTTCAAGAATCACCCCTTCGCTCCTGGCATGTCCTCTCTCCACCTCCTCGCACTTCCATTCAGTCGGCAAACCTTGAGGGCTCTACCCTCAAAATATTTCCAGCAGCTTGCTATTCTCACAATCCTATCACTTCTCTTTTTAAAACAGCTTTATGCAGTAGAAGTAACATCCCATATAATTCATCTATTTAAAGTATGTGATTTAATCAATAGTTTTTAGTGCATTCAGAGAGTTGTGAAACAATCACCTTAATCAATTTTAAAATATTTTCATTGTCCCCAAAAGAAAACCTGTGTCCATTAGAGTGGCTCTCCATTTCTTTCACCCTTATATAACCACTAATCTACTTTCTGTACATTCGCTTCTTCTGGATGTTTCAGATAGGCGGAATCATACATGTAGCCTTTCACGGCGGCTGACTTCTTTTGCTTCCCACCAGCATCTCTTGCCTGGATTTTTCCAGCAGCTTCTTTACTGGTCTCCCTGCTCCATCCTCATCACACTCTCTGCCCCCATCCCTGTCTATTCTCAGTGTAGCAGACAGGCTGGGCCTTTTAATACGTATGCAGATCCTGCCACTTCCTATTCAAAGCTTTCCCAAGGCTTCTCCTCTCATTAAGGGTGAAAGGCAAAATCTTTAGGTTTGACCACAGCCTTTCAAAACTAACTCCCACCCCATGCTCTCCTAACCTCACCCATCTGTTGGACTCCATTTCCTACCAGTGTCTACTTCCCTTAGTGTCCCTCCAACACATCTGGTACACCTCGCCTCAGGGCTCTACCCTTGTTTGGCACACTCTCCCTCCAGTATCTGCATGGCTCACTACCTCCCTGCCTTCGAATCTCTGCTCAAGTATAGCCCTCTAAGTGAGGACTTCTTTAGAAGGCTATTTATATACTCCCTATCTCCCCTTGCTGATTTTATTTTTACCTAAAGCACTTATTACCCCTGAAAAACTATGCGGTTTATTTATTCTGTTGTTGTTGTTGTTGTTTTAAGTATCTAGACCAGAACAGCACCTGGTACATAGTCCACACTCAAAACACATTTATAAAAGAATGAGTAAAAGGGAAATAGAATGGAGAGTGGCAGTGTTAGGTTTGAGATGGCCATTAATCATTGTTTGCCCTCATATAGGTACTGCAACCTTTTCAGGCTTCTGCTGTCAAACCAGGAGAGATCACATAAAGAAGAAATCATCTTAAATGCTAATATATGGATTTGGAAATTGGGAGTACCTCTAAAGAAATGAACATATCTTTTTCTTTGCATTCATATTTGAAATCAGGCTTCCTTGCTTCTTTTCCTTGCGGTTGCACACAAAACCCAAGCTTTCACAGTTTCTGGTAGCTTTCTGGAATTGGGGATTCCTCAATTCCAACCATGTCCGCTGAGTTCTCACGCAAACAGACACTTCTGACCTCTGCTGTGCTTCCCACTGATGACCACACCCCCCTTCCGGAAAGACTCTTTGCCCAGGTCTGGAACACTTTCTTTCCTGGTTCTCCTCTTCCTCTAGCATCCCCTTCTCAGTCCCTTGGATGATCTTTTTCCTCTGGCTCCGCACCTGTGCTTTCTAAAATGGAAGCTCCCAGCCTTGTGGGGCTCGTACCCACTCGAAACCCAACTCGAGAGGTGCTGTAAGTACGAAATGCACACAGGGTTTCGTAAACTTAATACAAAAGTAAGAATGTGAAACATCTCCTTCAGAAGTATTATACCGACTACACGTTGAAGGGATAAAATTCTCAATGTATGTGTTAAATAGAAGACATTCTTAAAATTAATTTCACCCGTTTCTTTCTACTCCTTTACTGTGGCTTCTAGAAAATGTCAACTTACAGATGTGGCTCACATTATATTTCTACTGCAAAGCACTGTTCGAGAGGATTCTTATCTTTTTCTCCTACGTCCACTCTCTTTCACAGCGAGACCATCCACTTATGCTGCTTTAGTCTTGTGTTCCCTCTCATGACAGCGTTTCCTACCCTCGTCTCTCTCTCTAAAGCTCCAGGGCAGAATTCCTGCCTGTCTCTGAACGAATATTCCACCGGCACCCCAGAGGAAAATAGGCCCAATTCAATTTATCGTAGTCCTCCCCCAAAATACCTGTTAGATATTTAAATGGAGAAATACTTCCTCTTTCTTAGATAACAGCACTATCATCCTATCCACCGCAGAGGCTAGAATCTGTATGGGATATTCTTAGAACATATCCTCTCCCTCATCACCCCTTGCATAGGTCAGAATTCTTGGAGCAAATGACAGAACCTACTCTGGCTAATTCTGACAGCAGAGAGATGTACTAAAGGATATGAAAGAGCTCACAGATCCAGAGAGCCAGACTTGAACTCTCTGCAGCCCAGAAAAGTACCAGTGCCCATCCACGCTGCGGAATCTGCTGCCGCCACTATTCAGAGCCAACACCTAGGCTCATGTTAATGTTGTGTAGTTAGCCCCCAAAATGCTGAGAAAGGAGCTCTTCTGCTGGCCCCTCAGGTTTCACACCTGAGAGAGGAATCACTGTCCCTCCATCACTTCCTGCCTCCTCACGATGCTCATTTTGAAACAGACGTTTTCTGTGCGCTCATTTAATTGGTGGATCGTAGGCAACACGCCTGCACCCACCCTGCCCACGCTGCTGAAAGACAGCGTTCTGATTCCCTTGTAACGTGGCAAATTACCACAGTGTAAGGGACATGCTGGACAGCTGGGCCTGACACATTTACATCCATTCACATCCACTCATTACATTTAAAAATTTCCAGCTCCACAAATTCCTTTTGTCTCCTCCTTTGTATCTTTCCTCCTATAGCCCAATTGGCTTGGATTAGTTCAGTCGCTTCCAAGATGTCCTCCCTGACGTCAGTAAGTTGTCTTGTTATCCAGTCCTCACGCTGCCACTAACATAATAGCTAAACATGGGTTAGAGCATGCCTCCCATCCTGTGAAAACCATCCTGTGCCTCTCACTGCCTCCATGCAAAAAATTAAATATTTTACCATGACCATGCTATTCAAGGCTATCAAGGATCTGGACTTAAATACATTTTCAGCTTCACTTTTCCCTAGATTCCTCACTTACCTTCATGTCTTAAGACCCAGCTCTTTTGAATACTTAGAATTTAGTCAGACACTCAGTGGTGCTGCACACTGAGTTTGGACACATTGCTTCACTTGCAAGCTTGCTGTGTGGATTACTGTCAAATGCATACACTGCGAGGCAGGGCACCTGGCACTTAGCAAGAGCCCATAAAGCATTGCTTTTAGGACCATGTGACTGTGTGCTTGATGACTTAGCTCCCAGGCATGCCTGTCCCACAATTCACCACCTAATGGAATCCAGCCCATCCTTCACAGCGCTCCTCCAATGTCAACCTCTTCAGGAACTTTTTTATTTTATTTTATTTTTTCAGGAAATAGAAGAGCTCCATGGAGCCCTGTCTTCTTCGACAGCAGAGCATCTCTTCATGTATTTAGCTCACATTTCATTGTCTTATATTAGTTTAGAGTCCACATGTCTGTCATTCCAGTTTGGTATTCATTGTGCCTGATTCAGTATACCATACACGTCTTAACACTCAATCACTACTTACTAAGCTTCACTGTCTTTTCTCAGGCTAGACACCCCCTGCATTCGGCAGACTTAGTATAAATGCTTTTATTATAGGAGAGCAATACAATATACCTTGCTTTTATTTCCCATCAATGTGTGCAATCTCAGTCAAGTCACTGATCATCACTGGGTGCAAATGGACCATTTCTCAGCTGGGAGTAATTCCATCTATGCACCTATAGAGGCAGGGGACTGGAAGCACCTTCCAAGTTTAAGACCTACCTATGATTCTATAGCATGGCCCCTACCAGCTTCATATGGTTTGAAAACTAACATGGATGGAGACAAATTTTTATATTAAGAAAGGCTTCCCCTTCTTCCTTAAATATACTTTCACTTGGAAATTTTGGAGCTGTTTTTACTTCTCCCCACAGAGACTACAGATAGAAAAAAAAAAATCAAGGTGTTTATTGGTAAATGTGAGGCATGATAAACAAGCAAGTGATTCTGCAGAGGTACCAGTGGACTTCTGATCTTCACATGGTCTTTCGCTCCCACAAGACACTTTTCCAGCCACATAGACCTCCTTGCTGGCCCTCAAAACTGCTAAACTGGTTTCTATCTAAGAATCTTTGCACCTGCTATTCCCTTTGCCTTAAACACTCTTTTTTTTTTTTTTTTTTAAAGATTTTATTTATTTGACAGAGAGAGACACAGCGAGAGAGGGAACACAAGCAGGGGGAGTGGGAGAGGGAGAAGCAGGCTTCCTGCCGAGCAGGGAGCCCGATGCGGGGCTCGATCCCAGGATCCTGGGATCACGACCTGAGCCAAAGGCAGACGCTTAACGACTGAGCCACCCAGGCGCCCCTGCCTTAAACACTGTTAACTCTGCGTCTTCATGAAGGTCACTCCACACTTCCTACTCAAATGCTATTATTCAGAAAGTTCTTTGTTGGCCACCCACTAAAATAAGTGCCTCATCTCCCACTTGCTATCCCCCCATATTGCCTTTTCTCTTCATGGTATATAATCAATGCTTTAAATGTATATCTATTACTGAATGAGTGAGCGAGTCCTGGAAATTCAGTCAGGAATATAAAGCATTACAGCACAGGCAGCCTCATTCATTAGGCTGTAAGGAGCAACGATGCTCTGTTTTCAGCTTTCACATGACTTTTCAGGGTTTGATTGGCCGATGCAGAGCTATTATTGACTTTGATTTGGTGTCTTTAAGGAAGGATGATATTGCCTTTCATCTTTTTCATGGCTCCTTGCTTTTGGCAACAAGCTATTTGGTTATTCTCTAGTGACTCTACCAGGAGTAGACTAGACACAGCAAGAGGAGAAATCCAAAGAGCCCATATAGCTACTCCAGGAGGAAGAGTTGAGACAAAAATTTGGCAAAAATTTGGTTATGAATCATACACTATGGAAATGGTCTGTTTTGCAAGGTATGCCTATTTATCCTTGTTAATGAGTAATTGTGAATTGACCATATACTCCTCACATATAAATATGCCATATTTCAAAGTTTTTGAGGAGAAATATATTACTTTGTCTTACCTAATAGTAGATAATAGAATTTAAATAAAGAAAAGTGTAGTTAGTTCTCTTCAAGAAAACATTTGTTTTCACAATGCAGGATCAGTAATAACATGATTCATGATCTATTTAAAAAATAACTACTGCATGCGAATTGAAACATTAAATAACTATTTTTCTCTCAATGACTTATTAGACTAATAGAGATTCACATGAACCAGCTCAATGGTTAATGTTCATTTCCTAGAAATCTAGTGAAATGCACCTGATAAATTCACCTTTTACCACAGAGCCAGAATGAAAAATAAAATGAATTATAAGAGCTTTCCTATTTTGCCACAAGTTCAACCTATTGTGAAATAAATGTTCTAAAGTCCAGGGGCAAATAGTGATAAAACGTGAAATAGCCCATTTAAAGGCTTCTTCTAAGGAAATGATTTGATATATTTCAATTTGACTAAGAAAGTGAGGAATGAACAATCCCATTTAAAAGAAAAGAATAAGAAAAAAGCAAATTTTCTAGTAAAGTACTTAAGTTACCAGATTACAGTATTAGAATTTTTATTAAGTGACACATAATCACATTCAAAACAGAAATACCAGAACAATGATCCCACCTGAGAACCGAGAACACTCGGGCCATTTTGCCTATTGCTCGGATCTTGTTCCTTATCACCTCCTTCCGGGCTGCAGCTGTCGCTCCTATATTTTAAAACAGAGAGTTAAGTAGTCAGTGACCTTTTATCTAACTGTAATTATTTTACAAGTTTAGATATATAACCGACTATAGTAAGCAAAACCATCTCCCCTCCCCCCCCAGTGGATTTATCTCTGAATTAATTTTAAAAACCTATCCATCTGGCCATTAATACTTGGATGTGGTTCTTGAGAGGTCCCCAAAATGCCAAAGCGCAACTTTCGAGATTTTTCCAAAGGGAGGTGGGTAAAGAGAAAAATCATGGAGCTGACTGGGTAGGTTCCTATGCTTCTCTTCTGATTGAGTTCCCTTCTCTTCTGTTTATACAAAGAGAGTGTGTATTGGCAAGAAGAATCAAATGAGTCACCAGGATTTTCTACTCATTTCCGGACTCCATGCTGAGAAGACTACTTTAGGAAACTGCTTTTTCTAAAGTTCTCCCTTGAAGTGATGAAACTAGGGAGTCTCAACTCCCTAAGTTCCCTGAAACCTCATGTATGTTATTTAATGGCCATAAAACATTTGTTTTAGCACTTGATACTCTTTCATCTTCTGCTGGTTCACAAGTTCTAGAGGGGAAAATGGAAAACTACTGCATTGGATTTAGTGAGAGATGGTGGCATGGTTTGTATTTTAGTACTTATGTAAAAAGTTACACACGGGTCTGTCTGAGTAACTTCGACCACTTATTGTATTTTCCAAATGAAAAAAAATTAATCTATGCAGGTTATTGTTACTGTAAACATTTTTTATCATGTTTTAAAAATAATACTATATGATCTTTAGTGAATCTATTTTATTTTTTATTAAATTCCTAAAGCATGTTTGGAGAAGTGCACATCACAGGAAAACACCTCTCTTCTATTATAATCCAAGGTAAAGGGGCTAAGATATCTTTTTTTATACATTATATGGGACTTTGTAGAAAGTGTTAACACAAGAAGATTGTTTTTCCAGTTCTACTGCCACTAACAAATACAACAAAATATTCTTTTCAGATAATATCAGAAATGTTCCTAATCCAAATGAACAACTTAAGTCAGGTAATTTGTTCAGAGACTGCAGCCCCTGAGTGTTAATTGGTATAAGTTTTGGTCTTTTAATCTGTGATGAGGACAAGCTTTCTGACCTTTTGGGAAGGAAAGAGTTCTGCTTTTTCTCATCTCACATTTAGGAATGTGATTTGGAATCTTTCTCATTGTTTGGTGAGAGTCAAACAATTAATCACCACCCTAACATTTCTCTAAGAAAGAAAACACATCAACACACACAATTTTGAACTGTCTGGAGGAAAAAGAAACGAACAAACAAAAAAACAAACCCTCTGCTTTTCTCTCTCCCCAAGGAAAAGGAAAACATAACGGGCCACTTTCTTCTCCCGAGGGGGTGAATTTGCCAAAAATGCTCTTAGGGCACACCCACCTCACACAACCATAAGTATTCCCCAGAAGGTGCGGACCAGCGAGCCAGCTTCTTCACCCTGTCTCTCTGACCTGAACACAGCCTGTATTTTTGACCATTTCTTTCTCTCTTGTGGCAGCCACACCATGGCAGGTATCTCCCAACATACTGCCTGGCGGGACTTACTACTAGCAGCTATTCTGCCTGAAGATGAGTAGAGGAAGTTTCAATGCATGAGAGAAAACCACTCTCCAATCCAGTTTTTCTAATGGTTAAGTGGAACCATGGATTCTCATCCGCTAGGTTCCTTGAATTACATGCTGTTGGCCAGAACATTTGAGAAGAAAACAGTGTGTGTGCTGGATCCCTGCCTCGAACTTTATCCTGGGTTTCTAACAATATTTACTACCTATGATTTGTAATTAAGATGTTTTATACAGGGGCGCCTGGGTGGCTCAGTCGTTAAGCGTCTGCCTTCGGCTCAGGTCATGATCCCAGGGTCTTGGGATCGAGCCCCGCATAGGGCTCCCTGCTCTGCAGGGAGCCTGCTTCTCCCTCTCCCACTCCCCCTGCCTGTGTTCCCTCTCTCACCATGTCTCTGTCAAATAAATAAATAAATAAAATCTTTAAAAAAAAAAAGATGCTTTATACAATAAATCCTTTCCTAGAGACCATCTAAAAGTCTGATGTCCCTATGCTGCATTTTAGGTAATTTATGATCAAGAGACTACTAAGGAACATTTGTTAAGAAAAGAAAAAAAGTGGGATGGCAATTTGTCTCCTTAAGGTGGCTTTTTTTCTTATCTATATATTTTCCGTTATTCCGTTAAATTCTTTCAGTCTAACACTGTGCTATTCCTACTCTATAGTTAATATTTCCAGTCTGTTTGACCCAGTCCACTCCGGGGTCATGAGGTGCTAAGTGACGGAAAAGATTCTGACCCTCTCCAACACACAGTATGGCCAGATCATAAATCCATCCAACAGATACAAAGAATGTAAAATGTGGGTGAACTCCAAAAGTGGTGACTATATTTAGAAGCACAGTAAGAAAAGCAGCAAAAAGGAATAACTAGAAATAAAACTGTATATATTTAAGAGAAATGAGAAAGGGAAAACATAAAATAAAGTAAGTGAAAAATATATAAGAAGGATAATCTCCCAGAAATTTTTCAATAAAGGCCTTGTAAAAACCACAACCAGAGCAAAGAAAAGTGAAACTAAATTGGAAAGGGAGAGAAAGAAATTATATAGATCTGTCCTTTTCAGCTCAGTATTAACTGATTCTCAGAAAAATGTGCAAATAAATTCTAAATTTGAAATGTAAAATCAACATTCTGATAGTCAGAGCCAGTCTGTCATTCCTAATTTTTTTCAGATCAAATGACTTACTGAAGAGCATGTAATAGATTATTCTACTTCATGTATTCGTTGTATTCATAGGTGTACTCCCAATAAATGGTGATTCACAGTATGTTACAACATTATTTTTTTTATCAGAGAGAGAGAGAGCGAGCACAAACAGGGGGTGCAGCAGGCAAGGGAGAAGCAGGCTCCCCGCTGAGCAAGAAGCCCCATGCGGGACTCGGTCCCAGGACCTTAGGATCATGAGCTGAACCGCTGAAGGCAGCCACTTAATCGGCTGAGCCACCCAGGCGTCCCGACAACACTTTTCTTAATGAAGAACTGCTGTCTCTTTTTAAATTTCTCAATAACACAGATAGGTAAAAAAAGTTTTATTACTACTTTTATAAAATTAGAACACATTTACTCAAAAAATCAAAAATAACCTAATCATAAACAGTGTGAAGAGACATTCAAAATGAGTATCTCTCAAGGTAGATATTGCCTTCAATATTTTCCAAATATTCAAAATCAAAATTAAGCTAATGCCACACTTGGATAACCTCACAAAAATTTGAAATATTCAAATAATGTTTGTTCCATTGCAAGTCCTCATAGTCCATATTCTATGAAAGGATCAAGGAAAAGGCACGTTTTTCAGAATTTTACTAGTTGCAACATGCAAATACAATGTCACATTCAACATACTTGCTCTCTTTAAGTCGTGGAAATGACCACAGTAGCTCAAATTAAAATTCAGCATATCAAATAATGAAGGCACATAAAATACCTTTCACTCTAAAACTGAAATAACTATTTTTCACTGAAAAGAATAGAACATTTTAACCTCCAAGTCCCTAACTGAAAGGCAACATTTCATATGTTTAAAAAGAAATAGTCATTTTAAGTAAAATTTCATTTTGCATTTCCATTCTGATAATTACCGCTTCTTTTCTGAGCCCCTCTCTCTCTTCAACGTTTAAGTTCTGATCTTCTTTTATGCCTGGGGTATGATGCTACTATATCCAGGATCGAGGCAATCCTGCACATTCAGTTTTCCTCAAAGTGGAAGAGGCTCATGTACAGACCAAGGGCATCTTTAAAGATTTGCTTTTAACATGTGTCCTTTCTGACCTTAACTTAGCCCCTCGCTGACTTCTCATGAAGTTGGAAAGGTACCCATGCCAAGTGGCTTGCTGAGTGAGTGCTGCATCCCCGCAGGGTGGATTTCAGCCTCTAAGGGGACTGGGAAAGTGCAGCAGCATCAGTGCCCAGAGGGGCCAACTGCTGGGGTGAAGAGAGATTCTCAGCACACGGGGTATCTGCCACACATCACACGTGCTTTGTCATCCAGCGCACAGCTCCAACCCGGTGAGCAACTACTGCGAATTCCTCAGCAGTAACTGAATTAGAGTATGTGGGAAGTGCTAGATAGAATACAATACTACCCAAATCATTTATTCATTAAGGGTGCTTGAGAATCTTAGCCCATGTCGCCTACCACGTGCTAACTGCCTGCAACAGAAATATGAATAAAGTATGATCTCCACTGTAGGAAATCACGTGAATGACAACAAGAGAGTGTGACAAATAGAGTGTTAGTAGCAGTGGTGTGCCCAAGCTGGCTTGAGTCCACTAGTGAGAGTAGACTGAGCGCATCTCTCTTTTTGTTTTTAAGATTTTATTTATTTTAGAGAGAGAAACAGCACGAGAAGGGGGAGGTCTAGAGGGAGGGGCAGAGAGAGAATCTCAAGCAGACTTCCCGCTGAGCACAGAGCCCAACACGGGCTCCATCCCAGGACCGTGAGATGATGACCTGAGCCAAAATCAAGAGTCGGACGCTTAACCGACTGAACTACCAGGTGACCCTGAGCACATCTCTCCTTAACTCCATGTTGGCAGCCTGACATCAGCGGTAGGGAAGAGAATATATACGATGGAAATCTGCAAATGCCACCAACTAGGGCCATTTTCCCCTGGAGGATGAGTGGTTAAAGGTGTACCAGCATGCCACTGAAAGCAGATGTTAACTGCCTGGAGGCATGAGAAAAAAACTTCACTGAAATCATAGTAGTAGTTAAAGGATCTTGAAGGATAAGTAATAGTGAAAGAACAAGGACAATGGGTATTCTCCGTAGAAGGAAGAAAATTTGCAAACTTTTGGAGGCCACAACAATCCACGTGGTATTCAGGGGTGGATGAGAAGTCTGGTGTGGATGAAGACATGCCCCGGTGAGAAGCAGAAGCGGCCTGCGCTAACCCGTAAAGGTGTGAGCACGGCAGTACACATAGGCAAGAAGTTTACGTACTAGCATACTCCTAGTAGAGATTTACAGAACGTACTTTGTCATGTATCTACCAAAGGGAGAAAGAGATGAACTGAAGGATATATAGAGAGGTAGATATGTGACAAAGCAGCTATAGTCAAATGTTAATTGTAGACAATAAGTGATGGGTACATGGATATTCACCAACCAATTGTTTCAACTTTCTTGTATAGTTAAAATATTTTAATAATAAAATGTCCAAAAAACCCCCACAAAACTACATTTGGAAGAAGCTTGGTTTTGAGGGAAAAGAGAAGCAGATTTGAGAAGAGAGGTGTCTCCATCCCTCCCTTTGTGTTACAACGAGGATGCATAAGCTGGCCAAAGGAAGCAATAAAGGAAAGTTCTCAGTGCAGCTACACCCACTCCGTCCCTCCTCAGCTCCAGGAGAAAATTGACCTGGTAAGGTTTTGTTTTATATGCCCAATTCAGTGGATTCTAATTGCTTTCAATACCTTTTGGTAATTGTAAGAAATGAAGATGATGAGCTACATAAAAATTTTATACTCAGATGTCTTATAAAATAGGAATATTTTCATATTATTAGAATGCGAAAAAGCTCCTTTTCCAAAAAAAGCAGAGAAAAGTGAGGTGTTTACTTTTTAATGTGAACAGTAGCAGAAATTCTCCACCTCATTATTATAGTGGCCTCAGTTTTTGCTATTATTTAGGCTTCTTTCTTTAAAGGCCTTTTAATACAAGTTTATTCATAGCATATATTATTAAATAAAATATATCCTATACAAAAGTATGCATATACACTAACATTTTGCACTTTTTTCAAAGGAAAGATATTTTAGGAACTATATATTGCTGGTAGGCTTCAAATCTCTACCTTTTTAATTAGAATTTAAGAAACTAATAGAGAAAACTTACCACTTTTCCAAATTTGTTAAAAAATAACAAAATTTATCTCTGTAGGAAACATTCTATTTGAAAGTAAAATTTTATCATGGTTCATTATTATTAAGCAGAGTTTAGATGTACCCCCAGATTGTATTTTTCATCAAATAGAGCAATTATTGAATTTGAATAAAGGCTATTCATGGAATGAAGCATAAGATGTTGAGATAAAAAATATCTTTTGTTGTGTTATATTAAAGACAAAAATTAGTTAGGTTTCCAACCAAAATTAGCACCTTTGAAATACAAGATATCATACAAAGAAGAGTCTTCAGATGCCTCTAAAAACCTTGCATAATTGGTCTTTTTACAGATGATGATGATAAAATCATAAGTATACAGACTATCTTATTTAGGAGAACACATGTCCCCATAAGGCTATGAATCCAAACCATGTGCTATAATCCCCTAAACCTTACTCTTTCTTGTCTTTTCTTTCTCTGACCTACTTTAGCAATAACAGATCTTGAGCTTCTATATGCCAACAAAGTGATGCTATCTATAAGTTACTCAGACATCCACCTGGTTTTGCCCTTGGCTATGAATGTGACAAGTGCTTTACTACATTTGCCTATACCATCAGGCATTTGAGCCCTTGGATTTAAGGATAGCACCATCAACACTGACTAATTGTGTTCACTCTGCTAGACTGACTTAAAAAAAAAACTGTAGCTTTTACATTTTTTACTCATGCATCTACTAAAGACTATCCTCCAAAGTATACTATTCCCACCTCCAAATTTAAATAGTTGTAGAGAATATAATATCATAGACATTGCCATTTTAAAATGAAATGACTATATTACATTTTTTTTTACTAATGGCATATAAATATCACAACAATTTCATCCCACCATCATCCATGTAAAGAAAAAAATCCATGAACAAGCTATTCATTGACACTTAGAAATCTTACATGAGTCCTATTTTTCTTTGAAATTGTATTTCCACTTCCATTTCCCCAATTTTACTCTAGTGAATTATATATTTATACTTTAAAATAGTTTTATGACTACACTGTACTTTATTATCAAAAATATGTTTCAAAATCTAAGTTAACTGTATTTTTTTTAA
Organism: Halichoerus grypus; assembly: GCF_964656455.1. Lineage (NCBI taxonomy): Eukaryota > Metazoa > Chordata > Mammalia > Carnivora > Phocidae > Halichoerus > Halichoerus grypus. The sequence goes on from NC_135714.1 coordinate 82,388,032, forward strand.
TTTTATTTATTTATTTTTGAGAGAGAGAGAGCACACGTTGCGGGGAGCGGCAGGCAGAGGGAGAGGGAGAAGCAGGCTCCCCACTAAGTAGGGAGCCCAATGCGGGGCTTGATCCCAGGACCCTGAGATCATGACTTGAGCCGAAGGCAGACGCTTAACTGATTGAGCCACCCAGGTGACCCTAAGTTACATGTATTTTTAAAAAATTTCCTGACACAATGAAGCCCTAAGTGTTCAAAAATTCCTGTGTAATCAAGATCACAATTATTAGTAGTACATAATTGAGCTAGCTAGCACAAATATAAGATAAATATTTAAAAATATGTTAAAAGCATAGAAACAAAGTATTATTGGAATGCATCCCTTAGTGACAAGGATGGAAGGGGGTTATGTTGCCTTGCTTAAGGAGACTTCTAGACACTGAATTTTCCAGCATCTCTCTGTTGGTACTCCAGTACTAAACGTCTCAAGGCAAGGTTCACAATGGTGATGTCTCCAGAGACCTACACTTTTTTGTTAAAGTGGGAGAAGGGCAATTGCGAAAGAAAAGGTGGAAAAGAAGAAGCTGTAATGAGGCCTGCACCCTCCAGCTCAGGAGAGTTTTAGGAAGGAGGACATCTGGAAGCTGAGGATGAGAAGATGGATTCCCTTGAAACTCCCTTTGAGACATCCTTGGTTAACTCCAGTAGTACAAATGTTCTAGCATGAACACTGCTGCTCTATCAAGAAAGAGACTGTTCAGTGTCTAGAGTTGCTGGTTGCTGGAAGGGTTCCTCGACCAGCCGTAACTCGGAGATCTGCACTGCTCATCCACTTGACATCAGTGCCAGTTCAAGGTAGTCCAAAGAGATTGTTAGGTGCTGGGCCTCGCCAAATAGCTCTACCTACGCTTATGTAGGTTACTTTGTGAGGCAGGAAAACACCCTCTGGATCACAGATTTTAAAAATTCCTGTAAAACTTCATCTTTTTGAAGATCATAACCTAAAATGTTTGGAATACCTTTTTAATTTTGATTTTCATTCTCCCATAAGACATAGCCATAGGTGATACAATTGCGATATAATGGCTGCTCACGCCAAATTCACTCCAAACCAGAGATTCTGAATTTTTTTCCATATGTTTTTTAGTTCAACTAAAATCTCAGCACATAATAGACCCTGCAATAGTGTGATATTTGGCATAAGACGATTCTGTCTCATATCACATTTTGAAAGCAACAGAAGATAATGGATTCTAAGAAAGGCCAGTACAGCCTAGATTGTTTTTTTTCCACTTTTCTTGTCATAAAACATAAATGAATTATTTGGATAGGAAATCTTCAAAATGTACAGACTACTCCCAAATGTCAAATAGCTGTCATTATTTGGTTATCCTATGTAATTAAAAGTTACTTCTGTTTACAAGCTTTAATTTGATTCCATGGACTTTTGTTCTCTGAGACATTTTGTTCCATCTGTTCAGGGACTCCTCAGTAGAATCGTAGAAATTGGTTATACGCATAATTCTAACTTGGGTAAAAACTAAATACCTTAAAGTAAATTAGAGAACTTCTGTTGATTTTTCGAGAAACCATCACATATTCAAACTATGCCTTACAAAGAACATTGGAGTTGATTTATATTTACCAAAGTAGAAACTAATGGCATGTGAAATCCTAGTCAGATTGACCTATTTATCATGACAGAAACACATCATTTTTTTTAAATTGACAAGTGAAAATCAAAGCAAAATGAAATGAAATAATAAATGTCAAGTTAATAATTTAGACTTATTGTCTATGGGAGAAACAATCATAATGCCTGGGTGTTTGAGCTATCCAGGATTATTCTGGGTATAGGTGAGGATGTAAGCTTCAAAAAGGTATTTATTAAGGACCCCATTATGCATGCATGCTAAATGCCGAAAGAATGCATGCACTAGAACTGAATTCTGGACCCTTGTGGATTTATGCATTTATCAAATGCTAGAACTACATTTAAATTACCAAAGCTAAACTAAATTTATCACTGAAATGATACAAATTAAGGGGGAAAATGGACAGAGTAAAATATTATGTTTCATGGTCCTACGTGTCATATGCTAAATAGAAAATTAACAGAGCACCATCTGACAGCACAACAAACAGGCTGGGATAAGTAAGGCAACTCGTTGGTCTGACAGTGGAGGCCCCCAAGGCACAGACATGTATTGAGCTCATCTGAAACAAAACCACTCAAAGGTCTTCTGATGCTATTCAAGACCTAGGTGGGGTATTTTGCCAGCACATGGGTGATGCAGTGATGTTTTGCCCAAGAAAGAGAATAAAAAGAAATGAGCATTAGGTTGTGGCCAATGATCAATGCACAGGCATGTATAGGCGACTTAGGTGAGACTTAAACAATACCCAAAGATATTATTATCTTATCAGAGGAAAGGGATATGCCAATCAAAAATGTACTGGTGGGCCACAGAGGCAGAGTACAGAAGAGAAGCTGAGGCAAACATCTGAAATGTCTAGGGAAGTACTGTCCAGGGGGCAAAGGTCTTCAAGAGTTCTGGCCCTAGTACAAGGCTTCGGATCATAAATAGCTGGCTCATTCACTTTTCTGAAGACCTGAAGACACCGGCATGTGGGAGGTAGAAGGGAACAGTGGTGAAGAACTTTTGGTTGGGAGTAAAAGACCTAGCTTGGAGTTTCAGCAACTCCATTCACTAGCTGTGCTGTCCTGGACAGATTACTAAGCTTCTCCACGTCCATATTCCTCATCTATAAAGTCAAGGAAGTTCAAAGTGTTTTATTTGCATTATTTCACACGACCTTCACAACAACCACAGGAGGAAGTACTATTAGTCTCCACCGTCCTTAGGATGATTCACGGAAACAGAGATGGTGATTTGTTTGCATAAGGTCAACAGCTGAAAAGTGCTGACCCAGAGCCAAAATCCCTTACAGTAGCAGGTTGACTGATCCACCTCATAGCTGGGTGGAAGAATTAAATAAGTAATGTGTTCATTCGCTCTTAACATTTAACAAATATGCGTGCTAGAGCACTTAGCACAGAGCTTTGGTACATGAGAAGTACTCAAAAATGTTTGCTGTTATTATTAAGAAGAAGGAAATGTTTGTGCAGAGGTAGACATTCCAGTTTCTCTAACACTCACACTTCTCACTGTAGATTAAAAGACTGATTGTGTGATCTTTGTTAATATCAAGCTCCCTAAGTTGGGGCCCCAGTTGTATTTTGTGCCAGCCAGGCTGGGAAGGCTGGGCCCCAGATGATGGCACATTTACCAGGGGAAAATGCTGGCAGCCAGGATGCTGCTGGTTTCATTTTTCAGGAAAAAAAAAAAAAGAAAGAAAAGGAAAAGAAACACTCCAAAAAGGTGGGCTGACCAAATAGAATCAAGATTTCTATTTCTGTGCTGAGAAAAAAAAAATGGAAGAAAAGTTTTATAGCTTCTCATATAAGTAAAGAGGAAGAGCAAAAACAGACTACACTCATAGAAAAATATTTTTAAAATCTAGATTTTCTGGGGTGCCTGGGTGGCTCAGTCGTTAAGTGTCTGCCTTCGGCTCAGGTCATGACCCCAGGGTCCTGGGATCGAGCCCCGCATCAGGGTCCCTGCTCGGCGGGAAGCCTGCTTCTCCCTCTCCCACTCCCCCTGCTTGTGTTCCCTCTCTCGCTGTGTCTCTGTCAAATAAATAAATAAATCTTTAAAAAAAATTTTTTTTTAGATTTTCTGAGCACTTATTTAACTTTTTCATAGAGCCCTTAGACTTGTCATCAGAGATCAAGCAATTATCATCAAGAGAATGTTTTACAAACGTTGGACTCACAACAACTCTGTCTGCAGGTGTTCAATTAACTAATAATTATTCTCATATAAGCACAATCTTCAGGTAGACAACTTTGTACCCATAAAATGCCTTGGCACAAAGAGAAACATGAAAGCTCTGCCAAAAATACAAGAAGAATTATCTTTTCTTATGGTATCACTTTTCAGCAAGCTTACATTACCACTATAGTCCCTTTTGTGATGAATGCCTCATTCACATGCCAATTACCTCAACCTTGTTTGTGAGAGGTAATGTTTTTCTAAAATACAGACATACCGGGCGCCTGGGTGGCTCAGTCATTAAGCGTCTGCCTTCAGCTCAGGTCATGATCCCAGGGTCCTGGGATCGAGCCCCACATCGGGCTCCCTGCTCCGCGGGAAGCCTGCTTCTCCCTCCCACTCCCCCTGCTTGTGTTCCCTCTCGCGCTGTGTCTCTCTCTGTCAAATAAATAAAATCTTTAAAAAAAAAAAATAAATAAAATAAAATAAAATAAAATACAGACATACCTATATACAAAATCTTTGCCTTCACTGAGGAAAAAGATCTCTCTCCACTTCAATTCCCTTCAAATAAAGACTATATTCAGGTTTATAGAGCACAAGCTTTTTTCCCTTCTTACGATGCAACATGGATTTCTTTCTCAAATACATTTAATTGAAGTGTATGCTTAGGTATGCAATGGCTAATGTTTAGTGTAAGTTGGCCAATGTCACCATTAGTTGGAGGAAGGCTCAAATACTACAAAAATTAATGATTTTTAAACCTGTGTATAAATACTGTACATGTGTAAAATACATGCGTCTATGAAAATACAGCATACAATTGGAGAGTATTATCTTACTGTGAGCGTAATATTCTAGCCAATGGTGGACACTATCCAACCAAGTAGCTATAACAAGGATATGGCTGTTTTTTCATTTTTACTTTGTTCTGCAAAGTTTGGCTTCTATGTAATGTGAAAATCCTGTGCGGTAATAAAGAAACACATTTGTGCTAAATCATGGTAGTACAATATGACGAGAAAGCAGTACTTTCAATGTCTGTCTTGTTGTATCGTTTTAATTAGCAACTTAGGAGGATTTTAGTTACTGCAATTAAATATGGTAAGCTAGACTTGATGATACTGATTACAATATGATGGCTAACCAGGCACCTTGTATGATAGTCAAGGCCCCAAAACATTAATAGCCATAAATATGATGGGAATTTCTAGCCTACTACCTAGAAAATCCCTGTGTATTTTTTAGACATGTTTCAATTTTAATGATATACTGAATATAACTATTTGCTTCCTTTTTATGGCATAATCATGATAAAAAAAAAGCCGTTACCTATACTATAAATGGTGCAGAGTACAAAGGATACATTTATAGTGACAAAAATGGCTTACATTCTAAATTAAAGACCAAATTATTAAGTAATTGAAAAAAAAATCAACACTAAACTGGAAGGTAATTAACAAAATCCTGAGGAAAAAAATAACAAAACCTTTTACAAAATATTGAATAATTTTTCTTTCTAATGTATGTCTTTCCTTTCTCCGATTATCTCACTCAAACTCAAATATTATAAAACACATAAGAGAACTTAACACTGGTAAACTAATACCCATCTTTGCATATTGTTTCCTAGAAAACTGACATGGATTTCTCACACGGCTGTACCTCCAAAAACAGTAAAATACATAAAGTGTTTTTCTTTTCCTTGTCAGAAGTAGAAGACACTAAAGACGTCCTCTAATTTTTCTCCTTTAGTTATCAACTATTTTGTCCCAATTCATGCTCCCTCCCTCAACCTTGTCAAGCCTCTGTAAGACAACATATTTAAAATCCATTTCTTGCTGCCCGAGCCTCTCAGCTCAACGAAGGCAGAAACGATGTGTTTGCCTGCCCCTGAATACGCAGAAAAAGATATTCTATGAAGAAATATTTTTACAGAGAACTAAAAATACATAAAATAAAATAAAAATATAACATGATATGAAAATTGAGGTAGTCTGAAATTTTATTTTTTGGCCCTTTGCCAATTATTTCTATTTTCTTTTTTTAGCTATTATAAATACCACAGCTAACATAAACACCTCTTTTCAATAATCTGATATCTGACAAGCATAGTGATGTCCTAATATTTCATTTTTGGGCCAGACGTACATCTCACAGTAATTTTTCTGCATTTGGTGCAAATATTTTTAACAGCTGCTGCCTGAACCGCTCTATAATCCTGGTCCTTACTACTTGATTGCTCCTTTCTCTTTGGCTCCTTTTGTCTTTTTTCTCCAGCTTCATCAAGGGTTAATTTTAAGGATCGGTCTTCAATTTTCCGATATGTCAGCAACTTTGGAGGCCTATCTCACCCAATTGATTCGATGATGACGTTTAATTCCAAGCCTCTAACACCAGCCCAGATTTTGTTTCCAATTTCCAGGATTCCACTTCCAAATCCCACTTAGACATTGCCAGAGCTATGTGTGTCACTTTTACTCAAACTCATTTCTCCTGAAGCTGGTGAGTTTTTCCCATAAATGTTCTCATCCTCCTAGACACCTAGGCCTGAACCACCCAAATCAACTTTTCTTCCCTTGGCCCCACTTATTCTATAGCTGTAAGTCCTTGGACAGCTCTTTGGAGTAGCTCCCTTTATGTTTTATTCTTAACACTATCATAGTTTTGATACGGTCACCTCAACTTTCAAATACATTATGACGTTCCTAATTTATATTCCTACTCATCCTTTGTTCATTTTGCAAGCATTTTACCAAGCTTACCAATGTTGGGTTATGTGTCAATGTTGACAGAACAAGAATCCTATCACCACTGTGTTCCTTGGAGCTATTTATTTCCTTAGTATGTCTAAATGTTTCTACTTTGGGGCCACCTGGGTGGTGCAAGCTGGTTAAGTGGCTGACTCTTGGTTTGGGCTCAGGTCATGATCTCAGGTCCTGGGATCGAGCCCCACGTCGGGCTCCACACCAGCGGAGAGTCTGCTTGAAGATTCTCTCTCTCCCTTTCCCTCTGCCCCTCCCCCTGCTCTCTCTCTTTCTCTTTCTCTCTCTCTCAAATAAATAAATCTTTAAATGTTTCTATTTTTTTTTTTAATGTTTCCAGGTAAATTTTTGGGTCTTCAGAATTTTTTTTTAAGATTTTTATTTCTTTATTTGAGAGAGAGAAAGAGAGACAGACAGACAGAGACAGAGACAGAAGTAGCAGGGGGAGGAGGCAGAGGGAGAGGGAGAAGCAGGCTTCCCGCTGAGCAGGGAGCCCGATATGGGGCTCGATCCCAGGACCCCGGGATCATGACCTGAGCCGAAGGCAGACACTTAATGGACTGAGCCACCCAGGTGCCCTTAAATGTTTCTATTTTTTATATTAAAACATAATATTCCCCCAAGCCAAACTGTCAATTATTATAGGACATACGATGAGATGTCCAGAAATGACAATAATTACAGCCGCAAGAAAATTTCTAAGTTAATGGCTCTTAGTATATGTGCTGCTGCCCGATGCACAAGGCAGATGGGAGTTTTTAAGATGAAATTTTGTCTCAAACATTCATCATGGCAACTAAATACAGTTTTTTTTTTAAAGATTTTATTTATTTATTTGAGAGAGAATGAGAGAGAGAGCACGAGAGGGGGGAGGGTCAGAGGGAGAAGCAGACTCCCTGCCGAGCAGGGAGCCCGATGTGGGACTCGATCCCAGGACTCCAGGATCATGACCTGAGCCGAAGGCAGTCGCTTAACCAACTGAGCCACCCAGGTGCCCCTAAATACAGTTTTGGTAGAAAATAATATAACCAAACCTTTATAGAGGTATTCCTCGGGGACCAATCAAATGCCATGTGAGGGCCACTAATTCTCAACTGCACACTTCAAAAAGCTGGGAATGGCTTTTTTAAGTTAGACAGAAAGAAGTGGGGAGACACTCTGGAACCCACGATATTACATATCAAGAATTATCTAATAATTCAAAGCAGACGATGGGAGATAATTTTCTTGTATACAATTTAGATGGTTTCATAGAGGGATGCAAAAAACTGCTCTGATCCCATATTCAGTGACTGGCCTGAATTAGGATAAGGCAAAAATGTGGATAAAGGATAAGAGTTCCACCATGTGGTTTGCTCTTTAGATGAAAGCAGAGACATAAATTCTAATTTAATATTAAGTCTTTCCAGTGCAGCCTGAAACTATATTTGGCTTGAAATGTCTTCATTTTATTATTCTTTTCTGTCCTTTCTTATCCTACAGGATTTCAGTTTCACCTTCACAATTTTTCTGTTAGCCAGACTTGCCACATATCGTAGTCTCAAACATAACTTGTGTATGTGTATACATATATTTATAATACACACACACACACATACACACACACATATATATATGTGTGATCTCAGAGTCTAAGATTTTAGGACTTAAAAGAAAGTTCCAAATAAATAAATATTTCTAACTCATGAAACTGTCGTTAGGTTTCTAATGCTTATCGTTATTCCAGATGTTCTTGTTGTAATAATGAACAATAAAGAAACTTTTGAAATGAAGCATATTGCTTGATTTCTGTCAGCTTCCCCCCCCCCCCCCGCCCATTTTGGGATCACTTTCTAATCCTTGGTTTGAAATGAGTCTTCTTCATTAATGTGAATTAACTACCCAAAGGAAATACATCTATTTGGAGTTCTTCCTTCTCTAAAATGTTCTGGGGAATAACAACCCCAAATTGAAACCAGACTATAATTTTATCATCCAAAATCAGAAGTAGAAACAGGAAACAAAGACCCCAATACATATAAATTAGATCCTCAAAAGACATGCATTGGTATTAAACGGTTTCAAAACTTTACAAGATGATAGAAGTTTTGTCTTTTATTTTCAACATAAAAGAGCCACAGACCAATTTAAAACAGCAACCTTGTTCTAGATAGGCTATCAAATTCCTTTATTTGTAAGGCCGAAGTGAAGGAGGAGAGATTCATGACATGATTTCTACTTAGCAAAGACTAGATGAGCCAGAGGAATTATTGTTTCCTCAGCTACAACAAAATTCTTTTTTTTTTTTTTAAGATTTTATTTATTTATTTGACAGAGAGAGACACAGCAAGAGAGGGAACACAAGCAGGGGGAGCAGCAGAGGGAGAGGGAGAAGCAGGCTCCCTGTTGAGCAAGGAGCCCGATGTGGGGCTCAATCCCAGGACCCCGGGATCATGACCCAAGCCGAAGGCAGATGTTTAATGACTGAGCCACCCAGGCGCCCCCGCTACAACAAAATTCTTAACACAATGAAACACATAGCTTTTCAGAGTGAACTAAGATGAAAGGAATAGAATGAAACTGTCTTATTTGCCATTTATTTGACTTTCATGGCCAAATAGCACAAAAAAATCTACTTCCTTATTTTATAGTATATTTAAGCAGAACAAACTATGCTTAAGTGTTGTTTGTCAACAACAACAAAAAGGCATCATGCTGTTACAAAGAAAAAGGTTTCAAGCATTGTAATCACAGTTTGTAGAAAGTTCAAGGGTCTGAGAACAAGGCAGACATTAGTTTGAATCCAGGCTCTATTACTTAACTAGCTGTGTGACCCTAGACTTTCTCTTCACCTCATCCAGCCTCAATCACTTCAAATGTGAAATAGGGATAATCATAGCATCTATATCAATAGGTTGTTGTGAGGAGGAGATAATATAAATCACTTTGTAAACATACTTAAAAAGAATGACCGTTAATAATTGTAAATTTTTGTTGGTCAAATTAGTAAAGAGTTAATACATACAAAGGACTTGGAATAATGCCTGACACATAATGTTAGACACTGTCATTGTCATTATTAAATGGTAAAGGGGAGCTGACAGAATCTGAAGGAAAAGCAAAACTGATCCCATAACTTCCATTCCTCTAGGAAATGACAAGAATCCCTATTTGCTATAGACTTCATAGACACTAAGAAGTCAACCTGATGAGATAAAGAGATAGTCATGGACTGTAGAGGTATCGTTAGTACCTTTGACTTTTCAGTTGACAGTGAATATGGAACAAAATAGAAGGAAAAAAAGAACATGGAACAAAATATTGAGAAGAACTTGATAAATAACTCATGAAGAGATTCCACACGTCTCCACCCCTGCCCTTAGAATAAGCAGCCATTTAAGGAAGAGGCTCAGTTAAGTTCTCTGATGTCTTCTGATTCCTGCTTTCACTTCTGTAGCCAACAAGCCTGGGAGCCTGGTAGGCAGAGCTCAAGGCCAGAACCCAGAGAGACACAGACTGCAGGCTGCATGCGGGAGGGACTGGGAGGAATGGGAAACTTTATCCTAAGGTTGAAAATAATATGGCACCCTTCACTCTAAAAAAAAAAAAGGAACTTCAATAAACTATAATCTCAGAGAGTCAGAGAGTTCTGGAAAATTTTACAAGTTATTCTTTGAGCACCTTTGAAGAAATTTGTAGTCTTTGCATCATATTACATAAAGCACTCAAGAACATTTCTGATTGTTTACTTCAAAAGGTATAATGTCTTAAGTTCAACATACTTTTAATTAATATTTTTATTTCTGTTTTCTTTTTGTTTTCCTTAGAGGGCCTATTTATGAGATTTGAGCTTAAAGATCACTGTTAGAGGTCACGGCTCTTTCTCTACAGGACAGACCAAAGATTTAAGCATGGTAGAATGAGATTTCAGTGGTCTGCTTAGAAACAAAAAAATTTTCCAAATCCCTTGAAAGACATGCACTCCATAATTGGAATTAACAGGCTTAAAAGCAATTGCTGATGAATAACTGGATGATGACTGGAAGTAATTATTTTAAAGCAGAGTAAGTCACAAAATATACCCTTTCATGTAAGTGACTGAGAGGGTGGGTAAAGAGAACTCACTATTACTAACATAAACACTGAGTTAGTCTTGGTAATGTTTAACTGCAGGAAACACCTGCACTGTTGAAATGAACAGGCATTTTAGCTACGGTACCTAGCACACAGTAGGTGCTCGATAGATATTTGTTGAGCGAATGGATTAATGTATAATTACAATCTACTTATTATTAACATATTATTACAGGTGTACTATGCAGTCTTATTTATTCCATATGTTACATTTTTATCGCGTTGTCTATATTATAAATATTGGCCAATGAACTTGACTACAATAGAGTTTGTTAACAGACGCACATCACCGTATTAATGCTAACGAATCTTCCTTCTGAGGCATAAAAGGACATAGGAAAAGACATCTATTGAAAAATGTTTGTTGGCGTTTAAGATTTAGATTCCACCAGGGTGGTATTCTTCCTTTAGAAAAAAAATCTCTGTCATGATGAGAAAATATTATCTTTTGAATGCTATCACTATTCCTTAGAGTTACTAATAGCGAACTGTGGCTATAAAATATGAAACAGCTAGAACCTGGATAAAGCACAAAATATCCATTGAACTCCTGGGTATTTCAAAATATATGAATATAGTTACTAAAGTAAGTTCTTACAACTATTTGTTAGCTAATTCTAACCTAGTAATGTTTATATATATATGATATAAATATTATTTCATGTATATATATATATGTTATTTTCTCTCCTTCCTTATATTATACATACCCTTGCAATGTGATCTATGACTAAAGAATAGGATATGGAGACAAACAAGTAATGAAGCTGGGAGACCCAAGCATATAGACTCGATTCATATGAGTGCATGAATACTTTTATTTTACTTTTACTAAGGTCCGTAGCATTAGTATTTTGCACTTATAGATGTGACCTGCATTAAATCCAAGTAAACATTACATCACGCTGTTTAGATTCTAACTTTCAGAAAGGTCCACATTCACTTTTCATTTGACTTAAGTGCAGTTTTAAAAGGGAAACATGTTATCAGCTTAAGTTTCCACAATATCTACTTTCCACTGCCACATTCACTCTTCAATTTATAATCTGTCTTACTCTATTGATATTTTCTGTTTACGCATCAGTCTCTCCGGCATCTTGGAATCCTGAGTGTCCTACAGAGAGTAGGTCCTTATTCCATGTTTACGGAAGTACAGTTTGCTCTCACACTGTCTTCCTCCAACTATATTGTGGCTACCTTCCATTGATTTTGGGGTGCTGTGGTAAGATCCACAGTGATTTTTTCTATCCATCTTTCACCTGATGGACCTTAGTCTTATAGAGGAAGCGTACTTTTCAAGGGTCACTGAATACCAAATAGTATCTTAAACAACAGTACAAAAGCCACATAGCTTATTTATTACTTATTATTACAGATAGGTAAAAATACTGGTATTGACATGAATACCAACATATCAATGTGTAAATATCTTCTTTTATCATAAACATAAAAATGTGAATAACTGACAGGAACAACTTCACTAAAGGCACTCTTAGAAGTTACGTAGTAAATGGTAACTTCTGCTACAGGATTCAATTTTTTTTTTTTTTTTTAAGGAGCCCAGAAAAGTCACTTAGCAATGTGAGCTATTGAAAGATGGTTGTTAAAATAGTTCACTGTTTTCAGGGTAATTCTTTCATGATGTGTGTGTGTGTGTGTGTGTGTATTTCTTCAAAGCAAATGGAAAATATAATATCTTCCATTGTCCATACTATGTTATAATTTAACATAATCTTAATCTTAGAAATTCATTCTTTGGGTTACCTATAAGACACCAAGTGATTACCTGGCAAATAGCATTAGCACAAAGGCTCAAGTCTCTTACCATCAAATCCATCTTCTTCTGACCCTAGTTCATCATCTGAGCAGATGTTGAGGACATTTACCAGCATCTCAGTCACTAAAAAGGAAAAGAATAAAAACAAAAAAGTTCAGATTTTCTATTATAACCTTAATTATTACTCTGGCATTATTAATAAGCAAGCTCAGCAATAACATCTCTTACCTATATTGTATATAGAATCTCCTGCAAAGTAGCTTCTATAAAATCCAGATCATAAAAGATAACCGGCTTTGTGATTCTACACAGACTTTATAAAAGTATTAGCTCATGTCTATGAAATCCTATGGTAACATTTAACTAGCTATAGGTCAATAGACAATGGACAACCAAATACGTGGCTGTGAATATACTATACAACTATGAAGGAGGAAATGGCTACTTTTGAATTTTTATTTGTTTGTACAATGATGGATGCTACTAGATGTAGACCATGTTGTGACCTTCTGTTCTTCAGGGACTCAGTGAATGCTAGATCTCTTTTTTAATTTTTTTAATCTCCCAGAGAGCCCAGCACAGTGATAGGCATGTAGTTTTGTGTTCAATAAAAATCGTTGATTGACGAACTAATATATTTGAAGTAGTTTTGAGGATACTAATTTAAAAAATGAATGAGTTGATATATGTATCATTAAATTTTATTTTCAGAAAGACTTTAACAATAAAGCTTAGGTAAGTTTAATAAGAAATTCAGTTGGGTAAATTGATTACAATAAAATTGCATAGAAGTGTTGTCACAGAAATTAGTACTGTATCACTTTTACACTAAGGTGCATGTTATTTACATTTAACCGTTTCTAAAATTAGGTTGGGTTCTATCATGAAGGTGAAAAGAAACTTGCCCACTATTTCCTCAAGAGCTACTTTTTGAAATCAATGTTCTTGTAGAGTGGAAGGCATATGATAAAGAGTAAAACATCAGTGTAGCCAACATTAATCCATAGCTTCAGTTTAATTATCAAATGTGAATTATGTACTCAAATATATGAATAGGTTCTTTTATAACAGATGTTCAAATTCTGAACACTTAATGGAAACAGCCCGACTGAAGGGTGTTCAAAGGGTGCCCAGCAGTTGTCAGGATTCACACTGCTTCTGTTTCCCGAGAAGCCAAAGGAGGACGGTAACACGTACCGTGTTCTGATCAGGGTGGGAACATGGTGACATGGGTAGTGCTGGGAACACTTATCAGAGGCTATCAAAATTGACTTTTGACTTATTTTGGCATCCAAAAGAAAGATTTCTTCACCGACTAATCATAACTTCCTGATTTAGTCATTTTAGGGCATTTAAAGAAAAAAACCCCACAAGTATTCTAGGAAAATAAGTATTACATTAATATATTACACATATTTATTAATATAAATAAAAATTTTAGAAAAATGTGTAGTTTTTCTCTAAAACCCCCCTATGGGGATGCTGAAACATGTGCAAACTCTTACCTTCATTCTGATGCCTATTTACCTGCTCCAATGCGCTATGTGATAAGGTGCATGAGGAATGACCTTGTCTGTCCCCACTAGGCCTCCTGAACTAACTGAACTAACTGCTCAAGCTCAGTGGGTACAGGCCTTTCCTTGAAAATTTTTGTTGAGGTTTAGATCAAAACATAAAACAAAATGAAGGGAGAGGAAGGAAGGAAAGGCAAGCCAATTCTTTTGAAAAACTGGGACAAGTTAATATTTATAACTTTTTAAATGTAAATTTGTCTCACCTTGTAACACATTAATGGTTGCTATATTTGTCATGAACTATTTTTGTTGCTGTTGTATATACTGTCTGAAATTCTTATACCCACTGATCACTATCATACGATGATTATTATCAACATCAGAAATGCGAGAAAAGCATAGCTACCTTAACCTGTTAATCTGACAGGGAGTTTGTAAAATAAAATAGCACTTTTGAATTAATACACAGGGGTAAGGAGAAAAAGTAGCCATTATAGCTTGAAGCCAGTTAAAACTATAGATCTGTTATTTTTAAAAGAGTTGTATTGTTCCAATGAGATGATACAAATGCTCCTAGTATTTCTCATTGGTTTTGTTTCCTCTTATTTCAGTCATTGTATTTTGTTAACAGGGTACACAGTGACATACTTTCAGATCACTTCTTTCCTGTTGCAACGTGTGAATTTCATTGTTTAGAATAGTCCCCATCTCCTCCCCTTCCTTCTTATATGATTGCATTAAGAACATCTCAAGATTCCCCAACACACACCTTTTTCCCCAACGAATGGCAGGGACCAAGTGAAAACATCCATGAAATTTGGAAGCCAGTATGGGTGAGGAGAACAGTTGAATTGCCTGATATTCATGACATTGTTCTCATACTTCAATACTGCAGCTGAAAAACAACAGAAACAAGGACATTAGATTCAAGTGCACATACTTCTGCTTCTCCACATGGCTTTAGTTGATCCAGGGAATTCAACTATGTGACTTAAGTTCCAAAATATCAAGACAAGTAGCTTCATCAGTCCAAAGTGTTTATACTATTGGGAATTAAACTATACTCAGTGTAATATGTAACTGCACACTATATGAATGCTAATATGAAATAGCATTGAAATTTGGCAAATATTTATATAAAATAGTTAATCAAATGTTTGTCAGGAATTGGTCAAGCTCCTCTCACAGCCAGGAACATTCTAGTCTTATTTAACATCTAATGACCATAATAAAAGTGGTATAGCTAAATTAGTTTGACAATTTAATAATCTCCTCAAATATTTGAACAGAATTTACTTCTATGTTTTCAAAAAAAAAAAGCACACATTTCCCACTAGAACTCACAATAGTTGTGTAAACTAGATTGCATTCTTGACTTAATAAAATAAAGCGTTTGGATTGAATCTTGCATAAAATATTATACTGGTATCTGACTTTACCCTTGACTTCTGAAACGGATGCACCACCCATGACTTAGGAAAATCAATCTGCCCCTTTCACTCTGCTTTGCATGGTGTCTGAAGGTTAGATACACACATAGAAAGTTATGGTTGCAGAGATCCTAAGAGCATCGCCAGTCTCACTTCTAACCAGATTCAGAAATTCATTCTATAACAATCCTGATACAAGTTTAGTAGGTCTCTGTGAGTTCTTTCTTTCTTTTTCTTCCTTCCTTCCCTCCTTCCTTCCTTCCTTCCTTCCTTTCTTTCTCTTTCTTTCCCTACCTCCGTCCCTCCCTCCCTCCCTTCCTTCCTCCCTCCGGCCGTCCTCCCTCCCTCCCTCCCTCCTTCCTCTCTCTCTCTCTCCCTTTCTCTCTTTCTTATTTCATTTTAAGTATTCTCTGCACCTAACATGGGGCTCGAACTTACAACCCCAAGATCAGGAGTTGCATGCTCTGCTGACTGAGCCAGCCAGGCGCCCCTCTGTGACTACTTTCAATTTAGGAAAAGCTACCTGTTTTAACGGCATCATCTGTTCTATGGATAGACAGTTTTAAATTGTGGGAAATTCTCAAGTTGAGTTTAAAACTTCTTTACCATTTACTGATCCAAATCTGCCTTCTGGAAAAATACAGAACAAGTATACTTCTGATTCTAAATGACAATCTTTTAAATATGAAGAACAAAACTCTCACATCATATCTTCTTGAGCTTTGGAAAGATTTTACTTTTATTATCCTCTCATGGCATGATTAGAATCACATTAGTGGAAATTACTGAAGAGATCCTGGGTGATATCAAATAGGTTTTTTCTCGTTTTGTTTAGGGGTTTAAAACACAGAAAAATCAATCCTTTCATTACTTTTTTACATTGTACATTTGATTATAGATAAGAGAGCAAAGATAGCCCTTCAAAATCTATTTTTTGAAAAGCTACCAAAAGTTTACTGCATTTGAGCCTTTACATTAACTTCTTACTTAACAATATCTTTAACATAGCATTGCTTTCATAACTGCATTCGCTCCTTCATAACTGCATTGCTCCTTCATAACCCAAAATATACATATACTTGTGTGTATACATATACATATATATATGTGTGTGTGTGTGTGTATATATATATATATATATATATATTTAAGCAGGTTTGTAGGCTCCACACCCAGTGCGGAGCCCACTGCTGGGCCTGAACTCATGACCCTGAGTTCAAGACCTGAGTTCAAGACCTGAGCTGAGATCAAGACTTGGATGCTTAACTGACTGAGCCACCCAGGCCCCCCACATACCACCTTTTAAATATAGATGCTCAGAAGCTAAGAATTCATCTTGGTATTTCTCTTAAATTTTTTTTTTTTCAGGAAAATTCTTCCTATTCCCTTTGGCTCTTCTTCAAGATGAGATGGCTTTTAGTGCCTTTTCCTCATCCTGCTCATCCTTATTCTGGAAACATGCCACATTGGCAATGCCCCTATAAAAGTGTGGCCCAGAACGAATAGAATCTTTTTGGTGGGTTTAATCATTGCAGAATATGAGGAGGATATATTGTTTCTTCTGTAATTTGGATACTATATATGTCATATTGCAGCCTAATAATATGTTGATGTTTTCAGCAGCTTGCAGTTAACTAAAATCATACTTGAGAACAGTATGGTCTTTGCTTTGAATCCTATTTCTGGCTCACCAGCATGGTTCCAGGGAACAGAATCACGACACTTTGGGGACAAGAAATGCAGGTAGTGCGGTCAACATTTATATGAAGGGAATCATTCTCTTCTTCCCACAGAATGCTAAATCCTGTGTATATTTCTATACACCCATTCTTCTTTAAGTTACCCTACCATTTATGCCATATGACACTTGGCCTAAGGATACATTCGTATAGTATTAAAGGCATGCAGAATGAAAGAATCATGGCAAATTACCATACCCATACTTCTGATCTGCCAGATGGAAAAGGTGAAGTATTTCCCGCCTTTGCTAAGTACTACCTGAATACCGGCTCCACTGAAAAGGTCTTTACTATTTTTGGATACAGCATATTCCTAGCAGAAGTGTATCCTCATAAATTTCAAAGGATCTTTAAGGTTCTAAGTTGTCTTTTTTTTTTTTTTTTTTTTTTTAGATTTTGTTTATTTATTTGACACAGAGAGAGAGCAAGCACAAGCATGGGAGCCTCCGGCAGAGGGAGAGAGAGAAGCAAGCTCCCCACCAAGCAGGGAGCCCGATGTGGGGCTCGATCCCAGGACCCTGGGATCATGACCTGAGCCGAAGGCAGATGCTTAACCGACTGAGCCATCCAGGCTCCCCTAAACTGTCTTTCTGAAGAATAATTTCTCCTCTAAGTTTCCCCCTCTTTTTACTGGCATTAGGTTGATACAGCCGGAGGAAGGAAAATAGATGTTATAACAGTGCCCTGGAGGAAAGGGAGAGGCTCTATAGAATATGTCATTTAATCCTTATTACAAATCTGAGAGGTGGGTGTGACTGCCTTTATGTTATAATCTAAGGAACTGCGGTTGAGAAATGAAGTGGCTTGTTCAAGATCATGCAACCAGTAACTGGATGATCTGACTCATATTTAAACTCCGCTTTTACTGACATCAAATCCATCCCCTTTCCACCATTCCCTTCTGCCTCTTATAAATTATAAATGGATGAATTCTAGTCTTAGCGGTTATAGTAATTTAACCTTGAATATCGTATTCATAATTAAAGATGTTTTAGCTTTTGCCAAAATACATATTTGAGAAAATGAAATACAATGCGAATTTACAACTGAGGGTGCGGCTTGCTCAATAGATAAAACAGAAGTTCTGTTTTGTAGCTGGTGAGATAAAGCATTTATTCATTCAACATTGACTCAACACAATTTATTTGAGTGCCTAATAAAGCAGAAACTTTTTTTCAGATTTCATTTTTGTTTATTAACACCAGAAATAATACATTTTAACAGTGGCTACATTTACTAAGCATCTGCTTTATGCCAGGCACTGTATTTGGTCCTGCACAAAACATAATCACAAATCTTCACAATATTCCTCAAAAGTAGTTCTTAATCATTTGCATTTTGAAAATAAACAGAGAGGTTATTTGCCCAAGGTCACACTTGAGAAGTAGTTAAATTCAGTTTTGGCCTGAATCTAAAGTCCCTGATCTTTCTAGAATTCCATGATATTCTCACCCTAACTGCATAAATCATTCAATGTCTGCCAAGTTTTAGACACAGATTCTCCTTCCACATTTATTCTTTGTAAAAAAAGAGCACTGGATTGGAGGGCCAGGAGCTCCGACTGCTAGATGGGTTCTCTCATTTAATACTCACAAGAGCCGAGGCCACTTAATGTTTTGAGGTCTCAATTACCTCCCCTAACTTTATCTAGAAAATTTATATGACCACTTCCAAATCTGAATGATAACAAACTTCTGGAACAAAGACCTCATCATTAATGCAATTACTGATTAATATTCTCAGTAATTCTAGAGGCTATTTATAGAACATTTTTCTACTTTTCTATAGTTTAAAAAGAGAATAACTCTAACTTAAAAATGCAAATACACCAATATGTATTCTTTTTTCTTCAGCAACATAAAGTATTCATGCACAAATACTTCCCAAATAACCTCACCTTAATAGGTTACTCATGAATTTTTATGTTTTTGTATTTTATATATATATATATATCACAAAAATACAGGGGAAAAAAAAAACCTTTAAACCAAAACAGTCCCAAATATCTATATCATGAAATTCCCAGTTAACATTTCATCTTCCACCTCCCACATCTGTCCTGCCACCTGCCTCTAACTGTCACTGGGATTACAAAACTCAACTAGAGCCCTAACAGTGTGCTGTTCTCTGAAGTACTTGAAAGACATTTATCTCCAGTGCAGTATAAATAATACAAATGGTTGTACTTCGAGAATCACTCGAGACCAACTCCTGAGGCCTTGTCTGAGAAACAGAGAAAGAACAAAGTCTACCATCAAGAAATCCCACTATTCTACAGGCAATTATACATGACCTCTTGTCATTGAACAATTACATCAGAGGCCTGGAGCGGGATGATGACATATATATGGACCTTGTGTTATTAACCAAATTTAGAGCAGACCAGACTGCATAGAAAAAAGTGCTCTTCTGTTGCACATGCACTTGTGAAGAATAGCTGGAAAAAAAATTTGATGTGATGGAAAGAATACTAATCCCCATGAATCTGAAGGTCTGACTGCCAGTTCTTTCTCTGATGTCAAAATTATGGTCTTAAAGTTATGTAATTACTTGGTCTGATCATTTTTACTGCACCTGTAGACCCCTATATAAACATGGAAGCCATGCCATGCACAAGATACAAAATCAGTAATCAAGGGATAGCACTGGACCTCCATTATTTCTAATGACACAACTAGGTGCCCTGAATAGAGTGAAACCCAAAGAATAGAATCCATTCCTTTGTTTACCACACCATGCACTAAAATGCTAGGCCATATCCAAATCTGTAAATTAAAGGGGTCTCCCCTACTTTAAAATTTGAGATTTTGATGAGACACAAAAACCAGTATTTCGTAAGAACTCGGTAACATTTCTCAACATCTTTACAATTGTTATCATCAGGGAGGATGATGATAGGGCGATGAGTGAAAAAAAAACAGAAATATCCAAACAGAGCTTCTAATTTAAGAGAAGTTATCAACATATTGCTAGCAAGAGGCATTAACTGGTTCACCAAACCATGGGTTCAATATATTTCAAGTGGATTTCAAGAGGAATACAAAGCTTCTTTTCTGAAAGCCTTTAGATTAGTAATGTAATGCTCCCAGCATACCTCAGGCTTTCTCAACACTACTAGTCCTATTTTCAGTGGAGGAGAGGAGAGGTCAGAAGAATGGAAATAATGAATTCTAATAACATTTTTCATCTCTTTAACTCTAATTGACCATCCATTCCCAGCTTCAAAAGATGGGACAGAGGGACAGAAAAGAAACAAAGATGAAAAGAAAGCAAATGGCAGCACTCTAGAATCATTATAAACCATCCAGAAATAGAAGGAAAAAAAGCATAATAGAGGATTTTTTTTTTCCTTTAAGTTCTGCTACCTGTAGACTATAGAGACCCCAGCAGGAAAACTAGCATCAGCATATTCTTTTGGCAAAGTCCTACCATCACGGAAGGAGACATGATGGCTTGATGGATAAAATTCTTGAGATAGGACCTATATACTCATAATGTTCTTTGCCAATATTTTAAGATTATGCTGTATGCTGCATGAAAGGGTTTTTTTGATTCTGGGAGAGATACTATACATTTTTAAAAATCTGCATTTTCCCATAGAGATTTTTTTTTAAGGTACAATTTTCTTTTAGGATTTTGTGAAGACACATATGTATAGTGTTTGTAGTACATATTATGGCATCTATAAGCATAATCTCTGATTCCTTCCATTTTGAAACCTGACTTCTAACTCATCTCCTTTTTGTTTTTCCCTCAATGTCCTGTACTTGCCCGGTGTATTCTGTTTTAAAAAGATTCTTTTTATTATTACTAGTGACCTAGGCTAAGGGGAATTTATTAATTCATGAGGGTTGCTGTATTTGGTGAGCAAGGACTACAACTTATAACTCACTTTTACTCTATAGTTCATAAGATTGATGACAGAGTAAGTAGTCATTTATGGAGGCAGATTTCAAATCTTCATTTTTAGGTAATTTTGTCATAATGATGTTCTTCAGTCTGGGTTTCTTGAGAAATTTAATGTTTAAACTGCTTGATTTAGTACTTCACATAGGGTCTCTCACTGGCAAATTCTCAATAACTTCCATGTAATGACTGAATTTCAATCAACCTGAAATATTTTATCATTAATAAATATGAACATTAGGTATATATAATTTCCTTGAAGCTGTGAGCTAATGATTTTGTATTTATCAAGATACACATGTGTGTGTGACTATATATAATCCTCTTATGCACGCATCTAGTCCTTGCCTGCTCCTTCTACCTTGTACACACATTCTTCATGATACCTTATTACTTTGCTACAAGTGTCCTGCATAAAACTTGGATGATTGTAACTTACTTACATGAAGGAAAGAGACTGCAGCAGATATATCTATGAAATAATATGAGCCAAGTTTATGATTATGTGTGTGTGTGCACATGTGTGTGTGTTATGTGTTTCTCTTTTTAATACTGTGTTAGTAAATTTTGAACCAGCTCATTATTCAAATACAGAACTTTGGGTAAAGTCAATAAAAGGAAAATGATGAAAGGGATGAAAAAGGCAAAGATCTCTTTTTATTCTTTTATAGTGCTTTGAACCATACCTGGCACATGGTTGGTGTTCAATAATGTTGGTCGAAGAAAAGATCTAAGGAAAGGAAATAGAGAAAGGAAGGACAAGATGGAGAAAGACAGGAACAACAGAAAGAAGGCAGGCAGGCAAAGAAAAACTAAAAACAAATTTTTCCAGAACATAAAACATGTAACTTCTCAGGATGCTAACAATGTAACTAACCACATATGAACAGTATGAAGGGTACATGTTGGAATTTAGGAGAAAGATAGCATGTCACTTCAGCAGCTAAGCCCTGTTTTAAAATTGTCAATCTCTATTTTAAGACAAGAATGGAAACAATATTGGCTCTGTCACAAAGTAACTGTGTGAACTTTCTCCTTATTTGAGCTTTACCTTCTAAACTTGTAAAATAGGAATAATTATGACCTGTCCTGTTGTTTTCAAAGTATGAAGATCAAATAAAATGATATATGTGATTAATATCCATGATAATATATATGATCAGATAAAATATTTGGCACCTGCAAAACACAAAGTATCATGATGCAGTTTCAAATTCTTCAAGGAAGGGATGGCTATCTATGTTTAACACATTGTCATTTTATAATTCCCACCTAAAGTGTCACATCGAAATACTAACATCCAAAGAGTCTGGGGCCAAAAACTGATCCTTGCAATCAGCTCAAGTCCAGTGAAACACTGTGAATTATTTCTACATTACAATTTCACATAGAGAATATTAAATATTTTTTTGCCATGTCAAGAGGAAAGAACAAGTTATGAGTTCTTTATCAGTTTTAGCTTTAAGTTCTAATCCTTATTGTTATAATGTTAAAATAAGGCTTACGCCACTGTAGTAAATGAGAGAGAAAGAGAGAGGTTTAGCTGAAGCTTTAAACTGCTGGAGAAGTTGGCATGGCCTTAGTAAACACTGTGCCCGGGCCTTGCTCTCATTCAATGCAGTTGATACTTACCAGACCCTGGCGGGAGGTACCTGGAATACTGGTGGTATCTGTATGCAATCATAGAACACCCTTTTCACCTTCAAGGTTGTACTTGGTATCAAGCCCTGAGCTGCAGCCTGCAATGGTTCTAGGTTGCTATCTCCAAGATACCCTTGGCACTGAGTTAATATTAAGCCCGTATACTTGATATTTTCTGTGGAAAGTAAGATCACAGCAGACTTTTTGACATTGGCAGGGTCAAGTCTCTTGCAGATCTAGAATCTCCAGACAACGAATAGCAAGTGATAAGCCAATGATTTGGGTCTTTAACATTATGTAGATTGTCCCTGTTTTTCCTCCTACTAAATGCTTTACAGAGGATTCGATTTCTAGAGAAACAGGTTTCAGTTCAGTCTAAGAATCTTCTAACCATCTGTCAGAAGATGGAATGCAACACTCAGGATGCCTCCCCCAGCTGATCCCGTTCAACTGGCAGCAGAAGAGGATTGCCCATGAACCTGCATGGAGGATAATTTAGCATTGCTCCAGATCCTGTCTTCATCCTCATTTAAGATCTTGTATAACTTCGAGAGCTCAATCCTGTAATTCTATGGGCAACGGTCTGTGAGAAGCTAGGGTTGCCTCACTCACTGCGTTATTACTTAGGGAAGTTCCACAATTGCTTCACTGCCAAAATCGGTAATTATGTAGTAGTGATGGTTATGAAATCAAGAGGTTCATTTGTCAGAGCAACAATACTGAGTATGCATTCAATATTCAATTAAAACATATACTCGGGGTAATTCTTAAATATTAAATCTTGATGGAGTTTCCATTTTACCTTCTGTCCCATTAATGTTTCAATGTAAGCAAGTGGACGACTGGACAAAACTAATCTATTTAGAAAGTGGCCTCCAACAAGGACACTTTCACAATGGAGCTGAATGAACAAAAGCAAAAGTATAAGCACCTAAGGGATACTTTTTAAAGAGAGAAATTAATGATTTATTTGAGAAGAATATAAGAGATACCCCATTTTTTAAATAATGTATATATCTGAATGTATAACATTCATGTAATTTTGAAGGGATAACAAATGACTCTTCATTTCAAAAGCTTTTGTTTTCTTATTGAAGAACAGTTAGTCACCCCAACATAATGGAGCCATGAGTTGAATAGGGGATCAGGGCAAACACTGCCCTGAAAGCTTCCAGATAACAAAGCTGACCTGGAAGAGCACAGACAGGGGTTAACCTGCAAGCCCTGGCATCAGGCTGCCAATTTTCAATCTCAATGCTATTCCCTGACCAGGTTGTGTGAACCTTGGTGAAAGTATGCAACCCCTCTGCACTCTAGTTTTTCATCAGTAAAATCAAGATTAGAATGTAATTCATGGAGTGTTGAAAGATTAAATGCATTTACACATAGAAACTTAGAGCAGTGTCTGGCACAAAGTAAATCCTCCATTATTATTATTATTATTATTATTACTATTATATGCAACTTGCATGAATAAAGCAAATAACATTTGTGCACATGCTATCCCAACTGAAGGGAAATATTTACATTTACTAAATATATTATTACCAACCTAAGACTTTAAAGAAAATGTATCAAGTTGTAGCAGTCAAGGTGATAATGATACTGATAATGGTATAAGAAATTATAATCATAGTTAGATTAATTTCATATATTAAAGAGTACTGGATATAACAGGCAGTGAAAAAGGGACATCCTGCTAAAAACCCTCACTCCATTCATCTCAGAGTGATCTCTCTGAAAACCATCAAAACTTCCTAACTGAAAGTTCTCTTCAGCCTTAAATGTCTACATAAAATCTTTTCTACCACCTCATAGTGATAATACAAAAAGTTAATGCTAAGAGTTTTCTTCATGGTTTCTGCTTTGCTCCTTCATAAGGTTGTAGATTCCATACCATTTCTCCACAGACAGTCCTAGGTTTAATAATCATTATGAAGAAATTATCTTTCCAATGTGTGTAAAACAATACTCATTGGGGTAAAGAATAAACATGTTTATTTTTTTATAATAAAAATGTTTACTAAATAAATGAAGAAATTACTATTTTTTTCTTTTCTTTTTTTTTTTTTTTTAAAGATTTTATTTATTTATTTGACAGAGAGAGACACAGCGAGAGAGGGAACACAAGCAGGGGGAGTGAGAGAGGGAGAAGCAGGCTTCCCGCTGAGCAGGGAGCCCGATGCGGGGCTCGATCCCAGGACCCTGGGATCATGACCTGAGCCGAAGGCAGACGCTTAACGACTGAGCCACCCAGGCGCCCCGAAATTACTATTTTTTTGATAGGACTTACTTTACTTGTTTTGCTTCAGTAACAACAAGAAAAACACATAGCCTACAATTTGTTAGCAAATATCAAATAACAAAATGCTACCGTGAATATATATTTACATTTCTTATGTTGAAAAAAGTGATCTCAGTGAACAGTTGCTCAAGACGAATTAAGAGGATCTTTAGATTTGATATGATGGCAGAAAAAAGTAAGAGCTGGGAAAATTGTTGCCATTGGACAAAATCTCTGGATTAATTTTATCTAACTTATAAAGCACTAGTGATCATATTTATGCCTGTGGTTGTAAAGGCCCAAAACATGCTTTAAAAATGTTTATGTCAAGCTAAAGCTTGTCCCCATGGTTAAGATAGGCCTCAGACTCTACAGAAATGGCTTCTTGCTTATAAAATGTGGGCAATTTTGTAGGGAAGTAAGCTTTTTGGCATGCTGTAGAGGAAGAGGCTAAGATGCTAACTTAAGGTTGCCTGGGCACGAGTTCTACTCCCTTCCAAAGACCAGCCTCCTTCCTCTCGAGCCCCGCCCCCACAATCTCCTTTTCCTACCCAGCATAAAGATCTGATCTGGTTGGTTCTGCACTTGGCTCCTGAACCAGGCAGGTGCCACATACCACTAAGTTTGTGAACACAAGGGGCGCCTGGGTGGCTCAGTCGTTAAGCGTCTGCCTTCAGCTCAGGTCATGATCCCAGGGTCCTGGGATCGAGTCCCGCATCGGGCTCCCTGCTCAGAGGGAAGCCTGCTTCTCCCTCTCCCACTCCCCCTTCTTATGTTCCCTCTCTCGCTGTCTCTCTCTCTCTGTCAAGTAAATAAATAAAATCTTAAAAAAAAAAAAGTTTGTGAACACAATTCCTGAATGCTGAAACAAGGTCCTGGTGTGAAAAAACTATGCTGTGATAAGAAACGAGTGGGTGGCTCAGTCGGTTAAGCATTTTCTTTTGGCTCAGGTCATGATCCCAGGGTGCTGGGACCAAGCCCGCATCGGACTCCCTGCTCAGCGGGGAGCCTGCTTCTCCTTGTCTGCTGCTTCCCCTGCTTGTGCTCTCTCTCTGTCAAATAAATAAATAAAATCTTAAAAAAAAAAAAAGAAAGAAACGAGGTTCTCAGGCCTGGCAACCCATAGCACTGATGGTGTCACTGAGGGCTGAGTGCTCCCCCCTAGACGTCAGGGGACCAAGGCAAGCTGGCTTCAGATACGTTGCATTTGCTCCTGCATGTCCACATCACAACTGCCAATAAGATTCTTCCCTTGGTTTCTTATAGTAGCAATTCAATCCTTCCTTTACGATGGTATGCCAAGCTGTAAATTATCTCTTTATTTATAAATGGTACTTCTGAAGTCCATGACTACTTTTTGAAGGAAAATATTTGAGGATGTTGACTGTGCCAAGTTTTGGTAGAGCTAAAATGCTTTTTTAAAAGCAATTCTATCAATTTTCCTAGTTTAAAAGCCCAAACCATCATAATACACTTTTTCCCCATCAAAAAGGGTAGACTTTTGCATGCTAGGATTTTAGCAAATGATGTGTTTCTTGTCTTATCCTCGAAACCCAATTTCGTACCTCTCTCTTCCTTAACCTACTTTAATACTGAATTAATTTTCTTCCTCATTGTCATTTTTAATCTCTGGTCTTAATTACTAAATTAGCGTGGTGCCCATTTAGATTTTTCTTCTCAAATCCAAAATACATTTCACTTAATAAATTTTATTTAATTACTCAATTTTACTGGGTCAGTGGCTCTTCCTGGAACTGAGTTATATACCCCTGGTATGTATATTTGTATTCCTCTATATCCGTATCGTACATCCATCCAACCATTCACTCCCCCACCCATATCACAACTCATCTAATCTACAGAGAACTGACACCAAATGGCAACCTCATGTAATTTACGTTAGATTTTTCTGAAGCACAGGTGTATCACTAGAGAGATAAAGGACTTAACTGTTTACATCGAGGTTTAAAACACATTTTTCCAGAGGTCCGTTATAATTTTTGGCCAAACTGACTTGTTTAAGGCAGAGTTCACATTTGCCCCTTATTTCTTGATACTGAGAGATTTTACTCTAAGATTGCTTTCATGTCACTTCGTCAGTCAAGCTTATTATCATTTGGTCTCCATGGACTAGTTTTCCACTCTCAATTAACACCACTTTTTTCTTTGTAGTATTTTCCAAGTACATCTGAATCATTATTGATGGAATTCTTTATTTAACATCTATCCCACTATCAAATTATAAACCCCACTAGCGTGAAGAAAATGTCCATCTTGTTTATTTTATACAAGCAGCACCTAGCGCAGTGCTTAGTATACATAAGTTCTCAGTAACGGTTTGTTGCACTGGTGAGTAGATGAGGTTGAAGTCATTTTTACAGGTGGTATATTATTATTATTATTTTTTGAAGATGTTATTTTTTATTTGACAGAGAGAGAGAGAGCACAAGGGGGAGTAACAGAGGGAGAAGCAGACTCCCTTCTGAGCAGGGAGCCTGATGCGAGGCTCGATCCCAGGACCCTGGGATCATGACCTGAGCTGAAGGCAGGAGCTTAACCAACTGAGCCACCCAGGTGCCCCGGCATATTATTATTATTATTATTATTATTATTAGAAGCAGAAGCAGTGTGCATGTGTCATTTCTGCAGTTTTCTCCTGTTATTATTATTGTTAGAAGCAGCAGAAGCAGTGTGCATGTGTCATTCCTGCAGTTTTCTTCTGTTCGGTGGGTTTGGGTAATTATGAAATTGCTTTACCCTTAGGGCTACAGATTCAAAGAAGGAAAACAATTCGAACGCGCAAAGTGCTCTGCAAATGTTTAACTCCAACTTGGAAAGGGTTTTAGAACTGGTTACAATAGTAACTGAAAGTGAGATAGAGCTCTGTGGGTCTGGTAGGGCACTTTGGGTACTGTCTTGCTATTTAATTTCCAGAAAGAAAATGCTTCAATCAATGCATGTGTTGATGGTCTACCATGTATAATGCATGCTACTTGGCTTTACGATGTGTACCAAAAAGCCCTACTTCAAACTAATTATAATCTGATTGGGAAGTTATAGCAATGCTAACTATAGGAAAAGCTAATGAGAAAAAAAATTAAATGGTAAGTATGAGGGCAAATGATTGGTATTTCAGACATTCAGAGAAGGACTACCAACAGAAATCTTCATAGAAACAGACTGGAGTCTGAAAACAGGCCATTTAGATGGGCAGAAAAGAGGAAGACACGTATTCAAGATAGAAAAAAAGTTATGTGGGCGAAGAGGTGGCGACAGGGACGGCCAAAATTTGTACAGGGCCATGAGCAGAACAATGCAGCTAAAGTAAAGGGTTCACCCAGAGAGAAGCTGAGAGATGGGTTATAAAGGTAGATGGAGCCATAAAGTGAAACTATACCTAAGAGGCTGAGGAGAACGGGGTATTTTTCTGTCAGTTTCCCTGAAGCCACTGACAGGTGGCATAATGATAGCAACATAAAATATTCAATGATGATAATATCTTAATACCGCACAGCATTTTGTTGCAAAGTAATTTCATCTATTATTCACAGAAGAAATTCTTTTTTTCTCATTTTGCAGAGATGTCACTGCACGTCAATACATGTAAATGAGCTAGCTGTTTCATGGCAGAGCTGTGACTGCAAGCTCCATCTTCTGCCCGGGCAGGTTGCAGGAATTGTCAGAGTGAGGAGACAGAGGCCAGGGGAGGGGCGGGTGGTTCGCCTGTGTTCCTGCAGGCTGGCAAGGCTAAGAACTGCGCGAATCAGTGTGGGCTACGCCAAGGAGGGGCCACGTCCAGTCCTCATGACTTTTAGAAAGCCGCTTTTCATTGCAGGCAAGTATAGAACTACTAATCACAACCTACAGACATTGAAACAGGAAGCTGATCACACACCTATGCTTGGTTTTAAGATGGCAGAATAAACCTATTTTCCTCATGGCTTCATTTTGCCAAAGAGCTGTCGCTGCTGCCTTAATTTGCAGGTGCTTAAAAATCAAATCATATTTTAACGATTGGGTTATATACAACTCCATAGCCTTTTACGGTCATCTGTTTCTAAGAATCAATGGGTTAACTTAGAGATTCTTCACCGCTGTCTTTCCACTGATGATGTTTTGAAGGTGCTTGCAACCCAGCTTTCTGGCACTGCCGTTTACAATTCTCGTTAACATTTATCTTATTCAAATACAGTACTCCTCACTTCAGCCGTGAATCACTGACTGCCACTCCCACATACTGTACCCAGTGTTAACATAATCGCTTTAAAGTGCTCCAGAGATCTTACACAAAAGTCTTTTGAAATTAGGCTCAAACTGAAGAATGTATCTTTCTTCTTCCTATCTGTTTATCTTTTTTCTCTCAGGAGAATTTTTTCTTTTATGAAAAGGTTCCCAAACTGAAATGCTTCTCTCCCCTTTCTGAGAGATTGTGATCTACCCTGAACACAAGAGAACACAAAGAGAGAACTACAAAGCCTCCAAGATTGCAATCCGCTGATGTCTACTGTTTTTTTTAAGTTCGCGCCTTGTTAAATCAGAACCATCGACAAAGAAGCAGTGAATATCCTGTGGGAGAAATAGCCATTGCTCTCAAGCAGAACCGCTACCCAGCATTATGATGAGTGGAAAAAGTCTAAGTCTGTTTTTATGGAGTGAAATCTCAATTTTCTTTTTCTTCTTTTTTTTTTTCTTACTGTTTTGACTTTTTTTCAATCATTAAAAAAAACTTGTATGTATAGTCCATGCTACTTAGTAATTGGTCTCTGTCAAGAAAATTACTTATTTGGGCGCTCCTTTCATTAGGTGAAATAGAAAAAAAAAAAAAAAAACTGTTTTAATGCCATAAAGAAATAAGAACCTAGGTGTTCAGATTGTATATACTTTCGGGAAATAGTTAGGATCATGATGGGACATGCAAGATGACCCACTGAGTTCCTGCTTTCCTTACAGGTACCGTAGGGGAATTCTCTGGTATGAGAACCCACAGCCAATCCAAGGGAATTCAATCTTACTGTTTTTATACAAAAGGCTTTAAGATTGAGATTTTATCTGGCAAAAAAAAAAAAAAAAAGTCTTGGCTGCTTAAAAATAAAAGTTTCAAAAACACTGATCTTGACTTTATTTTATTCTATTTTTCTTTTTCTAATCAAATGTTCACCATTCTTTAATGTCCAGATCACGTTTTACCTTAAACAAGGCCCTTTCTGACCATTCTAGAATATCATTCCTTGTCCAACATACTCACTGGTTAACTCTCTTAGTTTCACTTAACGACACTGTGTTTTATATTTGTATTAAATTGCCCAAATGTCTTACTTCGTCAACTGGCTTATAAGCCCTTGGCACACCAAGAACATGGTTTGTTTTACTTTGTATGCTTCTTGCCACTGAGTACTAAAGACAGCTCCTCTTTTCTAGAAATTAGGCAACTCAGAAACAGGGGACAACTCTCCCTTGCACCCCGCTCCCAGACATCCATCGTTGTGACAGAAACTTCACAGCACCTTCTGATAACTTCACTCCAGGGCCACAGAGGAGGGCCCACCACAGTCAAAATGGCAGTGTATGAGACTGTGCAGTGTGGCCATCCCACCCCACCCAGCAGGCGTGTCTCTCTGGGCTATGGGGTCAGGATAGTCATGTGAAGTATCTATAGGACAGCACAGATGTGTCGGGGGTAGGTGGGGGGAGGCAAGGATCTCAGCAAGCCACACTCAGATATGCTGCATTAATATTGTCTAGACCAATGCCAACCAAAGTTAATGGCTTTTTCACATTTTATCCCCCATTCTGTCACACCTGGAACACTCCATGTCATCTCCAAATAAAGAAATTACCTTGATAAAAGAGGATAATGTGTCCCTTGCTCCTCCTCTCTTCCCTATAGTCAGTAAATAATGCCCTCTTGTAAGGAGCGCCTGGGTGGCTCAGTCCTTAAGCGTCTGCCTTCCACTCAGGTCATGATCCTGGAGCCCTGCATCAGGGTATCAGGCTCTCTGCTTGGCGGGAAGCCTGCTTCTCCCTCTCCCACTCCCCCCGCTTGTGTTTGCTCTCGCTATCTCTCTCTCTGTCAAATAAGTAAATAAAATCTTTAAAAGTAATAATAATAATGCCCTCTTGTTTCCTGGTCCTTTTTAGGCAGGCAAGTATGGAGTTTCATAAAGGAAGTACAGGACGCTAAACCAGAAGATGTGGGTTTGATTATAGTTCCTCACTACCTAACTGAGGGACCTAGGGCAAAGCAATTAGCCACAGAGACCCACTCTGCATATTAAAAGGGGGTGGGGGCTAAGGATATTTACTTTGAAGTTTAATTCAATTTTTTTTTTTAAATAAATGAACATGAGCCTGCCTAGCGCAGGATCCAGCTCATGGTAGGTACTCAATAAATGCAACTTAAATTTGAATTTGAAGCAATAGCTTCTTTTGCTCATTTTTTCTTAATCCCTTACATGCACAATCACCCTGTTCTCATTGATATCCACATCCTTTTAAAGAAGCACGATTTTTGGATTACTTTCAATTATTATTTCTTTTAAAACCTCTATCTACCAGAGCAGTTCACTGCATGTAGACCCTGCTATACATTAGAATCTCCTGGAGAACAGTTTAAAAAAAAACAGTGCCTGGGCTCCACGTCTGACCAATTGAATCTGTAACTCTGAAGACAATCACAAAATTTGCATCCAACAATACATGAAAAAGCCAGGGGAAAAAGACTGGCTGAAAACGCTTCATTCAAACCAAACACAAATGAAACGGCTTGAGAATTATTGCACATGTCCTGCAAGACCGCAAGAGGGATCTAAAACCACTTACCTTTGTTATTGTATACATCTAAATAATTTGGTGCTGAGAAAATTGTAATTAGAGAAGGGAAGCCTGTCGTTTGGCTTTTCCTGTACATGCGATACCTAAAAACAACAAAGACGAGTTACAACAAGGCTATTATGGGGGGAAAAAGGTGATATCAAACTACAGATTTAAAATAGAATATTCAAGTTACGTTTTATCACTCCGAGAGAACTCAATTACGTAACATTAAACAAAATTTTCTCTCTAAAGTCTGTTACACACAGACATGAATTCCTCTCAAGGCTGACAATGAAAACACACAATCACATGTACAATATCCAAAGAGGCCTTTCCTAAGTTTAACAGGCCTAGGGGAGGATGGAATTCAAGGCAAAGTCATAGTTCATATCCATGTGTGCAACAGAGAAAACAAAGTCAATTTTTTCACGAAGATATCCTGTACCTACAATGTTTTTTAGAAGTTTGCCAATACTCTGGGCATTAAGACTAAATAAGCAGAGCAATATATAAATCTTTCACACTAATAACCAGGCTGATTATGTGATTTATCTGCAATATCTACAATATTCTGTTATGGTCTTCACTAAGCAATTTGCTTTTCAAAGGACGTGTGGTTAAATCTACAGGTTTTACATATTGAAAGTGTTTCTATTTTAGAACTTTATTACCAATCTCTTCGGCATCTGCAGGTCAAAGATTATTGTCTGAGCAGGGTAATACTTAATCAATCAGTAATGAAACAGAACATCTGCAAGATCTTTGGAAATAAACCAATAAGCCAGTAACTTTTCTTCTATTAGATAAAAATAGGACTCTAGTCCTCAAATAATCAAAAAATACAGGAAACTCTGGCTCTTTTCCATTAAGGTGAAAACATATCTCATGACTTCTATGTAACAGATTTTAGGAATATTGGTTTAGAAAATTTCCTATGACGTGCAAAACAAAATGTTATCATTCCTTGGGTATTCTGTGTCATGTTATCTCTGGCTGACTAACCATGCTTACTTTAGTTGGGTTCTAAAGGACCTCAAATATCTGCCTTTAGGTAGATAAATAGCCACCTTAAGATTTATAATTTTATAAATACTTTCCCCAGGAGAAAATATCCTCTGAAGAAACTTCTGAAATATTCTAGAAGTATTTATTCTGCATACTGGACTAAACTTTGCTGGTGGAAAAAAATCAGAATGTGAAAGATAATTAACACTCTCAATCTTAGTACCCTTGGCATTTTAAACTATGATTGGCTATGCTTACTCGACAACAAATAAAAACAAAGAAACTAGATGACATAATCTCAATTTTCCACAATTAATCAATCAAATGCTCAATTCAAACAAATATGCTAATTGATTTTAACTGATGAACTTAAAATATTTTCAAATAAGCAGATGACTTCAGGTCTGTAGTGGGATTAATATAAAGCTGCTTAAAATGTTCAGTTGGGACAGTCAGTCAAAAAAGCATGGTGACACCACTGCCCTGAAAAGTGCAAAAAAAAAAAAAGAAAAGAAAAAAGAAAAAAAATTATTTGAGGACTTGATTGCTTGGGCATATCAGCAGGTTATATCAAAGCTCAGCTACAACACACTGAGTATATAGAACTGGATTGGTTCATACCTGTTGATTATTGGTTGGAAAAAGCTAATTTTGAAAGGAACTTAGGATCTGCCTTGACTTAGGATCATCAGACATGGGCTTACTTCAGAATGCGGTCATCTCTATTCCTAATTTCAGCACACAGGTTATAATACTAAGTGTTCCTCCCGTTCAGAAAACTCAGAATATGAAAGAACGAGTTTAAGCATTTGAAGGCAAACAATACCTTTCAGGGGAGCCTACTGAGAATGGTACTGGACTTCAAATCCTAGAATTCATTATGCCTTTTTCTCCCTATTACAGATTTAATGCACTATCAAACTGAGTATCTGCTGTTTCTTAGTTTTCTAAGCCCTTATAATTGGCCTACCAATTATACTAATAATTAGACTAACCCCAGACCCTAAATTTTAAAATTTACCATGTATTACAAAATATTCTTATGCATTTGTTAGTTAGAATATACAATTTTCTCCCTCATTTAAATGCCTCTACTTTTGTCCTTTAAAACTTCGCAGGGGTCAGGAATGATATTCTTTAAATGAGAGTACACCATGCAGTATCTGTTAAATATTTATGTGTAATTCTCACTCCCATTGCCAACCAAGACTGAAAAGTTGCTGGTAATTTACTCACTTACTGGACAGTGGGAAGAGCAGAATGAAAAGAAATCAGATGGACCCATAAAGTTCTTAAGAAAGCCAGCTGAAAATTTTACCCTTCAAGCTAAAAATGGAGGCACTTTAAAGGGGAACCTCACCACACATTTGTGACCACTCATTCCCCAGAAACCTGCCGTTATCTGTGTCATCAGAACACAATTTTAAGATCTAATGTCTTCAGGGAGAGAGCCTAGCAAAAAGGATCCTCCGCAGCCTGAACAAAGTGAGGGAGCTGTGACCCAGGGGCTATGCATGGTTTCCATAAACCCACAAAACTGCTCACCCTGCATCTTGGGCTTCATGGGCTCGGAGTATAGATAACAAATTATTGTGCTGTAAGAATTCACATACAGCCGGGTAACTGTCAGAGACAAAAAGAAAAGAGAAAGAAGCATCTGTTATGAAATCATCAAGAGTAGCACATGTATCTGTAACATCCTGACCCATGTGATCTGATCAAGCATAATCAAACATACATCATTCATGAAACAAGCCTCTTGGCTCTCAGGACAGGTATTTCCCTGTGGCAGAAAAAGCACCTGCAGCTCTACTTTTTACATAATCTGAAAGGGCTGGAGATGCATGAATTAGACAAAGAATGCAGGCCATTATATAACAACACTAGAGAAATGTCCACTCATAGAGAAAATCAATATTATCAAGTCTACATTTAAACACAAGTGAACAGAAGCATCAATATAACATGAGAGTGGAATTTAAAATATAAACCTCAATTTTCTCAAATATAGCACTATTTGGATGCACGTGCATGCCTGAGTGCTCTACAGAGTGGACTGAGTTAGGGAGTGGGAGAGAATATGCCTTCTGGAAACCAAGTTACCAGCTTACTTATGAGTACAATAACCGATATAACATTCAAAATCTAAACAGAATTATGGAATTCACAGGTTTTAAACTGTGTACTTTAAATATGATCAACAGAACTGTATCTTAAGACTTATTCTTAACCGTGACTTAATTAAAATACTAAATACATAATCAATGAAAATATTAATACATAATATTAAATACATAATCAAGATGATTTTGTCTGTTAAGGAAGTCTCAAAACCAAAGATGAAAACATTATTAAAAATGAAATTCAAATTACAAACTAAACTTGTAAAACCCTTGGCAATCACTTTGTCTCTGCTCTACGAATTTTTCATGAGATAAATGTTTGTCATAAAAATGAATAAATTTTAGGTGTTTCAAATAAAGGGACAGCAAACCAATGCTCATTTTAATATAAACAAATTGCAGATGCCCACTAGAACCTAAACTACATGCACTATAAGGAATAATACAGCAACCATAAAAACAGCACTTTGAAGAAATACTAAAGAGTACATGTCACTCAAATAATTTATTATAAAAGAGAAGATGAAAATAGTTTCTATGTTACAGTTTTTGTAAGAATTCCCTGATCAAAAGGAAAAAAAATACCATTAATATGGTACACCAGAGTAGAGATGTTGATTATAAAAAGGATTCAGTTCTTTGCAAAACTGGAATCTGAAATAAAAAATAGTCTTTGTGCATGTGCACACATTTATGTGCATTTGTACACGTATGTATAGGTATTCTAGAATATTCTAGCAATCTGCTAAGGAGAGAAAAAGAGGAGACCAACCTTCACGAGGCCTTTACTTCCTAGTTGTCCCAGGTCAGTCCAGTAAATAGACCATGTAACTGATGAACATTAGTGTAACCTGCAGGCTGAAGATGACCCAAGAGTACGCACATGGAAACGTGTCCATATGGTACCTAGATCAAGAGCTGACCAACATGTATCTTTAAAGGCTGGTGTTCTACCCTAGGAAAAGGTGAGTATATGACCTTTCCAGATCAGTGTGTGTCAACAAAAGAAAGCTTAATTGCTGAGACACTGGTTGGTCTTTACAAAATAGCACAGATGTTTGAACCTATTTAGCCGTAAAGTGCCCAGCCAAGGGATGACAGTGTAGGGTGGCATCCAATAATGTTCCTTCCCGATCTCTTTCAGCCATTTATTTCTTGTGCCCTTGAAATACTTCTTTAAAAAGATAGTTTAGTGCCTTGTTGTAGCACTGAAAGAGGTTGTTTGTTTGTTTAGGTTTGTCACTTTTTGTCCTTGGGCAAATGGCTTGGCAGCACTTTTTAAATTTATTTTTTCCTTTTGTTAGAACCTACACTAGTCTTATGAAAGCATAATTTTAATACATTTTCTTCATGCTAAGTTTGATACCCTTATGTGTTTAAAGTGTTCCCTCATGGAAAAACATATCTGATTTTTAACGGCAATCTAAAGAAAATAAAATTAACCTTGCAGCAATCTGCTAGGTTAATAGCATTAAGTGAGGAACACTTGTATTATTACTTGGAAGGAACTCATTTTGAAGAAAATCTTTAGAAATTTAAAGGCATACATAATCAAATACTCAAACTCTCTAAGAATTACAAACATTTTTCTAAATACATTCAGAAAATACTTGAAATCATCTAGATTCCCATTATTGGTCAACTGCCTGCCTGGGATACATTAAAGTCTTTAATAATATTAGGTGAAGAAAAACTTCACAACATTTTTATGTTTTTCAATGGAAAGGATGATATACCAAAAAGTGTTCAAGCTAAAAACCACTAAAGATATATGTAGAACGATAGAGAAAACAGGGTTCAGAACCCCTAATGCCACAGAGGGAGCTGGAAAATCATTTATTCCCCAATAATTTGTCAAAGACTCATCGGTGATTTGCTCTATTTGTTAGAAGACTGTATTAGGCACAGGGAGGGTGGTATGGTAAGTGTAAGGTGTAGTTTCTGTCTGGAGGATATTGTTTATCTAGGTAGGAAAGTAAAGCATTTATTGAGATATTATGAAATAAAGAAAGCACATTGGTCTGAGGAAAAATTTTGAAAAATACCTATCCCATGTTATATTTTTTGTTTTCTTTGCATTAATGAGGTGAAGCTTCTGAGGTGTTCTATGCCCATCAAGGAGAAAGAGCCCCTTTTCCTCCAGGCTGGTCAGCCCAAGCATGAGCCCATGGCCTCCTTTTGAGCACAGGGCTGGCTGGATCTCAGTCCTACTCACAACCCTTGTCAGGCAACCCTAGTATGTTTTTTTTTTAACCCAGTGTGCTGAACATGTCTTGAAAGAAGACTTAATGCAAAGATCGGTGAAGGCCAGTGATACTTTCAGCTTTGTGATATTCATTTACCAGCATGCACTAATATGTTTGGGGAAGAAGCTGTACTCTCTGAAAATGCTTTTTTTTTTTTCCCTCTTGGTACATGATTATTCCTTAAGCACTAAAGAGTGCTTTCCTCTTAGAAAAGGAGGTGGAAATTTCCATGGAATAGTGGGAATCCTTAGATCTGGGTTCTTATTCCAATTTCCTGTGTAAACTCTGGAAAATTGCTTAACCTCTTTGAGCCTGAATTACCTCACTGGTAAAAATGCAGGCGGTAGCATTTATATCATAGACTCAAGATAAAGATTAAATTGAGTTAGCAATATATAAATTCCCTAGTCTAGGGCCCAACTGAGAATGGTAGACATTTAACAACTCCTAATTTTCTCTCCACCACCATGTTGTGGAAGAAAGATCACAGCATAGAAGTGAGTCAGCAACCCCAGATTCTAGTAGTAGCTGTTGTGAAAAAGAAACCTACAGACCTAAAATGGCATCACTTAGGCCAAGTCACCAACTGGGGCTTCATACCTAACCTAATGGAAGTTTCAGCTTTCCCCAGAAAAGTAAATCTTAACTAGTCAATCAGGAATGTTCTGACCTGCATTGGTGAGGTAATCTGTCACATGGGCCTTCTGCCTCCACCGAAGGCGATGAGGTAATCTGTGTGAGACCCCCGCCCCTCCCCCTAAGGCAACGTGACTGGCCTGAAACAAGATTTTCTTCCCTTTTGCTAATAACCCCTCACCCCACCCTCCTTCCTATAAAAACCTTCCATTTTGTCCAGCCCCTCAGAGCCCCCTACTTGTTAGCCGGGACGCTGCCCAGGTCATGAATTGTTTAATAAAGCCAATTAGATCTTAAAATTTAAAGCGTTGATTTTTTTTTTAACACTTAAATTTATTGGTTGTGACTCATGTTAGATCATTAACGGCAATGACATACGGGGAATACTAGATAGGAAAGGAGTTAAAATAAAAGCAGGAGAGGGACGGACGCAGACTGAGTATGCACAAAGGTAAAGAAGGTAGAAAAAACAAACGTAAGAAATGGGAGACAAACTGTTTTGGCATTAAAGAAAATAGTTATTATTAGACTCATTCTGTTTATTCTCTTATTTTTGTTCCTTCCTATATTAAACCATGCTTTAGACCTTGAATTAAGCCTCCCAGGTTTCTGTCTCTTTAACTAAGATATAGCCAACCGGCATTATTAAAATGCTTTTTTTTAAAGCTTTTTTGTCTTTATTTCTACTGAGTATTTTTTCCTTCTGGAAAAGCTTACTCTTCTGCCAAGTCTTAGCTAACTTATCACCTATAAACCCTTCCCCTCAAAACTACCTCACTCTGGAGTGTAGAGAACTGCTGCGTCCACCATGCTCCCATAACGTATTTGTCTAAGAGATCATTCATCATGTTGTAGTGTAAATTATGTTTATTTATCTGCTCTCCAGCGATACTGAATGCCTTAAGAGATGGACATTATTGTGTTTGTCTTCATATCCTAAATGCTTAGCAGCAATCTGTCAGCTTATCGGAGCTTACACTCAACGGCTGGAGTATCTCAACAGGGCAGTCTAGCAGGTGAGAGATGGAAAGGTTTCTTTCCCTCACCGGGGTCAGCAAAGCTGAGGCAGACAGCCCACAACCCCTGCTAAGGGGCTGGGAGGAAGCCTCTTGCTGCCTCCTTGGTGTCCTTACCTTTTCTCAGTCCAGCAGTAAGGGAGGACTCTGCCCAACAGCCAAGCTCCTCCTCTGTTTCTGGGTGCTGGGCAATGGGTCCTAAGCCCTGGGGTGTCCCGGCGTCACTGGATGCTGTCAGGCGTACCTGTTCCCAGGGCTTGCCACGGTTCTTTTTTTTTTTTTTCTTTGCCCCAGGGTTCTCCAACTAATTTCATTTTACCCACTAGGTATCACGTCTGGAAGGGCTCCAACTTCTCCTGCCAGAGCTTAAGTCCTTGCTTGCACCTGGCTGCGGGCTGCCTCAGGAGCAGTGAGCAATTTTTATTTAAGGCAAACATTTTATTGAAGCTTAACATCTATACAAAAAACTACCCAAATCAGAAGACTGCAAATGGATGATCTATCTTCCCCTTGTAACTAGTGTTCAGATCAAGACACAGAACGTTCGTTACCTGAACCCCAGCCACTCTTCATAGCTCCTTCGAGTCACTATTGCCTCCTCACTAAGAGTACCTGCCACTCGGGCTTTGAACACTATAGATTAGCTTTCTGTAATGTTAAACTCTTATTTCAATGCTATGATCAACATGCGCTCTAGTATCTGGCTTTCTCCACTCATCGCTATCCTTGTGGCATTCACCCATGTTGTTATGTGCAGCTTTGGTGAACCCCTTCTCATTTGCTGTATTTAGGTGTGTAGATATACTACAATTTATAATTCATTCTATTAAATAGATAGATATTTGGGGTGTTTCCATTTCTTGGCTATTATGAATACGGTTGCTATGAGCAATCTTTTGGGTGCAAACACGTGTACATTTCTAGTGAATATAAAAATAAAAGTACAATAGCTTAGTTATATATATGTTCAGCATTAGTGTATACTGAAGCAGCTGACTGTAATTTGGGATGAGAAGTAAAAGGGGACCATTCAGATGGTCATTTTTCTAGATGTGTTCTCTTCCATCATATTTTCATAAACGCCACTTTCCCTGCCTGCAAAGGGCCTTCCCAGATGACTCTGGTTGGATATGTCCTGTTCATCCTTTAAAACTCAGGTCTAATGACACTTCTACCACGTGTTGTCCCTTAAATTCCAATCTACCCCTGTTTGGGTTAGGTCCCCCAACTCTGTGTGTATATCTGTATACGTGTGTGTGTGTGCGTGTGTGTGTGTGTGAGTGTGTGTGATAATCTCCACATTTCTCACAGTATTTCTCACCTTGAATTTTATTTGTCATAGCGTATGGGTCTTTGCCACTCAAAGGTACTCTCCCTCAAAGGCAGGTACTCTGAGTATCTATAAAGCCTCACAGAAGGCATATATACTAGGTGCTCAACTGATGTTTATTAAATAATTGAATGAGTGAATGAATTCTCAAAAGGATACCCATTAGGGAAACCATATGATTTGGAAGAGGGAGTGGGAAGGAAGTTCTGAAATTTAGATGTGATTTCAATGAACTGAAAACGAAAGTCTTGAACTCAGAGTGGGAAGAAGGGAAGGCAGAGTGGTCTAGGTGCTGGTGATATTTTTAAGAAAGGGTCAGTAAGATGTGATGACTGATTGGTGGTGATTTCAATGCAAAAAGAACTAGCGAAAATATTTGCTAGTCTGCATGAGTCTTAATAGAACTGTTAATAGAAGCGAAACCAGGAGGAATCCCCAGTGCGGAAGTAAACCATAAGCCTTTTCAGGCAAGGTGAGTTCAGGTTAAGGTGACCATGGGCCATCTAAGATAAAAACTTCCAGCAGCCACCTAGAAATAGAGAAGTCCAGCTCAGGAAAGATAAACAGATGAAGGGGCTAGATCTGAGTTTATATGCAGTTTATATACACCGAGTTTATTTACAGTTTATAAGGAAGCTAAGCAAACAGGTGAGGTTCCAGGGAAAAGTTTATATACAGTTTATAAGGAAGCTCAGCAAACCACCAAGTTTACATACAGTTTATAAGGAAGCTAAGCAAACAGGTGAGGTTCCAGGGAAACGTGTGAAGGAAAAAAATGTCCAAAGCAGTAGGACCACCAAGAAAGGGCAGCAGGGAAGGCAGGGATCTGCTGGATAAGTTAGAGGAGAATCGGGATGTGGGAGAAGGAAGAACCAGAGGATTTCCAGGTGAAAGGGGTTGGCAGAAGAGTCAGCCGCAGAAGGGAAGGTGGGCTGCACATGACAAGCAGACACACGGCTGATCGGTGATTAAGAGACAGGCAGTGATTTGAGTGAGCCGCAATTTGCAGCTTCAGAAACACTTTAAATGACTGTCAAGATGTTCTTTAAGTGTCAGAGTTGAGAGGAACTTCAGAATGTCTGATGTAACTCACTCCTTTTGAAGTAAGCTAAACCTAGAACACAAAGCTTACGTGGTTCATCCAAGGCAGACACATAAACTGCCAACCCAAGCACCAAATCCAGCCAACAGTTTTGTTTGGTCTACATGAAAATGAAAATTTTACCTCCAGTTTGTCAGGATCCTCGCAAATTTTTACAGTGTAAGGCTTGGCCTGTCTCAGATATCTCAAGTACTTGCCTGGACATTATAGGCATTTGAGTTCGCAAACTGCGATCTAAGGTTACAAAGATAATGGTAGCACTGGGGCCAAAGCAGAGGATTCCTTCCCCCCGTCACACTGGCTCTCTTCTCTTAACTCACGGCAGCATTCATGCATTCTTACTGATGCCTTTTTCTGTAGAACTTCATTTTATTTAAATCACGGCCCAGACACTATGTTAGAAGAGGCTAGGGTGGCATAGGAAATTAAATATGCAGACTCTATAAATGTGTCAAATAAAATTGGGAGTTGCCCATCAAAATAACTGCCAATAACTCAAACAGGTAATTGTCACCGAGTTTCTCGACCAATTTTATTGCTCTCCCTTGTGCCCCTCTAGATCAGCTTTATAAAGTGCAGCCAAAGAGGATGCCTTGACCCCTTCAAGGGAACTACAGACAAGAATCAAAAAGCTCTAAGAGAAGGAAAGAGTCATTTTTCTCCTCCTTAGATAAAACAGAATCCAGATTGCTTTGCCGTTCATCGGAGTCTACAGGCTGTGGATTTAGATATTCAGCATTTGTCATGGCTAGAGATACTAAAGAACCTCTAATGAGAGGAGTCAAACTACCATTTTGTTGAGAACAAAAGTGTGAAAACATGAATAATCCTCGAATTATCTAGTTGATGGACTTTATCGCTGATGTAAACACATCTGTGTCTATATTAACAAAACAAAAATACCATAACTTTATGTAAGTTCAGTACAGAACCTCATTTAGAATATGATTTCTTTGAACAGCTGACTCAGAAAACTAATACAAGAATGTTATATATACTGCGAATGAAAGGAAAGATCAATGCAATGTGCCTCAACATCAGAATCAAGAGGTTTGGCTTTTGTTTGCTTTTGTGATAGTGAAGCACAACTCAGTGGTATCAAGTAAGTGATTTAAACACTCACAGTATGATGAGGGATTTAACACCAGATTTTAAAAATCGATAACTGCACTTTGATATATTTCAACAATATTTATCTTTTCATTACAACTTTTAGCAAATTTAATAAAATATTGCTTCCACATTAATTATTGAAAATAAACCTTAAGCTTTGCAGAAATGATTTTACCATGCTTCTTCATTTCACCCAAAATAGACTCATTCGACTCGGTGCCCAAATTTCCAAAACACAGAAATGAATTGTAACCTTTCTGATAAATAAGCTCAGAGCAAACCTCTTTATTAATATTTATAACAAAAAGTATTCTTTGAAGGATGCTTGACAGTAAACAAGACTTTCTGTTCACAAACTAATTTCTCAATCACTTGAACAGATACAGAAAAGGAAACTTTTTCCCTTGTAAGGAAAACTCAAGATAGGGAACAAAAGGTTCCACCACTGAACAAACTCTGCTCAACCTTATGTAGAGGCTGATGGCTGCTTGCTCCCAAGACAGAAGGTAAGTGCATGGGAAACCCCCACCCCCCAGCCTCCCAGCTGCTCCCCTGGCAGGGTGGGAATTAAGCATCAACTTCAGTGCACGTCACATTCGGTTTGTAAGTTTTTGTTTTGTTTTCTTTAAAGACTATGTCTTGTAGAATTTAACATTCTCGATTTCTCCACAACCTTCTTCTCCTGTCACTCTAGCCACTGTCACATCAACTGTATGTCCGATGCTAAGAGCACCTAGTGAAACTGAGGCTAATCAAATGCAGAGTTGAGACAGCTAGAAAATCCTGAGGATGCAAACACCCAACTGTGTCGCCGATTTCTTTCTGAGGTGCTCTGAAACGTTGGAATGGGCAGATTCCCCTACACTGACAAGTATAAAAATTACTGTCACAATTTTGCAAACCGGCTTGTCAAAGTGCTAAAAATAAATTTACTATGGTCCTTATGTACTGAGTTCCTGAAAATTTTCATTTACCCAGGAAGTCTAATAAACTTAAGAAAATTTAAGTGTAACTTCAATATTGTTTAATTAACAGATATAAAATTGTTTTCCTGATTTAAGTTATGAAAAACGGGCAAAAAATGTTTTAAGTGATTATGTAATTGAATGAAAAATCAAGGCTGGCATTGGATTTTTTTCTACAGTTCTTGAAACAGAACACATTTTCTACTAAAATTCTGCTATCTTCTTCGGCTGCCTCGCCACCCTGATACCACATGCCTCTTTTATGCCTTTTCTAGTCTTCACAGATAACGTATCTGTGTATTTATACAAATGTTTTATTTATCTTTTCCTTTTGCAAGCACTAAGAACCCATCTGAACCAGGCTTGCAAAGTGAACCTTTCATTTAGCCTTGTTTCCTAGAGAAGTTATATAAACATCATAAACACATCAAGCAACCCATGAACCGATAACTTAGAACATCGATGAACCCAGTGTGCTCCCGAAGGCGAGCCGTCTGTCCTCACCTGTAGAAGTACGAACACCCCCTGACTGTGTTGTGAGTGAAATGTTCCTGAGTCTTCTCGTTTCCAAAATCCTCCAGGGGGTCTGACCACAGGATATCACACATAGGTCCATAAGCAGGTGGTTCTTTGAATCGGTCTAACTAAGAAAAATAGAAGACAGAGAGCAAAATACTAATCTTTGGAAGCTTGGAATTCAGAAAATACAAGTGTTGTTGCAGTCCCTGACCTCCTCCCAGCGCAGTGCCTGGTGAGGGCAGCCCTCTTCCTCTCTTCCTGTTTCCTCTCCTGCCTTCCTTCCTCCCCCTTTGTCCATACTTCCTCTCTCTCTCCAGTTTTCCCTCCTTCCCCCAGATGAGCCTCTTCATTATGTGTCTTCACCTCACTCTTTACCTCCCTCTTGTTTCTTTAATTCCTACTCTTTGCTTCTCTTTTACTGTCTCCCAGTTTACTTTTTATCTTTTCTCTCGCTCCTCCTTACTTATTGGATCTAAGTATTTTAGTCATTACCAGTTGATGTGACTCTGTGTTTCACTTCTTGAGGAGGAGCTTCTATGTTGTTTTATCTTTGGGGAAATTTCTATTACTGCCTCCATTAAGCTGAGGCTTAGAAATCTGTATGGAGAACAACGTACGGTGTTTATACTGAATGATATGACATTGAGAACAAACGGCTTTCATTTTAAGAGCAGCCACTCGT
This sequence comes from Halichoerus grypus, assembly GCF_964656455.1. Taxonomy (NCBI): domain Eukaryota; kingdom Metazoa; phylum Chordata; class Mammalia; order Carnivora; family Phocidae; genus Halichoerus; species Halichoerus grypus. Next base: position 82,432,568 of record NC_135714.1, read on the forward strand.
TGTACGGCATTCTGGATATTCACTATTAGGAGCTATCTAAGTTCCGAATTAGAGTACAAGCCTGTTGTAGTTTATCTTAGTAGTGACAAACCTAGAGGAATGATAAGCAGTAAAATAAACCCAAATTTAGCTGGTCATTCTTCAGCTCTAAGCTTTATAGTTTTACCAAAACCCTCATATGAAATCCATTTTCCAGCTATAAATGTTTAGCAAGGTCATACCTCAATTTTAAAAGGTGTATTTAGAAAGCAAGAGCAATATAATAACTGGAAATGACATTTCACCAACAATTTTATAACACTATCACTTTCTTGTAGTCTATCCTGCTTTAACTGCAGTTAAAGAATCTTCGGTGAAGTTAGCGGACATTATAGTCTCTTGAAAAAAAGCATAAAACAGCTATGAAAACCTATTAAGAACTGATATTCTTCATATTCAATACTTCAATATTTTTCAAAAACCCATAGGGCAAGGTGAATATATGAGCCAGCCTGGCAGCCGATCAAATTCTTTTTCCTGAGACATAAAAGGTGACATAAAAAATGGTTTTGCTACACACCATTTTTTACTGATATCTAAAAAGAATGAAACAGTATCTCACATTTTCAACACTCAATGAAAAACTTCAATAAGCCAAGATCCTCTATATTTCAACCATTATGTTATCCGTAAAATATTCATTGCAAACTTAGGCTTGTTTAAGTGACTTAAATAATTTATGCTTTTGGAATAATTCATCCAAGAAAAATAATGCTTGTTCATAAAAATACAGAATTTCTTTCTAAGAAAGAAGAACATATTATTAGGGGTAGAACAGCAAAGGAGGGGAGTCTTTCTGATTACTATGAGTTCCCAGCTAAAGGTTTGGTAAGGCAACCAGGATACAGAACATATTCTGGAAAAGTTACAAAGTGCATTCTGAAATTAATACCACCAACAGGAAGAAGAAACAACTACAAAATTAATTAAATAAAGTAAGTATGGTGGAAACTCTAACTGACATAGGGCACAAGGCAAACCTAAAAATCATTCTATGGCTAAGGTTAGAGCTTAATGACATGTGAAAATTGAATAGAATATCTGAAACATGTCAGAAAGTAAGTTCTGGGGATAGTGGGTGATAGTTCTAAAATTTACTTAATTTATGGTAAGAGTTTAGATGATATTACAAAAGTCCATCAGATTATAGAACTCATACAGAAAGTGAACCACTCTCTCCTTCAGCTAAATGACTACAATTCAGTGTCATGTCTTTCTCATACTTTAAACAGAGAGCAAATACCAGTGCTCTGTGTGCTACAGAACTCTAGAAGCAGATGGGTAGTGGTGTCTTATAAAAAAAGACACAAACTCACACAGCAGGAAACAAAGGTTTATTTAATGTACTTCTGTTTGACTTTAAAAATAAAAATCATGCATTTCCTTTCTGATGGGAAACTAACTATTGTATTATTTTTACACTTGGAAACTTGGACCTTAATGAGAGAGTATTAAGGTAGAATTTGAATGTTTTATTTCCTTAAATATAGTTTTTCTTTAAAAGCCAGGGAACTTTTCCAAGAATATTGAGCAAACCAGTAATAATAATAATAAATAAAAGATTGTCTCTTCTACTACATAAAACTATCTCATATTATCACATATTCTCAAGAAAAAGATATTTGCATATTCAATCTAACTCATCCTTTTGCTGGCTAAAACAACTGTTAATAGCCAATGTTAAATTAAGTAAAAAAATACCTCAAAAAAATCAACTTTCACTTAGCCTCTCAATACAGCCAATAGGATATCACCATCGTTTTTGTCAGATTGTTGCTTTAATGTGTTAAGCTGTGAAAATAATAGATTTTTAAAAAAATGATAATGTGGACATATTTTAAAGGTCGACTTGTGATATTTTCCCAAGAACGAAGCAACGTTTTCTAGCTCTAATAGACTATGAATACACAATGGGTTGCTTAACACCAGCCAAAGGGAAATGAAAAGGCATCTATTTTTCAGGAATCAAACAGTATACATTTCAATGACACTTATCACATGGTAAAAGGAACCCTGAGGTTTTCGAGATAAAAACTCTTTCAAGTATAAATATATGTTTCTTTCTGAAGAAAAGCGAATACAGAGAGAAGAGATGTGTGACAGTTTTAAATCATTTCAATTCAGAAGGATAGAGTTCGTGAAAAAGACAGGGACATTCATGTCTCCGGTTTATTAACGAGCAACGAGGCTCCGAAACAATAGAACTTACTTTCCTGATATCGTCTAAAGTATTAATCTCTGGAGACAAACCGCCGTGGACACACAGGAACTGTTGGTTCATCAGGGCAGCCAGGGGCAGGCAGTCAAAGGCATCCATACAGGCATCATAGACGCGTTCTGAATACTTTATTTTACCTTTTAAAACATGATCCCAAAACAAATAATCGACTCAGGATTTCATAGCTAGGATCATTTCCTCGAAACAGGTTTTTTTTTTTTTAATGTTTCCTTCCCAGCATTATACTACTAGCATAGAACTACACCTTGCAAAGTTCCAAAACATGATTACCTAAGACATTTTGACGAGATCGATCACAGGTTTCCCCCGCTATCCGAAAGTCTAGGGATCCTATGAAACCTTTGGTAAGCCGAAGCAATTACCATTAATTTATACGGAAAAATCGCGGGGGCGTTCCCAGATCCACAAAAGAACCTCCTAGGCGTTCCTGATATCCTAAGACACTACTTGTAACAGATACACAAAATAAATGAAGATACACCCCAGATGCTCAGGGACAGGGCTCAAAGCCCTGGCAGCTTGACGGTAAGGTGCTGAGTGTAGTTCCCAGGGAAGGGGCTTGGCAGGGCGACTCACTGCTCAGGCTGAGCGCCGCCTCTAGAAGTGCTCACTGCAAGTATAACACTGACCACTATTTCTGTTTTTCACTGTTCTTCCTAAAAGCAAAAATTCTCTTTGGATTTCTTTTGGTTAATGTAGGTTTTCATAAATGCAAAGTGACATAAGACATACTTTCAAAAGGCAGGGAATACCTGTATTATTAATCTTTAAATCTACTGTTTTGCATTTTTGTTGTTCATCCCTATATTACAGTTTGTAGTAACTTTTTGTATAGCAGACAAGAGAACTTTTGCATATAACCTTGCTACTGATACGCAGATGTATCTCAAAAATTATATATACAAACAACTAGGAGACCAACAGAAACATGGCCTTATAAAGCTGGCTAATCTTCCTAAATGATCTTACAGAAAAGGAGATAGCAAGAAATTTTCTAAAGTTGTTTCTGTATCGCTGCACATTGTTTTTCCCTTACTGACTTATATCTAATATTCTGAGAAAAGTCTCTGTACTCCACTGAATATAGGGCTAAATGACAGAGAGAAATTTGTTTCACTGGACAATAGGGAAAATTAAGAGAGGAGGAAAATGAAATTTATATGAAGTTCTCCTCACTCCTAGTATTTATGTCTAAAGGAAGACGTCATCTCTAATTTTGTAAAATCCACTAGAGGCTAGTAAATCTATTAAGTCCAAAAGAGGCACAGTTGAATTTGCCCTCCATCTGCTTTTCTTGAGTGATTTGAGATGAAAGGGTAAAATTATTCCCCTGAATAGTAGTATTCTGGCTATTTTTAGAAACTAAGTTAATCACTGTTTGTTAGGACAAATTACATCAAATATTAATTCAAATTTTCAGATCACTTTATAGAAAATTTATAACTTAAAAAGAAATTCTGAATTCTCTTCATTGTCCATGCTTAGAAAGAAATATAGAATGACATAGAATAAAATAGTGTCATTTTTTAAGTTTTTGACTTTTAAGCACTGGCTATCATCATGTGCTCTTGGTGTGGACTAAAATGACTAGCACATATGGCATTAAAGGAAGAAGCTTGAAGTATACTTACATTCTTGTTTAAATGTGAAATACTCTGTTAGATGTCTACATTCATGATTTCCACGAAGTAAAAACAGTGTTTTGGGGTAAAGAATTTTCAAGGCCCACAAATACAGCACACACTGAAAAAAATAAGAATAATATAAAAATAAATATTTTCCCATTATACTTAAGGATCCCGTTGCTCACATATGAGGAAGACATGAACTAATGTGTGACTATGACCAAAAGTCACCAAAAGGCTAGGCCTTATTAAGGAGGATATTAAAAATCAAACAGAAAACATCACTTTAGTACAAGGCCAACGTTTATATGCATGCACTGAGTATCTACGCACTGCAAGAGAACAATGGACTTTACAGGGTCTATTGGAAGAAGTCTGAATGAAGATATACTCAAAATATACTGGTGTACAAGTATGAGAAGAAACATGATTAGCAATTAACAAATGAAGACACCTCTCTTTATAAAACAAATTATTAAAAAAAAAATCAGTGGGGCACCTGGGTGGCTCAGTTGGTTAAGCGACTGCCTTCGGCTCAGGTCATGATCCTGGAGTCCCGGGATCGGGTCCCGCATCGGGCTCCCTGCTCGGCAGGGAGTCTGCTTCTCCCTCTGACCCTCCCTCCCCTCTCATGCTCTCTCTCTCTCTCTATCTCATTCTCTCTCTCAAATAAATAAATAAAATCTTAAAAAAAAAACAGTAATAGAAACAGGAGAATTGGGAAGGAAAGGCAAGACAAAATTTGGCCACCAGGCTCAGGCTGACTGATTTCTTTTTTTTTTATTTTTTATTTTCATAGCTTTATTAACTGATGTGATTTTTTTTTAATTTCTCCTCTAATTTTTTTATTTTATTATGCTATGTTAATCACCATACATTACATCATTAGGTTTTGATGTAGTGTTCCATGATTTATTCTTTGCGTATAACACCATTTTTTTTTTAAGATTTTATTTTTTAAGTTATCTCTACACCACCTGAGGTCAAGAGCCCCGCGCTGCACAACTGAGCCAGCCAGGTGCCCCGTGTCTCTGTTTTCTATTATGTTCTCTCCTTCACTAGCTTTCTTCTCCCTCATCACCTTGTCTTTTATTTCAGTGTTTTAGGTATATAAAGCCTTAAGTTTTTTGTTTGTTTGTTTTACATATAAATATAATTAAACTGAAGGCCAGGGAATCTCACTATACATGCTGCTAATAACTACAGGAAACATTTCATATACCTTACAACTCTCAAATTAATTACTTGGGTATTACAGTTCGTGTAAAAATGAAGGTCCACTTTGAATTCTCCAGGTTTGGAATAAGCCTCCATTGACACAGTCATCCTGGAGTGTGCATTAAAGATCACCGGGATACTCAAGGACTAACATCAATTTCATTATCCTTCACTGGCATTCATCAAGAACCCACAGGGAGGAGAAAACCACTCTTTGAAAAGAAGTACGCTCTTTTTTCCTCATTAAGTTTATGTTCTAAAAGTGAGGCTAAGAAGATATAGAACCACAAAAATACTGAGACAAGTCTGATTCTGGTTACTAAAATCTGAAACCAAAAAACATACAACAATTACATTTTTATAAGGAACTTTCCAACATAAAGTAAATATGCTGCACAATGTCCACTGGGAAAAGCTACTGGTGATTCATTTGTTGTGATACCTGTGAAGAATAATCACCTCTGTCAGCTTATATAATAATTTATTAAATGAGTGGAAATAATAATTATGTTTGAATATACAGTCCAAGTCTTGGAGAAAATACTAATTATCAAAGCAAGTATTTATTATTGTGTTTTTCAAGTAAGATATTGTCTCCAACTATGTAATTATAACTGAAGTAAACAAAAATAATGGGTTGACATCAAATTTTATATATATATGTTACTTTAATTGTCTAATTATCATTTTCTGATTATACTTATTAGCTAAAGTTCATGTGACAAATGATATTACTGTTTCTGAACAGTTAACCAAATGGTCTATACAAGTGATCCTTAAGGCATTATGATCAGTTGATGGTGCAATTCCCTGTTATCCCAGTGGGTAGTATGGTGGCTCAATGAGTCTCTGATTCCTATGTATCTGGTTTTCAGGGCACATTTACATGCTCTCACAAAAGGAGTATTACTCAAACTTGTCTTGCATTTCAGAGAAGATATTTATAAACCATTATTAATGTCAATGAGAAAACTATTCCTAATTTAAACTTTATAAGGTTGTACCTTAATACTAGAGAAATACACACACACACACACACACACACACACACACACACACACAGTTTCCTTATTGGTTGTTAACTTTGGATGTCTAGTTTGGAATAAGATGAGAATGTAAGGTCTTTTAAGAATTATATTTATTTACTGAAATTGCTATATCTAATATATTCTATTTTTATATTGAGAAAGAATATAGGTTTTGGCCATACTGTAGCTGCTTTTAAAAAAGATTTTCTTGCTGTTGTTTTTACTAAAGTATAACTTACATACGATGAAGCGCACATATTTTAAATATGCCAGTCAGTGAGTCGGTATATATGTATAATCTCATGAAACTACTAACCAAATCCAGAAGGCTCCCTTGTGCCGCCTCCCAATCAATATCCTTTTGGAAATGTAACCACAATTCTGAACTCTTCAGATTAGCTCTGTCTGTAAGAATCTTAAGCAAAGCTATTATCTCTCCAACTAAAATCTAAAACGCAAATTTCTAACCCCAGTTAAATGCTAGAGGAGTCACTTCTTAGGACCCATATTTTCTCTCTCGCCGGCTGTTAAAGATCCTGTTTCGACATTAGCACATGGCTCTACTGCTTTTAGTTTTAATTTCTGTAGCTTTTTCATAACTGAAACCTCACAGAGTGATACAGAAATATTTTATGATATGTTTTTCATACTTATTTACCTTTTCAATGATTCAATGCACATTTAATATCCTTGTTATTTAACGGATGTAAAGCACCTAGTATATAGTGGGAGTTTAAGAAATATTAGCTCCTTTTCCTATAAATGAGAAGGAAGACAGGAACACCGAAGGGCGGGAAGGAGGGAGGGAAAGAAAGAAAAGAAAAAGAAAAGAGAAGGAGAAGGAAAAAGAAAGGGAGAAAGAAAACATAACTCAATTTCCAAATTCTTGGCTCAGCACACCCTCAAAATAAGAGTCCTGTTTTCACATTTTATTTCCTTCTCCCCCGTGGCAAGAATAAAATATCTTCCCAAACGTGGAATAAAACCACAAATGCAGGCGGTATGGAAGAAGTGGCATGGTAAATGAACGGGCAAGAGAGGACTGGAGAGTGGAGCCCTGCCAGACTTCACCCTCAACATCTGGTGGGCGAGGGCTGCCAAGGACAACACTGTCTTGCTGGCAACTGTTCTGCCATCTAAAGTTCTAACATTCTGGAGACCTGTCGGTCTGAAACGAAATCATAACCTGACATTATTTTTTAAAAAGGAGAGTCTCATAAAAAAAAAAAAAATTACCCCCATAAGCCATGAAACGCAAATTAGTTAAATAATTGGTTCTTTTCATCTATGTGGTAGGAGATGGCTAATTTGCACAACATGCTCACTGAATTAATTGGTTAAGGTGGAAACAGAGAGGCAAGTTACACTGGCCTTTTTGTGGGGCTAGATGTAAATTCCTTGCACTAATGACTTTCAACTGGACCTTCACGGTCTTTCCAGTGTTACTCGAAATAATTAGTTACAACTTAAAATTAGTTTTAAAGTATGAACAACTGAGCACCCTCTAGATTTTTATTAATTTCCATCATAGACATGGTTTTCTCCTATTTAGTTTATCAGTCTTCTCCAGTGAAGCAGCACTAAGGATATCATTTTGCCAAGGATATCGTTTTCTTCATTAGTTTAATTGGTTCACTGATAACAGTAGTGCCATGACTTATTTTTGTAATTTATGCCTTTTGATGATGAGTGTTCTTGAAAACTTGCATAGGGGAGTAAAGAAAGATGTGAAAGAGGGAGGAAGTTAAAAAGCAAATAGACAGCTTCAGATATACATCAACCAGCCTTCTACAATAACTCTCCACGCTGTGACACATTCCGATCAAAAGGGACACCTCTCAGTCATAGGACAATTAAGTGAAGGATGTACGCTGGTTGGGAAAAGATCCAAACTCCCGAAATGTCAAATGCACCTCCTCTCAGACATTCTCTGCCTGGTCTGACGAGCATGCAGACAAGCAGGTGAGCAATAGCGATGCACGACAAAGACCATCGGTGGTGGGGAGACAGCAATGTCTTCCTCATGTCTGTGGCATCACTCTGCCACCTAACATCGCTTTCTGTACTGTCTGCTTGTTATTCTCAGGCAGAAGCACGGAACGTTGCCTGACTTGCCACAGTTCATTTTTGTCTATGAGTTCACAGTGAATAAACACAACATCTCTTCATGCTTAACTGTGTCTGAGGCCTGGGCTGAGACCTGTATGTAGGTAGCACAGGAGGGGCTAGCTCAGTGCTAAGCTCACTGCCGTGCGGGGCGGTACACACTGGCTAGAAGAATAACGTGAGCACGTGAACAGAAGGAAACAGCTGGGCAGGCCTCCCCATCTGCAATTCTTGTTTTTCTTTTTGCGTTCTCCGAGGAACGCGCTCAGACGTGGACCTCTATACACACCCTCTATACACATGTATGCTTGATCAAAGAGATTAGGTAGCATAATGCAATCATCAGAAAGAGGATGGTATTTGGTGTGAGACAAATTATTACTCCAAACAAAATTACCTCTCTCATCACTGCTCCAAAGCCCGCTTGTTTTCTTGGGGCTAACTTTGTGGGGAATGATTTCTAATCTTGGCAGAAAGAGAAGGTGGTGGGGGCTGGGGGTGCAGAAAATGAACTCTGCGTCCTGCCCACAGCACATTACCTACTGCCTGGAAATACTACCCAACAGAGACCGTATGCAATCTGAACCTACTCCTCAAAGCTGATTTGCTGAAATTAAACATAAGTGGCTCCTCTTTGCCCAGAGGAGAGCCACAGAAGAATACCTGCAGGGGAGCCCTGAATTATTGAGAGGAATCAAGAACCTTTTGAAAGCTGTTAGGATAGTACACGCTGGAAAAGGGAGCTCTGATTTTAGGCATTCTCTTAAACCGACAGTATCTTACTCAAAGGGAATATTTTATATTCAATGCTGGACCTTCAGATTGAAGAGGTGGGGGAGAGGGCCGTGAGTGCATGTTTGCACATGCATGAGTGGATATAAAAGTGTCTATCAGTTTCTGCATCCCTGATGTGTGCATTTTTTGTGGTTCACTTCGTGAATATGGCCAAGGCATGTGTGGAGTGGAAAGAGCACAGACTTCAAAGCCCAGTACTGTCATTTACTCTGTGTGTGATTCTCTCTGAGCTTTGGTTTTCAGATGCACAAAAAGAAGACATCTGCACGTTCCTCGCAGAACTGTGAGGAATAAAGGAGATCGTGTCTACCAGGCCAATAATAGCATTTCAGCATGCAAACAACGTAAGCTTCCATAATCCACAATTAAGAGCCCCAAAGTATTCTCAGTAAATATATTTTATAGAAATGTCTGTTCTATTTTAAACATGATGATATCACTGAGCCATCCCAAAGCCCCTCAAAGGTCACAGTTTAATCAAAATGGATCATTTTCATAGATGAGGCCTTCACATTTTTGTTATTTCTGTATGCATGCGGCAAGTCCCTGGAGCTGTACTCTCAGACACTTAGAGTTTAATTAAAGAGCTTTGTGAAGATGGGAACTCTGATAGATGCATCTCAGAACTTTCAAATGTCCTGATACATTTGCTATGTCACCAACACCTGGGTTCACTCTTTGATCCTTTGCTTGAATTTCAAAAGGTGCATAGGACACACAATATTGCAACTTTCATAGTTCAAATATCTAGATTAATTGTAGACTCAAAAGAAATCTGCTGAAGAGTAAGTTAGTGATTACTGCTTCTCGAGTTCTTTAATTTAAGGAAACAGAGCTCTAAAAAGCTCCTAATCAGGAAGAGTTTAGGAAATTTCAAGTTAATTTGAGGCCAGAGATTCAGAAGCCTCAACTCTCGGAGTAAAAATTCAAAGGTAAATAAGCACCAACCAGATTAAGAAATAATATTATCCAAAGATGGAGCTGGTGAGACAAAGAAGGAGTCCAAATGTGTCAACTGTTACTCAAGGAACACATGATTTATTTAGTGCTTTATCTTTACTAGTAAATTAATAGGGAACAGTGTTAATTCTTTGACTAGATTTAAAAGATGGCAACTGAGTCATTAAAATCGCAAATATTACACCATTGAAAAAATTTTCCAACATAGCACTCCATCGTTTGGCCAATAAAAATAATCACTCCCAACAGAGAGATTTCCCTAGGAAGGTGAGCTTCAAGGAAAGTAGAACACCTATTTCGTTCATCCTCAGAATCTTACACAGGAGCACTTTGCATGTTAAATGAATAAGATGAACTTAAGAGTCACTCAAATAATTTTCGGAAGTATTTACTTAGATTCCACAGAATCATAATTTAAGGGAAGTAGTAGAAACATTTTATGCCCCATTTCTGTTTTCTGCCTATTGCAGTCTTTCTCAAACCTGGCTACATATTGAAATCACCTCTGGCCATAGCAACAAGTTCTGGCCTATGGAATGCAAGTTGAAGTAATGGTACCACTTCTGGGAAACATGCATAAATGAGAGGACATGCCCTTCTCTTTTTCCTTTTCCTTCTAGCTGAATGCAACACGGGACATGATGGTTGAAGCTGGTGTAGCTGTCTTGGGTGACAAGGCAGCCTTTGGAATGAGCCCACACATCCCATGCCCATCAGAGCAACAAGGCAGAAAGAGCCTGGGCCCCGGGACCAGGCTGGGTCACACCAGCTGGGCAGTCGCATCTGTGAGCTTCTACTGGAGAGAGAAATAAACTTCTATCTTGTTCAAACCACCATTTCACAGGTTTGTTCTTATTTTCTCTTGGCAGATACCAGCCCTAATGTGATATAAGCGTCTTAGAAAATTTGCCTTCAATCGCCCTTCCCTACCAAGTTGGTCAAGTTAGCCCATGAATAAAATTTATGAAGTTTACTAATTTCTTCCCTTGTACTTTGCTTGTTTCAATTTCCTTCCTAACTAATCTCACTTCTTTGATTCAGTCTTCCCCAGTCAAGTCTGCTCTCAAAATTGTTCCACTTTTCTATATTGCAACGGCAATCATTTTCTGTACTTCTTTTATCACAAGGTTTTAATAATTCAAATCATTGAATCCTGGATGACCAAAGCTTTCGATTCTATGTAACTTTTTACAGTCATATTTTCCCACATAGATTTAGTTTTCTAGAAAGCAAGGCTATACATTTCTTCAAATTCTCTATAGTTCTGATCATACTGCAGATACACTTCATGTGTTCAATAATACAGTACTTGTTTACCAAGTGGAAGAAATACCAAAAATTTACTTTCTCCTTTTGTTTTTATATACCAAAACCATCTCTCCTTCCCTTGTCACCATGAATAATTAAGAAATGTATGGTCCTCAAATACAGAAAGGCTTAATATATTGGTGAAAATATATATATATATTTATAATTTATATAGCCAATGACAAAAGCTTCTCTCTCTATAGAGAGAGAGACTCAATGACTGAAGGTAAATTGAATAACCAAAAAAATAAAATTGGTATGATAGTTTTAAAAACAAAAGCTGTTTAAGAGTGGTATGTTCTTCAACATTAAATATTCCTATAGTAAATAAAATATGATGAAAATTTAAAAAACTAAAATCTTTTTATATGGTTATTATGAATATATGATGTTGGTGTGAGACTTTTATAAAGTTGATTTCTCTCTTAATTATTTTTTTTTCCTTTTAAATGTTTTTTTTTGGGGGCGCCTGGGTGGCTCAGTCGTTAAGCATCTGCCTTCGGCTCAGGTCATGGTCCCAGGGTCCTGGGATCGAGCCCCGCATTGGGCTCCCTGCTCGGTGGGAAGGCTGCTTCTCCCTCTCCCGCTCCCCCTGCTTGTGTTCCCTCTCTCGCTGTGTCTCTCTCTGTCAAATAAATAAATAAAATCTTTAAAAATAAATAAATAAATAAAAATACATGTTTTTTTTCTGAGAACACATATAATGTCAGGTACTATAGCATGAGCTCTGCTTCTTTAATACTCATTCTCATTTTTATTTTAAATCCTTTCTTTTTTTTTAAAGATTTATTTATTTATTAGAGAGAGAGACACATGGAGAGTGCATGCGTGCACACAAGCGGGGAGGAGAGGGGGGAAGGCCAGAGGGAGAAGGAGAGAGATAATCCTCAAGCAGGCTCCCTGTTGAGTGTGGAGCCTGATGCAGGACTTGAGTCCAGGACCCTGAGATCATGACCCGAGCTGAAATCAAGAGTCAGACACCCAACCAACTGAACCACCCAGGCATCCCATCAAATCATTTCTTTTAATAAATATCTGATGACCCCTTTCTATGTTTGAGACACCATGTTAAGCACCAGGAAGAACAAACAAGTGAATAAAGCGAAGTCTTTGCCTTTATTTTGAATGCAATTTCTACTTACCTGAAGCGGATGCAGGTGGGAGGCTGAGGAAGAACCTCTACTCAAAGGTTATCTGTTTTGTTTTAATTAATGAGTTTGACAAATTACCCTAGTTTAGATGACAGATGCCAAAAAAGACAAAATACAGCAGCTGTAAGTGTACTCACACATACTCACACATAAAAACACAGACACAGACACAGACAGCCATGCACCTGCTTATCAATTTACAAAGATGAGTTATTGCCTCACAATTATAAGGCATAACCATGCAAATACATTCCTGCTTATTTAAAAAACTTTGATTACTTCTGTCAACAGGAAAAAGAATTATCTAATGTAAAATATGATATAATTTTTGCAAAGTTGCAAATATATAAAAGGTATAAAAGGCAAAGTCTTAATAATGACCATCTCCTTGGCATCTCTATGTATTAAAAAGCATATGGGAATCAACTGAAAATAGAATACATAATATCCCAAGAATTAGGTGCATTAAAGTTCTATTATAGACTAGGAATTTCCTTAAGACAATAACATTTACCACTTGTAGTTTGCCAAGATATTGTTGATCCATTCCCGAATAGCTAAGAAATGATGCGGACTTACTTCGATACTGAAGTACCCTCTGTCAACATAGTCCCCTAAGAAGAGGTAGCGAGTGTTGGCAGGAGATCCCCCCACTTCAAAAAGCTTCATCAAGTCAAAGAATTGTCCATGGATGTCCCCACAAACTGAAAGAAACAAAGAAAATTCATTTTATGGTCACATTATGATTCTGAATTAGATTTAAAAATTACAAAATTTTAGAGCCAGAAGGAATGTAGAGCTCATCTTAGCCGAAGTATTCTTTTGCAAAACAGGATAAGCGAGACAGAGATTTCAAAGTTAATTAATGCGTACCTGGCTCTACCACCCAAACTTACCAATTCACAGATTAACTGTAAAAATAAAGATAATAATAATAATGACTAGTATTGCTATGCATTCAACAATGCTACACCACACCCTGTGCTAAAAAATTTATGCACATTTCCTGATTTCATACTAACAAGGTCATGGGGTGAATTTTCCCTTTGCAGATAAGAGATAAGGCAAAGAGAGGTTCAGAAATTTGGAATTATCTCTATATAACTGAGGTCTGAATAAAGAAATACTACCTTTTATTACCTCCTGAAGAAAAAGAAAGTTAATATGTATCATAAAAACTATATTTCATTGAATCTAAAATGCCATCAATTATAAAACACATCATTAGTTTATGTACCACTAAGAAAAAACCCTCCAATTTAAATTTAAATTATAAAAGAATATTTTTTATAAGATGTACTCTAATATCAGATGTTAAAATGACAAAAAAAATTGTGAAATAAAAAAAAAACCTGTAATAGTACCAAAAATCACTGGGAAATAGTATTTCTTAATTGTCTCACCTTCTCTTTTAAAACCAAAATTCTCGAAAGAACTATGTAGCCTCTCTTTTTAGAAAGCACTTATTCAGTACTTATCATTTCATTTACTACTTCCAAAGCCCTAAAAATATATATATATTATCTCCATTATACAGATGCGGAAATAGTGTAGCTAAGACAGGTTATGTGGCTAAGCAAGATGACTCTTCTATATGGATAATCCAGGGTTTAAATTCAGGTTTGCCTAATTCAAAGCTTTTGCTACCAACCATCATGTTATAATATCTTTGATATTTTATATGTTTTACCTATGTATACGTATTTAATATTTTAAAATAATTTTATGCTTAAATGATGAACATGATGTGGTTGTTTCTTGAACACTAAGAGGCTCATGGAATGAATATATCAACAAATAGGAAATCTTAGGAGGCCTTGAATTGGAATCTCCAGAGATGCAGATTTATAACCAGCTCTTAGATAAGTCTTATCTAGTCAGTAAGACTAAATAGACCTACACTTTTGAGCCTTTGTGGGCACACCTCAGCCTTCATTCTGCATGCTTGTGTGGTTCGCCTCACAGGGATTATATGTGGGGGAGATAGCTTTTATTTCTAATATTTCTGGATAGCTAGTTATTAAGCTTTGAAATCACAGGTTTGGACAGAGGTTCAAGTACATATAAATATAAATATAACTGTGTGTCTGTCTATGCATGTGCATGCGTGTGCATGTGTGTGTGTGCGTGTGTGTGTGTAAAACCACCCACCACAAAGGAGGAATTATTTGGAGATTAGTGGTCGGCGTAGCAGTTAGGGAGTCATTAAACAAGTTCAAGACTTTACTCACTTATATTACAGCAAAGTAGTGCTAAAGAGAAAGCAATAAACAGCTGGGGCAGTAACAAGGGACTCTTTGTAGTTGGCTGAGTAAGTTCTTATAATCTACAACCTGGACAATGAATCAGTCACAGGGCAAGTCTAAGAATCCCTAAAACCAGCACACTGCTAAGTAGAGAAGATAATGGCCAGCACATGGAGGACAAATAGGCTCTTGAGAAAATAATAGGCAGAGGAAGAAGGACAAGCTGGAAAGATAATCATGACCACGACCAAGCCCTTGCCTTGCATCTCCTGACTAGAGATAAGCTGGTAACTCTATTTAGAAGGGATAGGTGTTCGGTACAAGAACCATGCACATATTATACATACAATTAGGTAAGCACGTCATAGTTAATTTAGTGAATCAGCAAATAAGTATGTCCATATTATAATTTAATTTTTTTTTCAAAGAATTCCATTGTTTCTAAGTTCACATTGGCAATTAAATTACAACATTAAAAAACGTAAACAGTACACAGTACTGAATACAGGAGGATGAGGGCCCAGTATAATTGCTATACAGTTGATAGTTTGAAAAGGACTCTGACAAAATTGTCATCCTGAAAAGGAGTCATAGTAACAAATATAAAATATATACTTTCATGTAAAACTACTTACAATAGTTTTGAATTACTACTCACACTCCCACATTTTCTTGTTTATATAAAAAAAATCCATCAAAGAACATCACTGGGTCAACTTCTTACTGACACTAAGCAAAACTTCTATGTCATAGCATTCCAGGTTAAAGAAAGCTTACATAAATTAGAATGCTTGGGGACAGAGAAGTGAGTTGTTAAAGACAGACAGACAAACAAAAAAACTGTCAAATGATAAACTGCAGGGGGAAAATAGATTTTTAATAGACCAGTTTTCAATATTGCATTGATACCATGATTTAGAAGTCTAGTGCTTTGGATTCTTGACTCGCTATTTTTCTATAAAGACCTTTTAGTTCCTCCAAAACACTGGCTTTTATCATCTTGGAAGACTTGCATGAAGTAGAATAACTTCTTATACAAGTTTTTCCAGTTCATACTAAACTGACAGTTTGTAATTTTTCTTTTAGAAAAGACGTTACTGAATTGCCCAGCAATTTTCACCATTAGGGTGCCATTGTCCTTTCAGCTTCACTGACTTCAACCCAATATTTTTTCCATAGTAGCCACATTCTCCCAAGACAGTAACATTTCTCATGTTAAGGAACTAACATGTCAAATTCTCAGCATGAGGGGATTAATCTATTAAACTTATTGGTTTGATTTTTTTAATCTTCTGTCAGCTACAACTTATTCTTTCCCAAAATTCACAATTTTGCAGAGAAAGTTCTTACGTGTAGAGATTTTGCTATAGGTTAAATACAAGTACATATCTGCTTCCCTCTGTTGCTAATCCAGGCTTAGGTAAACCTTCGTGAATGGTAAGTTCCAGTACAAACCAGCCGGTGTGAATATGTGTAGTTAATTAGCAGAAATCTGGCAATTACTGAGATAAAAGTGAGTTTTATAATGGCATTCCCTTATTTTTAAAAATCTTCATCAACTGTAAAATAAACTAACCAAGAAAAAATAAAGGGGTCTATTCCACTAAAGATGTATACTTCAAAATAATTAATATTTTCCCCATAGCAAATATTATTTGTCAAATGTTTAACATGCCATAGGCACTTTACAAACCACAAAATATGAATTCTTAACCAGGGCACTCTGGTTTTGATAGTATAAAACAATAAAAGTCTCCAAATCAAAACTTGCTAAATACTGAAATTTCAATAATTTTATTTTATTTATTTTTTTAAAGATTTTATTTATTTATTTGAGAGAGAACAAGCAGAGGGAAGAGGCAGAGCGAGAGGGAGAAGCAGGCTCCCTACTGAGCAGGGAGCTCGACATGGGGCTCGATCCTAGGACCCTGATATCGTGACCTGAGCCGAAGGCAGACACTTAACCGACTGAGCCACCCAGGTGCCCCATGAAATTTCAATAATTTTGAAAGAAAAAAAATAAAGCTATGAAATTCAATACAAAACAATAACAGCACCAGTGCAGATTAATAGCAATAATTTCAAACACTTTATATTTATGATGCTGTTTTATGAAGATAAATAAACTACCTGTTTGCCAGTGATAATGAGAACCATAACAGGACAACTGAAAAAAAGGGAACTATATTATAGATTCTAATAGTAACAATACAGTACTAAATCCCCAAATCTTAGTTTATAATTATAATCCGATGGAAAGAAACTAGAATAGTGTACATTTTTAAACTGTGTTATAGAAGGACCAAACATATGCAACATCATGGCATGTACACAGTGTGTTCCAATCGATAGAAAAATGAATTATTGAAATTTATGTTTATTTTTTTGTCCTAAAAATAAGTGCTCTCACCATCAAAATTATTGTTTGATTTTTTTCCCTTCCTGGGTTGAATGCTTTACAAGATTTTGTTTACTGGAATAATTTAATTTATTAAACAAGAATGTATTTGTTTCAAATGTTACCACTATTTTTCCATTTCAGCATCAATCCAGATTATAACAAAATGCATAATTATTAAAATTCATAATAATGTTATAGAATTATATAAGTCATGGTCATGGCTGTGATACTAATGACTAATAACAATAATAAGGATGTACAATACTTACAGGATTATTTAATTAAATTTGGTCATCACTCTGTTCATGTGTCCAAGTTTGGTCAGACCTGGAAACTACCGGTTGATTATGTGATATGTGGATTTATTTACATTATGTAGTTCACTAAGCCCTCGACTGTCATCACTAATCAAGAGTATTGGATGAACACTATTAGTTGACGTAACTTCAGTCAAATATAAATAAATCTGATGATTTACATACTTAGATATACCATTAGTAAATGAATGACTGTTCTCTTCAATTTTTGAAATACTGAGCCCAGGTTTCAGAACCCAATGAACTCCCTCCAGAACCCTGAAACATGGGCTTTCATTACTATAACCAGATCTGGGGATTACAGATCTATGCCTTAGTGGTGTTCCTATCTGTGTATTGCTGGAGCTTTTTTTTTTTTTTTTTTTAACTATTTGGTAGTTGTGGTCACATTTTCTTTCAGTTCTGGTTTTTTGCTTTTTTCCTGGTTGTGTTATTTCATCCTTGAGAAGAGGCAGTAGAGTGCAATGGTTAAGTACACAGACTACAAAGCTTGACTGCCTAGTTTCATAATTGCTTTTTGTTAGTTTTTTGGTTTGTATGTGTATTCCTCCTGATGGACCCGAGTCAATGGACTATGGCTTCTTAGTTAATTATTGTCCTCTTCATTCTCCTTGAATCAGCTTTACTATCTACTGAATATATGGATTCTTCCAATTTGCTTTCCCCAACTTCCTCCTTCCCACATACATTCACACTCTATCCTTTTTTACTACTTTTCCTTATGCTTTCACCATCTTGTTTGTAAAAACATGCCACCTGTCTGACTAGGACAAGATACTTAATCTTTCTAGGAGGTCTCAGATGCCTCATCTGTAGGGAGCTTCATATGGGACCATATTTGATATGTTTTCTTTAATTAAATAAAGTAATATAAGGGAGAAAAAAAGTCTGAGCAGGCTGCGGCTCACGGACTGTACGGACACAACGTGGAAGAGTCACGGGAGCTATTCCAGATGGCGTCTGCCTAGGAAATACTGCGAATGTTTTGCCAGATTTCGACAGATGATATCTAAGTACCGGTAACTCAACATAGCCATAAATAAAATATACGAAAAGGTGTTCTATTTTTTCCACTTTTTATCCAAATCTATGCTGTCATATATCGAAAGCTGTTGAGGCTGGAATCACATAGACTTGGTATTGTGTTCCACAATTGCCATTTTCTAAGAGTGGAAATACCTGCCAATGGCTTTAGTGATATTCCCGATCTTCCAGGGAGTAGCGGCACCGTAGTAAGTTTCCAGTTAGTCTCGTTTTCTTTTGTAGCAAAGCTCATTTACAAGACCACTCTGTTTTATGGCTGTGTGATGGTAGTAATGTTTTAAAAGCTGAAAGTCACATAGTCAATAGAAGGAATATAAGGTATTGCACCAAATGGATTAAAAAACAAAATAAAACAAAACAACTCTTCTTTGAATTCTGGAAAACCCAGTTAAGAAAAATCTTCTAAGTGGGGAATAAGTGAGTCATTTCTTATTATTGTTATGATACTCCTCAAATTTGGACAATTTAAAAGATTATTTTGTTTCTAATATTTTAAAAACTCAAGGAAAACAAGCTACTGATATTTAATTCTAAAGTTCACATATTCATCATTAAATTGGCAAATATAGGCAGTGGGCTTATCAGTAAAGGGGTTTTTATCTAGCACTGACTTTCAAGTAGGCAGCTCTATTTATGCCTACTAGTAAGTGAACAAAGCTAGTAAGTGCTATTCCTAAAAGATAATACTTAAATGACTTAATAGAAAGAAGGATTAAATTTCTTCAGTAAAAATACAAGCTAACTTGTCATATGAGTCATATTTGGAAATGGAATTTTTAATTTTTAATTGACCAATTATTAAAAATAGATGAACAACCCAGACATGTTAGAACACATTCATTTGAAAATTAGTTAAGAAAAAGTATTCTCTGGAAAATAATTCTGACAAAGGCAATGAGCCTATTTCTTAATTCTACCTAGTTTTCCTTAATCTATCAATCCCTCATCTGTCTTTCATTCAGATATTCCTGAATTATTTATTCAGCTAAATATCTCAAACAACAGGGGAGCCTGCGTGGCTCAGTTGGTTAAGTGTTTGCCTTCGGCTCAGGCTCAGGGCATGATCCCAGTGTCCTGGGATCAAGCACCACGTCAGGCTCCCTGCTCAGTGGGGAGCCTGCTTCTCCGTCTCCTCTACCCGCCGCCCCCCCACCCCCGCCATGCTCTCTCTCTCTCACTCTCTCTCTCTCAAATAAAAAAAATTTTAAAAATCTTTAAAAAATATCTGAACAAATAAACAAACCAATGAAATGTGTAATATTTACTAAATAAACTATATTAAAAGGATGAATAAGTACCACCGAAGATTGATGATTTCTTATTTGCGCTAGAATATACTGGGACGATAAAGAAATGAAAGGCTTGGAATTTGGTCTCAAGAACTTTAGAGTGTACTTGAGAAAGCACACACATACAAAATGGTATTGAAAAATGTTGGCTTCCTGGCATCCAAGTATTTCCCTCTCCATTTTGAAACTTCTGAGCACTCTCTTATGGTCAAGAAATATGGGTTTAAGAGTTAGTTCTCCCATAAACATTTATATAAGTGAATCATTTCATTGCCTCTCTGCCATCTGTCAAACTTCCTAACAGAGGCAGAAGGATATATAGTTTCTCTAAAAATAAATGTCTAGTTAAAAATACTTTACATATATTTTTTTATGTTTTTATTTTAAAATTTCAAATTACATTAAGAAAGCATGAGATTGTGTTGTTTATCCAAAGGAGGTATCAATTTAAACATTTTAAAACTTGTACTAATTAATTTCATATTTCTATGTCAGAACTAATATCCATTCAATTGAAGATTCCACTTGTGGAGCTGATTATATTCCACAGTGATACAATCATCAATTTTGCTTTTCTCTATGAATACAAATTGGGGTCACAGTCCTAAATTGACTTAAGTCAAGTATCTGTGTCTCTGTATATTTCGTACTTTTATGTATGTGCTTGTCACCAATTTGAGCATGAATCATGTCTTATGTTTCTTCACCATTTGACAAGTATCTACTAAATTATGCAAAAATCATGTTTGCCTAACATGCTGTATAAAGCATATAAACTAAAGGATCATGGCAATCTAATGCAGGTGTTTGGAAAACACAAAACCACTGCCAATAACTCATCATAACTTGTGATTCATTAGTAATCAAATTTAGTTTATTTTTCATTGATCAAAAATGATGAATGCTTCTTATATATTTGAAATGCTAAAAAGATCCATCAGGTTTGTCAACCAACTCTTTTCCTTTCCCTTGACAAAATATAAAAAAAAATGAAAAATGAAAAATTTTCATAATGTGTTTGGTGAGTTATTACACTGATTTTTACTGGGGAAAAGTTTATTTTATAAAATCACATAATTTTTAAGTTACATTTCCTTATAAACCTGCTTTATTAAATTTCCAGAACTCTTTCTACCATCTATATTCATCACTTAAGGTATTTTAAACAAGACTTTTAAGTGTTCTTAATACATATGAGACTGATTTTAAAATATTATGTCTCTTTGTTATTAGTCATGTCACAAACTAAACTACGTTTTTCAAAAGAACACTGGATTTCTCCTGTGATGTTTTGATACTTTACAAGAGAGTTCACATGTCAGAGTGGACAAATTGTCCAAAATCCCAAAAAATAGCTAACTACATAAACTAGGATATTCTATTCAGTCTTAATTAGCAGGTAGTTATGAATTACCTCCCACATGATAGATGTTACGGAGAATTAAAAAATAGTCACTTTCAATGATGGGAAGAAAAGTTTATATAAATATGAAATAATTCTAGGATAAGATGTAATTTTATAGTAAAGGAATACAAAAACAATCAATTCCCTTAAGAAACACAGAGCATACTTGGGATATAAGACTTAAACATATGAATAGGGACCAGATGGGGCATCCAACTGCGTAACTGCTACTGATCTGACCTTTCATCAGTAAGAAAACACTGACTTTTGACCATGATCTTCGCTCTGTGGCTTCTAGACGTGTGAAATGTAGATGGCTAAAACTGTTCCAGAGGGGTCTAGTCAAGAGGCTCCTTAACATTTCAAATTCCTCAGAACTAGAGACAGGATAAAATCAATTGTACTTTCTGTGTCCTACAGATGTTACCTGGGAAATAGGAGGAAGCCAAACACACGGGGCTTGCAATGTGTGCTGTGCTGGCATGGCAAGTATGATCCTTTCTTTCTGTTTCATGAATAAGTAATTTTCCTCTCTGCAGTGCTAAGTCATCCTGACCGCTTTTGACCTTTCCCTCCCTAACAGTAAGAGCAAGCAAAGACCAGTGTGACTGAGGTCATATATTGGCTTCAAACGTGTTCTGTAGAGCCAAAAGGGTACATGAGGAGTGTTAGGGGTCTTTAAAACAATAAGGTCTACTTTTATCATTTTTCATACTTGAAGTTAGTTCCATGGAAGATTTCTGTGTGTGTATGGGTGGGCGTTGTGTTGGGGTAAGGGTGGAGTGCTAGGTTTTGCTGCTTAAAATGTGTTTACAATTATTACTGAAATAGACAGAAGTCTTAACAGAAAATCAGAAATTTGGAAATGAAGGTTGGTTGACATTATCAAAGAAGACTTAACCACAAGGAAGTGACCTATAGTGTTTAAAAAAATTTGTAATCAATTGAGAATAAGAGGAAGGGATCTTTAGGTAAGAAGGGGCAAATGAACCAGAATAAATAGACTGCAAAAAGAAAAAAAAAAAAGTATTGATCAGAGGGTATATGTGAAACAGAGGAGATTAGTTAGATTAGAAAGGTGAGATTAGATTATGAAGGGCCTTGGATTCTTGTATGTGATGTTTTAAGGAGTAGGAGAACAATCCCAGTAATATAAGAAGATAAATCTGGAAGCTCTCGGGAAAATGCAATGGTGTGGAAAAATTGAAAGCCAGTTTGTTTTCAATAAGAGGTTCATTACAATAATTAAGTCAAAAGACAAGGAGGTCTGATATTACAAATGGTGGCAATGTGAAAAGATCAAAGGGGACTACTAGAATATTTTTATACTTCTATACGACCATTAAAAATTATATAATAAATGAAATCATTCATGTATGCCCTGATTCAGTAAACAGTAAATGCCTACAACATTCCTAAGAATGTTGTGTTAGACCCTAAGAATGTTCGGGTATTAGACCCTAAGAATGTAACAGAACTTACACATAACTAATGCTCTCATAAAGGTAGCATGTAAGAAGGACAATGAACTAAATAGGTAATAATACTAGGGTACAAGATCTAAAGGCAGAGATTTTTTTTTTTCTTCTTTGTTCACTGTTGTATTCCTAGTGCCTAGGATAGTGCCTGGCACTTAGGGAATCCTCTATAAATATTCGTTGAACAAATGAATGAATGAATGAACAATGCAATGGGCATGGTAAACTTGGTAAAGTTTCCTGGAGGATGTGGTACTTAGCTGAAATCTGAATAATTAAGAGCAGTTAGTTACAGAATGGTCAGGTCAGGGGCAGGGAATATTGCTCACAGCAGAAGAAAAATGCGTGGCATAATTTAGGAAGTGAAAGCAGATCTGTGAATTTAGAGTCTAGGTAGGCCATGAAAAGACATGAAGCTATTAGATTACCATGGGCCAGAGAACAAGGATGTTTTCATCCAAGTTAGGAACTATGAACTTCATCCAAAGAGGAGCCATGAAAGGAATTTGGGCAGGAGAAAGACTATCTGAACCCTGGTAAGTCACTCTACTTCTCTAAGCCTCAAGTGCCTACCTAATGTGTAGAATAAGGACAGCAGCAGCTACCATACACAGCAGTTGCACAGATTAAATCTGATAATGTAGTAACTGGCACAGGTCCGTCACTCAACATTAGGTTAAGTTCCCTATCTCTACAATTCCACGCTCTCATCAGCTCCACTTGATTGTAGTTGCCCCCCCCCCCAATAAGTGATTACAATAATATTTCAAAGTTAAAATATCACTAGCATCAGTCTGGATAAGGAGTTTTTTATATCTTACGCTAATATTCTGCCTTCTTTTATTTAATGCTAGGTAAAGGGTGACAGTCCCAGTGTTACACCTGTAGACACAAAGTGCAAGCAAGGTGACATTGCTTTCTGATTCACCTCATTTCACACAATGCGATTGAATCAGAGCAAAGTAACTGCAGAATATTTAAAATAGAAATTACACATGAATAGATTACACAGAAATTAGAATTTTTGTGTTGAGTAGCACATTTTTATTACAACACTTTTAAATCCCATCACTTATAAAGTCCCGTAACCGATACTCATTATTAAAGTAACTTAACATGGGCCGGTTTCTGAATTATTAACTGATCCACATAATTCTTCTCACTGCTTGTAAATAGAATGTATTTAAAATGAAGCAAAGAGTTCCAATGTGTCTTAAAGCAGAGAATCAGAATCCGTCAAAGCCTCAAAGATAACAATGGAAGTGTAAATGCTTGTTTGCAAGCAGGTGAGAAAATATACGATACCGTAGAACCTTAAGCCACATAAAAGATCTGTTGCCAAGATCTTTGAAAATCCTATAACCCGTGAATGTTATTAAGCATATTATTCCCCCATGAAATGCGGTTAAGCATGGGCACTGGTTTCAGGCACAAATGGATCTGGGCTTATACAAAACCTCCCTAACTTTCACTCTCACATCAGCTTCTCTGCACACTGGTCTTGTTTTCTCCTACCAGTTAGACTTACTCCAAGTATCCTCCAAATCACATCCTGCCAGCATGCTGAGTTAGGAAGTAGATTCACCAATTCCAGCCCAACTGAGCCATGGAATAACTGCACTCTGCATTTCCCCTGCTCACTCATGACTCAATCCCTGTGTCCAGGGAACGGTGCATGCCGACAGGCCAGTCCCCGGTCGTGTGCCCACCTCGACTTGCTAGTGGGAGAAGGTGAAGTCTGTCATATAAAAGGAATGGGGATGCGGAAAGTATTTCAGGCAAACACAAAAAACGGTTTGTCTTAAAAAAAAAAATGGTTGAAATTCTTGTACTTCTGTTTACCTTAAAGATCATTTCAGTAGCCTTTGCTAGAGTTTTAAGTCCTTATTTAAGCCATGTTGGCAAGAACTGGACAACTCACTGAGATAGTTTAATATTCACTTTATCTAGTATCTGCACAGAACACATGATGGAATCATTTATATTACAGACCCAAATCCCTGAAGAAGAGGCCATTCCACTCTTCAGTTTATCTAAAGCCTTTCTTTCTGGTTATAGTTATCGCCTCACCCCTTCTCACTGCCAATGGAATTGGACTCTTTTTATGGACTTCCTTTTTTTTTTTTTAAGTTTTTTTTATTCATTTGAGAGAGAGAGAGAAAGAGAGCACAAGCAGGGGGCGAGGCAGAGGCAGAGGGAGAAGCAGACTCCTGGCTGAGCTGGGAGCCGGATGTGGGACTCGATCTCAGGACCCTGAGATCACGACCTGAGCCGAAGGCAGAAGCTTAACCATCTGAGCCACCCAGGCACCCCTGGACCGCTTTTTTTCACAGAAACACACACACACACACACACACATACACACACAGGTGAACATACACACAGTACTTAAAAAAAGAAAGAAGTCGAAATGAAATTCAGACACTGAAGGATCTGCTAGCCTAGTGCATGAGCTAAATTAAACATGTCATGAACCACCATGAAAGGTCAAGTCTTAGAATGTAAAAAATTGTGGATGCCAAGACTCTACTCTTCTCCTACTGTATCCTGTGATGTCTAAAATATGGTGAAAACATTTTAAGTACCATGACTCATGTCTCTGAAGATGGCAGCAGTTTTCATACAAAGATCAAGTGTTGGAAAGGCATGGAAAACTGGAAACGAAACAACTATATAAAAACCCACTTAGGGGATGATCTAATCTTCGTTGATTCCAATTCCTGTAAGGATTAGAAAATTCTACGTTAAGCACACTTTCCATATTTCTCTTTCCACAGTTGTCATTAATTTGGTATTTACAAAAGACTTTTTGACTAAAACACAAAAGAGATGAGTTTCTTCGTATTTCAGCCACACTGCTTCTCGCTTGCAGTCAGAATCTTCTATTTGGGAAATCAAGACTGGTTACTCTGGAAATATTGATGGTACAAACACATGGATTATCATAATAAGCCTCTATGTATGATGCACCTTTTCTTCATAGTATCTTTAAAAACTTTACAGACCTAACAAACTTCTGCTTATCCACCACTAAAGCTCTCAAGAGCAGACAGTGTCTAATAGCTATACAGAGCAAATTCTTAGTTAAGTGTTCCACTCAGAACATAAACACATTCTCTTCCCTAGGAGACTTCAAACACCTCTTACATAAGCAGAATCTATCTGTGTTGGAAATTGGCCATGCAATCAAAATCTACAATGCTGCTTCCATGAAGGCTGTTAAAACTATATGAATACTTCAGGCTTGTCTAGATGCTATTTATTCCATATTTGAGAAAAGGCACTTCCAAAAGCGAACAGGATCTGCAGTACCAATTTTGGGTTTATAACTTATATCTTAGTAACCTGTTCAGTACTGTAGGTCTTCTAGGATTTGGGTCCAGATTTGTCCCCACAGGGACCTGAAATCTTGTTCTCCCTTACTTTAGCCCAGGAGCTTGGTTTGGGCTATATTGCTTATTCACAGAAACCCCTAATGCCTATTCATTGGTTAAATCTCAAACCATCACCTGTTCTTAGATCTCCCCCAGGTCCCTAATGTTGACATCTGCTTGCTTCTGGATATCCAGTTCCTCCATTTTGAACTTCTCTGTTACTAGATATTATGAGTTAAATTGTGTCCCGCCAAAAGATATGCTGAAGTCCTAACCCCTGGTACCTATGAATGTAACTTTATTTGGAAATAGGGTCTCTCTGCAGATGCAATCAGGTTAACATGAGATCATACTCCATTAGGATGGGCCCTGATCCAGTCTGACTGGTGTCCTTATAAGAGAAAAATTTACACCCAGAGACACAAGGCCATGTAAAGACAGAGGCAGAGACTGGAGTTGTGCTGCTATAAGCAAAGGCAGGCCTGGGGCTACCACAAGCTGGAAGAGGCAGGGAAGGATATCCCCTAGAGGTTTCAGAACAAACATGGCCTTGCCAACATCCTGATTTCAGACTTCTAGCCTCCAGAACTGTGAGACAATAAATTTCTGTTGTTTTAAGCAGCTCAGTTAGTGGAACTTTGTTATGGCAGCCCTAGGAAACTAATCTACTAGATTTATTACTCAATTATTTGAATTTGACTCACACACACACACACACACACGAACACTTTAAGTTCTTAAAATATGCCAAGCAGGGTTTCTAAGCATTTTAAATACTTAAGTTCAATGAATCCTGAAATAACCATAGGAGGTAGATACTATTATAATATCATCATTTTCTAGATGGGGATTTGAGAAAGCTTAAGCAACTCACCCCAGCTGGTAAGTGGCAAAGCTGAAATTCAAATCCAGGGCATCTCGGTCTGAGGCCCATGCTATAGTAGGACTATTCATGTCAGCCACCATATCTCTGCCATGTGAACAGACCTTCCTGTCCCCATGGCATGTGTCTTCATGGAGAGTGAACCACCCTCCACATGCAGATGTCTGGGCTGCAAACTTTTCCAAGTTGTCCTTTCCCAGTTAAGAGTTAGGATATATGCCCTGAGAGATGACATGAAAATCTTTCTTAAAAAATCAAATGTGGGGCGCCTGGGTGGCTCAGTCGGTTGGGCAGCTGCCTTCGGCTCAGGTCATGATCCCGGGGTCCTGGGATCGAGTCCCACATTGGGGTCCTTGCTCAGCGGGGAAGCGTGCTTCTCCCTCTGCCTGCCGCTCTCCTTGCTTGTGCTTTCCCTCTCTCTGACAAATAAGTAAATAAAATATTTTTTAAAAATAATAAAAATAAAAAATAAAAAAGCAAAACGTGAGGAGCCGGGGTCCATGACCATTACCTCGAAAGGGTCCTGGAAGTTTTAGTTGACTGCAGATGCACCGTGTGCCACGTCTGTGCTGAAACTCCTAACGCAACAGCTCATTCTGAACTCCTTGTTAAGCACACAACAACAAAATAGAATGCCCTAAAGGAATACGACAAACATTATTTTGGACCTTGAAAACATGGTTTAGAAGAAAAACGGGGGCTACTCGGTCCAGAAAAAAAAAAAAAAAAATAGATGGCAACATAATAACTAACTGTTCTCAAGTATTTGAGAGGCTTTTATGGATGAAACATTAGGCTTATTTTCTCTGTTTTTTGGGAAGATAGAATAAAGGCAAATGAGCGAAAGTTAAAAGGGAGGCTGTTTGTCCAGCATTAAAAAAAAAAAAAAAAGATTCATAGCTAACAAGAAAACAAGCAGAATGGAAAGGCTAGTATGGGCGTAATGAGCTCACCTACACAAGAAGTATTTGTATCAAGTGTGAGGCACCGAGTCGCTACTGTAATTCCTTTATATCCCTGTGTCCTCCCTTCATTTTCTTCTTTTTGATTAAGGATTCTCTTCACTTGGGGAAACGTATTTTGGGCAAACAGTTTGAATCCTGCTTCAAGCGGCAGCTACCACTAACCAGCTATTAGATTCCTAAGATCTTGAACTAGTCACGTCTCTGTTCTCTCAATAAAACTGAAATAATAATATTTCACCTTGCAAGGCTAAGGATTAAAAAGCATTGCACTGTGACTGTCACTGCTGTATTTCAATGACCTGAAGACCCTACCAGTCATAAGATACACTAGTGTTTCATGCATCACAAAATTAAGCAAATGATGAAATGTTTTCTTACCACTTAAAATGCTTATTTTATACTTTATAAGAGAAATATTGAATAATATAGTTCTAAACCTTCCTTTGAGTTTGACTCATTAGAATCCTTTCTCATATCAGAACCATTGATGTTTTTCCACAACGTATCATCATCTATGCTATCCAAAGTGTTCAAGATGCAGTGTATTTCAAAGGAATGCTCCAGGGGCGCCTGGGTGGCTCAGTTGGTTAAGCATTGGCCGTTGGCTCAGGTCATGATCCCAGGGTCCTGGGATGGAGCCCCACATCCTGCTTCTCCTTCTCCCTCTGCCTGCAGCTCCCCCTGCTTCTGTGCTCACTCGCTCTCTCTCTCTCTGTCCCCGTGTCAAATAAATAAATAAAATCTTAAAAAAAAATAAAGGATGCTGCAGTATTATAACCAGGATTTTGTTGCTGAACTTTCTTGTTTGGGGTACGATAGGCAATCCTCTGCTTTTATGTTGGTAAGAAAAGGTGATGGGCTTCATCAGCTTATGGAAATCATCATTTCTCAGGTCCTTATAAAGCATGTGGTTTTTGCTTAGTGTGAAAATAGGTAATCATAGACAGTTGTCCAATCAATGAGTATTTTCTTCCCTATGTTAAATGTGTGTGTACCTCACTGCCATGTTTCTCTGCCCCCCTACAAACAACATTTAGTTTCAATGCCAAATAATATTTTTGAAGGCACCGTAAACAGCAGTTAAACATAACTCATGCGGTTCTGGCACAGCACGTAACTCAGAGACAAACTAAATGGCTATAACTGAGCTTTGTGCCCCAGTAGACAATGACAGCTATATCGTGCCTATTGCTTGACCAGCAGTGATTCTGAGACCCAGGCAAATTTCAGAGAAGGTACAATATGAAAAGAGTACATTTTAGAATGGGTGAAATATGATACTGGTTTCGTCAACTGTTTTTTTTACTTGTTTTGTTTTGTGGGAGGTCATTTAATTAATTAATTAATTAATTAATTAATTTTTGCAGACTGACAGCTGTGAGTTATAATGAGCTTCCCAAATTAATACATGCCTACTCCCAGCCCATGGAGAGCAGTAAATTGCTCTTGTTCTCATGACACATTTAGATTAGAAGTAGAAAGAGGGAGGAATACTTGCTTAATGGAGTAAAGGCTGCAGAAAAATCCCCCTACCGAGGGGGGGATTTTCGGTAGGGGGATTTCCTGCCCTTGTCTAGAATAGAGGACAGCTAAATTACTTTTTGATCCTAAGATGATTTCATCCCAAAGCAAAAAGGCAAGATGGAGGGAGGGACAGGTGCTCTGACTGAAATCATGCCTTGAGATGCAACTATAAGAACACATTCAATGAGGAGTCGCAAAGATGGTTGTCTCGGGGGCTGAGGAATGGTGTGCAGTTGGCAGGCCTGGTGCCCAGCCAGTGTGAGGAGGCACAGAAACATGTCTGTGCTCTCCCAGGTACGCCTTTGGGAGTCCTGTCATTTCCATAGCTCTCTGGGTACCGCCTTCCCGCCACACACCCTTCCCCACCCAACCAAACCAAAGATGAGGCCTTCCAAGCAGGGGAAGGCTGAAACCCTCTGGAAGAGCTGAGTCACCACGGTCCCTGGGTTAAGTGCCTGCCTCTGTGCTATTTTTTTCTTTTCCTTGTTGCTGATCTTATTCTTTTTGGAGGCTCATCATCCGTCCCACATTAGTTTTAATTAGGTGATGCAGGGCTGCCCTCCCTCTTTCTACTTCTTCTAATCTAAATGTGTCATGAGAACAAGAGCAATTTACTACTCTCCATAGGCTGGGAGTAGGCATGTATTAATTTGGGAAGCTCATTATAACTCACAACTCTCAGTCCGCAAAAATTAAATAAACAAATAAATAAATAAATAACCTCCCACAAAACAAAACAAATTAAAAAAACTCAAACCAACAAGGACTCTGTCTTCATTACTCTGTGTTATATAAAACAGGTCATTAATAAATGAGCAAACTGGATTTCCACTTCTGTTAATTTGAGATCTTACTAATCTCTCTCTCTCTTTTTAAAGATTTTATTTATTTATTTGACAGAGAGAGACACAGCGAGAGAGGGAACACAAGCAGGGGGAGTGGGAGAGGGAGAAGCAGGCTTCCCGCTGAGCAGAGAGCCCGACGCGGGGCTCGATCCCAGGACCCCGGCATCATGACCTGAGCCGAAGGCAGACGCTTAACGACTGAGCCACCCAGGCGCCCCTGAGATCTTACTAATCTTAAAACATTGCTTTTACCATGACACTTCTCTGGGCAGAAATAGTCAATGGTTGTCTTTTGCCTCAAAAAACCCCAAAAATCTAAATTTCCTCTCATGACACAGCTACACCCCTTCCTCTCATGACAGTCTGGTTCCATCCCACCTCTCTAGGCTCGTCTCCAGTCAATCCCTTGGTGTGCTTGGTGTTGTGGTTGGGGGTGTGAGCGCCAGTGTTTATCGGACTTGATTCAAATCGGCTTTACTGCCATCGAATACATCATTTTTGGACAACTAAGTGCACCTCAACAAACTAAACAGAGAGAAGACATCTACGCCCTGGCTTACTGTGTGACATTTTTAGTCACCACGCACACTATCTGACATATTGTAAGTGTATATAAATGTAGCTATTGCTACAACAAAAGCATATCACTTTGTTTGAAATCTTATTAAGGCTTGCTCTTTCTACTAATCATTCTATATTTGCACTAAATACATATTTTACATTATATGTATGATACATATAATGTTACATACTCAACTTCATACATAGCTATAAGGTTACTTGTGTAAAAGGTTACATATACATAAGGCTAAGGACATAAGCACATAGGTTAGTAATTTCATATTATAAATAATATGAAAATTGAAATGAAATGAAAGTGATATGAATGATATGAAATGATATGAATATCTGACATATGAAAAACATTTTTAAAGAAAGCTTTTCACGGTCGAAGTATTTTGTGAAGGTGGAAAGTCAGTCTTAGATTTAGATGGCCTGTTAAAGGAGATTTAACTGGTTGGTGACAGGGTCAGGCCCAGGACTCCTAGCTCCTAGTATAGCAGTGTTCACACATCCCAAGTTTGATTAGGCAATTAAAGGACAAAGACATCGTTTTTGTGTTCTCTACAGTATCCAATATCATGCCTTGTGTCTGCTCATTGTGGGAGCTCAGGCATATTTTGCTTATTCCCTACAAAGAATATGGCAAAGTATAAACAGTGCTTTAGGTATAAACCAAGAAATAGTTGAACCTCAATAAAGTCCTGATGTTTTTGCATAGAAATGGAATGGATTCCCTACCCAAAGCAGATTTTTGGGGGTTTTTTGTTTGTTTTGGTCTTATAACTACTGAGCAAATAAAATAAAAGGCTTTGAGACACTTCATTCTGTTTTCTGCTTGTTTTGATTTTAAGTTTGTTTCAACAACTCCTACTACTGGGAAAGATAACTAATGTATATAGGACAGTACAATTAATTCTTTAAAGTCTTTAAAATTTCATTTCTTTTTATGATATTTTTAAGCCTCTAGCAATGTGACATTATTATACAATTCTAGGTGTTTGCCACAAATTATGTCTCTTGCATTAATTTTCCACTGAATTTTGCATAGTACTTTCATATTTCACTAACATATATTTTGACCAGAATTCTCCATCTTAACTTATTTCTTTATTTACATAGCAGTTTTTATAATTGATAATTATCCAAACCTCATTCTATCTCAGTTTGCTGAAGGAGATGACTTATAAAAATGTTCATTTGTCTCCAGCAAACTAGAACTCATGCTATATTTCTCTTTGCAGTTTACTTTTCAAGTTAACTTTGATTTTAGTGTATATCCATCCTGAGTTCTGAAGGCAGAACTCAACACTAATGACTTAATGATATTCTCATTTTGCAAAATATTACCCTTTCAAGATGTCGATCTCAGCAGACAAATACATGCCCCAGACAGATACCTGGTCACATCAATGACAGGGATGTGCTAGCAGACTGGAACAGCTCTCCTCAGTGGTACTCAGAACATTAACCATGCACTACTAGACACTGGGGACACTTTCCTTTTCCCTCTTCTTACCCTTTCCAGTGTAATCTTCTCTGGACAGGATGTATTAACTATACAATTCCAAATGATGTGAAAAAATGTGCTATAACTTGCACTCTAATTTGGGAAGGAAAACTTCAAGTTGCCTTTTTCTTTAAAGTCACTTTTAGTAAAAGTCAAATGAATCTCTGAGCAGCATAAACACTGTATTACGAACAAAGAGAAATGATGCCGACATCATCACGCAGAGAGCTCGCAGTTCCTAAAGTATTTCAGTTAAGTGTACATAGCTCTGGAG
The DNA here is from genome assembly GCF_964656455.1 of Halichoerus grypus. NCBI lineage: Eukaryota > Metazoa > Chordata > Mammalia > Carnivora > Phocidae > Halichoerus > Halichoerus grypus. The sequence goes on from NC_135714.1 coordinate 82,465,153, forward strand.
TTACAAGTCTGGTTATGTCTCTATCCAGAGACACACGTTTCTTGTAAACATATGATTAAATTTAAGGGAAACACTGTCATCCATTTCTGGCATTCTATTTGCATGAAGTAAATAAAAGCGGGTAGATTTAGGGATTTGAGCTCAAACCCTTTATGAGACATCATTCCCTAGTAAAACATTTTCATGGAATACTCAGCAATTTTGATTAGTTTCTCATGATCCAGAAAAGAGGCTACAACATAATGGGGACAGAAATAATACAATCTCAAGATGACATAAGACCAATATTTTACTGCTCTGCTCAGAATCCTGTGGCATCCTATCCGCATTGCATAAAAGCCAAGGCCCTAACTGTTCTGGTCCCCCAGCTCCTTCTTTAACCTCAGCTTCCCCTCCTCGTGGGCACTGACTTGGCTTCAACCACACTGGCCTTGCATCAGGCCAACCCTCACCTCAGGGCCTTTGTACTTGCTATTCCTCTCCACGGAGAATTTCTTAACATGTGCTCTTTTCTTCTCACGTCCTTCTGTACCTGATGACATGTTATCTCCTCGGAAAGACCTCTCACATTCCCTTCTGGACATGCTTCATCCTTTATCCTTTTTCAGTCTTCTTCAGAGCACTAGTTACAACTTACATTACAAGTTTTTTTAACTCGTGTTTCAGCTTGTTTGTCTCCTCCACTAGAATGCAGCTTCCTGAGAAGAGAGACACAGTTGCATCCCAACGTACTGCTTAATGACTAGCTCAGAACATTTATTGAATGAATGAATGAATTTAGAGGATGGGTGACACAGAAGTTGAATATGCAGTTATAACACAAAGTGGTAAAATAATCTCGTAGATGTCACCTAATTATGGTACAATGATACTTAACATCAACATACCAATGGAATTTAATATGAAAAAGCATTAAATGTCAAATATTTTAGATCATTTGAGGGTAACCAAAGGAAAAAAACCCATACACACACACAAAAAAACCACCTAGAATTGATTGTAGTTGACTATAAATTATCTGGCCAAGTAAAGAAGGCACTGATCAAACAATCAGCACAGAAGCAAAATATATCTGAAATGAGAGGTTTTAACTACCTGAATACCTTTGTAAGCACTGACTGGCCTAGAAAAGAAACATTAGAAAATGCTACATTTGACATGCTGTAAATTTCACCCCAGAGAGCCTGAGGAAAAAGTTAGGATAACCATCACTCCCTACCGGATTTTGACAGAAAAGAGGAGCTGGTTAGTGAATTGGAAGTGACAGGAAAGCAGTGATGTCATCTAACCACTCAAGACAGTGAGAAAGGAGAAAGCTAAGCACGGTCCAAACATACCCGACAGACAGACTTTCGGAATGAATAATGATAACGATAATAATACCTATCACTCACTGAATGTCCATTCCGAGGCTAGCATTGTACAAATCAGTCAACACTCATAACGTCCATAAACTGTAAACCCCACAACCACAGCGCACCCCTATCTTTTAAAAATCAAAGTGACACCTTTAAGAGAAACTTTCATAATGCATTCAGGTAAGCAAATTTACATTAGAAATAAACTTAGAAATCAGCCTGTAAAAACCATTTTTGTACAGAAAGGTGGCTGGGGAGTACCTTGCTAATACTTAATGATGGGGGTGGCCACAGTACGCAGCTGGGGCGGCATGGCGTCCCTTGGAGCTGGGCTGTGCAAGACGTCTTTGACTACATGCCTTGGCCCCAATACTGATCTGGTAATACTTTTTTACCTTGCTTCTATTCACTTCTCTTTCCCAGCCACCCCATCCAGACATTTCTGTAACATCTCCTGATTTCTTGACCTCCTGGATGTCTTCAGTCCCAGCGCATAATTCAATTTCTACCTCACAAGTGAAGAGAGAAAGCCAGCAGGCAACCATATTCTCTGTCTCCTGACTCATTCCTCCCTCACCCATACCATTTTCTCTCCCTCTGGCCTTCGGTCTTTCCTTCTACCTAAAGCTGATTAGTCTACCATGTTTCCATGCCTAATTTCACAGGGATCATGCTCCATCAGTTATTTACTCTGCCTCTCTTATTCCTGACTTCTCCTTTTCCACTGGTTTCTTTCATTTTATCTATAAACACTTGAGTCTCTTTAATGGTCGAAAAGCCTCTCCTTGTCCCTGTGATCCTCTCATTCCTACTGCTGAACATTTTTCTCCTCAGTCAAGCTACCTGACCTGGTCTACATGAATGTGTTCCCTTCCTCTCCCCCCGATCCCTCTCAATTCACTGTAACAGGAGTGTCCTTGTCCCCAGCCACTCTACTCCATTTCTATGGACAGATAGCACTAGTTATTTCCCAACTGTCAAACCCAGCAGATAGTCTTTTCCTTCTCTCCTCAAATTCCAGTAATGGCATCCTTCTTGGTTTTTGTCTGAGTCCATTCTGGCTGCTATAACAGAACATTTGGACCAGGTGACTTGCAAATAACTGACTTTTCACAGTTCTGGAGTCTAAGAAATCTAAGCTCAAGACACTTGCAGATTTAAGCCACTAGCAGATTTGGTGTCTGGTGAGGGCCCATTTCCTGGCTCATAAAGACAGCCATCTGTGTCCTCACATAGGAGAAGGGGCAAGAGAGCCTCCTGACGTCTCTTTTATAAGGGCACTAATCCCACTCATGAGGGCTCCACGCTCATGGCCTGATCACCTCCCAAAGCTCCACCTCCAAACATCATCACAATGGAAAAGTTTCAACATATGAATTTGGGGGTGGTGGGACACAAACATTCAGTTTATAGTAGTTTTTCTACTTACATTTTTAGCCATACTTCTCAAACATCTCTATGCCTTTTCTTTTGATGATTCCTTAAATGCAGGCATTATCCGCAGCTATGTTAATATCCCTCTACTAGCTTTCCCTTTGTAATCTGTCCCATTTTCATATGATCTTACCACTGCCTACATACTGATAATTCCAGAGCAGTATCTCTAAACCAGATCTCTCAGCTGACCTCCAGAGAAACATACACACAGCAGCTAACTCTACTTGGGTATCACATAAGATGTTCTCTAAAATGAATCAACTGTCTTCTCACACAGATGAATCCATTGTCTTCCACACATACATTCTATCTCGGGTGGGGCATCACTGTCTATCCAGTCACATAAACCAGAAGGCTGAAAACCATCCTAAATTTCTCTCCCTACCCATTACTTCCTTCTTCAGACACCAACTCTTAAATATTCCATTTAATCCCGTCGTCTCGACCTCCACTGCCTGCGCCATTGCCTCTGTCTTGATTCAGGTCTTCATCTGACCATTATCATGTCAGTTTAGGTGGGATTTCTGCCTTCAGTCTCACTCCCTCCAATACTATCTTCAGAGCAATGCCCAAGTGAATAAACATAATAACAAGACACACCACATTTAAGCAAGTATTGCCCTTTGGAGTATCTGTACATAATGAAGTTTAAACTACTTATCCTTAGCATATGAGACTTCCCCCTGCCAAACTCTCCAACCTCATTCCTGGCATCTGCCCACAGCCCTCATAGTTTTCCAAGCTAAACATCTCTCTCCTCCTTTGACCTCATTATTCCTTTGCTTGGAATGCCCTTTCTTTCGACCCCTTATGTGCCCAGTAAGCTCCTATTTGTCCTTTAATACCTGGGTCAGAAGTTACTGCCTTGTGACCTGTATCCATAAAGCAACTCACTGTGCATCCTCTATCCTTTGCAAATAGTTTTTATTTTACCCTTACCACATTTTTATAATAGAGTTATTGAAATGTATGGCTCTTCTAGTAGATTATGACATTATTATGGGCATACACTACATGTTTATCAACTCTGTGTCTATCCTAGAAATGTAAATGCTCAATAACTATTTCTCGACTAAACAGAAGAATGAATATTCTATTTTAGACTTAATCAACTTCTAGATAGTCCCTGAGGTTGACTATCCATGCTTAAGGAAAGTTTTTTCATAGTATTTCCTATGCCATATCTCTCTGAACAATGGGACTTCTGTGCAAGGTCTTGTGCTGTAGGCAGTGGTTTCTAAAATCCTTGGATCACAAACCAAGGTTAGAAATATATTTGACATCATAATCCATTACAAATATACATATGTACAAGTAAACAAAAATTTTATAGATACTTCCCCTTATTTTGTATGATAAACCCTGCCATTTTCTTTCTTATTCCAGTCTTTGCATTAAATTACAAAAAGACTGGATTGATAAACAAAAATTGCTTTCATGCCTCATAGATTGTGAAAAATATTGCTGTATAAATAGTATTATAAAAAAAATCTTACCTTAAGGAAATTAAATTACTGAATTAGTTAAGCATTTCTCTTAACATTTAACTATAAATGTTATTGGAAAACATTCACCATTTGTCCAAATGATAGGAATATCCATGTAAATAAGTGGAAAAAATATGAAATATTTAAAAAGCAGTAACATGCTACTTCTTTGAAGTTCACACATTGCTAGAAACTATAAAAAATATGTGAAGATCCTGGCTGTAATGAGTATATATAAAAGCATTTTGTTTACAAGCTATGAACTTAAATTCATGAAAGAATATTATGTTAATACTAATCATATCCCTTTGAACTATGTTTAACGTTTTACCTCATCCAGATCTAAGTATCAGGAATCTAAATTTAGGAGAGTTCAAATTTAGTAAGTTTTTCCTCCTTTCACATTTAAAACTGAGATATTCTCACCTACGTATCTCTGCTACTCTTCAAAGGTCCTAAGAGCATGAATTCCATCTTCTCTGACTCATCCAAAAACACCTCAAAGAGTAGTTGAGATTGGGTAAGAGCTCTTCAGTAGAACATTTACCAAGCGTCTCTGCCTGTCAGGCAACGTGCCAGATAATTCATGTCATTCATAATCCTCACAACAATCCCAAAGGTCAGTGGTATCCTCTGTTTATAAAGGATGAACTAAGAAATGTGATTCAGAACACAGTAAGTATAGTAATTAGAGGCACCTGGGTAGCTCAGTTGGTTATTTCGATTCAGGTCATCATCTCGGGGTCCTGAGATCAAGCCCCACCTGGAGTCCTGGGATGGGCTCTGCACTCAGCGGGGAGTCTTCTTCCCTCCCCTCCCTCTATCCCTCCTCCAGTGTGTGCATGTGCACTCTCTCTCTCTCTCTCTCTCTCAAATAAATAAATAAATAAATAACCCCCCAAAAGGCTAAGTAATTGGTGCAGAGCATACAGCTGGTAGGTAGTAGGGCTAAGGCGTGAACCAGATTTCTCCCAAAGACAGGCTATTCCCATTGGACTCTCTGCAATTAAATAAATACAGTAAATAGTCAACAACTGATAAGGTGTTCGATTTTAGAATTTCAGAGTTTTTCTTTTCTGGCCAACAATTTCTCAATTCCTCAATTCTTCTTTAGAGCATGCAATTAAATTCTGGCTTAATTTCCTTTACACTGTAAAAATATTATTGTATTATTAAATAATTTAAAATGAATTTAAAAAATAGGAGCATTATTCAAAGTTGCCATGAGTGAGAGTTTACTGGCATGCTATAGTGTATGATCAAAGAATTCAGAAGGATGCCTTTTATCTGAGAATATCAAAGGCCACTAACTAAAAAAAGACACAGAGTTCCTATTACACTGAGGAGAAAAAGCTGAGTCCATTGAAATATAATACAAGAATGTTGGCATACAGGTAATTCACAGATATTATTACCTTGGCTACTTGAAGCTGGACCAATCTGGATTCTTTCCAAGAGCTATTCTTTTAAAACTGTAATACACTCAGTTCATTTGTTACAACTGCCCCTTTTTCCTCTTGATACGCTCCTACACTTCATCCACACACTATATAAGCACATACATGTGCGCACACCCACACACACACGAATTTACAGATTCAAATCACAGATCCATATATTGTGCTATTTTTCCAGTGTGGCTAATAACAGCATGTACCATAAAATAGCTAGTATTTTTCATTTTAAAAACTACAAGATTAAAAGTAACTGAATTATCTTTCCAAGTTGTCACAGGTCTTTAGTCCCTATGAAGGCAGATGGACATTTTCAAAATCTAGTCAGTTAAGTAACTTGGTGTCTTCTACTAAGCTCCATGCTTCTGCCTGAAATAGACACAATCAGGTAATTTCAGTGATTCTGGGTATATTGCAGGCAATAAAACCCCCTTCTTAAGATGTTTACCTTAACTCTGTCATCCAAGATATAAACAAAAGAACAACATTTTCCCCTAGGATACATCAAAAGCAGCATTACTATTGAAATACACGGAGTTAAATCTTATCATGATACCAAAAACACAGGTCATACAGAATTTTTAGAACACAGCTGGAAAAAAATAAGTTGCCTTTGAGGCTAGATATGAAATAGAAATAAGGGCTGAGAAAGATGAATATGATTTATGAATTATCAGACTCCTTAAATTAAATGCAAAATTTTTAATAACTTTATCATGGTATGTATTCCCATTCACAATTTGTCTCATTCAGCATGGGTTTCCTAATAGACTGGGTGGCTCAAACAACAGAGATTTATTTTTCACAGCTCTGGAGGCTGAAAGTCCAAGATCAAGGTACCAGCTAACTTGGTACCTCTCGTTTCTTCTTAGAGGGCCACTAATCTCAACAAAAGGGCCCCACCTTCGTGACCTCTCACTCTGCTTACCTCTCAAAGGTATCATCTCCAAATACCATCATATTGGGCCTTATGGATTCAACATATAGATTTGGGAAGGCAGAGGATAAAAACATTCATTCCATAACACAATCTGTCACATTACATAGTTCCTCTTTTTTTCATGTGGAATTATTTTTAAACATTTAACTCAGTTGCCCTAGTTACTCTGTTAATTTATTAAATGTCTTGACTGTGAAAGCTAATTTATCTTTCCAAACAGGGATTTCTGATAGCATGGACAGAAACATAACCATAATTTATTTTTTTCTATTTACAAATAATGGCTTTCTTAGAGTTATTAATCTCTTGATATCCTATTCATAAGACAGAATTAGTAATTTGGTTCTGTTGACTGAATTCCAAGCAAATTAGCATACACATTTTAAAGGTCACAAGTAAGCAGCTGGACTGCCACCTGTTTGGATTTTGATAGCACTTCCTATGGTCCAGGGAGCCTGTTGTCTGGGCATGTCTTCCATCTCAGATAGTAAGCGCATCATCAGACCCATGAGAAGACAAAGAGGGTAAGTCTCTCTGACGGGTCAAGATGGAAGGTTCTGACGGAGGTGTTGTATTACTGTTTAAATCATGTATATTTGTTAAAAGAAGTAAAGCTGGTGACTCTTTCAGGATATCCTGTTACCAAATTCAAAATTAGAAAAAAAAAATTAAGCATAATATATTCAGATTTTTTGAAAGCAATCTATCATAGCAATGGCTCTTATTTTCCTCACTAATACATTGCCTTGCTGGACAAAGGTAATTTTTTTGATGTGTCTCTTGTTGAGTATCTTATTATATTTTAATAAGTGAAGAAAAAGTTGATTTTCAGAAATTGGTACTTTTGAAAATACTGCTATTGAAACTGCTACAATTTTATATCTTTGAAACCACAAGCACATATAAATTGTTAAAAGTTCTAAGTTATTTAAGACAAAAATAGATAAATGTGAATTAGGAATAACTGTAACAATTTTTTTAAAGGTTTTATTTATTTATTTTTGTGAGAGAGAGCACACGCACACACAAATCAGGGCTGGGCAGGGTAGAGGGAGAAGCAGACTCCCTGCTGAGCCTTGAACCCGATGCGGGACCCGATCCCAGGACCCTGGGATCATGACCTGAGCTGAAGGCAGACGCTCAACTGACTGAGTCACTCAGGCGCCCATCTGTAACAATTTTTGAACACAATATGTGTGAGGCACTATCTACCTTTACTGCGTTGCTACATGTAACATTTAAAGCAGCACTGGTAACTGGATGAAGCTGCAATGTTGGCTGAACGGTGACTTTGGCTTCACACACTTTCTTCCATTATTTACCTGTTCTAGGCAACATCGCTTTCCAATATATTACACCAATGTACCGAGGTTATAAACCAACCAAGCATGCATTAAACAGAAATTTTTAAAAAAGGAATTGGTTTCATTCTTCAGCTTGTGTAACTAAAAGATTAGCATTGGAAATCCTGTGGTTGAATTCAACCTCAGGGAAAGGAAAAAGTCAAACATTAACCAAAATGAAAGATTTTTGCTAGAAGTTACAAGTTTGGTATCAGGACCAACACAATAGCAATGCTTGTTTGTTTTGCTTTCTCTTATGCCTTTCATACTGTTTAAGTGTTAGGCATTAAAAATCCAAGCAATCATGTTCCTCTGGACCTCAACTGACGTGATTTTCTCTAGTCAATAGTTAAGAATTGAGAAAACTGAATCCTAATATTTTTATTTCTCAAACATTCCTCAAGCATATCAAACACTGACAAATTATCAGGCACAGTTACAACAGTATAATTTAGACTTAAAGTATAATTAAGTAGCTTGTGATGGCAGAAGCAGTAGTACTCCTATGACTTCAGCTATCTCAGTAGATCATTTTCTAACAATGGCTAGGTTATTGAGTTTGCAATGTGCAAAACCCTGTAGTAAGGTCTTTATGTAGATTACCACATTTCAACTCCACAATAACCCTATTACCCACATACGACTCGTACTTCAGTTTAAAGGTAAGTAAGCTAAGGATAGGAGAGAGAGAGTAAGCGATCCCAAAGTCACAATTCTCATGGTGGAGCCAGGACTTGAAAGCAGGCCATCTGATTCCAGAGTCTGTGCTCTTGACCTCTAGCCTATACTATCCATATTATTATTTTGGGTAGAGTGATAATGTACACACTTTCACCATAACTACACTATACAAAGACTGGAATGGAAAGAATAAGATCATCAGAACTTTACAGGAAGTAAAAAGATTCAGAATAGGACCAGAGTTATTCAAATCCAAAGGTCAAAATATTATACTAAAAGCCAGTTCTAGAAGTTAATGAGTTCTTCTTTAGGTCTGACTATCTGAAGAAATGCCCAAGTTCTGTGTTTATACCCCTGATAACTGTTGAGTCTTCTATGTGCTTCAAAATTTTGGAAGTTCTAGGCAGCTTTGTATAATGTGAAAAGAGCTCAACAGGGAGATAGAAGACAAGGTTTTAAGACTGGTTTTGTTCTTTACCAACTTCAGACCTCTAATTTCCATGTTTCTCATTCACTAAATGAAGTGAACTCCTACCCTGATTTTTCTCATTTAGTTATTGAGAGAACATGTATTAAATTACTTTGAGAATACAGCTCTTTATGTAACTACTAGTATCACTATTAGAATATTATGCTAAAGATTGATAGAGAAGTTGCAATCTATCATTCTTTTTCATTAACTCACTAGAACCAAAGTACATTTTACTGAAGTTAAGATACTGCTAAATAAAGCACTATGTATGCTATTATATAATTAATAAAGCAGTAAAGAAGCAGAGTATAGAAAGTCTAAATAGTTACCACAAACTGAGTAAATGTAGGTAAGTAAAGACAATGCATCAATTTAATTTCACGAAGCTCTGGAAAAAAATTAAAAATAGTTTGTTTAAAGAGAAAAACACAGAAACATAAAGGAAATATGAATATAATTTCTTTAGTGGGAAAAGTTTCAGAAGTTAAATGATAAGAATTTCTGCTGGAGGTAAACTTCAACTCTCTTCTCACACTTGCCAACCTCCTGTAATTTGTTATCACTGGATGGTCCCATTCCCTAAACACAATACTGTAATTTGCTCCAGTGGTTCTATTCTACCTGGAATATTCTGTCTCCCCCTTGACCTGTTTGTTAAACAGTATTCAACCTTCAACTACCATCTTCTCTATAGAGCATTCTCTGATTCTACAAATTCACATTAATCATGTCCACTTTGCCATTCTCATAATATTTTCTTTTTCCTTTTTTTTTTTTTTTTTGTGTGTGTGTGTGTGCCATGAAAAACTCCAAATTTTGGAGTATTTATGACAGTATAGTAGTATTGTAATATTCTCCAAATTTTTGGAGTTTATCATGGCACACAACATATTATTTGGGGAAACATTTAGGTTCCCTAGAATCCCAGTCCTTAGGAAGAGTTATTATGCCTTTTTCATCTGCATATCTTCCAGGCCTAGCCTATTATGCTATATATTGTGAGTAGTCAACAAAGGTTTGTTTAAAAAGAGAGAGAGATCTACAATTAAAGTCTGACATGCTTATACCTAACTACAATACCACAAAATTAAATTCACAAGATGACTTTGGAATGATGTGACTTTATTTTTAACATTAGTAGCTTTCTGTAGAGTGCAAATTCACCGTAAACCCCTGCACCATGACAGTGGACCATGACAGTGGACAGTTCAACCTATAAAGGTTGAACAATACTGTTCAGACCAAATACTCTTCTATCCTATTTATCTTGATGAGGTTCAACAGATGCATTTCTACACAGAAATGTTTACTCTCAATTTTCTATACCAAGGAAGGAGATCTAGATTATTCCCAAACTTTAGCTAAGCCAAAGTTTTATATTTTTCTACATATATTCAAATATTCTAGTATTCAGGAAATACAATATAGCAAAACTTTATCCAGCCTAACTGGAAGAATGCAGGACATTTGAATTGTTGAAAATTCAAACCTTAAAAATATTTTTCAAATATTTCTAGAAGTTAGAGGTAATATTTTGTATTCATAAATATGCATAACCTAAACTTAGTATTAAAATTTTTTAAATTCATTCATTCATTCATTCATTCATTATTCCATTCAATAAGCACTGACTGGACAAGTCAATGATCAATTAAATACTTAAAAATGCAACTAAATACTTAGAAAATACATATGATACTTTGATCTAGGATATTAGTATAGGTTGTTATGGAGCTGTATAAGGAATAGATAAGAATAACTGAGAATTACCAACACAATTGTTGAAATGCATCTATAATGCTATTGGATGCTTAAAAAGGATTTTTCCTTTCATGAGAGATCTTTAAAAATTATTAGTTCAGACTGTCTAATGATCACATTCTAATGTCGCCGGTGCTTAATGAAGTTATTTTACTTCGTAAATCAGAGAATATTACAATACTACTATACTGTCATAAATACTACTTATAATTTAAAGAAAGTAGGAATTGTGAATCCAGATTATGTAACAGAAAATAAATTGCATAAATGTAGCTCAAGAGTTAACTTCTACTAGAAACAGTTTTCTCCATCACATAGTAAGTACTTAAACCACTTTTTATCAATCAATCGGCAAATATTTAAGATAACGGACCATGGGGCAGGCACGGTATTACACACTGGGGAGAGATACAAAGAAAGATGGATACAGTCCATTCCTTGCAATGAATAAACATAAAGTCTAGAAAGGAACACAGATAATAGGCACCAAACACTTTATTAAAAGTACATTTAGTGCGCCAGTGTCACCAAAGGGAAGAGTGTGACGTCAGAAGATTGCATGCTTCTGTGGATAAGGAAAGAGTTCCCGCAGGAGTGACATTTAAGTCTTATCTGGGTTTAAGGGGAGCTTAACAAATTCTGTGTAATATAAAGTATCTAGTAAGGTGAGGGCAAGGAGAGTAAGGGGGGAAATCTCTGAGCAGGCTGGAGAAGAAAACAGCCCTCTGGGCATTCGGGGCTATAAGGAGTCTGGATTCTATCCAAAGGGCGAAGAGAAGGTATTGAAGGGTTTTGTGCAGGAGCAGGGGACGGACGTGTACGTGCAGAACTCTGTGCGTGGGTCTGAGGGAGGCAGGCATTATGTGAAAGAAAGAATTCAGGCTTCTCCTCAATATGGAACCTAAACAAAGCATGTTATTGTACCAATTAAAAGGAGCATCCCCTATTAAGTTCAACTATTAGTGAGAAATAAGATATTATGTTTCTTTATTAAAAAAAAAAAACATTCATTGCAACATCATACATACAGCAAAAGATCTGCAGATACGGTCCGTTAGTGGCATAACAATTATATCCCGGGCACATGGAATATAAAATTCTAGTCATCGTCCCACATTTGTTTGTTTAGCTGCTAAAGGATCTCTGAACAAAGAGTCAGGTCAACAGAGAGAGTGTCAAAACATCAACAGAGAGAGATCTTGTCAGAGCTTAATTAGGGCTTCCAATTAGAAAACCAAACTAAGGATCTTATTAGCTCTTGACTAGGAATTCTTGATTTGGAAGAACCACACAATACCCACACCTCACCTAGCTAACAAAAAGGAATGTTTTACCTTTATGATGATCTCCTCCGGATTGGCTCAAATCAACAAAGACAAGCATATTCTCAGAATCATGGTCTCAAAACCACACTGAGGAGAACCACTGTGTGCTCAGCACACTGGCTGCCATGTCTCCAAGTTACCAGCATAACTCATTTTTTAATACTAGAACAGTTTGGGCCATGCATGGCCTTGTCTGCTGCTCTTTGGTAGAAATTATTAAATAAAGCTCATGGCCACTTTTAAGAGGAAAAAAAAATTGCAAGTCACAGAAAGGAAATTTTCTACCTAACAATGGGACTAACTCAATTTTTTTTTTATGAAGTACCATATTTACTTGTGTACTTCATCTGTATCATGAATGCTGCTTACCTATCTCCCAGTTTTGAAGAAAAAATAGTTCTTTCCTTCTCTCCAAATTATTTCGTGGTCAGAGTACTCTAAGGACTGTAAATGGTCTCACCAGTTAGTAAGGAAAAGTTTACAATGTTGAAATAGTGTTTGCTGTTCTGTACAAACTTCAGAGACTTTACCAGCAGGTAAACAAAAGAAAATTTTCAAACTCAAAGTCACACACCCAGTAACATAATTCCAACTAGAAAACTTATAGACAGGCTCAAAGTTTAAATTAGTCCCCCAGATCAAGCAGAATGCGGCTTATAATGCACAGGAATTGTGCCTGGTTCTTTTCCCAGGCTGCTAGAACGGGTGGGAGAAATACTCTAAAGCTATGCTATGGACAATAAAAATATTTTCTATACATCTAACAATCAAAGGGCCTAGTAATAACATTTAAATTCCAACATCTTACCACAGAACTATGTAGCATGACTGGATTTTAGAAGTTGCTGGTGGGGGCCTACCCCAGAGTTACCTGGTCCTCAGTGGATCCAACTCTGGCTGGGTTTCTTTGCCTCAAAAAGAGATTCTTCAACTGCTTGAGTGCTTCCGCTTTCTGATTTTTTAAATATGCATTGCATTTGTTCCACTTGGCATTGAGTTTAACAAATGTAAATCCATTTCAGAAAGTATTCATTCCCAGAAGAAATATTTTAAGATTTAATTGACTTGCTATGTTAAAACATACACACACACACACCCCTCCCTAATCTCAAGCAGAGAAATAAATCTCATTCTTTTTGGACATTATTGAATGTTTTGAATGAGGGAGGGGCAGAGGGAGAGGAAGAGAGAGAATCTCAAGCAGGCTCTACACCCAGCATGGAGCCTGAGGCAGGGCTCAATCTCACAATCCTGAGATCATGACCTGAGCCAAAGTCAAGAGTCTTATGCTTAACTTACTGAGCCACCAGGGTGCCCCTTACATAAATCTCATTCTTTTTCTCTGAATGTCTAATACCTAGCACAGTGCTTGTCACTAGGTATATGCTCAATACATGGTTGATGAACTGAACAGCTAGTAAAAGAGTGGATGGATGTCTGAATGAATGAATGAAATGAGCAAGTTCCCACATGTAGAACACCTCCATTGGGTCCTTTTACCCTTGAAGACCTCAGGTGGGCATTTTTTTTCTGCATCTTAGGCTTCAGCTTGACTTCAAGAAAGACACAAGGTCCCTTCTGCTTCTGCTGCCTCACAGACTCTTCTTTCTCATGGGAGAGGCAGGTATTCCAAGATTCAGGGAGGTAGCAATGGATCAGAGGGTGGATAGTTTTGATACTCAAATCTTTATTCAGCCAGGAGAGATACTTTCTTTCTCCTGGGAACAGATCCATTTGGCCCCAGGCTTCTAAGAGAAGGGATAATTACATGACTAATATAAGGAATTGTTAAGCTTAAATGATTTCTTTGTTGTAAGTTCTCACTTTGGGAAGCACATAAATACTTCAGTGCACTAAATGCCTCATTATCACTTAAGGGAATAGTAGATAAATTTTTATTTTAATTTGAAATAGATTTCATTCTCAAAGCAGGAAATATCTGTTAACTCAAAATTAAATGTGGCCAAGTATATGCTGAAAGAAAAAAATGATCAAATTCATCAGAAAACACCTCATATTAATAATAATTAATAATATAATACTACTACTAATAGTATTGGCAGCAGCTAATATTCATTGAGCTCTTCCCATGTGCCGGACACTGTTCTTACCCTCGCAACCACCCTACGAGGTAGGTAAGTGCCATTATTATACCCATTTAGAGTACCATTATTATACCCATATTATACCCCATTATTATATCCATTTAGGTAGGTAGGTGCCATTATTATACCAAATCTTATGCCCAAGATTAGACAGCTAGGAGTCAGAGTGAGGTTTCACATGCAGGCAATCTGATGTTAGTATTGTTCTGGGCTCCAACTATGGCTTTTTGTATGAAAGTATGAAGCCTGCCTGACGACAGCAAGAAGGATTACCAAAGATAAGCAATTATGGAATGGTTCCAATTATGGAACTCTTGAGTGGTTCTTTTCAGTGTGTGGTCACTCCTCAGTCCTAATTCAATTTACTTTTTGTATCAATACACATTAATAATGGAAGTAATAACATTTGCTTATGTCATGGAATTCTCCCACATTTCAATGAGGGTGGCCTTTCCAACCACTCAGGGCCCCCCAGGCCATGCCCGGAACACAGACACAGCTGAGATTAAAGAACGAGAATCAGATTTCAGAGCTATTCTAAAGCAAATTCAGAAAAAAGCAGAGATAGGAAAATATAGACTCCAGAGACAAAGAACAAATCAACTTGGCAAGATTTGAAAGGTTTATGAAGGAGAACAGGAGATAGGTGGGTAAGGGCCAAACTGGGGGAGGCCTGGAACCACCTTCTTCATTAAGGCCTTTGAATTGATTTCTATAACTAATGGTGAGTCACTGCAGGTTTTTAAATGGGAGATGAGGAATGCAAAATGGTATTTTAGCAAAATTAATCTAACAGACTTTAAAAAAATGAATTAGAAGAGAAAGAGGCAAAGTACCGGCAAAATAGGCAGGATGTGCCATCGCCCCTTGGCTATCACAGATTTAACATCCACAATTTCAACTTTTCCCAAGTGATCTGCAGATGTTCTCATTTCTAATTTTTCTAGGGCACACAGTTATGAGGTCGATTTGTAAAACCAGGTAGTTAGCTGGCACTGTATTTCTGCTTCTCTGTGAGATTTTGGGTTTTTCCCCCCTAAGCCAGAGTCCTGTATTCAGTCTGTCTCACTGATGAAATACCTTTCTTTATGCAAATGTGCCTCCAGGAAACTGCAACAGGTGTAGAAAAAAGCAGTGAGCTCCAGCAATGAGCTGGGGGATTGAACTGTGGAAGTTCTAGACATTTCATCCCTGGGGAAGGTCAAAGCATTTTGTACTTGTCGCAGTCCGGATACCGTGTCAGGAAGAAGGCAACAGAAGTGGTCAAGGAGAAAGGGTGGCCAGAAGGCGTCAGAAAGAAACAGCAGGACTTAGTGGCAGCCTACAGAGGGGGATGAGGCTAAGAAGAAAGCAAGATGGGCTCTCCAGTTTCAAGCCTAGGAGACAGCGAGCATGTTGGTGCCTTGAGGAGAAATAAATGCTAGAGGGAACCTAGCACCCAGGAAAACGTAACAGGTGTCTGTGCACACTGACAAAGATCTTAAAGGCTGCTTTAGGCAATCTCTTGTCTGGAAGAAGGGAAGCAACTTGGATAATTACAGGGTTCACTGAAACCCATCCTGGAGGACGTGAAATTTATTCCACATTCTCTTCTCCTGGTCCTTTAATGTGATCGATTTGGGGCACTCTAATTACTTGATTTTTCAAATCAAAATTGTACATAGTTCTACCTCTTAGTTCAGAAAACATTTATGAATCTTAAACAGTTCCTTGACAGGCCCCCAAACTCCCAAGTTTTCATGAATAATTTCCAGACCGTTCTATTTTCAATCAGTATCTAAGAGCTACAAGTGCCTAAACTTGAACTTCTGGGCTGGGCATTTAAATAATTATACTGATATACATTATCATGGAGAGAGAATGGCCACTGTGTTAAGTTTTTGTCTTTGTTTTGCAGGAAAAGCTTCAGGGTGACAAACATTCTGTGAAACAATTAAAGCTAGATATATACCAAGAAGGGGAAGGAAAAAAAAAAAAAAAAAAGCACCACCAGAAACCTGGTTAATTGCTGAGAATTCCAACTGAGAGAATTATTCACAATGACAAAGAGTCATTCTGTCAGTGTTCCCTGGCTGGCTCCTGGTGCTTTACCAGCCTCATCTACATTCCCCACAGGAAGCAGCAGCAGCTCTAGGGAAGATCAGCAGTGAACAGAGAATGTGTTATGTGGAAATAGTTATTTCAGATGGATCACAAATGGGAGCCTGGTGAGAAGAGAAAAGAATACTTTAAAAACACTTTAAAAAGCCCTACTTATGACTAGAGGGGTTTTTTTTTTTTTCATTTTTGAAAAGTTTGGAGGTTCAAATGAAAAATGGGGGTGTTGAAAGCTACGGTGTATTAAAGGGGCTCGCCTCTCATTTTCAATATTTGGGGCTTTGGGCCTCTGCACTGTATCATAATTAAAGAAAATGTCTGGGGAGAAATCACGACAGTAGTTAAAACAAGTGGTCACATGACAGGTCAAGATTCTCTGGGCTCCAGGGACTTCACCTGCCACTTCTACTGTGATTTCCTTTAGTAAGTGCTCAATAAATAATCTCTGACTGAAGCAGTCAACTGTAAGAGTCACTAGTTACATCCTGGAAGAAGGGGGGGGAAGAAAGAAAAGAAAGGAGGGAAGGAGGAAGGGAGGGCGGGAAGGAAGGAGGGAGTAAAGAAGGAAAATGAAAACAAGAGAAAAAGAAAAGGAAATGGAGAATGGCAAATGTTTGTGTTAACACGTGCAGGTGGAAATAAGGATAGTAGTGCTTGTAAAGCACCGTTCTGCAGCTTCATATTGGCTGTTCTTTTTGTACTCTCTGCTCTAGACATCAGCAGGTACAATGAAAGCTAAAGATTTCAGGGGACGTCCACAAGATGGCGGTGAGGGGAGATTCCCAAACTTAACTCCTCCCACAGACACATCAAATCTACAGCTTCAGATGGATCATGTCCCTATGACATATATCTGAAAACCACAGGAGCTGTTCTCCCTAACAAAGGAGAAAAAGACCACACTGAGATGGGTAAGAGAGACAGAGACATGATCATGCCCCAAGCCCCACCCGTGGCACAGTGACACATAATAGGGAGGAAGCTACCAGTCCAGCACTTCTCCTGGAGGAGCAAGGAGTTGGTGCCCCACATTGGGCACCTCCCCTCCTGGGATCTGCCTGGGAGAGAAGAGCCCCTGAAATGTCTGTCTTAAAAAACCAACTGGGCTGAAGTCCAAGGAACACCTGGTGCTATAGGACGCTGAGATTCCCCTTTTGGAGGGCTCATATGTAGTCCCACTCACCCTGAGACCCAGTAAAAAAAAAAAAAAAAAAAAGCAGTTTGAAAGGTGCCTAGACTATATATGAAAGAGATACATTTGCTAATGAAAGCACCGGCTG
This sequence comes from Halichoerus grypus, assembly GCF_964656455.1. NCBI lineage: Eukaryota > Metazoa > Chordata > Mammalia > Carnivora > Phocidae > Halichoerus > Halichoerus grypus. Next base: position 82,482,893 of record NC_135714.1, read on the forward strand.
GAAGGGCAGGGGGCAGCTGAAACTCTCCCTGGAGTCAGAAATGCTGGCGGACACCATTTGTGCACGTTCCACCTTCCCTGGTAGCACAGATGGGAGAGCTGAGATGCGGCACCTTGCCCAGCCTTGCTAAGACAAGCAGGGGCAAGTGGTCATAGCACTATCTCACTGTCTTGCTGAAGCTGGAGAGTACCGGTGGTTACAGCACTCCCCTGCTTCCCGACTGGGGGCAGGTGAGTGAATGGTCACGGCATTCTCCTACTCCCAGACTAAAGCTGTTGTGCATGCACAGACAAGGCACTCTCGTGTTGCATTCTTGAAGCCTGTGGGCACACTTTCCCATCACCTTTCTGAAGCTGGTAAGCATGTCCCTACCCTCTATATACTCCATTCTCTAGCTAAAGCCAGCAATCCACACAGGGCATGCTCCTTGATCACTTGGCCCTCCTGACCAAGGGGCGGGAGATCCCAAGTGCCACGTGGGAATGTAACAATGCGAAAGACAGTTCTTGGCAGGCCAACCCCATGCACTGCCCCCCTCCCGCCCCCCTGCCGGCACTGCAGACAGCAGACCAGAACAGAACCCCAGACTTCCTGTGAAAAAGACCTGTTTACTTTGCCTGGAGCTTCAACCTGAGGGACAGGCTTTAGGTTTCCCATACATCTAGAGGCTAAGGCGGTGTTCCCAGGGAATGTAAGCGGCAAGACACCATCCTCGCACATTCCTTTGGCCTCATGCACAAGAGCTCCCCAAAAGGAGCTTATACCCTCAACTGGAGCCCCAGTTCTTGCAACTTTTGTCCAAGCGACACCTCCAGACTTGGTTGGGAAGCCAGCAAGGATTACAAATGCAGCCCCACAGGATTATATATTTGCATACTTTAAAAGCTGCTGCCTGAGGGTCTGGCTTCCAATCAGTCTGAAACTAGGTGCTGAATGAGATTCCTCCATTTGCAACACTGACAGGTCTCAGCACACCCTCAACAATGGCAATGTATCAAGAATAAGTCAGGCAGTTTAGACAATCACAAAGGTTCAAGAGACCAACCAAGAGCTAGGGCAAGGTTAAAAGAAAAGATTCATCACCTACACAAAGCCACTCCTTCAAGACTGAGAGAGGTAGCTATTTTGCCTAATACATAGAAACAAACACAGAAAGTCAAGCAACATGAGGAAACAGAGAGATATGTTCCAAATGGACAAATAAGACAAAACTTCAGCAAAGTTCAAAGTAAGGGTCATAAAGATGTTCACAGAACTCAGGAGAAGAATGGATGAACACAGTGAGAACTTCAGAGACAGAAAATACAAGAAAGTAGCAAACAGAAGTCACAGAGCTGACGAATGCAATAACTGAACTGAAAAAATACACTAGAGGGGTTCAACAGCAATGGCATGAAGTAGAAGAATGGATCAGTGATGTAGGAACTCAAAGCAACAGAACTCGCCCAGACAAAGCAGCCAAAAGAAAAAACAGAATTTATAAAACGAACATAACTTGGGGCGCCTGGGTGATTCAGTCGTTAAGTGTCTGCCTTCAGCTCAGGTCATGATCCCAGGGTCCTGGGATAGAGCCCCACATCAGGCTCTCTGCTCCGCAGGAAGCCTGCTTCTCCCTCTCCCACTCCCCCTGCTTGTGTTCCCTCTCTCGCTGTGTCTCTCTCTGTCAAATAAATAAAATCTTTAAAAAAAAAAAAAAATGAACATAACTTAAGGGACCTATGGAACAACATTGAGCAGGAGAACATCCACATTATAGGGGTCCCAGAAGGAGAAGAGAGGAGAAAAGGGTAGAAAACCGATTTGAAGAAATAATGGCTGAAAACTTCCCTAACCTAGAGAAAGAAAAAGATATCCAGGTCAAAGAAGCAGAGAGTTCCAAAGAAGATAAACCCAAAGAGAGCCACACCAAGACATATTATAATTAAAATGTCAAAAGTTAAAGATACAAAGAGAAGCTTAAAAGCAATATGAAAGAAAACCAAATTGTTAGGTACAAACAAAACCCCCTAAGACTATTGGCTGATTTCTCAGCAGAAACTTTGCAGACTAGAAGAGAATGTAATGATATATCAGAGTGCCAAAAGAAAAAAAAATCCAATCAAGAATACTTTTGCCAGAAAGGTTATCATTCAGAATTGAAGAAGAAATTATTTTCCAGACAAGCAAAAGCTAAAAAAGTTCATCACTACTAAACTGAACTGACAAGAACTGTTAAAAACACTTCTTTAAGCAGAAAAAGGTACTAATTAATAACAAGAAAATATACAAAAGTAAAAATTTCATTGGAAAAGATAAATACATAGTAAAGGCAGTGGGTTAATCATTTATAAAGCTACTAAAAGGTTAAAGGACAAAAGTAGTAAAATTAACTAAAATTACGATAATTAGTTAAGACATACATAAAATCAGATGTAAAATGTGACATCAAAAACATAAAACGTGTGGAGGCATGTAGAGTTTTGGAATGCCTTCAAATTTAAGTTGTTATCTACTTAAAATATACCATTATATACATAGGATGATATTTGTGAACCTCACAGTAACCATAAAACAAAAACTTAGAGTAGAAACACAAGAGAAAATGAAAGGAATCTAAATTTAGCACTGAAGAAAGATTTATGCACCCACTGTATGAACAACATAAAGCAAACATTAACAGACCTAAAGGAAGAAACTGACAGCAATGCAATATATAAAACAAAGCCACAGCTAATATCATAATCAATGGTGAAAAGCTCATTTTCATCTAATATCAGGAATAAGATAAGAATGCTCACTCTCCCCACTTTTATTCAACATAGTAGTGGAAGTGCTAGCCACTGTAATTAGGCAAGGAAAAGAAAGAAAAAGACATCAAAATTGGAAAGGAAGAAGCACAACTGTCACTATTTTCAGATGACACGATACTATATGTGGAAAATCCTAAAGATTCCACTAAAAAACTATTAGAACAAATAAATGAATTCAGTAAAGTTGCAGGATACAAAAATAATAATACAAAATTCTGTTGCACGTCTGTACACTAAAACTAAACTGTAAGAAAGAGAAATCAAGAGAACAATCCCATTAATAATTGCATCAAAAAGAATAAAATACCTAAGAATTATTTTAGCCAAGGAGGTAAAAAACCAGTACACTGTAAACTATAAGACACTGATGAAAGAAATTGAAGATACAAATAAATGAAGATATTCTGTTTTCATGGATCAAAAGAATTCATATTGTTAAAATGTCATACTACCCAAAGCAATCTACAGAACCTATGCAATTGCTATGAAGATTCTGATGACATTTTTTACAGACCTACAGCAAGTAATTCTCAAATTTGAAAAGTCAAAACCATCTTGAGAAAGAACAAAGCCAGAGCTATCACCCTCCCTGGTTTCAAACTATACTACAAAGCTATAGCAATCAAAATAATATGATACTGGCATAAAAATAGATATATAGGTCAATAAAACAGAATAGAGAGACCCCAAATAAACCCACGCATATACAGTCAATTAATTTATGACAAAAGAGGCAAGAATACACGATGTGTAAACAGTCTCTTCCATAAATGGTGTTGAGAAAACTGGACAGCTACATGCCAAAGAATGAAACCAGACCACTATCTTATACCATATATAAAACTGAACTCAAAATGGGTTAAAAACTTGAATGGAAGACCTAAAACCATAAAACTCCCAGAAGAAAACATAGGAAATAAGCTCCTTGACATTGGTCTTAGTGATGCATTTTTGCATCTGACTCCAAAGGCAAAGGAAACAGAGCAAAAATAAATGGGACTACATCAAACTAAAAAGCTTCTGCCCAGTGAAGGAAACCACTGACAAAACAAAAAGGCAAAATATTGAATGGGAGAAGATTTTGTAAATCATATTTTCAATAAGGGGCTAATACTCAAAATATATAAGGAACTCATACCTATCAAAAACAAACAAACCAAAACAAACAATCCAATTAAAACATGGGCAGAGAACCTGAATAAACATATTTCCAAAGAAGACTTACAGATGGCCAACAGGTCCATGAAATGATGCTCAATCATCAGGGAAATACAAATCAAAACCATAATGAGATATCACCTCACACCTATCAGAATGGCTATTAACAAAATGAGACAAAAATAACATGTGTTGGTGAGGACGTGGAGAAAAGAGAACCCTCGTGCACTGTTGGTGGGAATGTAAATTGGTGAAGCCACTATGGAAAATAGTATGGAGTTTTCAAAAAAAAATTAAAAATAGAACTACCATATGATTCAGCAATCCACTTTGGGTATCTATTGGGAAAGAAAAACAAAAACACAGTTTAAAAAGATATGGGCAACCCTATGTCCATTGCAGCATTATTTATAATAACCAATATATGGAAATAACCTAAGTGTTCCTTGATAAATGAATAAAGATGTGTTTCATATATACACAATGGAATACTACTCAGCCATATAAAAGAATGAAATTTTGCCATCTGCAGCAATATTGATGGACCTTGAGCATATTACGCTAAGTGACATAAGTCAGACAAAGACTGCAAGATTTCACTTATATATAAAATCCAAAAAAAACAGAACAAACAAAACAAGACCCAGATTCATAGCTACAGAGAAGAAACTGGTGTTTGTCAGAGAGGACAGGGGGTTGGGGTGGACAAAATGGGTGAAGGGGATCAAGAAATATAAACTTCCAGGTATAAAATAAATTAGTTATAGAGATGTAATATACTGCATGGGGAATATAATTAATAATACTATATCAACTTTGTATGGTGAAAGATGGTAATTGATATTGGACTTTATTGTGGTGATCATTTTGCAATGTATACAACTGTCAAATCACTGTGTTGTATACCTAAAACTAATATAATATTGGGTGTCAATTATACCTAATAAAATAAAAATAAATAGCAAAACCTGTTGCTCTCTAAATAAATTGCAATCTACTAAACATAGTAAAAGTTTTGTTACTCAAATGTTTGATGCAATGGAGAATGCAAGTTAGTTAAAGCATTTTTATTGGCTAAAAGTTATTTCACATCTAGTAATATTTGCTAAGTACTTTAATCAGTATCATCCATTTTATTTAATCTTCATGCTATTCATAAGACTCCATTTTATGAATGAGAAAAACTAAGGCTCAATATGGTTAAGAAATTTAAACCCTGATAGTAAGAGCTGGTTTGGCTCATTTAACCTTAAGGAAGGTATTAACTCCATAATGTCAATGAGGAAGCAAAGGCACAGAGAGTTTTAGGTAACTGGCCCAGATTCCTAAGGCTAGAAAGTCATACAGCAGACTGACATATGGACTAATCCTGCCAGTCTGGCCCCTGGGACCCATGGATTAGCTCATGAGGAGAGGGAAGACTGGAGCTAGAATATAGGCATCCTGATTCAGGAGTCAGTGTTCTTCCCACTCACCACACTGACCTAAGTAAGTACTCGAGGGTTTCCTTCCTCTCTCCTTCTTGCCCACATCACACACTGACCTACCCCTCCCACCCAGGATAAGCACTTGGGCCTGCCCTAGATTTTATCCAGATCTACATTAAATCAGAAGAGATCAGGGATTTTACAGTAATTCAACCGTTCCACTCAAAAGAGACAGGCTTAGTTTACGATAGGCTTTTTAGCAGAAGTTGTTGTTTTTTTTGTTTTTTGTTTTTTTTTTAGAGTCAGTGAGTGGGACTGACCTTCTTTCTAATGTCAACAGAAAGACAGTTTTCTTTATTAATGGTCAATAATGGTTTAAATGAACAGCTGTATTTTTACTAAGTAAAATGGATTCAAAAAACCTCACAATGCCCCTAGCCTTAAAATTATTCCTACGTTATGTGCTTTATTGTCACCAGTTTAAAAATGCACAGAACAAAACTTCATCTTATTGTAGGACCACATAATTCCAGAAATAAATCTTTCAAAAATATACGTTTATGGATGTAGGGCTAATTCTAAAATAGGTATCAACCAGGACTGCCTTTTTCTGCATTGCTCCAGATACCTGAAATATATACATCAAAACCATCTATACACTGTAATGGGGACACTGCTAGGGGCAGTATTATTCTTAGAGTTATAAAAATTGGAGCTATCTACAAAATATTCTGTCTGGTTCTTATTGACAATAGCCTAATAGAAATAAATATTCATGTATGAATCATTACAAAAATCATGACAGGACGACATGTGACAACTACCTTCGGAAAGTGGTAAAAAAAAAAACATAAACTAGGAAGTAGAATAGAAAAGTATGGTTGGTGCATGCCTGCTGCATTCCACACTCTATTTTAAACTGCTATGTGCCATATAATTTAATGGTGTGGTAAGTATAAACATATACAGCAATCGCAATGATGAAGTGGCCAACAAAATTCACAAGTACCTGTCTTTATTTCTTCATGGAAAACCCACTGGCAAAGACCATGAGTAGTAAATACTTCTAATCCTTACAAACAAGGTTGGGTTCATTTTAGACAAATAACTTATTCTTTCTGCCCCAAGTTTTTTGTTTTTTAAAGTTCTCCCCCCCACACACACACATTTATTGAGGTATAACTGCCAAATAAAATTATTTTATTTGGTACCCAAATTTAAGTGGTACCCAAATTTTTCATTTCAAGAAGCAGAAGAATGGCCAACATGATTTCTTTAGTCTCTTCAAAGTTAAGCATCATTGCCCTGGTCGAAAAATAGTATCCCCCAACTTATATATAAATGAAGAGTCCAATTATGTTAAATGCAAACAGAAATCTCACTATGACTATGGTGAATTTTTTTAGAAGCAAAATATGCCTTGCAAGGTGATTATTACCTCTCCTGTTTGTTTCTGAAAAGCCAGGTTTTCCTTTTGGGTTGCTTAAAATAGGCACATCAACCTCTCAGGCTGCAAACACCTTTAATCTACTCTGTTGCAGAAAAAGATGGTAGCTGGTGCACCTTTTTTTGATTTTCATAAATCAATAGACATCTCTGCTTTTTGTATATCCAGAGGTTATCTATTCTTTAAAAATATGTTTAGAAGCAGAAAAAAGAAGCACACTCACTGTGCGTGAGTGAAAGTATCCAAATAGATAACGAGGGACAGGTTTTAGGAATACAGAGAAAAATGAGCTCAGGAAATTTAGATAGGCTACCATCAAGAGCAAATGTGAATCCTTGTTGAAGTTCAAAATAATGACTCAGATTTCAAGAGTTTCTTTTTCTCTCTTACAAAAAGAAATGTAATCTTTTTATTGATTATTTGAACACACCCCCTCACCCCCGCCCCACAATCACAATGAATTCAATCACCCATGAGTCCTTTCACTAGGTGCTATAATATGGTATAATACATCATACATTTTCTCAGGCTATAATTTGGTATTTAATGAAACCAAACAGATTGCCTTAGTGTTGCTATGGGAACATTTATCAGAGGGAAAGGGGCTGGCAGTAAGCGATCTGCTGCCAAATGGGAAAGAATTCATTAGCTCTAGAAGACTGGCAGTCTCAAGAATCATTTAAATATAGACATTAAGGAAAAATGTTCAGTTGGCAATTTGGTTACACAATCCTAAAATCTCTTTTAACACATAAAGGTGAGAGCTGTTCAGATCCTGCAATGGTTGACAAAGGGATTCTGAACACATTCAACTACAGTTGAAGATTTCTGAAGAATCTAGGAAAAGGGACAGATGGAGTTGGTTTGTAAGAGAAAACTCAATTCCGCCCAAAAGAACAGGGAAGTCAGTGTCTTCGCCAGCACACCATAGTAGGAGTGGCTCTGAGGCAGGCAAGCTGATATCTTTTTTTCCCAGGCGGAAGTCTGTAAATGACGGCTCTCCATGCATTCTGTAGGAAAATTCTACCTTTCCAGTCCATACTCCTTAAAAACAACAAAAACAAAAATAAACAACCCCCCCCCCACCGAAATACAGCAGTTAGCTAAACAACTGATTTCCACTCCTTTGATGGTTTGTAGAAAATAAATGGGATCCCTTCCTCAGCTCCTGAAAATCAATTTTAGTCAATCAATCCACCCAAATGCGTGGCATTCTCTGGCACACACACATGCACACAACTATATACGCACAGTTTATCATGCCTTGTACCTGGGATTAAAACTCCTCACTAGCAAATGTGACTCTTCCCTCTCTCCCTGTGAAAATTTCCACTTAGCTTTCACTTCTTCCTTTTGCAAATGGGCACACCTTTGACAAAATGTTTGTCAGTCAGTATTGATACCACCCCCTTCTGCACTCTCCCCGGATGCCAGGGGCTGGAAGCCTAAGAGCTACGCTTCTCCTACTCCCCTGCCATTCGGGTTCTGGATAAGGCTTACACTCTGCCAGGGAGATACACTCATGTGATGTGCAAAAGTGAAGAGAAGTAGAAGTAATCCTTAGCCCAACACCTGACACGGTGACTGACTGTGGGCTTTGGCAAATGCTTTTTAGCGACTGGCAGTTTCATGTTCTACTACGGGTCACCAGCCTAGGGGGAGGTGGGGTGGTTAGAGCTTTGTGGGGGTTTTCCTCCATTTGTGGATGACAGCCATAGTTTCCTGGACACTTGTTCATAGTTTGCAGTGCAAGGAACAACAACAGCAAAAACCCTCTGACACTCTCCCCCTTCCAACAATTTGGTAGCACTTCATTCTTTATTTTAAATTCTTCTTTGGTTTGAAATATCTGCCCTGAATCTGTCTCCCAAGAAAAACTAGTGATCTGGATCTATCAGACTTGTGGGGTGTTTTTTAGTCCACAAATCGAGGTTGTGGGATTTCCGGAGAGACTTCACAAAAGCATGGAACAGAAGCATGTGTGGACCCTGAAACTGTTGGGTAAAGGCTTTAAAGACGACACATTATTATTCTCTCATCCTTTCTTATCCCCACCCTTTAGACAAGACTTAACAGACCTTCTGGAAAAGGGGTGTCCATTCTTCTTCTGCTCCCTCACCCTCTCCCTCGTTATGCCCTGCGTTTGTGAGAGGCCTGGGCTAGGTTGTGGAAGCACATCACTAGGCGTTGGGATCCCCACTGTGTTCTCCATCCTCTTCTCTTCCTCTTTCTGGTCTGTCTCTGGGTCAGAACACTATAACTCAATGATTCTGGCTGAATTTAGGAGTGGAGATAGGTAAAGCAGATCTCACACTGTTTTTAAGTCTCCTTTAGGGGATCGGGAAAGAATTCTCCATCTGGCTCAGCCTAGCACTTCAGGTGCTATACTGAGGATCAGAGCTAAAGGCTTAGCTAGGAGCTACTTATTATAATAAACAGATTTCTCTCATGTTCTCAGGTAAAAGTTGGTAGGTGATTGATTGTAATTCCCCATCTAGGCCATCATTCTCTCTATGTAGAAATGTCCACTGAAACTCATGTTGACACAGTTGGGACAAAATATTGATTAAAAAGTTGTTCTTTTTATATGTAGCATGTTATATGATTTCATTTAAATCCAGGGTTAATAAATATTCCAGTTTCAGTTTTACCAAAACAAACAAATTAAATACAAGCAAAATAACTTAGGATTTATTTTTGGTGACAAATTGCCTAAGGACAGGATTAGAAGAATCAGTAATCAGGTGAACTATTCCCCAGTTGACTCTCTCTGTGTGGGGCATACTTGCCTCCTTGCTATTGCTTGAACACTCGGGCATATTTCTGCCAGAGAGTCATGGTCTAGACGTTCACTCTAGAAAGAGCCCTTCTTCCACAGATCTCCTGGACCACCTCTTCACTTATGTCAAGTCTGGTCAAATCTCAACTTCTCACTGGGGCCTACTCTGACCACCCTACTTAACAATGCCACCTACTCTCACCCTGTCACTCCTTTATTCTCCACTCTATTTTTCCTATTTCTGTGGTGCTTATCACTTTATAATTTACTCATCGATACTTTATTGCATTTATTGTTTACATTTTGTCTCCTACTGTTAAGATGGTAAGGAACACTGAGAGGGTTACATATCCTGTTCCTTATTCCACATTTCTCTTTGCATCAGGGCAAAATCGTTCTCATAAATACCTCAGATTTTGGATTCAACAACATGAAATAATGCCATGTGTTAATACAGAATAAGTAATTCTTCTCTATGCAAACAGAAAAATATTTAGAACATCAGTTTATTATTTATACAATCTTCTGAACATGCAGAAACATGAACCCAACAACAACCTTTAACGTGCCCCATGCAGGTTTATCCTTTCATCCAGTCAGATATCATTCTTAACTTTTTAAAATCTGATATTAAACCCTTTATTCCTTTTACTTTACCCCAAATTAAGAAGAAAACTACTCAAACATCTGACACTGCTTCGATCTTTGATATCTATTCTAGGCTCTCCAAATAGTACACAACTTACTTGTGTACATCAACAAAATTTATCTAATCTCGGGATTACCAGCCATAAACAAGCACACAGCAGTCCTTTATGAGACAGTGGGCATTTTAAAATTGAAATAAAAGGAATTTATCAAGGTACATTACTGAGATATACTCAAATTGGCATAAGCTTTGTTGGTAGAGACAACCAGACCATAGACACATAAAAATTTCTACATGACAATAACAACAAAATGATTTTTAAGTTAAATAAGACTCACCTCCCCTGGTTAATTAACACAAAGGCAGATGGATGATATAATGATGGAATGAGCAATGGTAGAAGACTGCAGACTTGATAAATCAGTTAAGTAAAACTTCAAGACTTAAGGGAGCGCTAAGGATACAAATGGGTAGAAGCTGGAACACGCAGTCCGTTTCGTAGATTAAAAAAAAAATGAACTTGAATTTGCACACATGTTCTGACTTCAAAGTGTTTTGGGATGAGGCGTATGCAACAACCACTGTGACAACTGCACAAGGTACTCCCAGGCAAAGAAATTCTCCCTACACGCAATCAAACACCAACATAGCTTCTTCCAGCTCAGTCAAGTTTCATCAGTTAGGTTTCCTTTCACCTTAACCAGTTGTTACCTCAGCTTTTCTGAACTACGCCATCCAATGCTGTCTCATAACCCATTTTCGTGCCGAAACCGTGGACACTTGGTCTGCTAGAGCGGTATAGCGCACCGTTTCCCCCAACCCAACAAAGTCGATTTCTAGCATGCAAAATTCAGTCTCGATACAGACATTCCATGTTTATTTGTGTCAGCCAATTCCTTTTGCTTCTTAAGGCTATTTTTCCCTGAACGCTCTCCCTCCTCCAGAGAAGAGCTAAAAAAGAAAAGAACATTCCCAGAATTCAGCTGCTCAGTGCCTAAGTCATATTTGCAAGTGGCACATGAATGGCATGCCACGTGTCACGCCCTGCCACTAGGAGTTTCCATGGGGCAGTTTATTTCTGTGGAGACTATCTTCTGTTATGTTGGATTTTCGTATGGGCTGTTCCCTTCTATTAAGCCAATCATCTGGAAGTACCCAGCCCGTCATTTAAAAGAAGGATTAAAAGAAAGAAAAAGAAAAGATGGATGAAAAAGATCTTACCTCTAAGGATTCCTAAGCAACATTAATAATATGAACCCATTTACTGACTGCTATTTACATTTTGCATTTCCTTAGGGCACATTAAAACATTTGGGAGCCTGCGACACTGTGTCCAAGCCACAGCATTATGACTTACTGGCCCTGTACTGTTGATATTAACGAGACCCAGATTATTAGAGAACAATAAGACGATTTAAAAAACTGAAATAATAACCCATGGCCAGTCTCTCACTTTTCCCTGCCTCTCCTTTTTAATTATACCTGCAATTGAACATTTTACCTGAATTCAGGAAAAAATTAGGCAAAGAATGATTTGCCTTAAGTCAAACTCCAAAATCCTATGATTTCAACTGAATAGGTTATTTACAGTTTCATTAATTTAAGGAAGTGGGACAAACACTGAAGGATGTTCATGTAGGAGAAATAACTCGTTAGGCTCTCTGGGTGGCCATTTATGTGACAGACTGTGAAGACTGTGAAGACTGTGAAGCCACGGTGTTTACTGGACAATAGAGATGATGATTCCTGCCATCACCATAGTGGCTCTCGGTTAAGGTAACTAAAGATCAAATTGCTTCTGGATGCACATAGAGCAGCATGTTTTGGGGGATAAATCTCAGCCGCATGGTTCTAAGACAAACAGTTTTGTTCAGCTAGACAGCTGTGGTATAAAACATCTAGGGCTTAGCAAATAGGCAAATCATTATTAATTGACTGAACAAGTATTTACCAAGTGCCAAATAGATTCCAGATACTGTTCTAGACACTGAGAACAGAGCAATGGGAAAAATAAATACTACTGCTTTCCGTGAGCTTACATTCTAGTGAGAAAGACAGATAATAAATAAAAAGACTGAGCTACAAAGTGTGTCACTGGATGCTAGGTGCAATAGAAGAAAATAAAATAGGAGTGCATGACAGCAAGTACCTGAGAAGTAGTGGGGGGGGGTGGAGGAGAGGACTACCACTTTCTATAATGTGGTGAGGGAAGTCCTTGCTGAGGTGAAGGTGACTTTTGAGCCAAGACACAGGGGAGGTGAAGACTATACAGACCTATGGGCAATCAGATCTCCGGCAAGTACAGAGCATGCGTGAGGAAGAGAAAGGAGGCCAGTGTGGCTGAGGTCAATGAAGGACAGTGGAGGGAGCAGGAGATGTAATTACAGAGAAATAGGAACAGAGGTGGGGGAGAACTCAGAGCCTGTAAGGCCTTAACGATGAAGACAAGCACTCGTCCTCTTCTGCAGTTGGGAAGGGAAGCCACTTGAGGGACTGAGCAGAAGTGTAGTATAATCCTACCTATGTTTCACCAGGATCATACTGACAGCTGGGTGGGGGACGTGAGGACAAGAGAGACAAGAGAGGAGCCGGGGAGCACTTCCATATAGGCCACTGCAACAATCCAGGCGAGGAAGCCCAGGCCTGGGCAGAGGCAGTGGGGATAAGATGTGCACAAATTTGGGGCACACTTTAAAGGCAGAGCCATAAGGATTTTCAGAGAGAATCCGCATGGGATGTGAAAGAAAGACAGATGTCAAGAGCACAGTTGCTGTGTACCATGAGAAAGGACAGTAGAAAGAGCAGATTTAAGAGGAAAGGTCAGGGGCATGGTTCTGGACATGTTTAGATTCGAGATGTCTCTTGCGCAGACAAACAGAGGTAAGCAGGTACTGAGAAATGGGAGCCCGGACTCAGAGGAACGGACGGGGCCAGAGATGCAGATACCTAGGAAGCATCAGACTGAGGATGGTTTTGAAAGCAAGAGAGCAGACAAGATGTCCAAAGAGAGTGCACGTAAAGAGAAGCAGTCCAAGGACTAAACCCTAGGACACTCTAAGCGGCAGGAGAAGCACCAAGGAGACAAAGAAAAGTGGCAAGAGCTAAGGAAGAAACAGGAGCATGTGGGATCCTCAAAACCAAGTGAAGAAAGTATTGCAAGGGAGAGAGAGTGTCAACTTGCCATAGAGTCCAATGAGAGAAGGACTAAAATTTGGATGATGGCAAAAAATATGTTCAAGTACTGGAAAACTGAGTCTTACCTGTAAGACCACAGATACCACCCTTCGGAAATTGATTTTTAGGAGCTATGTCATCCTATCCGCATGTCTAGCAAGTAAAATCATTTAATACAATATTAGATATTTACAGGTCTTCTGTATTTGCTATATTTGCTTATAACAGAAACAATGATCCATCTACCAAATCTACTACCTTAGCCTGATAAGGCAATGATGAACCGTGGGAACTAATTCTTGATAATTCTATTTTCCCCCTTTACACTTATTTGCTGGGTGATTGATAATATGCATTAAATGAAACAATGTAGACTTTAAGAAGAACTGCAAACAGGAAATTGCGATACTGACTTTTCCACAAGGATAAGTAATTACAATAAGGAACCACAGATAAGCAGCTAAGCAATTATAGCTAGACATGAGGATCAACAACCAGGCTTCACGGAAGATGAAACTGAGTGTCTGGTATGAGATGGGCATGTATAGGCAATGTAGGAAACTGAATATTTTACCTAGATCCTAATAGAGCTGTTGAGTGAAATTTATCATTCATAACTTTCTACACGATTTAGCACTGTGCCTAGAGAGGGTGCTCAATAAGCGGTGAAGAGGAGAATGAATGGAGTTCATGCCCAGAGCTACTACACAGGACCACGCAGGTTGTGCCCTACGGTATTGCAGGGGGCGCTGTTCCCTAGCTGCCAAGTCATGACAGGCACACCTGCCCAAGCACACGCGGCAGCCCTAGGGAGCATCCATCAGCCTCCGACTTTCATACTAAAGTTGAAAAGCAATCACGGTCATGGCACACATATGCTAAATATCCTTTGAGATCAATATAAACTGAAAACAGGCTTACAAAGATGTGTCATGTACGAAGAGATAGTTACCAAATGCCTACATATGGATTTGATGATCTTTACCTTGCTATATGTGAATATCATCTGTTTTCAGCGTTTGATGATAAACTGCTAGAAAGCAGGGATTGATCATGCAAGTGCTATCTACCAGAAGCAGGAAACACCATTTTCAATGCTGCCTCTCATATGGGATGACTTGGCAACACTAAAGCAACCCATAAAAAGCACCTTTAAGAAATGTTGATTCAGAAACCATTTAAAAGCCATGTTTACAAGTCACCCTGGTGATTTTTATCCTCTTAAATTTGGGGAGTCATTGTTGATTCTGAAGAGAAAAAGACTGTTCACTTTACAGGGAGAGCCATGTGGCATGTTTTAAATTGAGGCAGTGTATTAGAAGGCAGGCCCAAACTGTTTGGCTCATTTCCCACATTTGTGTAATTTTCCTTGTAAAATCCAGAATTTATTTTCTATCATTTTCTTACCTGCATCATCCTCATCACAGCCCAATTAAGAGCCATAACACAGGATACCCCGAGATACCTTAAATTAGCCACAGAGAAAAATTTACGATTTCTGGATTACTGACTGAAATCACAAAAGAATAGTGGCCTTAAAACAAATCACACAAAATCTCAGTTATTTAAAGCCTCAAGACATTATTTCCCCCCTTGATTATATAAAGCTACATAGAAAAAAGGAAAAATATATCCTCCTACTTCTTATTGAAAATCACTCATGGAGATCAAAAGCCAGAACCCACTGCAAAGTACCTGAGATGTTCAGCTTTAATCTCCCTGACCCTCAGCGCTGTAATTCTTCCTGATAGTTGTCAAGCCACAGTCAACCACGCAACAAACACAGAACATTAGCCAGAATTTAAAAACAAAAGCAATAAATATTTTATTTGTTAATTCAAGTAATTAAATAGAAGCTAGCTAATTGGAAAGGAGCTAAGATCCAAGAAAGAGCACCAGGGGGTGAGGTGAGAGGTATAAGAAGAATGAGAATTTTATATTTGCCAAAAATGTCCACCATGCTCGAATCAACTTCACACCTAGCAGCTCTGTCTCTGCACCTTAGATTTATCTATACCAGGACTTTATTCAGAAAATTATATAATAATCAATATATATTTCATTTACACTCACTAGAAAGCCCTGGCTGAGGGCACCTGGGTGGCCCAGTCAGTTAAGCATCCGACTCTTGGTTTTGGCTCAGGTTGGAATCTCAGATCGTGGGATTGAACCCCGCATTGGGCTCCATGCTCAGCGTCTCCTTAGACTCTCTCTGGCCCCACCAGAAAGAAAGAAAGAAAGAAAGGAAGAAAGGAAGGGAGGAAGGAAGGAAGGAAGGAAGGAAGGAAGGAAGGAAGGAAGGAAGGAAGGAAGGAAAAAGAAAGAAAGAAAGAAAGAAAGAAAGAAAGAAAGAAAGAAAGAAAGAAAGAAAGAAAGGAGTCTTGAAAGAAAGAAAGAAAGAAAGAAAGAAGGAATCTTAGAAAAAATCTTGAAAGAAAGAAAAGAATCTTGAAAGAAAGAAAGAAAAAAAGGAAAATCCTGACCCAGCCTATAATTTATCCTTCTTATCTCTTTCAAAACATCGTTAATTTTAAAAATGTACTCAATTCATTTCAACTCTTATTTATTGAGCATCTACTATATGCCAATACATCAGTACATTAGTGACACGGACAAAAATTCTTATTTCCCAGGAGTTCACATTCTAGGCTTGTCAAACTTATTTGGGCAATTGATAAATTATTTTGGTATTTTGAAAAAGTATTAAAATTAAAGGCCATTTGGAAAAAAGAACAACTAGTGTCTACAGGAATTCTTAGTTATCTCTTTTGTTTACCAATCACATTTTTCAATACTCACACAAGGACAGGTACACAAAGCAAAGTCCTTGGGTGTCTGTCCGGAGTTAACACTCCTGCTCTGCCATGTGTGTAATCTCCTTTCTGTGTCATTTTAAAATGATCAGTTTTTACCTTGGGGTGTGAATCAGGGTCATCTGTGAAGCTTTTGAAATGCAGAGCTATATCTAGACTTACTGAATAAGAATATCCTACAACAGGGCTGAATATGTGTATTCTTTAAAGCCTTACAGTTGGTTCTGATGCCAACTATATAACAATCCTTTTAACAAACTCTTAGAAGGTTAAAGGCAGAAGTGAACGCTATGGGTAAAAGAATTTCCTGAAAAGTTCTACGACATGATAATAGTAGTAATAATAATAATGATAGCTAAAGCTTTGCACTTACTGTCTGTCTTGCGCACTTCGAAATTATTTCTTGATATTCCTTCATTCAGCCCTTACAATAACTATGATTATTTCTATTCTGCAGGGACCTGGAACATGGGGAGGCTGAGTAACTTGGATAAGGTCCCAAAGCTCTGTAAGCAGCAGGACTGGGTTCTGAACCCCGGCATGATGGCACAAAGTGCCTGTGCTCAGTTGCCACTCTGTGGAATTTATTCTAACTATTCTAACTATTCTAATTTATTCTAACTATTCATCTATTTACTAATTCGTTTAGTAAATGAATTAGGTGCAGGTTTAAGAGGACAGATGTGTCTCTCTTTTTCCTCCGTAACTTTAGCACAAATATAAACATCTGTATAATTTCTGTAACCCATCTCTGCTAGGATATAAGGATCACATGAAAATAAACATGTCTCTCATTTACCATGGCACCCCCATATTTAGCATAGTGCCTGATGCACGGCAGCACTCCATAAATACCTGTTGACCGACTGACTGCATGAAAGAATGACAGATGTGCATTTTCCACTGGAGGAGTCATACTTGCACACAGACTTAACTCAGAATATTAATAATGCTCTACCCAAGTATCAGAAGAGAACAGCGGGAGACAAGCAGGGAGAGAGTAAAACCCACCACATCCAGAAGACTACTTGATTCTCACAATAAACCCAGGAGCTAGGCGGCAGAGGTTTTATCAGCTGTATTTTGGAGGCAAAAGCACTCAACGAGAGCGTGCCTGGTCATTCATGCTGTCTTTCCCAAACCTGAACCATGGACTCAGAGACGTGTGTTCAAATCCCATTTCTGACACTCCTATCT
Organism: Halichoerus grypus; assembly: GCF_964656455.1. Lineage (NCBI taxonomy): Eukaryota > Metazoa > Chordata > Mammalia > Carnivora > Phocidae > Halichoerus > Halichoerus grypus. Next base: position 82,500,326 of record NC_135714.1, read on the forward strand.
GTGGCGTGAGGCAAGATGCTTAACACCCTTGAGCTTTGGCTCTCTCGTTTATAAAGAGAGGTATATACTGATCTTGCCTTTTATTCACAGGTTCCAAACACTTAAAACAGTGCCTGCTCTGGAGTTGGTACTAAATTTATTGTTAAATTGCAGTGCCGTTAAAGGCCTTAAATATGAAAACACGTGTAAGAGTGCCTAGCACTGTGACTAACACACTGTTCATCCCAGTTCCCGGGTGACTAAACAGCCCTACAGTGTTATTCCCACTTCCCCTTCCCTTTAAAATCTTTAAAGGGGCCATCTCCCTTCACCGTTTCAGATTCTTTCTAAGCCATGTGACCCCTTCCACAGTGAATCTTAGGAGGCTTGGACCCACTTCTGTGAAATCACCTAGTTCACTAATGCAAAGGGGAGCGGATTTAATCTTTAAACCAGGACAGACTCTAACTTACACCAGGAATTCATTTACTTTCTCATTCCCATGAGACATGTTAAACATACATCTCTAAGTTCTCCTTCTTTGTAAAAACCATGGCATCACTTTAATCCATTTCATAACGAGCCTATAAAAAAGGTTTATGAAATCGCAGAACTGTTTTATTATCACCATTCAGATGAAGGAAATCAATTTGCTACATAGCTAGCTACACATTAGATTTCTTTGTGCTGGGGCATCCTTACCTGGACATTTAAAATCAGCATTCCCAGATCTGTGATTAATCCATGTACACCCTGAGCTCCATACACGCACTTTCCGGCTCAGACTCCCCTCCACCACCATGTCTGCCTCCTTAGTATAGGAGCAGAGCCAGCAGGCCAGCACAAGAACGTGGCTGAGATGCTGAGGATGGATCCTGGGCCCTGACAGTGGCTTTTCGGGATTAAAGGAACTGAACTTTTCTCTGTTGGGTGTTTTGTTTTTTGTGTTTTTTTTGCAGGGGGCAGTGGGGTGATGGTAGGTGTTATGCGAAAAATGTCCCATAGGCCCAATTACATCGCAATGAGTAATACATGGATGTGTGGTGGGCAGAGTGTTTATTTAGCCTGTGGTAGGAGGGAGAAGGCAGTGCTTGGATGTATAAGTTTTTGCAAACCCGATGTGCTAAGGGAAAAAATCCAAATTTTAGCGGGCTTATTTTTTGCAACAGTAAAATGAAACACTAAGTGATTTCCACAGTTATATACAGCTTCAACCGTCTACATTTTTATCAACAGCTGAAAAACAACATTGTTATATTTACACCACACGCCTATTCTTATGCACCAGGAAAGGCAGTGATGTCAGAATTTATAGAGATACAGATACAGATAGGGTACCGATACAGATACAGATAGGACACCGATACAGATACAGATAGGACACCGATACAGATACAGATAGGACACCGATACAGATACAGATAGGACACCGATACAGATACAGATAGGACACCGATACAGATACAGATAGGACACCGATACAGATACAGATAGGACACCGATACAGATACAGATAGGACACCGATACAGATACAGATAGGGTACCGATACAGATACAGATAGGGTACCGATACAGATACAGATAGGGTACCGATACAGATACAGATAGGGTACCGATACAGATACAGATAGGGTACCGATACAGATACAGATAGGGTACCGATACAGATACAGATAGGGTACCGATACAGATACAGATAGGACACCGATACAGATACAGATAGGACACCGATACAGATACAGATAGGACACCGATACAGATACAGATAGGACACCGATACAGATACAGATAGGACACCGATACAGATACAGATAGGACACCGATACAGATACAGATAGGGTACCAATACAGATACAGATAGGGTACCGATACAGATACAGATAGGACACCGATACAGATACAGATAGGACACCAATACAGATACAGATAGGACACCGATACAGATACAGATAGGACACCGATACAGATACAGATAGGACACCGATACAGATACAGATAGGACACCGATACAGATACAGATAGGGTACCAATACAGATACAGATAGGACACCGATACAGATACAGATAGGACACCGATACAGATACAGATAGGACACCGATACAGATACAGATAGGGTACCGATACAGATACAGATAGGACACCGATACAGATACAGATAGGACACCAATACAGATACAGATAGGACACCAATACAGATACAGATAGGACACCGATACAGATACAGATAGGACACCGATACAGATACAGATAGGACACCGATACAGATACAGATAGGACACCGATACAGATACAGATAGGACACCAATACAGATACAGATAGGGTACCGATACAGATACAGATAGGGTACCGATACAGATACAGATAGGGTACCGATACAGATACAGATAGGGTACCGATACAGATACAGATAGGACACCGATACAGATACAGATAGGGTACCGATACAGATACAGATAGGACACCAATACAGATACAGATAGGACACCGATACAGATACAGATAGGGTACCAATACAGATACAGATAGGGTACCGATACAGATACAGATAGGGTACCGATACAGATACAGATAGGGTACCGATACAGATACAGATAGGACACCGATACAGATACAGATAGGGTACCGATACAGATACAGATAGGGTACCGATACAGATACAGATAGGGTACCGATACAGATACAGATAGGGTACCGATACAGATACAGATAGGGTACCGATACAGATACAGATAGGGTACCGATACAGATACAGATAGGGTACCGATACAGATACAGATAGGACACCAATACAGATACAGATACAGTTATGGGTACACATATGAAGAGGACAACCTCCTATGAGCGTAAGTTTTAAATAACAGTTTGAAGAGGATTTTTACCCAATTTAATTTAACTTAATTTAATTAAGCTTAATTTTAATTTTCCAAAGTAATTTCTGGTTTATTAATTAGCTAACTGAATATAGTAATATGAACAACAACCACATCAATGCTAATAATAAGATAACATTTATTTATGTGATAGCATTACAAAAACCCAGGGAGGTATACACCATTAGTATCACTCCTCCTTCAGAGAAAGAAAATCTTATCTGTAAGATAAGGTGCTGAGACTTTAAGTTATTTAAGTGACAAAATGGGCAGACCCAGAATTTGAACCTAAACCAATCCAACCCCAACGTCGCAGCTGTAAAACATATCCCAAACATAATACTCCAAAATACTATAAATAACTGTAACAATAATTTCATAGGATAGAAATGAAATGAAGTAGGGAAATTATGCTTATATAGGAGTTAAGGCCACTGACTTCTACCTCCAGTTCATCTGTTAATAGCTGAATGTCCTTGCAATGGGACAAACCTCTTTCAGCCTCAGTTTCTTCCAGGGCTGAAGGAGAAGTTTAGCTGAGCTGGCATTTCTCAACTCTGTTTCTGTATGGTCTTTGTCTGGTCACAAGGAAGGGAGGCAATCATCTTTTTGTTAACCAGGGCCTCTCGGTTTTATATTTTAAGTTTTGTACAAGAGTTCATTAAAAAAGACTTGGGTCGTTAAACAGTTTGGAAATCGCTGAATTGAATGATCTCTAAGTTTTTAAGCTTTTCTGATATTTTATGACTCTATTAAATACTTATGTTTTCAGCAATAAGGTTGGCTTCTTTCAGCATGACTTGTTTAATATTAACTCTTTTAAAATATGAACCTGAAAAGATTTCTTTTTAAGAAAGTGAAGCAACCAAACTATCTGGTGGATTAACTTTTTCCACTAAAATAACACAAAATTAGTTAGGGTTGGGGAATAAATCACCGAAGAGTCAAGTCTTTAGGTGTGTTTGATTTTCTAAAAAGAAACTTAAATATCCTTTGGTATTTATGTATTCTGGTAATCTGGCTTAAATCTTTTCTAAAGCATTTTCTTGAATTAAGTACAGCATTTCCTTCCAACAACATGTGAAAACCCTAAGTATTGTAAGAATGACTTTTAGGACGAACATAAAGTCTGCGTGCTCAAATCTAACTATGAGCTTAGACATAATTTGAAGTATGTAAGGGAAGCCGATGGGCGCCAGCTAATGTCTACTTCTTGATCTAAAATAACATCAACAGACAAGCATTCTAAGTCTAGGGAGAGGAGACCCTCAGTGGGCCAAGAAGAATAGTGGGGTGGGGGGAGGGAACATCGCCTGCAGTCACATTAAGATAGCCGGTAATCACATAGCACTTACTACGTGCCCCGCTGTGCTTGAAGATCTTTACAGATTCTAATTCATTTAATCCCCATAACAATTCTGTGAGCTTCACACTGAAGCACAGACAGTGTACAAAACCCGAATGACCAGCCACAGAGCTGAGAGGTGACAGGGCCTGGAGGTGACGCAGCTGTACCCTACGGCCTGAGAAGGGGTGTTATTTGTGAAATGGGAGTGGAGAGCTAGGGCCAGATTTAAAGCCCTGGAAGATATTGGGAGACATGAAAAAGGTCTAAGAAATCCACAACGATGGAAGAAACGGAAATTGGGAATGCCCTGGAAGCGAAGATTAAAACACAGCCTGAACACAGGAAATAAAGAATTCTGAGAAGAAGCTGGTCTAAGGCTACCCTTGTTTTCGAAGCTGCGCAAATCAGCAGGGGCCTACAGAGGAGGAAAGCCTTCCTTCTGAGAAATAAAGGGAGCCCTCAAAGTGATAGCTAAAATTGGGATTTAGGAGCCCGTCTGTGGCAGACTCCTAGGAAACCGTAACAACTAATTTTCAGTGAATAAAAGAAGCGATGTCCAGGTAATTCTTGCACCTTGCCGTCTGGCTCCTTTTCTCAAGAGAAAACTGACGCACAGGGGTGAGGCACCTGGCTCCAAGGTTATCCCAGCTGATTACCGAGCAGTCCACCATTCTTCCCACTATACTACTTGAGTTGTTTTTATCCCTAATGTTCCCTCCAGATTTAGTACTTTTTTACGATTCTATTTGCATGTTTGCTAAAGAAGGAGTATTGGAGGAGCCCAAAAGTTGTTCAAGCTGTCTATGGCACGCACACATCGAGTACTTTATGATTCCGCAGCTGTACACAATACTAAAAGATGCATATGCCTGAGTCTGCGCCGAAAGCTAGATGAGAAGGAAGAAACTGGGAAGTAATGGTCATTGGTGTATGAAACACTTTCTACTTTCTATTTTCAAATTGCCAGAGCTGGCCAGGAAGAAACCTCAGCAGGAGAGGGGCAAAATGTTGTTTGCTCTTTAGGCACAAATAGAATGAATGAGGTTGATTCTACCACACCGTGCAGTAAGTTTGGGAAACTAAAACATTCTATTTTTTCCATTTTCCACAGGAAACAGAGAATGGAGATCTGTGGTAGACTCCCACTAGCATTATGCGGTCTCCACAAAACCCAACTTTCTCAAGTCTGAAGACATTTAAAGGTAATCATGGGGGAAGATGAGGGAAACATTTCCAGCAGTTAAATAAGGATAGTCATGGAATGGACAAACATCACGCCTGGCAGGTCATTACCTGTGCCATGCTGCCAACCATGATGTATGAAGCAGAAGAAAGATCCAGGTCAAGGACAAAATGAGAAGGACATTAAGGGCTTACTCTATTTAAAGGTTAGTAGGGAAAAGTGAGTTAATATGTGATCTACAGGCTAGGAAAGAGTAGAAAAACTCAAATCTACCACTAAGAACAACTGTTAAAATACACTAAATGTATATAAATGTACATCCAATTCTAATAAAGACAATAGAAATTGAAGGGCAAAAGTAGCACTGAACATGCTGCAGAAGTAAAACTACCAACGTTCTCCATCGTTCTTCAGAAGCAAACAGGTGACAGAACAAAGAAGGGCAGTGGGACATTGAGGAGGGGACAGGGGTTCTGGGCCTGCCTCAGCACTAACAAGCAGGAAGTGACCTTGCCAGACCAGTGCCCTTCGGTTTCCTGATCCGTGAGGCTGGTAGCTGAAGTGATCTCTAAATCTCTTCCAAAAACAAAATTAAGATGACTGTTCACAGCAGGTAAATAATCACAGGGAAAAAAAATTCACATATTTTTTCAAAGTCAAGAATTTAATAATAGGGATTGATAGGGCCAGCAATCAGATATATGAGCAAATTGTTAACCCTTAGAGGAATAAAGAAAGTGTTCATTAAGTTATTACTTTTAAAATATACAACCACTATAAAAATCCCTCCACCTTTAAAAAAATAAATAACAACAAAATGCAGCAAGAGAGGTCAACATCCAAAAAAACATCAGTAGCTATATGATTAAAGGAGCACTGTTTCTCTACTTACATAACTTCTGGCACCATATGCATTGGGCTTTTCCTCCACACCAACCAATTTCCAACCCCAGGGTCCCACATTTTTGCCACACTTGGTTACAAAGTTGGGAGTTCCCACAACACCCTTCCTCCCACCTCACTCAATAATTTGCTGGGCACAGACTCAGAGAAACATTTACTTATATTTACTGGTTTATCAGAATGAATATTATAAAGGATACAGATGAACAGCCAGAGGAAGAGGCATGTGACAAGGTAAGGAAGGATCCCAAGTGCAGGAGCTTCTGTTCTTGTAGAGTTGCGGTGCACTGCCCTCTTGGCATGTGCTTGTGTCCACAAGCCCAGAAGCTCTCCAAACCCCATAATGTAGACATTTTTATGGATGCTTCATCACACAGACATGATAGATTATTAACTCAATCTCCTGTCCCTCTCCCCTCCCTAGAAGATGGGGGTTGAGCTGAAAGTTCCAAGCTTCTAATCATAGCTTGGTCTTTCTGGTGACCCACACCCACCCTGAAGCCGTCCAGGAGCCCACTCAGAGTTGCCTCATTACAACAAAAGATGCTCCTATCACCCAGGAAACTCCAAGGTATTTAGCAGGGCTGCGTGAGATACTCCTGTAACTCCCATGACTCAGGAAGTTACATGGGTTTTAGGAGCTCTGTGTCAGAAACTGGGGGTGGGAACCAAATATATATTTCTCATTATGTCATGGTGATATATCAGAATATATTACTTAAAATTCACAAATCCCTTCCCTTTTCACGATGCTTTTTTTAATACAGCTACCAAAAATCATTCAAATTAAAAAGCAGCCGATTTACTTGTTACTTATATTAGAAAAGCATAAAGAGCATATACTTAAAGAAGAGAAAGTATTTTGGTGAAGGAACCCTTCTATGTTTTAAAGAAAAAAGAAATGCCACGTGGGGAAGGGCAGGGAAGCTTCAGCTATAACACAGATGATGTTGCTAATGACAGAAGTCATTCTGGATATTGAAGAACTCACAAAAATAAAACCAGTGGTTCTGAAATGGTCAGGAAACCATCATATGGTGGGAAGCAAGATCACACAGTAACAAAAGCTGAGGTTATCTGTTGCTTTGACACAGAGATGTTTTGAAAGGGTGGCAGGAGGAAGTCCTGATAAGGTTAATGAAGTATCTAATCAAGATATTCACTTTGAAGTCCTGTAACATGTACTTGGAGTAAGAAATACACTCATAGAATCAACACTAAAAGGGGCTTTGAGATCATGGCGAATAACCTCATGAATCGCAGGAAGAAATTGTTGTCTGACGGGCACCACCTCCCTGGATTCCTGATTCACAATGTGTACTCTTTCTCACCGCTTCTGGACAATCGTTTTCACTGGTATCATTATTTTTATCTTCCTTTTCCTGTTACGCTCAGAAAAAAGGTATTCTTTCAGTATAATAATGACAAGAAGATCCTAAACAAAACAACTATCCTTCCACCCGGAACCAAAACAAACGTCAAGTAACTCATCTGTGAGTCAGACGAAAAGGAGAAAGCAGGGAATAAGAAAGCACACCAAACAAAACAAGGAAACAGTTTATATAAATTCTCTGAGTGGAATTTTTGAATTTTCGATCATGAATTATTTTGATGAATTCTGATTCGTACCAAAAGGGCAAATAGGAATTTAGCACTGAATAAATCAGCAAATGTTTGATGTTTCTTTATTTTTTTTTTTAAGATTTTATTTATTCATTTGAGAGAGAGAGAACAAGCAGGGGGAGAGGCAGAGGGAGAGGGAGAAACAGACTCCCTGCTGAGCAGGGAGCCTGACTCCCGGCTCCATCCTAGGACCTGGAGATCATGACCTGAGCCGAAGGCAGATGCTCAACCAACTGAGCCACCCAGGCACCCCACGTTTGAAGGTTTGGGAGTCTGAGTGTGTATGCATCAATGTTAATGGTAATGAACGATAACTTTCATTCACCGAGATCCTACCACACCTCAGGTATTGTGTGAGGAACTTTTCTTACGTTACCTCAAGTTTCACAGCAGTGTAAGGTAAAAATTATTTTGATCATCTGCAAGATGAGTAAAAGAAGAGAGATGTAAGAGGTAACTTGTCAGCAGCAGGATTAAAACCTATGTCTGTCTGATTCCAAAGCCAATGATCTTGCCACTAGGCGGCAGAGCCCCATCCTGACAGCGCTCCCATTACATACACCATGTAGAGGTTACTGGGGGAAAAAACCAAACCTGGAACACAAAGGTGAGCACATCCATGCTCCATTTCAGTTTTACTTTCTACACAAATGTTCAAGTTTTATTTTTTGCCAGTAGTATGGTGAAGATTTAACAGCTTTCGCATTAAGTCTTACTTAAACAGAAAATCAAAATCTGGTTGAAAAGAAAGCTAATGTTTACATTTTTAAAAATGTATTTAAAATCATGATCATTAACTGACCCTTAAAATAATTCATTCTACCAGACAAATACAGTCACACTGTCTATTGACCTCTACTGGACAGACTGTTAGTACGCTGCTCCCTTTCCAGTGGGCACATCTGACTCTTCCCAGATTCCTTTCATCAATCATAATGCTTGCTCTGCTATAACACTTCTTCCCATTCCCTCCATCATTCTAAACTGGACAATTACCCATCATGAGTCAACCCTCAAACCTATTCCAGTGTATCTTTGCAAGGGTCATGGCTATTTCCATCATAATTTTACAACCAGTCCCTTTCTTGAAATGGGCATTTGTCATTACACTTACCTAGCCATCACTAAATGCAACATAAGGCTCCCAAGCTGAGACCGGTCCCTCTGACATTCTTCATCTCAATGGAAAGGTCCCCATTAGCCTTCCTGGCCTGATTCCTCAGGTCCAACCCAACTACACATGAACTATCTCTGACAAATCTTTTCCCCACCCCCAAAATCTGCATTCTCTAGTCACCCTCAGCTAAGAGATAATTATTTCTATGACTCCTGACTAGCTCCTGATGATTCTTAACTCTGTCGGTGGAAGCCAAGACTATTGGCTGCCACCAGCCGACTGGACCAGATCTTGCTAACCTGCCAGTTTTCCCAATCTCTTCATTATACCTAATCCTCCACAATTTTCTTCCTTTCTTGAACTACCTCTAAAATAAGGACCCACTTCTTTCAGTTCTCCTCTCTCTCACTGTAGCAACCAAAGAGGTGCCCAGGACATCATAGGTTCCCTTGTAGGTGATCTCAATTCCTGTAGAGATGATTTAGAAAATACAGCTACAGAATTGGGCCTAAGTTCCATCCACAACCTCATTACTTTTGGGGAAAGGTTTGTCACCTTTTGGATAGAATTCATCGCCTGGTTGAAAGAATTCATCACCTGTTTGAAGAAGTTTGATTCAATAACAGAGTCATATTCATTGTTGAAGCAGTTCGCCGTGTTCTTGGACAACATCACTACTGGCCTTGAATCTATGACTTGCTAATTACGAGAAACCCAGTACACTGTCCTCAATGACTGTATCACTCTGGATATGGAGTCGAACTGACTGCTGCACTTTTGTCGCACTAATCTAACTCATGTCTTTGTCATAATCAGGAAGGTGCCAGAGACAAATGAAGAAATTCCTTGCATTGCTGCCACGGCGCTGACACAACTGAGGAAAGATGACAGGTTCTAGGACTTCTGGTAGACCCATGAAGGCCTATGATATTGGGCATATAGATTGATTCGGCCTCTAATCTCTGCCTTTCTGTTTATGTTCATAGGTATCTCTCTTACTAAATGTCTCCAGGTTAACAAAGCAGAGCAATTGTTACCAAGTCTCAACAGATGATTCAGCTGGTCCCTGATGAACATTCAGTCCTTAGTGACCGAATGAAAAATGGACTTATGTTGTTGAGAGGGAAAAAGAATGTGTCTTCTCTCCTTGAACAAGAGGAGGCACTCACAAAGATTCTCTCTCTGACCAAACTTTAGACAGGCTCCTCTGAGCCTTCTTTTCCTCCAGGCCTCATCCTTTGGACCCTGTCTTTAGCTTGCCTGTTCAGTGGTGGCAAGAATCCCCTATCCTTGATATCTGATCACCCTGGTCTGCCTTTAGCAAGAATCTCCGTACCCTTGATATCTTCTCTTAGTAATTTTCCATCCACAAATCTCCTTGCCCCGCTCTTTGGCTATCAATTCCCACTTGTCCTTGTATTCTGAACTGAGCTCAGCTCTCTACTGGTCTCTTTTCCCCTTTGCAATAGTTTAGGAATTAAATCTGTTTTTATTTTTTTATTTTTTTTACCACTTTAACTGATGTCTGGCTCTGGTTCTCTTTGACACATGGTATCAACACATGGTATGTGTGGTCATAAGGAATATTATAAACTTTATAAATTGAGGTTATGCATGCATCACTTCATTTAACAAATATTAATGAATGTCTACCATGAGGCAGTCACTATGCTACATGATAAGGATAAAATGGTGGGCAAAAGTAGACAAGGGGTCAGCCCTCATGAAATTGATAGTCTAGTGAGGAAGAGAAAGCTCAATAGAATGGTCACACAAATAACATAATATTATTACTATGATAAATATTTTGAAGAAATAGTACATGGTACTGTAGGGGCTAGTCAGGGAAGGCTTCCCTGAAGACTAACAAAGTGACGTTTAAGCTGAAATCTGACTATTCAAGATTATTGGATGTGTGTATGGGGTGAGGGAAATTCTAGAAAGAAGGAACAGCATGTGCTAAGTCTCTTATTGAAAGGGAAGGTGGTATGTTCAAGGACCTGAAAAGAGCTGAAGTGAAAGAATGCCTTTGTAGACAGGTCACAGGAAATAGAGATAATGAGGGAAACAGGTATTAGATGAGACTGAAGACATTTATGGACAACGAACACTCAAGACTTTCTAAACCATTCTAGGATTTGCAACTTGATGCTTGAAATTCGACACCATTGTATGTATGTATTTAGCACAGTGTTTGTACCAGCGTAAATGTTCAATAAATGAAAACCTTAAAAATATTTGAATCATCTTAATGTGTCAATGTATGGTATTTGTCTTATGTGTAGCATACAATGACTTACACATACACATAAGACAAATACCATTTATCATTGATTTTTGGCCCTAGGGTGGCCGATGGAAGAAAACAAACAAAAAACAAACAAACAAACAAAAAATCACTGGAAATCTCAGTCACATTTATCTGATTTAAACGTCAGAGAGCAATCTACAGTTGCATATTACATGGGAAATGTAAAATCCAGATAATGTAAAAAAAAAAAATCTAGATAATGTACACTTCATTGGTAGTTGCATGAATTATTATTTAAAAAGTCAATCACTCAAATCTGAAATGAAAATGTGTTTGCATCAGAATGATATTCAGCTGTCAAATATGGAGAATTATCACTTGACGCAGGACGCCCTGAGCAAGACCCACCCTCCCATATTTGAATTACTTCCAATTTTAAAAGATAACTTAATAGCTCACATTTCACAGGCATGTGAAATTTTAATTTTTTTCATTCCCTCTTTTTTTTAAATAAAGTTTATTTATTTATTTATTTTTATTACTTTCTACGCCCAGGGTGAGGTTTGAAATCACAACCTCTTTCTGAGGTACCATCTGCATGAAAAATGTCCACAAATAAAAAATTTATTTTTCTTTAATTAAAATTGAAACTCATTTGCAGTTTAGAAAGGATGAGCGGTGGGAAGCTGTCGGCACGAGGACCTGTCTGCTCCCTCCTTCATTCCACAGCCCTCTCAGTATTGACCTATTCCATAAAAGGACAAGTGTGATGTCTGCTATAAAACCCGGATTCACGGTTAAAAGCTCTCTGGGCTTCCAATCACCCAAGAGTGGAAGAGAACTGATGGCTGGAATATTAGCTGTGCAACAACAGTAACAGCCATGACAAGAACGGTTGTAGCAATAACAACGCAGCTACTCTTTACTGGGCGCCTGGTCTAAGTGCTATGGCTGCAGCATTTCACGTTTTGGGAGTGACAGGCATGAGACTAACACCTCATCTCTTCAAAGACCAGGAAGCTGGGGTTTCCAGAGGTGAAATAAGCTGCCCAATGGTACACAGCTAGAAAACTGCAGATCCAGAATGCGAATTTAGAAGTCCATAATTTTTAACCCTGATACCACAGAGGGTGAAAGTAAAATTATTGTCACGTGGTCATTAGGCAATGGCACTGTCCTTAGATGGACCTCAGGTGACCGGCACAGCAGAGATTAAATCACGCTTCCTTTTCTCACCTCTTTTCATTCCATCTTTTTTTTCTTTTCTTTTCTTTCTCTTTCTTCCCTCCCCCCGCCCCCGCAGATTAACTGGCTGAACCAGAAGTCTGAGTATAATCTGAGAATGCTGAACAGCCCACAGAGGGGAAAGAATCTAGAAATTGCCTCACTGCCGCCATGCCCTCAATAAACTAAGCTAACCAGCCACAAATAATTTGAAAGAGCCAAAAAAAACGAAACAAAACAAAAACTCATTTTTTTGACATTTCCTCAGTTCAGGTTCTCAAGTGGAATGGATATTTCATATCAATAATGCAGACAATTAACTTTCCAAATTTCCACCCAGCTTTGATATATATTTAATAAGTATCACCAGGTTATCTCTTGAAGAAGGCAACGAAAGCAGTCGTTAAGATTAAGCTAAGGTCAGGGCGCCTGGGTGGCTCAGCCGTTAAGCGTCTGCCTTTGGCTCAGGTCGTGATCTCAGGGTCCTGGGATCGAGCCCCGCATCGGGCTCCCTGCTCGGTGGGAAGCCTGCTTCTCCCTCTCCCACTCCCCCTGCTTGTGTTCCCTCTCTCGCTGTGTCTCTGTCTGTCAAATAAATAAATAAAATCTTTAGAAAAAAAAAAAAAAGATTAAGCTAAGGTCCACCTTTGAAGGAACTGGCCTTTAATGTTTAAAACATGAGGAAGAGAATTTTAAACGAGTAATTTGTTTCATGTTTATGATTCTCTGGTAATCTCCTATTCATCACATGATATCCAAATGCCCAATCAGATTTACCATTTAAAAATGAAATGAAAAACTTATGTAATTAGGATCTTAAAGGAGATGCTGAATATCTACAAATTTCTGTGAGCTCAATTAAGTTCCTAAAATCAGAGCCTGATTTTCAATGTTTTTTTAAGAAAGAATCAGATTATGCTAATAAAGACCAAAGCACACAGGCATATTACTTTGAGAAAACAGAAAGTAAGGTACAAAAGATCCTTTGTTTGAAATGGAGACAGATGTCTTTGCAAGTCATTTCAACAAATATTCACCTTCATAAGCAATGAAGGATAAAGACTCTGACAGCAGTGAAAAGCACAACTCGGTGTATCGAATGCGTACCACCAGATGGCATCTCAAATCAGAGAGCACAGGTGGAGATCACGTCAACAACTGCGTTTCTGAAAAGGAATCAAATTCATGAATTCCAAATCAATTTTTTAATATCAAAATGTCTGACATTAATCACAAAATCCAACGAACACAACAATAATACTGTCGTGAATATAACAAAGAACATGAATCTGAAAAGAAAGGCACTGTAAATCAAACAGTGATCTTGACATCAATTATTATTTAAAAAAAAAAAAAAGTACAAATGGAGCCATATCAGAAAAAGAAAGTCTGGTTAATAATTTTATCTTTCCTCGAGTATCATATGATCTCACTGATACAAGGAATTTGAGAAACAAGTCAGGATCATAGCGGAAGGGAGGGAAAAATGAAACAAGATGAAACCAGAGAGGGAGACAAACCATAATAGACTCTTAATCTCAGGAAACAAATTGAGGGTTGCTGGCATGGAGAGGGGTGGGATGGAAGGGGTGGCTGGGTGATAGACATTGGGGAGGGTATGTGCTATGGTGAGCACTGTGAATTGTGTAAGACTGATGAATCACAGACCTGTACCCCTGAAACAAATAATACATTATATGTTAATTTAAAAAAAAATTTATCTTTCCTTAATTTTTATCTACAGTTGTCCTTCCCATTAATCTGCATTTTACTCTTTCACAGGGCTTTGTCCACTGTAAACAAGAAAGAGAATAATTCAGGAGACAGCATTAGAAAAAAAAATTAAGAAAAGCTTAAAGAAAGAGAAAAAGAGGTCAAGTTTCTTTTTGCCTACATATAAGACTCTCATGAAGTTGAAGTTCAAAAGCCTTGGTGTCCAAACCTTAGATATCTTAAGGTACAGAATGAAACAATGCTGCTATGTCTAAAACTGGCAACACATGGACCACAATATCAACTATGAACAGAAATTAATTACAGGGAAGCATTTTATACACCAAACTGCAGTCAAAAAGTGACCAAATGATAGCAGGAATTTAAATTTTGTTCAGAATGTTAAAATACGGTGTTGTTTCATGAAAATCTCTGAAAAAGATTTGATTATCCCCTGGATGTGGGGTTTGTTTGTTGGTTTTTTTCTATTGTCATATAATCCATAAAATCCTATTTCTACAAACCACATTTTATGAGAAATGTTATTTTCATATGATAAAAGCAACTTAAGGGAGACCTGTTACCAGTTTGTAATTTACTTTTGGAGCTATATATATATATATCTCTAAGAATAAATAAATAAGTAAATATATATAAAACATTTAATAATAAACATATAATAAACATATGTGTAACATTTCCTGATTTTCAGTGTTTAATATTAAAAAATGAACATTGAACTTTTGATAGTTCTTGGGTTTTTTTGTGTGATTTTTTTGTGTTTTTTGTTTTACCCCTTCAACAGATAGACTCATGTCCCAAACCTCTCCATGGACTTTCACATTATTTCATGAGACAATGCTCACTCAGTGATGCTGGTGGAGAGCTGGATAAAGTAGTAGAAGGACAAGCTATCTGACCCCCAGACAAAAACCAAGCCAGGACTGAATTGCCTAAAGGTCATCTCTCATGGAATATATATTAACATTGGCAAGAATATGTGCATGAAAGTATTTAATATTTTAAATAATACATTTTCTTTGCCCAGATGGTCATTTTAAATAGTGGTAAAGCAGCGGCCTCAAAATTTAATATTATTTTCCCCTTACTGATCCACTAATTAAACCACAGATTTTTCTATAAGAAGCGACTTCTGATAAGTTCATCTATTTTATTTATCCAGCATCTTGTATGTCTAAAGTCCTCCACTTAAGACACAAAAAACCAAATAGCTATTGAGGAGAAAAGAACAGAATAAAAAGATAACGCTCATTTAAATGATTACACTGACACACACAGAAACAGACACATCCACACACATACAGGGATGTGTACTCTGTTTTAGAGGTGCCTGTATGCTTCCATTATATTATTTTCATAATTTACTATGTGCAAATCAGCACTGCATTTACATTAAATTTATTTTGAAATAGAGGAACATCCACAAAACCATAACACAAGATCTATATCCTCAGATGTTAACATTTAATAGGATAACAGCATGAAACAATTTTAAAAAATCAGTACAATATTGTTAAATGCCACGCTATATGATTACTCGCAGAATTAATGATTCCATGGACCTGTAGAGTCCACTTCTACACCCAAATAAAACGGGAATAGATGCAGTTGAGCTGTCTGGGCTTTAATACCAGTTCTGGCACCTTCTAGATGGGTAAACTTAGATATGATACCCCACTGAGCTTCAGTTTCTTCATTTGTAAAATGGAGCTGATAACAGTACTTCCTGCATAGGACTGTGTGAAAACTACGAGTTAGAAAGTACAGTGTTTATAACAGTAATCGGGAAAAAACAAGAATTTAAATATTAACCTTGCAACAAAATAAGCCATTAATTTGTTCACCAAAAAGCTATAAAAAAACAATTACCATCTACTATCACCATAGTTTCACATACAAAAAGAAAGCATTCTTACTAAATTGAAAAAGATAATTTCAGTCTGGACCAACAAAAACTTTGTCACAAACCAGAACCAGTCTGTGACCAGTATTTAGGAATGTCCATTAAAACCTATAAACATTACTGGCCCACAAGAAAATAAAATCAATGGAGTTTGAAATGATTAGGGACACTTCAGTGAGAAAATGTAACATGAGATGAGACTGGAAACACAAATATAATCCGGCTAGACAAAAGGAAGGGCACCTACATTTTTCCCTGGAGATACCCAGGAAGAATGCTCTTTCCTCAGCTGGAGAATTCCGGTATTATCTGAAACACTACTTCTCTTCAAGCCATGGTAATATTGATTACAATATATTAATATATTTCAACCTTCTCCAAACCAATCAGAATATTATTACTCCAAGGGATAACTTTCAGGTTTTAAGGATAATAATTTTAGGGATTTTTATCTTCCTATGAAAACAACTACAGATGGGATGTCTGGGTGGCTCAGTCGGTCCGCCTTCGGCTCAGGGCATGATCCCGGGATCCTGGGATCGAGTCCCGAATCAGGCTCCCTGCTCAGCGGGAAGCCTGCTTCTCCCCCTCCCTCTGCCCCTCTGCCTGCTTGTGTGTGTGCGCGTGCACGCGCGCGCTCTCTCTCACTCTCTCCGACAACAAATAAATAAAATCTTAAAAAAAAAAAAGGAAAGAAGAAAACAACTACAGACATCACCTTACCAGGGCTGCTTAAACACTATTTGTGAAAAGTACCGATTTATGGCAAACTGAAAAGGACAGGGTACACTGCATCTTAAAGCAAAATATCTGTTTGTGGTAATTACGATGTAAGTGTAATGACCGTCAAATGTTTCCTCTGGATGGTGTTACATGTTTACTGACGTCAATAGATGATTACTGACTCGTTCATGACACACAAGTACTGAAGGACTACGGCTCAGCTACTCTTAATCTAATACTCCATTCATTACCAAACAATTCACTTACAGATAATATTGATCTCAGTCTTCCCTTTTTTTTTCCCCTTTATAAACTGTCCCAGCCATAGCTTTCTATACAGTCCACTCTCAGAGAGCTTGTAAAAGAAAAGTACTATGAAGATTTTCACTTAGAAAAAACTGTATAGATAAACTCTGTGCCCCAAATATGCTAAGCACTATTGTTCTGTCTGGCCCCCTTGCATTATAGCAATATATTTTTATTTAAAATATAACCAATCAGGGCCCCTGGGTGGCTCAGTTGGTTAAGCAACTGCCTTCGGCTCAGGTCACGATCCTGGAGTCCTGGATTGAGTCCCGGATGCAGTCCCGCATCAGCTCCTTGCTCAGCGGGGAGCCTGCTTCTCCCTCCGACCCTCTCCCCTCTCATGCTCTCTCCCACTCCCCTCTCTCTCAAAAAAATAGTAAAAAAAATAAAGTATAACCAATCATAATCAATAACCGAAATAATTTATTTTTTTCTATTTCTTGAGAACCTTTAATAGCATTCTTAACATGTTTTTTTTTTTTTCCAGTAATGAGCGAGAACAAATTCTAGTGAAAGGAACTGAAAATGCCTGATGTTTAAAAATCTTATACAGAGGGGCGCCTGGGTGGCTCAGTTGGTTGAGCGACTGCCTTCAGCTCAGGTCATGATCCTGGAGTCCCGGGATCGAGTCCCGCATCGGGCTCCCTGCTCAGCGGGGAGTCTGCTTCTCCCTCTGACCCTCCCCCCTCTCATGTGCTCTCTCTCTCCTCTCATCCTCTCTCTCAAATAAATAAATAAAATCTTTAAAAAAAAAAAATCTTATACAGAGGCAGAATAGTGTGTGTAATATAGTATGATAGCTAAGCATGAGGTATGTAGATGGATGCCTGTTCAAAAAACAAGGTTTTCAGCTTACTAGCTAGGAGACCTCAGACCAGTCACTTAAACCAGTGGTCTCCACAGTGCGGTCCCAGATCAAGGGTATCATCAGCACCTGGGAAGCTGTTAGAAATTCAAATTCTCAGGCCCACCTCCAGACCTACTAAATCAGAAACTCTGGAGGTGGGACTCAGCGACCTGTGTTTTAATAAAGTCCTTCAGGTGATTCTGATCCATGCTCAATTTTGAGAAACACTGACTCAAACTGCTGAGACTCCCTTTTCTCCCGCTTAAGATGGTTTTCCTAAAACCAACCTTGCAAAACCAGAGAGGTAAACACTTCATGGAAAAGGAGTCTGCTCTCACGCAGTTAACTTTTATCAACATTTTTCTTTTCTTTTTTTTTTTTTTTTAAATCAAGGGTCAAAATTAAGGTGAATAAGGACTTCAAAATGATGTGCTCCTGCCACAGGCCGGGGCTGAAATGCACTAACTGCCAGCAGTGGGCTGGGTACCAAAATAGGCCTCTGGCTGAAGGGAAGGCCCTCGAGACCTGGCCACTGAAATCTAAGTGGGCAAAATGCCCCAGAAGTAATATTTTATCCCCATATAAACTAAGGCCACGTTAGGCTTTGATAGTGACAAATGATAGTTTGAGGAGAATAAACACTGATCTTTTTGGTCTCAAAAGACACTGGATTCTTATCCCCACTTAACTCTCCCCAGAGTAAAGGCATGGGGAATTCTCCTAATTGACGTCAGCTGCTGTAAGGGCAGGAATGCCATGACCTTAAACTTGGCCACTGGTCCACTCTCATATCCAGGAACAAAGCCAGAGGGTTCTCCTGGCAACTGCCTGACATGCTAAATGGCAGACACAGCCACTGAGGGAATCCTTTGCTGCCCCAGGGACAAATCCCCCCCTGCAGGAAACAGACAAACTGGAGAGATTAGCAGTCTGCCCAGCTAATGCTGGCCTATCCCCTCCACCCAGAGAGCAGAAAATGAGCTCTAAATCACGCGATTCGAAAACCTGGGCTTCTGGTCTGCCTTTGCTTTACAAATGAGGGGAATGTTCTCTGCTAAGTTGAAGGGAAAACAGGAAAGTATGAAAACTTCAAGGACAAATGTAGGAAATTGGATCCTTGCATAAACCACCCACCGTATTCAAGAAGTCTTTAATGGACACTGATTTTTAAGTACGAACTATCAGATGTTTTAAGATTAGTATTAACTATCATTTTCTTTAAAGACCTGTAATCAAAAGCATATCCAAATCCCCTACCCTGCCAAAGGCATCATCTTGGCTTCTCCGGGAGAATATGAGAGGTTCCTAACCAAAGCCTCTCCCAAGACTTCCTTCCCACTCCATTCCACTCATCCCTTCCGGGATGTGATTATGTAACTCCCTGCTCAAAGACTTGTAGAGCAGTATTGGAATGTCTCAGTGCTGCCTGCCAGAGACTCATACCCAACCTGGACCTTCCAACCTCGGTCTCCCCCCACCCTCACCCCCACACCCTTCTGAGACCCTGGCTTCCCACAGCAAACCTCCAAAACCACGTCTTACCACTTCACACACACACACACACACACACACACACACACACACACACACACAAACACCGGCGCCTTTGATATGCTGTTGTCTCTGCTCAAAATATGCTTCACAGAGTAAAATTTTACTTCTCAGATGTGATCCAGTTCAAATATCATGAAATCGGTCAAAACTTTCTTGGCTTCCCTGCATTCCTTTTTCTGAGTTCCCACACTAAGTTCGTAGGCATCTTTATTACAGTTCTTAACAAATTATATAGTAATTCTCTGTTTTTGTGTCTGACGCCCTGACTAGAGCTTGAGTATTCTGGTCAAGGACTACACCTCCTATGCTTACCATCCACAGTTCCTAACCTTCTAAAGGAGTTCTCAATCCCTACTCAAGACAGTTAGGATCGCAGCTATTTAAAGGTTTCTTCCAATCAAAGATAGAATATAATAATCAGTGGGCACTGTCAGGGAAACCTTAGCCATTTAGAAGATAGAAAAACCTTATGGAGGGGCGCCTGGGTGGCTCAGTCGTTAAGCGTCTGCCTTCGGCTCAGGTCATGGTCCCAGGGTCCTGGGATCGAGCCCCGCATCGGGCTCCCTGCTCGGCGGGAAGCCTGCTTCTTCCTCTCCCACTCCCCCTGCTTGTGTTCCCTCTCTCACTGTGTCTCTCTCTGCCAAATAAATAAATAAAATCTTTAAAAAAAAAAAAAAGAAAAAAGAAAAACCTTTTGAATTTAAACTAGCTATATCCAGTTGGATACTTCTTAATTTGCTTAAATAAATCTAGATCATATCTTGTAATTTAATCAATAGTTTAATGGATATATCTTTAGCCAAATTATCTATTTTCCTTATCCTATTTTGAGCTGTTGGAGAACAGAGACCAGGTCTTATTCATCTATGTATTACCCACACCACCAGTACAAGGTAAATGTTCAATAAATATGCATTAAATGGAATTCCCAAAATGAATTGTATCTTGGTTCGGGCTACTTCAACAGAACACTGCAGACGGGATACCTTTAACGACAAACATTTCTCACAGTTCTGGAGGCTGGGAAGTCCAAGATCAAGATGCCGGCATAGATTTAGTGTTTGACGAGGACCCTATTCTGGTTTGTAGAGACCATCTTACTGTATCCTCAGGTGGAGGAGAGAGAGAGAGGTCTCATCTCACACATGCACTAATCCCATCATGGGGACTCCACCCTCATGACCTCATTTAAATCTAATTACTTCCCCGATTTGGAGGTGGGCCTCCAAATGGCATCATATTGGGGATTAGTACATCAGCATCTGAATATTGGGGTGGGGGTGGGCATGAATATTTAGTCCAGAGCAAGTGGCCCCACTGACATTTGGCTACACGTTTTAATGTTCCATTTGTATGTTACAAGTAAACAAAGATAAATTCAACTGAATTTTCATAAAAGAATCAAAGAAGGAAAACACATTCCTCGACAAAATGCCTCCAACACAGAAACACATTCTTCATATTAAATCTCTGAAACAGCTACCATTCTAATCAGGCAAGTTAGTTTAGAGAAAAGAGCAAAACATGCCTCATACCTCCTTTGTCTTGATCGCGGACCCCTGGCTAATCGGCACCTCTACTCCCATGGAGAAGGTTACTGGTTTATCTAAATCTACCTCCCGGACGGCAAGGTACACAGTGCTTTATCTCCTCCAGAGGGACACATGCAAAGGCCAGGTTGGAACTAGGCAGCTTCCCGGTTCTTCTTCTCCCAAATAAAATGTACAGAATTTGAAGGGTAAAGAAAATCCTAAATAACTATAAACCTTTCAATACTTTATAAACACTTCAAGTGGGGGAAGGTGATTTGGGCAGTTTGGTTCATTTAAACATGAAAGACCTGCTCAAGGAATGAAATAATGTCCAGTTTTCAAATAACTAGAATACTAATTTCTAGGTTTTTCTCAAAACAGGGGCAAACGATGGCACAGATGTTAGCATGACTTTTTTCTGTTTGTGAGCGAAACATTTTTATGAATTAAAAACTAGGAATGGGGAGGACTAGAGGGAAAGTGGGGGAGGGCTTTTGTTACAAAATACTTGCCATTTGTTTCATTTTGAGAGTTTACAGATCTACTCCACTTAAAGGTGAATTCCACATAAGAAGTTACTGGTCAGTTTCTACCAGGATTCACTCACCTCACCATTTTCAGGAATCTCACATATCAGGTGAGAGATTATTTCTACTACCACTTGAATACCACCATGTTGTCAGGGTTCAGGTTTTTCCCACTACATTAAAAGTCCTTGCTTCTTTCCTCTTAATCTTTTTTACAGGTTCTCATTTGTATATTATACCTCTTATTTGAATTTGTATATTATATATATATATCATTTGTATATTATATAAAATAATATCTCTATATTATTTTCCTTCTCCCCCTCCTCTTCTACTACCTTCTTCTTCCTCTTCTTCCTTCTCCACTGAATTAAATTTTCTATCTTTCCTAAGTGTGGAGTTCTGAACTACATAAAGAATACTCTATCCTGAAGATTTTTAAGTGTAAACTATGTCTTTTATTGCATAGCCTAGCACCAGTAATAAAATTAAATAAATAAATAAATAAATAAATAAATAAATAAAATAAAAATAAAATATTCTATCTATAAAGATAGAATATACAGATATTCTAAATTTAAAAATACATGGGGCACCTGGGTGGCTCAGTCGGTTAAGCATACTACTCTTCATTTTGGCTCAGGTCGTGATTTCAGGGTTGTGAGATGGAGCCCCGCATCCTGTCAGGCTCCGTACTCAGCAGGGAGTCTGCTTGGGATTCTCTCTCTCCCTCTCCCTCCCTCTCTGCCCCTCCTGTCTCTCTCTCTCTTCTCTCTCTCTCTCTCAAAAAAACAAACAAAAACAAAAAAAAATTTAAAAATACACATTGTTCAGATTCTTATAAGAAGTATCTTGAAATAAAAGGGATTGCAATATTCTCTGATCAATGTATCCTGCTTTCATTTTGCATTTCTGCAGGTTTCAGCTTTTGCTCAGAAACTCATGGGTTGGGATGTGAAGCTATAAATTTAGCTTTCTGGTGAATTATATTTCTTTTTCCCTTTTACCCAAATGTTAAAATAATTTTTTTCTATCCCCTTTGTCACTATGATTCCGTATCTTCCCAGAAAAGAGGAAAAGAGATCACTACAATGGAACCTATTAGAGGTTCCTTGGGATCCTGCCTTTGTTATGAAATATAAACACTCCTCTATAGAAAAGTTTTTCCTGATTGGATTATATTTCACTAGTGCTACATTTTCTGTGATGTCTCCATAGCTGCTTCTGTCACTATCTGAAAGGTTTTGGGGTTTTTCTCCCCCCTGGGAATGCTATACATGATTGAATCCTGATTTCCAAAGTCTCTTCACAGCTATATCCCAAACTCTGCCAAATTGTCAGCTGGTATCTCACTAGAAAGAACCCAGTGTGATCTGTATTGAATATGAGTGCAACTAGTCCATGGACTCCAGAAGGTTTCTGGGATAAAACATCCTAAATCTGACTCTTCCAGAATCTTCTCTATGTGTCCTTTCAGGACAGAGTCTAACCAAACAGAAGAGCTGACTGCATCCCGGAAAATACATTGCCCTAAATATCTATTTTACATGTTTCTTTAAGTTATAATTATCACCTCCATTACCACCTACGGGGCTCATTAGTGAACTTAACATGAATTCTTCATTGCAAGTCACACGTTATCATGTGAAATAAAAAATAAACTCAAAATATCAAGCCATTCATTCTTAACAAAAACAAATAAGCTTAATGATAAAGATGTCATTTAAATCTAATATTTTATCATTAATTTATAAGTGGAATTTGTGGCCAATTTTTGAAGTAGTTTTTTGATTTGGTTTGGCTTTTTGTTTTATTTTTTGCTGGTGGCTTCCAAACTAGTATTTAGATACTAAACAAATTTAGGATTTTAGTATCTGAGAAAGTAAAGCCTGTTCATATTTGTTTTGTCTTTATTTTTTCACAGTGTCTATGAGTTGGAGATAATAAGGCATGACTCCATCTTAACACATGGAAAATGGGATTCACAGTGATACACACAGAGTGAATCCATGGCCTGATTTACTCACCACTGGCCAAAACTGAGTTAACACCACTGGAGCTAATTTCTCCTGCTGCCTGGCTCCAAACACATTCATTACATTTTTTGAATTACAAGCAAGAAAAATTGCATTGCCAACCAAAAATAAAACATTAAGAATGCCAGTTTCTTTGGAATAAGAACCATTAGGGACATTTTGACCAAGGAAAGTCTGGTCTGGTATTCTAGAGAGCTTATTTTTCTCTTAAGAGTAACACTCAAATATATCTTTGAAGGCCAATCATGTAAGTAATAAAGATTTGGAAGAAAGAAGCAATCAGTAGTATATGTGAAATATTTTTAAATGGCGCCTGGGTGGCTCAGTCGTTAGGCATCCCCTTTATTTTGAAAAGGATAATATTCTGTGTCTAATTTTTTTCCTTTGCCAGAATGATAATAATTAAGGAGAAAACAAATGCTTTTTGTTTTTGTTTTTTTTTTGTTGTTGTTAAAATGTTTTATTTATTTACTCATGAGAGTCAGAGAGAGAGAGAGGCAGAGGCAGAGGGAGAAGCAGGCTCCCCGCCTAGCAGGGAGCCTGATGTGGGGCTCGATCCCAGGACCCTGGGATCATGACCTGAGCTGAAGGCAGACACTTAACCATCTAAGCCACCCAGGTGCCCCCAAAACAAATGTTTTTTAGCTTCTCAAAAAAGTGAAAACGTAGAAGTTTAGCAAACTCTACAAAGGATAGATCAAAAACCTCTAATATTTGACCCTCTACACCATACATTTTTTTCGGACAAGATTTAATTTTGATGGACTAAGAGAAGTTACGCTTACACAAAAATATGTATCTGCCCGTAAGAGGTAACAGCAAAAAACTCAAAGTGAAGATATTTTCTAGGCACAAAATACTATAGGAAGGCATGAAATTTGGCCTCTCCCTAAACTTTAGTGGTTCTCAAACTTGAATGTGCTTTGGAATCTCCTAGAGGACCTGATGATAACAGAAATGGCCTCACCCCAGAGAACACGATTCAGTCGTTCACGGCGGGGCCGAAGAATTGACATTTTAACACATTTCCAAGGGATGAGATGATAATGCTAGGCTGGGGACAACATTTTGAGAACCACCGCTTTAACTCAGTCACTTACTCAACCACTGTGGAAGTCTCGGTGTACCTTGTCCAACTTGTCCCAACAAATATTTTGTGTCCTCTGTGCCAGTTAGTGTTTCCACCAACAAACAAGATCACCTCCAAAGTAAAGTATTACTTCAGAATATCTTCATCACCTCTGAATTGTACAATACTTTTTAGAGCATCACCATCTTACAGATATTCAATACATGAAATAAAAAATAGTTATATATGTATCATAGCTTTAGTCCTTCGTGTACAAATTGGACAGTTAAAGAGTAAGATGAAAGAGGTATGTGAAGACTCATTGGTATCTAGGATTTTTTGATTTGATGTTAAGAACAAAGTGTGGCTACAAGTGGGCAGTCTCCATCCTCAGGACTTACCTGTGACTGGTGCATCAATATCCAGCAAATTTTTTTCCTGTCGAAGAATTGAAGCCCCCTCTGTTATTATTCTCAATGCAACGCTCTCTTCCAGCCTGCCCTCCTTCATGAGATGTGCCTTTAAGATATCCACACGAGGTTTCCCATCATTATCAAACACTTCTTTTGCTGTAAGCCGGTGACTTGGAGGAAATGGGACAGCTGAAAAAGAAAAAGTCAAATTATTACATTAGCCAAATCCAACAAAAATTCAATAATAACTGCCAAATATCTCTCTGTGTTACTAGCCACCTATTGGAGTATTTTAAAAGTTCTCACATAAAATAAAATCAAGGGCTGTCAAGAATTAAAGACTGCCTTCTTTCTTTGATTCTGGATGTAATGTGCTTGCTGAAAGGAAATTTACATTTCTTATTCACCCAGTACCTATCTCTTGCATCTAGAAGATCCTGATTAACTTAATAAAGAAAATAGAGAGAGAGATGTTTCTGTTAGGCAATATTCAATTCGACAAAAGAAAATAGTTTCTGTACATCCAACCATAACTCACTCGGGAGAAGATCTGCCAGACCAGATTTGCCCCTCCAACTAAAGTCACACCTCTGAGTAAACTGACTCACTATTTAAGGAGAGAGCAGAAATCTGAGAGCAAAAAGGCAAAAATGCACGGAATATTAAACAGGAAATCAGGATTCGTGTGCGCAGGTGACAAAGGAACATCTTGAACAGTGAAGGACAATATGGTGTCAGGGAGGAGATGCACGTATTTAGGAATATGATATAATAACAAACGCAACTTACTGCTCAGCCCCAGAACCAACCATTCTCTCTTTCACCCACACCCCCGTAACTTAACAGTAAGAACCTCTCCTGTAGCTACTGTCATTCTTTACATCTGTGAATACATTCATTCACTCATTCAGCTGAAGGATATTCACTAAACTTCTACAATGTGCCAGGACATCCAAAGGTCTAGGTTAGAGATGGTATCATAAAGGTTAAATTTCTGATAAATGGCCAATAAGCCCCTTCAGTGAGGGTGAGTCATTGTTTGTGTATTTTACATGAGGAGTCATTACCGAAAACAACTCAGATCTATTAGAAATATCTAGAAGGACCATAAACACAGTTTCATGAAACTTTCAGCTGCCATGTGCATTACGCCATATGCATAAGAACATCTCCATACGATGGTTCCTCTCTGAGGAAGAACACTTGATATTCAGGAATAAACCTAGCCCCCTAACTTCCTGAAAGTGTCTCTCAAAGGAGCAAGATTTATGGTAGAGCTATAGCAAGAAATTTTGTGCAATCTAATAGCATAGGTTTGCTATCCAAGAGAAGTTGTAAGTACTTAAAAGAAAAGAAAAACCAGGAAGTGATCCTATACCAACGGATGCAACTTGATTCTCTATGCGGCCAAAATGAAGTGGCAGAAGTACACTCAGTGGATAAGCATGAGGCTTTTGTGGTCAGATGAACCTGGGTACAAGCCTTGGCTTTGTACACTCACCAGTTTTATGACCTTGGGCAAGGGAAATAACCTCCTTTGGCTTCGGTTGCCTCACCTGTAGATTGCGGATTACATCTATCTGAGCATTGTTATAATAACTGAAGTACGTCGTAATATCCGGAGCTAACATTTATAGAGTGTTTCTTTTATGCCAAGTATTGTTTGGGTAATAAAGTCAGACACAGCAGGAAAGCTGTAAGATGAGTAAGACATATGTACATGTGTTTACATATCAGTGTTCTCAGTCCTCACAGCATTACTGTGGGGGAGAAACTTGAGGCTTAAAAATATTAAGCACTTTGCCCAAGACAATCGCCTAGCGATTTATATGTAGACCCAAACTCCAGCAGTTTGATCGAACTACATTATACTGCTTCTCAAAAGGGACTTAAGACAGTGCTTAATAACTGTGAAGTCAGGAGGAAATCACTTTTTAGAACTGCAATTCTAACAAACACCGAGAAGCGTTTCTTATGAAGACCGCGTTTATTTTCAAAAATTATTTGGGGCAGCTCAGAGTAGAACAGATCTATAATACAAAACCACGATGTAAATTAAAACACAAAATGCATAATGCCAAAGCATAGTGTACAATAAGAGCAAAGGCAAGAATTAAACAAGGAGGAGAAAAAAGGAGGAATTTAGGTCGTTAGACTTCAGGCATTTGGGGGTAATTTTTTTCATTTTGTTTCTTTGCCTTCCCTGCTTTTTCTTACCTAACAGATATGCTTGTGAAGAACACATGGACACATTTCGATGGCCACATTTTTTTTTTTTAACGTGGGTCTTTATGTATGGTTTGTAATTAGAAAATATCTTACCTGGTAACTCCTCAAAATCCCCCAGACATAGGACGGGGAATGGAAAGGAAGAAACTTCAAAAGGACACTTGGGGTAATGCAAAGAGCCGATTTTTTTTTTTCTTTTTAGTGATTTCCTAAAATAAGAGTTGGGCGACCGTGAAGGTTTAAGGGACTCTGAAAAACTGTCAGGCAAAAATCATAGGAGCACAGAAGGGTAGGAGGCTGGTTTACTGCCAGGCATATAAAGGCACTAGCTGGCCTTATTAAACTTAAGCAAGATCAAAGGGTTAAACCCAAAAGAGCCGAAGCACTGAAGAAGGTGAGAGGCAAAAGGAGAGCACCCTGAGAGGCATCACCTGCATGAACGAGACTTGGTCCAAGTCCCTAGGCTCTCTCCAACGCCAAGATCACTGCAGTAACAGATGCTCCCTCTTCGATGCCCATCTTCTACCTTCCAGTAATTGCTAATCCTAGGTAACTGGCAAAGGTGAAGCCACCTGCTCTGACACAGAGGAGTTGGTTCCAAATACACAGGAGCAAAAAAGAGAGGAAAAAGGCCAACCAGAGGGCTCCGTTTCCAGCCGGCTGATAGGGACACTGATGACATGGGGCCCTCTACCGGGTAAGCAGATGGTAAGGCCCCCAGGGAACCAAGATGTGCATCGATGATGCCCAAGTTGGAATGCAGAGATGCTGTAAGCCAGAGAGGGGTTTTCTGGGACAAAAATAAGAGTGGGCTAATATCTGTGTATCTGTGCACCGTTCGGCTCATAAAGAAAATACCAGCCTTACAAAGGTCACATTTATTTGCTTTCTCTGTTCACCTAGCGTCCTACATGCAGACGTGTGCCAAATACCAAGCAAAAACTACTTAGACCGAAGAATCCAATGTGCATAGAAAACATGTCTTTCATTAACTCATAAAAATGGCTACACTTGATATAATAAAATTGGATTTTCCCTCCCCTCCGTTGCTTTGAGTATTACAAGTTGCTTTCATTGCTACCTGAGCAGGCCGGGACTGAAGGAGTTGAGTTTGTGCATGCCAATAAAATTTAGAAATATCTGTTGATATCTGGCTGACTCCTCCCAAACCAATTTTCTTGTAACTGCCTATTAAGTATGGAATATGGTGTTCTAATAGTCTTCTTAGAAGTATCGTAAAAGTAGATAGAAACCCTCTCAGCTTTCTCCACTTCACAACTGCCACTCAGTGTCACGCTTTTTTCCTCAAATATAACAGCAAAGTAGCTAAAATTTGGGATATATACATCCTCAACTGACTCCAAACATAAAGCACACTGACAGCTGTAAAGGCAAACAATACCCTGGACCAGGATCGAGTTCCCGTGTCATTGACTGTGCAAATCTGGCAGCGACTGATTTCCAATGAACAGGATATGATCTTGTATTTTTATTTCCTATTTGCTGATGCCACCAGAGAGTTCATCTATCTACCTGATCTACAGAAAGGTTACTAGTCTGGGAACCAAAATCACGTGTATCCAATATTGGCATCTATACAATGATTACTGAAGTTGTTGTCAATTATTCATTCATCAGAGAGAAACACATTCCAAGGCAGAAAAGCCGGAATGCCAGCATAATTCTAGCCCTAGGTTCTAGCTGACAATGGGGACCACACCTCTGAAAGAGACAGGGGTCTCCTCCTGAGATTTGGGTCGCATCAGTTTTAGGTGATCACTATGTGCCCCGGTAGCCAGAAGTGATCTGCTCTCACTCTGGGGTAGATCTAGGTATCTGAGATTTCTCTTCCTCAAATCTGAGCCACATTAGCCACTATTAAAGGGACTCCTGCTATTCGATGGGAAATACCCAAGAGTCCCTCTCACGGTGATACCTTCACTGGAAGAAGAGCAGCATAACTGCGACCTGACCTCTTTCCTTCCAAGAAAGAATCATGGATAAAGAAAACATTTAGCCTAGAGATTTTTTCAAACCTCTGTTTCACTTTAATATTTTTTACTCAAAAAAAAAAAAAAAAAAGGCACCTCAAGTACATCCAAAGGAAAAAGAATTCAACGCAGCTCACTGTCAGCCTCTCTTCTTCCCATGATGACTGTTAGGGCATGCTCACCAAATCCTGGGGTTCTTTGGAAGAAAATTAGAATTCTCTCCATTTAGATTGATTCCTGACACTCTCACATCAAATAAGAGAAAACTGAAGTCCAGAGAGAGGATAAGTGAATTGCCCAGGGTCACAGAATTAGAATTAGTCATTGGCAAAACCAACACTAAATTTTAGGTCGACCTGGTTTGTATTCCAGCACTTTACCCTCTGAGTCTGCTCTGTCCAATTGACTAGCAACATACGGCTGCTGAACGCTTGAAAATGCCTGGTCCAAACTGAGATGGGCTGCAAACCTATAATGTGCACGGGATTTAGAACACTTGATACAAGAAAAAACAGGAAATGTACAATATCTCATTAATATTTTTATGTTGATCACATGTTGAAATAAGATTTAGGATATATTGGGCTAAATGAGAGTTATTAAAATTAATTTCACCTATCCTTCCTTATTTTTTAATATGGATACTAGAACATTTAAAATTGCGTAAGTGGTTTGTCCTAGATTATTATGGACCAGGATGCATTCTTCTCAACGAGGAAATGAGAATAGGGGGAGTCGAGAGTGTATTCTGTAATCTTTCTTCTTTTTCAACTTTAGCTCCTCCAATACCTCAAACTGTCTCAACACTGACTGCACATTTGGAATCACTTTTAAAAATAAATGATGCTGAGGTGCAACCTCTAGGAATTCTGATTTAACTTGTCTAGGCATGGTTTTAAGGGAACCCAGGGTAAACTGCTGTGAGGTCCAGACTGAGATTCACAGATCTATACCATAAGTAAAGACATATAAAACACAGGCAGTTTAACTCCCACTCCCCAAACATGTTCCACAATGTCAATCAACCGTAGCAGATGTGAAGTCTTTGCAAGTCCAGACATGTCTATTCCATCCCTCTCTGTCATCAGAAACAGCTCCTGTCCCATATTTCACACGGACACCGCCTGCACCAGGGCTGTCTAAGATACTTACGTTGGCACATGTTAAGAGAACAGCTTAAGGATATCACATGTCCAACACAACTTAAAACACATTCTGGGTAACCTCCATAAGCTGGCACTCCATTTTTCCCTTGTGGACCTTTGTATATGTCACAAACTACTATTCTCATCAAACCATATCAATCAACCAATCAATCAATCATCAAGCATCTAGTAAGCACCTACTAAGCACTGTATTCAATGTCAGGCCGTGAGAAGGACCACGGAGAAGTGGGCAAGAGAAAACAAATATTAGCAGATCCAGAGTCTGAAGAGATTGCCATGTGATATGGTATCATGGTTATATATATTAGTTTTTGCTTGAGATACCTGGAAAAGCATTAAACTGCAAAACTGAAGAACAAAATTTAAAGAAAAGGAGAGATGATGTAGTTAGTAAGGGGGAAAAAGTGTCTTTATCTACTTTAAGGCCATGTCTGGGTTCCTATAAACTATTAGATACAAACACAGCTTTCTTCCATCTAAAGTATATAATAAATATCTCATTTTTTTAGGTGACTCCAGAAGACAAGGTTCTGTCTTGAAGGTAAGTAATGAAAAATAGAATACTGTAATTTTAAAATATAATATGCCAGCTAAAATACACAAAAGTAACTCCTTTCTCAGTAAATAAAATTACCCTGAAATCTGATCCTGCTTCTGAATAAACAGTGAAGAATTATGTAAAAGGAAGTACTGGTGACTTTTCACTAAATTTTGCTTGGGTTCTAACATTGAGCCATTAGGTTTGACTTACATCCTTCTGGGTTTAAAAAAAGTTCTGTCAGTATGGGGATACATGTTTACCCATGCACATCATGTCTATATGCAAAGATATAGAAACCATGTTGTCTAGGAGAGACAGCTTAAAAATTAACCACAGCTAGCCTCTAAGAAACACCATAGGAACTTATTTACTAGGGCCCTACTTATGCTACTCCTGTGGACATTCATCACTTGTTTGTTTGAAAGTCTCTGGCTTTCATTACAGACATTAATGTCTGTCAAATTAAAATATGCTTGCTTATCTCAAGTGTGGTTGAATATTAATCTTGTAAACAGAAACATCCGGCCCCACTTAAGCTAAAACAAACAAAACAAAACAAAACAAAACAAAATTCACAGTAAATCTATAAATAAAACCCCAATTTATTAATTTACTCGTGTTTTTTCCTACAGCTATGATGAGCTCCTCCATCCTTAGAGCAAAGACCTTCTTACCCACCTCCTCTGAATACTACCACTCAGATCCTGAGCTTTAAAATGTATTCCGTTTTTTTTTTTTTTTTTTTAAAGATTTTTTTTATTTATTTATTTGAGAGAGAGAGAATGAGAGACAGAGAGCATGAGAGGGAGGAGGGTCAGAGGGAGAAGCAGACTCCCCGCCGAGCAGGGAGCCCGATGCGGGACTCGATCCCAAGACTCCAGGATCATGACCTGAGCCGAAGGCAGTCGCTTAACCAACTGAGCCACCCAGGCGCCCTGTATTCCGTTTTAGACACAATATGTGTACTAATCATTTCACTAGCAAACTGAATACTTCATTTGGTTTCCTGAATGTTTACATGCAAATATAGCACAATGGTATTTTATGTAACTTCCCCAAACTGTTAATAAAAGGGCAGTATGATACTCGAAGCGTTTATTAAAATAAGGGATCTTTTTTTTCCTCTGGCTTACAGAATTTTTATTATACACAGTACTTTTGAACCTAAATCTGAAATGTGCTACAAACAATTCTTTAATAAAGATCAGACACTAATTAATTAAAAGAATTATTGTTCTAACTACAAGGGATTTAATAATTAATTAGTGAAAATGAGTACCTTAACAGTATAATCAGAGATTCCTTTATTATCTGAATTTCAAAATACTTTTCATTTAAATAGGCTTATTGATACATAGCTACTCCTTATCCTTTCTATGTACAGCTATTCTTATTCTCTGGCTACTCTGCATTCTTAAGTCTAAGGACTCAAGGACACAGAGATGGGTGACAGTCCACGACCCCGTCCACATGTAGGATTGGATAGTTCTATCACAAAACTCCTTTGAAGTTCTGTTATTTTGGTTAGTTCATTTAATTACTAGAAAAGTTGCAATTGGCTTACATAATAAATTATGTAATAATGATTCAACATGAAAAATGATTTGACAAAAGTTATATTTTAAGAATTTCAAAACATTTCGGTATTACTGCAAAGCTTAAATGAAATCTGATTTTTTGTCGTTAAAATAAAAAGTTATATGCACAAGTCCAGTGCTTACCATGGTGGCCACACCAATGACAAATTATTTTATACGTATACACGATTAAAGCAAAATGATATTTACTGATTTTTAACATATGATATTGAATGTTCAGATTAAACTAAGAATTTTAATCAAATATTAAATATTTTAATTTAAATATTAAGTAAATTAAATACTTAAAAATTTTTAAATATATAATTGATGATGTGTCATTTTGGAGGAGGGTACTCTATAATTTTAATTAAAAAAATACATAATCAGTCATATTCACACGGACACCGCCTGCACCAGGGCTGTCTAAGATACTTATGTTGGCACATGTTAAGAGAACAGTTTAAGGATATCACATGTCAAACACAACTTAAAACACATTCTGGGTGACCTCCATGTGGTACTAGCAGGTACCACAACTATATGTATTTGATCTCAGTACTAGATGAAGTGACTACAGCAACATTTTTAGCAAATGGTATTTACAGTAATCTCTAGAATAGCAAACTTACAGTAATGAATAAAATTCTACTCAGAGATAAATTTAAGCAGAGGGGTTTTTATTTATTTTTGTTTGATTGTTTTTGCCTTGAACATTTTCTTTTGCTCGAGAGAAATATGTCACAGGAGGAGATTAAAATCAAGAAACAAACAAGATACTTTAAGACAATTTGAATTTATTTCCCACGTGAGCAGGTCCCTTTGAACATGATAATTTTCCCTGAGAAATGAAAAGTATCTAGGGATTATAAAACTTTATTTAACCCAAGACATACTTTACCATTCAGAAATCTGCAAGTCAGTGGCCTAAGACATGAGATATAAGGAAGGACCTTACCTATATTGGAACTAAACTATTTCATTAGAAATTCTTTAATAAATGTAAACTTCAGAAATCTCTGTATTAAAAATAGCAAACCTTCTTTGTCTTCAATTAAACTTGGAAGTTGATATGAAAAATCAATCTATGCCCACACATAATTCTTTCCTTTCAAATTCATCATTCAGCTCTAGATGCCCACACATTTTCTATGCCCACATGCCCACCCACGGTCCCGATCCCTGTGGTTAAAACACCTACAGGCATCAGAATAATTTTTTTAAATGAATAGGCTTTCTCTTCTTTGAAAGGTCTTGACGAAATGGCAAATTTATGTCCCAAATATCAAATAATATAAGTCTAAGTGGCAATTTAAGGATATTACCATGTTACCAGTTTTTGCATATAAAGGGTGACTGGTTTAAAAATGATAAATCTGGCATCCAGCCTTATAGCTATCTGTGTGCCACAGTGAAGCACAGATCAATATTTTGCCTCAGAGTCACCCTCTAGAGAGCCACGGGTGGGAGCTAAAATCCCACGTTTGCATTTAATCCCCCCCTGACCTGGCTCTGTGCTCCCTACTCCCTGTGGGCTCAATAGTGAAATATCAGGTCCTCTGGGCCTCTTCATGCTTCAGTAATGCTTATGCCAAATTATACTGTTTGCTTCAGTCTGATGACCAGACCTGCTCTCCACTTTCTCTGGTCCACCATTTCTAAGAAACAGCCACTCCTATGAATAATACAGAAACACGCAGGAGGTTCCAGTTCTTAGCACCTCAAATGTGTGCTCTCCAAATCATAATCTTCACATCTCAATTTAAAATTTGGAATTTTGAGACAGCTGGGTGGTTCAGTCGGTTAAGCGTCTGCCTTCGGCTCAGGTCATGACCCCAGGGTCCTGGGATCGAGCCCCGCATCGGACTCCCTGCTCAGCTGGGAGCCTGCTTCTCCCTCTGCTCCTCCCACCGCTCATGCTCTTTCTCTCTCTCTCTCTCTCTCTCTTTCAAATAAATAAATAAAATATTTTTTTAAAAAATTAAAAAAAATTGGAATGTTTTAGTGACTACCACCTACGATTATATCCTCTGAAACTTCATTTTCATTAGTTTCACTTATCTTTAAAATGTACTTGTCAATTTTGAGTTTAAATCAAACATGCATCTCTTAATCTATCAATGGAAAATGGCTAATTTCATAATAAAACTCCAACAGACTGCATTCCCTTCCTTAATAAAGAGCCACACTTAAGGGAGATTTTCCAGTCATATATTATGTACATAAAAGAAATTCTCAAATAATTAAGGAAACAGATTAATTATAATGTCAATTTCAAATTTACATGTAACACCAAATCTATTTAAATAAGTCAATCAGTCATCATTAACTAAAAAAAAATCAGAATAATTAAGTAGAAAGATTAACAATCAAGTTGCCTTGAAAGTCTAGTCCAGTACTGTTGTGTATCGGTCATTAGGTTTCAAATCCACTTGTCTATGACTTAAGTGAAGTTGTTTTGAAGGAAGGGTGAATTTGTTTACATGGAGGAAACTGTGTTAGAATGTTGTCACCAACATCTGTTGTTGTCAATAAACACTCAGTAGCTCATCTGTTGATGGGTGCCTCTGGGGGCTTATCAATAAGAGCATAGGGAAGAGCCGCTATGGTGTAATGGCCATTTAAACGTTAAATACCAAGAATTTGTGAGGACTTAACCAAGAGTAGTCAGTTTGGGTAAGGGTTACCTTTGCTGATCTAAATAGCTCTCCAAAGACCTTGGGCAGTGCTCGCTTCGGCAGCACATATACAAAGACCTCGGGCATTAGCTCCTGCCATGGCAAGGCGACTCTTCGGAGGAGTGGTGAAAACCGTGCAGGGGCCCTGTGAAGGAGATCATCTTGCCCGCCAACACCAATGTCTTCATTCCCTTAGCAACATGCTCTAGCAACAAGGGACTTCTGCTTTACCCTGGCAGCTGGACGTCAGCTCTTTGTTAGCTAAGCCAACTCCTCTGAGAACCAACTTCTGGACAGTTATACGTCGACTAAATTTGGATTTTATTTCCTTCATCTCCCCTTAACCTGGAACAATAGTGTAATTAATCCATCATTGGTTTGGAGTATGTTATTTCTTTATTGGCTTACTAAGAGACAGTATCCCATATGCTATTGGCTTGTGAAATATTACCATTATAAATTATAATTCCCACAGTGAGCCTGTGTTAAATAAATTATTGGCAAAGACAATCTCACTTTCTGAGTATAATTTGCCTCAGCAAGACAAGTGCCTTGGCATTGATAGATATTCAATTAATGCATTTCTGAATGAATGAAAAAATGAATGGATTTTTTTTTTCTCCTTGCTTACTTAGAATTTGGGGAAAATTTGTGGTAATAGAATTAGTTTAAGAAGAAAGAATGGAAAAAAATGGCCTTGTTCAGATCTAAAAGTATGTAATTGTGTAAAGGATAGTCAATAACCAAAATAACTCAGAAACTGAAACCTTCATTTAGTAAATGTCTCTTTTGAAGTACTCATTACAGGAAAGAGACCGTGGATGCCAGATGGTGGGGTGGAGCTAGAGGCCACACCCCAAGATGAAACTGACATGGTCAGAAGTGAGCAATAGATAGAAAACCAAAAAGGGGAGGGGAAAAAAATCACTACGAAAAGTCTGAAGTGCTAAATGTTTTTAATCCCGTATGCGAATACAGGATCATAGATAAAATTTGTAGTTATTTGTGATGTAAAACTGACCCAATAACAATAAAAATATTATCACCTGGGTATAACAGGGCTTCGGTGTTTTTAAACTCATAGAGCGCTATCCTGTGAAATTTCAGAAAGCAGTTCAAATATTTCCTTTAAAAAGAACATTTTTCTGGTTAAAAAAATGCTAGTAATATATATTTATTGAAGTATGAGTCAGTAAAATAGAAAACTTTTTTTTTTTTAATTTTCAGATTTGTGATATCTGAGATTTATTACTAACACTTTCTCAGCATCCCTAAGTGTCAGAGGTTGTTCAGGAAGGGAGAATCCTCCTCTCCCCTCTTTTAACTACTTGCTTGATGACTATCACTACCAGTCAGACTGAACCCAAATCCTACTACTAGATACAAATGAAAAATATATTGTGAAATGCAGCTGTCAAGAATAACTAAGACCTAGCTTATCTAACTCGTTCTAAGCACATATAGAATGACAAACAGAACAACATAACTTCCATGACACATGACTTTGGGTTATCATTCCCCAAGACATCCAAAAAGCTTCACTTCCACTAATTTTTCACTATCCAAGTAGGCATGACAGTGAGCCATTTAGGCAGCCCTGGGAGTGCTCTTCTTAAAGTTACATGTGCAGAATTCACAACTGGCAGACCAGAAATAGAATATTTTTTATTACTGCATCATTTAAAATCATTCCTTGGCTTAAATTACCACCCCCAAAATAATTATGATTAAAAGTAGAACTACTAGCAGATTAATATAAATGTAAGATATAGGACATGTCCAGTGAAAAGTAATCACACAAACACACACACACCACAGTTCTAATAGTGTAATAGTGTGTGTTACTCTAACAATAGAGTTGTGTGTATTTTTTATGAGGCCCTTGCTAATGTTCCACTTTTTCAGAACTTTAGTTCCCTCACCAACCACAGTGCAATCACACACCCAGAGGTAATCGAAAATTGATCACTCACCACAAAATCTGTTATTTCATAGGAAAGGAATGGAGCTATTCTCACTATATAAATACAAAAGAATGATGGCCTGGCAAAATTGAGGATGTGTTCAGTTCCATATTTCACAATAGCCCTAGATATATCAGGGTATATCTAAGATATTCATGATGGCATACAGTTGATCCTTGGACAAAATGAAGATTAGGGGTACTAAAACCCCATGCATTTGAAAATCTGCACATAACTTTTGACTCCCCAAAATCTGCATATAAGTATTACTGCTATGCTAATAGCCCACTATTGACTGGAAGGCTTACCAATAACATAAACAATAGTCAACACCTACTTTGTATATTATATGTATTATATACCATATTCTTAAAATAAAGTAAGCTAGAGAATAGAAAATTTTATTAAGAAAATCGTAAGGAAGCGGGATGCCTAGGTGGCTCAGTCAAACATCCGACTCTTGATTTCAGCTCAGGGCATGATCTCAAGGGCATGGAACCTGCTTAGGATTCTCTTTCTCCCTCTCCCACTGCCCCTCCCCCCCTTAAAAAAAAAAGCACCAAATCCTAAATAGGATGTGAATTTTACTAGAACAATTTCCCATAGGTATTAGCATTGCTTACTCCCCACCTAGTCAAGGGGGACCCAATTATTACTCACACCAAATGATAAACAAAACAAATGATAATCAGTCACCCAATCTTTTCTGAACTCCCTTCCCTCCAGACTCTAATTACCCAAAGGGTTTCCATGCTCCAGGGACAATAAAGTGTGTCCTCCTAGAAGCAAGGACAGAATCTTGGATCTGGTTCTCTATAAGACGCCATTGCAGTTGCATTGGAAATAGGATTTATCTCCCTTTTCTTTAATGCAAATAACTTCTCCATCCCAGATACAACTATTCAAATAACGGCCTGCTCATGAATAAACACAGAACAATGTGGATCCTGGTAGAGATTATCTGCTCTCCATAAGATCTACCACCATTTGGTACTCAAGCAACAAAGGAAAACAGTTACAGGAAATTTCACTGCCATCATTTATTTATATATATTCATACTATGGGGATACAAAGTTGATTAAATTATCAAGAACTTGCCTAAGTTATATTTTGTAAAAGTTAATAACCAAAGAACACGTATCTAAAGAAAATACTTTAAAAATATTACTGAAAGAAAATACAGAACACAAAACAAACAGAAGGTAAAGAAAAACTGCAGACTTTTATGAAAGTACACAATTATTACAAGGGAGAAAAACCAAGTTATATAAAGCATCAAATAAATTAAAAGCTTTGTGAAACTTGAAATTCTGTGGCAATGCTATGTGTTGCACACATTTCCGGGGAGGAAGTCCACAGTTTAATAGACTCTTGAAAGGCTCCTTGAGCCAAATGGGCTAAGACTTCCTCCATCACAGCTTCCTCACCATTACTATGAGACCCACTCTAGTCTAGTTGCTCAATGACCCCCTCATCTAGATTATTCAAGTAATGGTCAGATGATTTCCCCAAATCCCCAGTAATCTCCCCTTTACCCACCTAATCCGAAAGCCCTATGGTCTGGTCATACCCAATTACTCAATACCCCAAGTATTCCATATAATTCCATACCTTTCCTCAAGCCTTTCAGAAATAGTAAGGCAAAAGGGGCTAAAAGCACAAACTCAGAAGCCAGACTACCTGGGTTTACACCCCAACTTCACCAAATTGTATGATCCTGGGCAAGTTATTTAACCTCTCTACGCTAAAGTTTTCAGATCTGTAAATTGAGGATTAAACAAACTAATATTTGTAAAATGCTGGGAACATTATTAGCATAGCAAATACTTCATTAAGTATTCATTATGATTAACAGATGCTTTGCTTAGCTCCTTAAGCATGCAACCACCTGATTCCTGATCATCCCTATTCATAAATGTCACAACGGCTGAGAAGACCCAAAGCCTGCTTGCCATGTGAATCCCCAATCCTTGAGTATCAATCACTTAATAAAATGTCCTTGGATCACCAAAATACAAAGTTTTCTTTGTGTTTGTTTTGTGTTTATCTCTTTGCCCCTAAAACATAGAGCAGTTGCCGCCTGTATTAATTTTCATACTTTGGTACTCATAAGACACCCACAAATTATTAGACGGGTTTTATGCTAAGTCCAACAAATGTGTACAAATCTGAAATTATGTTCTTACATATCATTTAATTTCACTCTTCAATTTTCTAGTTGAAGAAACTAAGGCTCAAAGAGAGTAAGAGTAGCAGTGATAATAATAATAAAAAATAACAATAATCACTTCTATAACGCTATATCTCAGACACTGTTCTAAACACTGTATATGTGCTAACTCACTGAATCTTCATAACAATCCCATGATGCAGATACCATTATTCTATTTTTCATATGCAAGAACACAGGCACAAAAAAATTAATTTACCAAATTCACACTGCAGCAAATAAGTAAAGGAAGCCAGGGATTAAAACAGGCTCTCTGGCTCTAGAGTTGTGTTTTTAATCCTTGTGACTTTGCCTGTGTAAATAAGAGGGGGAGTCATCCAGTGATCCAGAGGTAATTAATGGCAAAACCTGAAATACACATGTAGTCCTCTGGATTCCCTGGTGACACTCTTTCCTTATGAGTTCACCATTCCCTACCCAGAGTGATGACCATAGAGAGGGTTCAAAAAAACATTTGGCCAATGATTTATGGACACACAATTTGCATCTCACCACCTAAGGCTCTAAATGCAATAATATTTATCCCAAATGCACAGTGTGTTCCTTGGACATCTTATTTGGCTTACCTGTCTTCTTATTTAATTGTTCCCGGTCTTGAAAGAGACCAGAATATTACAAGGAATCATAGATTCAGTACTCCACTTGTAAAAAGTACAAGGTCTTTGTTGTAATTTGGTTTCTGATGGATTGATCCAAAGGTAAGAGCCTCCAAAGTATTTCCATACATGAGCATTGAGCTTGGGTTCTATCCAAAGCCTAAAAGTTTCCCCTTAATGACTGCTGGCAACCTCTCAGGCTAGTCTGGGATTTTGTTTAAAGTGTGCCTCCCCAACATTTGTTCCTTAAAATGCCTGGTTAGTCTACCTGCCACTGACAATTACCAGCAATATGGAGCAGAATCTGAGCTCTCAATGCTACAAAGTATAGTGGTTCTGAGTTATAAAGTCCTAATCACCTATCTTCACATTCTGGCTTTAAAGGTATGTGTCCCGAAGAGATCCTTGAGAAACCACAGTTTTCACACTTGTAAAATGTAGATATTTACCTCAAGAGGTTGTTAAAAGGATTAAATGAGGACATATTTATAAAAGTACTTAGTGCAATGCTTGGTATGAAGTATGAACTCAAATTTACTAAGTATAAAAATATACTATTTATTACTATTGAGCTTCAGAGAATTCCTACAGGATTACTTTTGTTCCATATATCAGCATTTCATTATATCACCTGAAAGCTCTCATTTATACTTGGCATATTTATGCCTCAAAAAACCCCAAGTATTATTATATAAATGTTTGCATCATATATGTGGGCTAATGGGAAGGAATGACATTAAATATGGCCCCAGGATAGTTGTCTAATCAAGAACTATATTCATCATCATGGGCCAATATGAAATTCTTACTATTAGTATAATGTGACCTTAGTGGAAAGATAAGAGAAGCAATGCATATGAAAGCCCAGAGATGACTGGGCCATCCAAGACCATCAGATTTTATGTATACAGCAACACTTTCCCAACATTAGTTCTGGGCTAATAGATGTTTAAAAAAAAAAATCTGGGGGAGAAAAAAAGTTTCAGAACATCTATGTAAAATATGGCTAAATGGGCTTATTTATGGCAAGTTTTCTTAGAGATTTGCATGTGTTATTGTATCTTATGACTATCCAGGAGGGAGATCAATCATTTCCCAACTTTTTTCCTATAAAACTCAGTCTTCCTGACACACTGTATTTTGTGAAAGCCTACTGTACACAAATAACCAATTCAACTATTTTGATAAAGTAAGTCAGTTCACACAAACATTAATTTTCAACATAGAGGATATCAGTAAAATTGGCCGGAAATTTTCATCAAAATCATAAACATGTTAGTTTGTTTAAGCTGAGGAACATTTGTCTGTCAATTAAAAAAAAAATAGGGGAAAAACCTGCTTATTTCTGCTTTCTCCTTATTCATATATGCATCATACTGAATGATGTACTATCATGCGATAAAAGTTAACATTTTTTAGTTTTATATAATACACATAGTGTTTACTTAATGATACATGAATACAGCTCAATCATATTGGGTTAAGTCCAATATGATTTGAAGATACTAAATGCTATTAGGTATCTTCAAATCAATAATGAATAAATTCCTTATATTTTATCTCATTTCAAAACCACTCTAGCTATCTTCATCTGACTGCTCTATTAGGCAGAGATATTATTTGGAATAAAGAACTATTTTATGAAAATAAGCTTTTCAACTTTAAAAGAAGTCCTAAACATTAAAGCAATTATCTGTACATACTTGACATATTTGAACATTTTAATATATATGATTTCATTCAATCTTCATGATATCCCTTTGTGATATGTATCATAACGGTCATCATTTTATAGATCAAGAGAATAAGAAAGCTGTGTTTACATTCATGGTAAAGATAACACAGGCAGTGTGTGGGACCAGGACATAATCTTAGAGTCCCAGGCCTTCTCCACCAAAGCTCACGACATTAACCTGCAAATGCCTGCAAATTGTAGGTTGTCCAAGGCAGTTGCTATTACTCTTTAAAAAGCTAATTAAGGAAGAAGGAAACCAAAGAATTCCAACCAAAGGAAAGAAAACCTTTGATTTTCGAGGTTGATAGGATTGCCACAGCTGACCTCCCCCATCTTCCTCCACTTTGAAACACAGTGTTCCCCATTCTATATCTGTGATCTGGGGCCAAGCCAATCCTTTGACATGTTAGGCAGAGATAACAAAGACTCTCGATCATCGAGGTGTTTACTCAAATTAATTACATGAATTTTTGCTCTCAAATAAAGTATGTGCCTTCTTATTTTAGGGGCTTATAGGAAAGAACTTTGGGTGATGCAATTGTGCTTGCCCCAGGGCTCTGGGCCCCCACCTATTGGGCTCGCATCCTTTCTCTGTTACCTGTTGGTCTAGGTTTCCGGGGGATTTATTCAGTCTCTCTGTGCCTGAGTTTCCTCATCTGCAAAATGCAGATAATAATATCGCCTATCATACAAGGCGATGGTGAGGATTCAATAATACATGCCACATGAAAACTCGAAGAAGGCCTGACATGGACTAAAGCGCTCAATAAATGCTTACTATTATTATTATGGGACTTGTTAAAATGAGAGTAAAAGCAGAAAAATGCAGTAGCTCCCTGAGTTGTGTTTTCCCATGAAAGAGAGCAAAAATCATTACAGGCCTTCATTCAGAGATGATCCCCATACTATAAGGTACACTTGGGCTTTCAGTATTGATAAATGTCTCTGGAGGAAGTTCTATTACTACCTATTAGATAAACAAAACTTAAAACTCAAGAATGTGATTCCTCCCACAGCAGACTAATCTGTAAGAGCACCCTTTATCAGGCCAATGTGCTTTGGGGAGTCACTGATATAACCAGCCAGCAAAATCACCTGGGAGAGCTCACTGAAATAACCAATGATCAAACGCAAAGGGCCAAATTGTGCTTTGGAAGTCTCATTTCGATAAGCTCTGAACTGCATAGAAATAATACCATTTGGAGGCACTTGGGTGGCTCAGTCAGTTAAGCTTATAATAAGCCTATAATTCTTTTGATTTGGGCTCAGGTCATGATCTCAGGGTCCTGAGATCAAATCCGACCCATCATGGAGCCTGCTTAAGATTCTCTCTCCCTCGCCTTCTGCCCCTCCTCCAACCCCAAAAAAAGGAAAAAAAAAAAGGAAATCCAAACCATTGGCACACTGCTTAAGCACATGCCTATGATTAGCCATAGCAATTTTCCTTCTGGTCATTTTCTTTATTTTCATTTAAATTAATATAATTCCTCAGCTAAAATACAAGAGAACAATGTTAGAGAACACAGTCTGTTCACTCTAATAGCAATAATCAAGTGTTTTCATTCTGATGGTGTAACTGTATAACTGTGTACCTCTATGCTAAGAAAATTCTCATGTCCTTTCATTAGATTTTGTCCGTATATATTCATTGAATTGAGTTTGTATTGAAGGAATGTCATTTTACCCAATGTAATATTTACATTTGTAATAATTTACAATGACAATATTTCTAATTAATAATGTAAATAATAATGTAAAATATAATATTACATTTACCAAATGAAATATGTGCCTTCACACCAAGAGAAGATTATTTTGAAAATTTTAAAAATAAATGCAGATTTCTATAAAATTAAAGAAAAAAACCTATTCATCTTATTCATCTAACCAAGAGATATTAAGCATAATATAAAGGCCTATAGATAGATTTCTCTTCCTAAGGAATACTTATATGTAAATAAAGAGGGTTATTACCAAAACACTGAATGCTTTAATAATTAATGCACATTGTACTGATTTCTCTCAAATTCCTCATTTCTAATGTGAGGAAAGAAATCAAAAGTTTTCTCAATTTTCTTTTGTACCTAATTAACTATTAACCATCCAGTTACCTATTAAGCAAAATATAATTTCTTCTTAATTTGTTACAGTGCAAGCATTTCCTTCCCTGTGGTAAAGAAAGGTAAACAACAGTGAAAGGGAAAGAAAGCTCACTTATGTGTTTCAGAAACAAGGACTTGCTCACCATTCTAATCCAAATGTCCTTTTTAACTAAATAAAACTAACCTTCAGCTGTTTTCATTTAAGCATTTTTAAAATCCCTAATTTAATAAAGCTAATTGAATTTGTTCTAGAACAAACCTTGTATTGCTGATACACTGAATTTATTCTAAAACACTGCTAATCCATTTAAAATGTGCAATATACTTAACTATATAGTATTAAAAATGCTTGCCATTTAGCAAAGATTTAGAAATGTAACATGATTGGTTTAAGATTAATGTTATATTACCAAAGCTCAATAAAAATAGCACTTAAGTATCAGAGAAATATAAGACATATTCAGTATATGACAGACTGCATTATCACCAAATTTAGAGAATCTTTTATTAAATGAGTATCAGGCTTAATTAAAAGAAAAAAGTCCCTAAGTCTTGAACTTTTGTGCCAACAATGAATATCTAATAGAAGAATCTAAGAATGAAAATGCTTTTTGAGGTAGTTTTTGGCTGATCTACATATGAATGCAAAGCAAGGATATTTCACTATCAAAAATCACATGGGCGCCTGGGTGGCTCAGTCGGTTAAGCCTCCGACTCTTGGGTCATGAGATCAGGCCCCATGCTCAGCGCAGAGTCTGCTTAAGATTCTCTTTCCCTCTCCCTCTGCCCGTTACCCCCCCACCGCCCCTGCTCTCTCTAAATAAATAAATAAATAACATGGCATTATATATGACTTCTCATATGGAAACATAT
This sequence comes from Halichoerus grypus, assembly GCF_964656455.1. Classification (NCBI taxonomy): domain Eukaryota; kingdom Metazoa; phylum Chordata; class Mammalia; order Carnivora; family Phocidae; genus Halichoerus; species Halichoerus grypus. Next base: position 82,545,154 of record NC_135714.1, read on the forward strand.
TATTTAGCCACTGTACCATGTGAGGGAAAATAGTAATATGGTCCCCAAATGAACTTCAATTATATGAAGTATTTTTCTCTCATCTGCAGAATGAATGGCACTGCCTCAAATTAAGGAATTAGTAATGATAACAAATAAACACAATTATACTTTTTTTGAACCCTGAGTTCATTTTACTGTTGCTAGTCACGGTGCTACGAATTCTATTTCCCCAGCTGATCACCAGATTGGCGCACAGCATTCCAAAAAGTGAGTCCTTCCAAACTACTTTCTAGAGCTGCTCACTTTGCTACAAAAATGTTCTGCTGATTTTAACAGCCTACTTAGGATTAAATAAAATCAACACATATATCCGTGGTAAACTGTATCAGAAACCATTTTGGAAAGAGAAACTACTGAAAAATCCCTTTCCTACACTGTTACTCAAATATCAGTAATATGCCTTCAATGACCAGAGAAAACAGAAATGTTCCAAAAAATATGTAAGTAAAGGTCTTAGAAAAACTTTTAAAATTTGTTGCAGAAATGAGCTATGGTAGTAGATAAACTGAGGCTAGACATTCTATATGGATTTCATTTATGCCTACAGCACTTTACCCTGGTGTCAAGAGGTTTGAATATTTGGGGGCACCTGGGTGGCTCAGTCTCGAAGCGTCTGCCTTCAGCTCAGGTCATGATCCCAGAGTCCTGGGATTGAACCCCAGGTGGAGCCTGCTTCTCCCTCTCCTGCTCCCCCTGCTTGTGTTCCCCTCTCTCGCTGTCTCTCTCTGTCAAATAAATAAGTACAATATTTTTTAAAAAAGAGGTTTGAATACTTGGATTTGAAACCTGGCTTTCCCATAACCATATAAAATAAGTGCTTATTGCCCCCATTTCACAGATTAAGAAAATGAGGTATATGCTGTCCAAGTTCACTCTAATATTAAGTGGCAGAGTTTGGATGCACAACCAGGTAAGTCTGTTTTCAATTCTTCACAGTATATCATGCTAAACTACCTAATTCATTAAATCAAATTGGCATGCCAAATTACTTTCAGAAACACAGTCAATTTTTAACTATCAGATCTAATTTTGTCTATATGCTGGGTGAGTGAAACAGTATAGTATTACGTTTACTGGTCCTCGAGTTAGCAGAGAGATTCAGGCAGGGCTCTGCCACTAACTGGCTATAAAACTTTTCAATTGCTGTTTTCTTGTTCATAAAGCGAGGAAATAATGCCAGTAGGCTCCATTTTGAAAATACAAGCCACATAGTAGTTTCTGATATATAACCGCTGATATAGAACCATTTTACCTGTCTAACAAATCCCAGGGCTTTCCCCAGAGCTACAGTTTTGGAAGGAACACTGTCAAAAACAGAAAGCAGCGCAAGGTGGACCTGTGCATTCCGTGGCTCAGTGTGGGTACTGCACAAAGTATCTGGAGGAGCCAGAAACTGAAGGCCCAAATGCTGTCCGCACTGGATGAGTCAAACCCTCAGAGTCCCTGAGTGATGCTAAAGGGATCTACATTTTAATAAAGGATCTGTTTGTCTGGTCAAGGTGGAACAAGAAAAAAACTTCAATGGTTACTATTTACTCCTCTGGAGCTTGAGGATGAATCCCTTATTTTGCAGAAAAGCCCATCAAGGAGAAGACTTTTAATGAACATTGCTGAAAGGAAAAGCGGGGAATGGGAGAGAAGGGGAAAAAGTGTTAAGGGGAAGGGGAAAGAAAAGGAGGAGGAGGAGGAAGAGAGAGCCATCAACTACTCTGAGAAAAATTCCTTAAAAACAGCATTATTTTATTGAACAACTCCTCCCCCTTTTTTTCTAAGTTAAAGACTAAAGCCTACTCTCCCACCTTCACTGCTGAATATTTTCCTCTCACTTTTAAAAACAATTTTTGCTACACCCAAGATTCCCCATAGCTCCTCACTGTATAAGGTCAACTTTTGCTTTTACAAACACTAGCAAGGCTGAATAATAATTACCCAGGGTTTAGATTCCTTTCTAGAAACAATTCATTTAGAGAAAACAAAGGAAAAATCATGTGTAACAATGGAAAACATGGTTCATCCAACATCCAGATAAGATAGGAACACAAATAATAAGAATATTTCAGCCATGGGGATAAACTCTAAAACAAACTGTTCTCTGGGAAAAAGAAACAGAACCAATGGAGTAAATGGATGTGAAGGGAAAAGGGACAGGTTTGGAGGGCTGAAATGAACAGAACTATAGATTTCTTTTTTAAAGTCCCAAACCAGACATAAGCAATCATCAACCAATGAAAAATGTTCTCTATCACTGTTTATCCTCCTTAGTTTTGACTGGATATCCATATGTTCCTTCATATCAAAAATAGTCCTTTCGAGAACATCTGCTAAAGACCTAAGTTTATTCATTCCTTTAAAAAGCTTTGGTTAAGTGCCTTTTGTTAAGTGTTATGTGTCAGACACTGAGCTAGGTGTTGTGGAATCCATGTTAAAATTCTACTTCCCTGCAGGACTAAGAATGGGAGGGTGAGACTGGGGTTCTCAGATACACTGCCAAAGTCTCATATGTTACAATTGTATCCTCTTGTGCTCAAATTTTCCTAAATACTTTATCACTACATCTAGAAAGTTTAATATTTAAATTAGAAATTTTAATATTATAACATGAATGATACATAAGTTATACAACATAATATATAATATTAAATTGGTAAATCTATTAATAATGTGGGTTCATGTAATAAGGAGGAGAAAATAAATTAGGAAAAGTGGCACAGTAAAAAAACATTTCAAAGACAACCTGAGTTAGGACAAATATCCTTGTACACAGCAGTGACAAGCCAGCTCTTAATAGAAAAGCACAGAAATACCATAAAATCACAGTAAGACATTTAAAGAAAATCTAAAGTTGGTAGTGAAATAAATACACAGAATATTGTTGACATTATTTCCGTTAGAAAAATAATATTATTGCCTCAATGATGGTCATTAGATATATCTGTGACATTTCAACTCACACTTCCTTAATGACATCAATATTTTATATGCAGATTCTTCTACTTACAAAAGAGACTGTCCAACAATAAACAAAACATGCGTGAAATTTTAATAAAATCTTTACTCCCCTTAAAAAGTATTCTACAGTTTTATGAACACTGCGGATAAATTGAAATACAGCTAAAAGTAAAGCTCTAGTATATCATTTTCAAGAGATAGCTTCTAAATCAAATCTTAAGAGTAATAATACTAGCATGGAGGCAAAGACAGAAGAGAATTAATCTCTTCTTAAAAATAATTAATTGTGATAATAAAATCTCATCATTAAGCTAAACATATATTCTCTCTTTCATCTAGCTTTCCTGATAGGAAATGCCATTTATAAGTTACTTCAAAAGAGAACTCAAATCATATTCTGAGTCATCCATGGTGAACAATAAAACTTTTATTCCTAGAAGCTCTATTCTCTTTAAATGAAAGCAATCTTAAAAGTAGTCAACACCTAGAATGAAATGAATATTCAACACACATGGCAGTTTTCAGAACTGTCATCTTGGGAAAGGCCAGTTAACAAATTGTATTCCACATAACAATGCGGGCTGATTTCTAAATGTATTGTGTAAGTTGCAAAATGAAATGAGAGAATCAGATTTCCAACTCAAGATCAGATTTCCAAATTTCCCTCATTAACAAGATACACAAATGCATAACTTTATAGCATTAAGAATGGAACTAACTTTACATGAAATGGAGCCAAATGAATGCTATTGAACATCCATAATGATCATTTTCCACGAAGTTAAATACTTATAATCATGAGGTTTGATTAACATGCTCTGGTTTCTTGCATGCCATGTTATCATTATAATCAGAAAACTGGAAGAAATTTTCTTCAATTAAGTATAAAACAGATGATCACACTTAGGAAGAAAACATGTTTCACTGCCACTTATATAGTTAAGATTATAAATACATATGAATATTTTCATCATAGAGGAAATCAGATTATTTAGCATCCTAATTTTTACAGCAGACTTAAATTTTCAAATCCTTTGAGACAAGTTCAAGGAATGCATTCTTAAAATAATACTATGCATACTCAATGCTTTGTTTTTCACAATTACTTGACAACATGTTTTGCGGTTTTTCCCTTTTGTTTTGTTCCTTTTCTTTGCTAAAATAATAATCCAATGAGAAAGGGAAAATTACCCTATTAGTTTTCACCAGAAACATTTCTACTTCTATTTTCGTCCCCTAATTTTTAATAATCAAACTAAAATATAATCTCTTAAATAGTATTGATACTAAATTTTATTTAACAGAATTAGTGATGCTTTCTCAGCTGGAGATTAATAGGTTTTAATAAAAAGATCTAGCTTTTCTGATACTTACAGAAAAATATACTGGTCTGGATGCAACTGGTACCATGGAAAGAGCTTTTTTTTTTTTTTTTTTTGGTGTAATTATTCTTCTACCTACTACATGCAAATGAAACACTTCGGTTATTTTTTACCTCTCCAATTGCTTGCATTCACATGAGGACAGTGTCTGTAATTTAGTGACCTGCTTGTACATTATCAGTAACTCACATACACACTCCCACACATTTCACAGGTTAAACTATCCATTCATATTAAATGATGGCCCCTATGCTAGTGAATTCAGTAAGTCTGGTAAACTTACAGCTTTACCTTAAGGTCTGCAATATAAATGTTGGCTAGGGACGCCTGGGTGGCTCAGTCATTAAGCGTCAGCCTTTGGCTCAGGTCATGATCCCAGGGTCCTGGGATAGAGCTCCGCATTGGGCTCCCTGCTCAGCGGAGAGCCTGCTTCTCCCCCTCCCACTCCCCCTGCTTGTGTTCCCTCTTTCGCTGTCTCTCTCTCTGTCAAATAAATAAATAAAATCTTTAAAAAATAAAATAAAATAAAATAAAATAAAATAAAATGTTGGCTAAACCCAAATGGCCCCCTTTGCCTTAAATTCCTCCTATGATTTCATTGAAACAGTTTGTCCTATCTGAATGACACCATTAGAAAGTCCAAGTATTTTGCTCCAAATCACTCCACACCAGTCTTGTACCAGAAATTCCAATGAATAGAGAATTTTTATTATCAAAAATGATGTCAAATAGAATTCAAAAATTTTTATTATCAAAAATGATGTCAAATAGAATTCAAAAATTCTAAGCAAAAATCATTTATATTATAATTTGATAAAGGAAAGCCTTATGAAATCTTCCTATGAAATGACTTACTTCTATAGATTCAAGGTTGCATATGTATTTTTTATTAGTTGCTAAGTGGTACAAAGCACTAATTCCAACCGTACATTCCATAAAATGTAAAGTGCTGTGACAGGAAGGTTATCCAAGAACCATAAAAAAATAAGTTGCACTACAGTGCCTCTTATAAGGGCTTCACATAGAATTATATGAAATATATAGCTGCCTCTGTAGTTGAACTAAGAGACTAAGACTAAGTAAGTCTGTTCATATTAACATGCTCAGAAAAATAACATTTTACATTAATGTAAAAGATTCCTAAATTTGTCAGATCTGATATGTTCTAGGTCATATCACTTAAAAGTTTGCCTTAAAGAGAAATCATATTGTGAGAATTAAAAGGCAGATGCAAAAAACAAAACAAAAAACCCACAATTCCAAATCAGAACTTTAAGTCTTATGCTCATTTTGCTAAAAACAAACAAACAAAAAAAACAAAAACAAAAAACAAAAAATGAACATATGAAAATTTATTTCAAACAGCCTACTTTCTGAAAAAACTACATTACAAAAATCAAGTCCAACATCGGCAACAGGAACATAGCTAGAAATGTAAGGCATATTCCTGGTTCCTGAGTGTCAACCTTTAGGGATGACTGCATTTCATCAGACTGGACACACTGCAGCATATAATAAGGTTTATAACTCCTAATACATTTCCTGCACAAAAATAATATACAACAGCATCAGCTAGCAACTTTTTAAACTGCTTCACGGAATAAAACACACCTTCCTCTGAAAGCAAGTTCAATGTCCTAGTTGCTACCTGGTAGCCAAGATAATATAAAGTTCACCCATGCTCTCTCTTCTAGACTGTGCTCTGAACACTATCAAAACACATTTAAAAATAGGAGATATCCAACCAAGAGAAGGTATCCAACTCCTCCTTAATTTGTTTTTGTTTTCTTCCAAAATCTATCATATTGGATTTTTCTCATTCCTTCTCCTACACAGAAAAGGACCTGTATTTAAATGTAGGAGCCCAGATTATAAGTGAATCCTGAAATTCTTTAAAGTATCATAAAAACCTAGCAAGCACTTTAGACCACTTGGAAAATCATCGTTCTGTTAGTATATATTACCTCAGGAGTTCATCTGAAGTTAACAGTGGTACCCCAGAGCAAGCACACTGTTTCAGAACCCGAGGAATTCTGCCAGCCATGTGCACCAAGAGTCAACGATATAAAGAAGCCCCAACATCACTGGGCTCACCAGGTGGCTACCATGCTGGATGCTCCAACATGCATTATCTAATTAGATTCTCACACCAATTTTATTAGGGAAAGCTGAAAAATAAATAAGAAAGCCGACAAACCCTCTTTCTAAAAGAGACAGCACAGATACCTGAAATCAATCTCGACTCAACAGAGATCTACCTTCAGAGTATCATTTTCTGGATAACACAGGGGAAAAAAGAATTGAAATCCCTGGATTATTTTCCATAAAAATGAGTATCAGTTGAGAAAGAATACTGTGAGGCAAATTATGAAATCTCTAAATTTCACAATATATAAAATGCTTAACAATTTTAACCATGCTTTTAATTTTCTCAATTCAAAATACATCTCAGACAATGCTTTCTTGCAATCATATGTATGGCTTCCTGTCTACTTGGTTCAATGAAATTAAGGATGAGTGTTTGAGAGTTACAAATCTTTACCTATTGAAATCTTCCCTGTTAAAATCTGTATCTATTTATTCTGATACACCATGTTTAAAGCTAAATCCATTCCTTTTCACAGTTATTTGTCAGCACCACCACCACCAGGACGAATAAAACAAAAGCCAAACCTAGAAGAAGCTATACCAAAAACTAATCCCAGGGATCATTCAGGTGCTTTCTGTTCATTTTCTTTTTCTTTCTTCCTTCCTTTCTTCCTCCCTCCCTCCCTCCCTCTCTCTTTCTTTCTTTCTCTTTCTTTCTTTTCTTCCTCTTTTTCTCCTTCCTTCCTTTCCTCCCTCTTCCTAACCTCCCCTCCCTTCCCTTCCTCTCCCCTACCTCCCCCCCTCCTCTCCTCTGCTCTCTTCTTCTTTCTTCTTAGTGTAGGAGAGAAAGCCACTGAATTTCAAAAAATATATATGAGAAACACATTATAATATAAATGAACAGAACTCACTTTCACACTGAATCAGATATTCCAGTTTATAAAACTTTCTACCCAACCCCACCCCAAACACACATTAAAAATACACTCAACAACAATGGTACAACATAACTGCTCTCTTTAGTCATTGTTTTTCCAGTTCTTAAAAAATAATATCACACAAAAGATTAACTTCATTTTTCCTTCATTTCTGTGTGTTTGAGTAAGTGTGCACTACAGAAAGGGCACCCCTTATACTCTTTACATTACCCAACATCACATATGGAAATCTGATTATTTTTCCCAATTGGTTATTTCATCCCGAGGTCATGACTATCTATTGGCAGGTATCCAGGAATGGCTGATTCATTGCACTGATGAAAATGTGGTTCATAAAAATGTATTTATATCAAAGATAGGCCAATTGTAGGAGGACAGAATGAGGATCTACTCTTAATCAAACAATAAAAATATGAATGAACATTATTAGAAAGGAATATCCTTAAGCCTATTTAAACACAGTCATTCTTGTTCCAATATCTCTAATTAAAGCTATGTGCTACACTGAAACACAGATATCAAGCTGGATTAGCTGCAAAGACACAGTTGAAATGTAATTATGCCAATCGTACAAGCCACTGGTGCACATAATCCAAAAAGTATTTGTATGTGAAACATAGACATTTGGTATCTCTGATAGCCTATTAATGCATATTATTTTCAATAAAATAAAGAAGTCATTCCGCAACGTCTCTTCAAGTCTATTTGCCCCGGTTCCCAAGCCTGCCAAACTGTTCACATTAGCTCCTGCATTCCCTCCATTCAAGGGATGAACTAAGTAGTCTCCTAGACTAATGGAAAGATTGGCTTAAATTTGACCTTGGCTCTCTTTATAATTAGCTGATTCATTCCCCAGGGGAAAGAGGTAATTAACTTACTGGTTCAGAACTTCCTTAGGAAAGAAATGTAACTGTCTCACTTAAAAGGACTTTTTTTTATTCTGCTGATCTAATGCCATCTCAAATTTAGATAGAAATGATAATTCATAAAATTCTTTCAAACATATTAGCTTCTTGGCTCCACACAACAGCCCATGACTTAGTTCAAGCCCGAGAGCCCTAAGGCACAGACAGGATAAATGATATTGCAAAATCACGCCACTTAACTAGATAAAACAAAACTCGAATTCAAGGTCCTGAACTCTTAGTTTGTTTCTCTTCCCCTGACTCCACAATGCCACATCCACTAGAATGTTATACCAATATTTATAGTGTAGTGATGGTTCTAACTGAGATAATGTATTAGTAAAGTAAATCTGGACACACATATAAAACATCCATTCCAGAAAATTCCCTTTAAAATGAAACCTTTCTTTTTTCTTCAATCTCTTTCCACAAACCAAAACTCTCATGCTTTTAAATAATACATAAGTAACTAATCACAATTTTAATATATGATTTAATATTATTTTAACAGCCACACTCCAGAAACTACATGTTACTTTGAATCTAAAATAGTCTCACGAAAATGTTAAATGAAATAAACTTACATATAAGCCCCTTCTAGATAAGAAATGCCTATTTTTCTGAATTGCCTAGAAAGGGGGCACTCTCTAATCTCTTTAGGCACAAATCTATAAAACTATTCCCACTGAGGGAAAAAATTTAATGAATAAACAAAACATTGAACTAATGAACGCTAAAAACACCCCAAATCAAACTAAACTATGAAAATACCAAAAGCTGAAATGATTTAAAATAATATAAAGCACGCATAGTTATAGACTTATATGTTGGGTGACCACATAATTTATCATGTAAATCAGAGGACACTCTGGGGAATGAAAAGGGTGCTATTAATAATTACACTGGGACAACAGGCCTAAATAGGGATTGTCCTGGGAAATAAACAGGACATACGGTCACTCTAATTTTATGTCTTCACCAGCTGGATTTTTTTCAAGGATTCCCAAGCATCTTGATTTTTTTTTTTTTTAGGTCAGAATTATTTTTTTCTTTCATTCCCTTCTACCCCTACTTCCCTTTTATAATCCAGGGAAAGATTAGTCAAGCCACTTAACTCTTTCTTCTCTGCATGTCCTATTTTATCTATTAACTAAGGCAAGAAACGTTTATTAGTCTGAAAATCTCCTTTAAAAGCTATTACTTCTACAATCTTAGCTTTATGACCCCTGTGTTTCCATTTCAAAATGTCATGGCCAGAGCTCCGAGCAGAAAGCAGCAAGTCTGGTTTCGGCCTGTGCTAATATACTGCTTTATATTTGAAATCACCTGAACGTGGACTTTGGGAAATTTACTACAGCTGATTTGAGGTGGGTACATTACAAAAGTAAAGTCTTCTGAATATATTCAATATTCGGAATAAATAAGGAAATTTGGAGGGGTGGCGTAGAAGAACAAGTCAAAATTATTAATTGAAGGTTTCACTATCCAAAGTATGGTTCGGGTTTCTGAAGACTTTTTCATTATCTTCATGCCTAAAGCCTTCCAATGGTATCTCATCTCCAGAGTAAAGCCAAAGCCCTCACAAAGTGTTATATGGTTTTCCCCAATTCCCCACAAACACTACCTCTTTTGACCTCCTCTTCTCCTACCCTCTCACTTCCTTCACTCAGCATCAGCCAGCCTGACACTCTGAAATTCCCAGACATGCTGCTGCCTCAGGGATTTAGAATTTGCTCTGGCTGGAACACTTTCCCCCATGTGAGCATTTGATTATTCCCTCACCAACTCTAGGTCTTCCTCCCAATGTCACCTCCGTGAGACCCTCTCTGGCTACACTATTTTTAAATTGAACATTCCTGGCACTCCCCATCTTCCTTTCTAGCTTTATTTTTCTCCATATGTCACTATTTGATATATCATACATTTTACTTTTTTTTTTCTGTCATGTTCCCACTAGGATGCAAGCTTCATGAGGACAAAGATGTTTTTGTCTAATATACTCACTACTGTTATCTACAGTGCTTAGAAAAATGCCATAAAAATGGCTCAATAAAAATCTGTTGAATAAATAAACTAAGAATATAAAACATGTAGCCCTTAAATGCATCAAGCTTGCCGAAACGGCTGACAATCAGGCACATTGGTCACAAATCCTTCTGGTTGCTTAAAGATGACTTAAAATTCAGTTAAAATGTTGGCTGTTTTTCAAATGTCCATTTGGTGGTGTCTTTGAAATCCAGAATTCTTTGAATTTCATAGAATTTATTGGTTCTAGAATATTAACAGTAGCAAGTACAGCAAATTAGAATTTGATTATGTATCTAAGTATATTTTTAAAAGCAATATTAGACATAGACATTTTATGACAGTTAAGAATTTAAAATAGAAAATGAAAGATTCCTTCATGTATCATATACATATAATACTCACAGTAAATTATACATAAAACACTAAGAGGAAAACAAAGACCTTCCTTTTTCATCTCTAAAGCATCTGGGACGGATGTAGATTTAATAGCGAGCACTTTGTGTCCAACTACATTAAAATGCAAATATTGACATTGGAAACACTGACAATTAAGTTTTCAGTGTTCTCCGTTAAAATGAACATTTGCATATGAGTGTGAAGAATAAGAAAAAAATGACAATGTACAACTACACAATGTGTATGCTTTGAATAGAAAATACTTGTGGGTAATAAACTGCTATATAGTATTGTCATTGCCGTGATGTTGAAATATCTGAAATTTTGAATTCTAACATTATAGTAATATTACTCTTTTTTTCTATGTGGGAAAAACCTTATAAACATAGGACCTGAGCTTTGAAGGGTTTTAATGTAGGTGGTGAAGAGCTTTGTGCTGAGACAGCTGTGCCAGGACCTGAGATGTGAACTTTCTGATAATCCAGGCTCCTCGAAATCTCACACACACACACACACACACACACACACACACAGCCTCCTTCCTTTCTTCACCCTTGTTATTACCTCCAACCCCTAGGCAAAATTCCCCAAAAGAAGTGACAAAATTACAAACTTATGCCCTCCTGACATCCTGATACAACAGTTGGGAAATAATCACTAGTGTCGATTACCCAGGCTTCCCTGAATAGATCGTGCACATTTGGAACATAATGACCAAAGTCAGAGGCAGCAGATGACTGATCACTGGGAAGAGTTTCGCTAGATGAATGAGTCTCTCTCAGGACCCTTTCAACAACTGTCCAAAGCAAAACAAGTTCTAACTTATTGAACTTACCAGAATATCTCTGAATTAGAATAGCACTGAATTAAAGCTCCAAATGCACAGCCGTGTTTCTTGCACTACAGTTATTAGGAAGTAATTATAACCTAGCGCATGTTTTAACCATCAGTTTTACTCAAAGGCTTAACAGGTAAAGATGTATTAAAACAAACACCTCTATCTGGAGGAGAATGAAATACTTGCATAATTTTTTCATATAAAACCTAAGCCTTCAAAGTATGGTCCTAATACAAAGGCCTTTCAGAGCTATATCTCTCATGCAACCCAGAAGGACACAACCGTTCACATCATTCCCCTCTCTAATCATGGTGTCTTCTGATAGAAAAGTTTGAGAAATATTGATAACATGAAACATTATCACTGCAAGTACAGAAAAGAAAATAGACTTATAATCACAGCCCATCCATGGTTCAGTAGGATATTTTTTATATGATGGATAGTGCATAATATCAAAGATAAAAATGTTTACACCTTTTTTTAAAGATTTTATTTATTTATTTATTTATTTATTTATTTATTTAAGAGGGGGGCGGGAGGAGGAGCAGAGGGAGAAGGACAAGCAGACTCCACACTGAGCACAGAGCCTGACACAGGGCCCGATCCCAATATCCCGAGATCACGACCTGAGCCAAAATCAAGAGTTGGCCACCTAACCGACTGAGCCACCCAGGCGCCCCTGTTTACACTTTCTTTACAATTAAACAGGGTCTACTGTAAATAAGCATTCCAAAAATAAAATAAATATGGTCCTATTGATAAGTCCAATGTTGAAAATACAGATATTTATGGGGTAATGGTACCTAGGTTTCTATATTCATACACACACACACATACACACACATACACACACACACTTACTTATATATTATACACGCATAAATTTATTATTTAATGAAGAATAAACTTGTAGGAGGAAAGAAAGCTCACACCATACTTAAATTCCCCTTAGGGAAAATAAATGCTCAATAGATTTCTTAAAACATTCACTGGGTTATGTATAATTCAAAATTCAAGTAAATATTTCCCTTATGTCTGACCCCTGCTTTCTCCTCCTGGGTAAATTCTCTGCTCTTGTTTTATACACAAGACTGTGTAGCCTTATCATGTATAATGCTACAATTATTCATCAGTTGTCTTTCTCTCACTCTACAATATAACTGTTGAAAAGGCAAGAAATATTTTATGTATCATCGGATATTTAACTTAGTACCTAGCATGTAGAAGGCCACTCAATATGTACTTACTGGATTAATTAAGTGAATCAATGAAAGAATAAGTAAATATTTAATCCTAACTTCTCGTCCTCATCTTTCAATCACACTACTGATGCTTCAAAAACAGTGAGCCACATCCCTCTAATCATCCAACAGGCCTTTTCAGGGGATTCTCTCGTCAGTGATTCAAGCTGTACTTGACCAAATAAAGGTAAGATCACATAACACCTAAGATTTAATATGATAAATAAATTTAGATAAATGCAATCTCCTTTTATGCAGTCTGACTAAAGGACAAAATACTTGCGTTTCAAGGGAGCCAGAATGTACGCAGTTCCTTTTTCATGACAGGAATTCTCCAGTCACCGAAGTAGGGAATTCTCTTTGACATCACCATGAGACTACTCTTTCAAGATCTACCTCCAGAGACTCTGTTACGGAACTATGAAAATCTCAAGTTCTGAGTGAAAATTGTTGAAATGCTAATATGTGGAAAGTCTTATGAGGATTAAATCACAATCCAAAATTATGAACGGGTAGCATCCACAGTGTCTGTAGAAATCTTTACAAAGTAATGGAATTTAATTTGAAGAAAAACCATTTCAATCTTGGATATGGAAACTTAAAAACCAAACACTTAAATAACATTAAAAAGCCTTGATTAAAGACAGTACACAATAAGGAGTTTTACATTTTATCTTTTCAAATTGTTTTAATTTAGAACTCTTTCATTTGGTTCATTAAAAAATCAAAACAAAATCTCTCCATGCATATCTGAAAAAAATCCTTCAGGCCAACAGGCTCTTTTTCAAAAGATGCCTTTTGCGAATTAAAAGCACTTGCTGAAATTCACAAAGAACCAACTATTAAAGATGTAAACTCTGGAATCAGGATAGGGGCAGACAACTCTAGCAGAAGTGAAATCTATCTCCTGGTAAAATACTCTATTTTATTAATTGCCAGGGAACAATAGGCAATGACAAGTAAAATATTGTGAAAAAAGATCCATTTAATTAGAAAAGATCTGGAAATAGATACACACTCTACAAAAATAACCTCTCCTGGAAAGGCCAGTGGGTGCTGTCCCATTAGATATTAGTTTTGATTTTCCAATTAACGAAGTGGGAGACACTCTTTTGGGAATTTCTTTTTGCTTGGACATCCAGCATGTCAGTTCCCAACACTCCGCTTAACAGCACTGAATTAATAAGCTGTTTCTACAGTAATATTAGATTGGTTTGCAAATGGCTAAAGTATAAAATACAATGATAAACTGAGTCTAATAAATAACTCTGTCTCTCCAAATGCGTGCTGCAGAGTGGTACAAAACACAGAATATTTTTTAATGACCAACCGAAAAATAAGACAATCTAAGAAATAAATAACAAAGAAGCAATACCTTGAAATGCTAAAAGGGTAATATAATTTTCAGAATTAAGATTTTTACCCATTGCTGTATTTACATTATTTCCACATACACCAAAACAATACTTTTGGGAGACACTGCCTTGTGGCTTTGAATGGAATTGCAAATACCCAGTCCCAAAGCTAGAGTTTGTCGGCTAGTTCTAGGAAGCCAGCCATCTATCCAGGGGTCTCGCCTCTGCAGATTCCTCCGTGCCAAGAAAGTAATTGTTCTTCAGGATTCAGGTTCCAAGTGTATGAGAAACAGAAAAGTGTCTAGCAAAACTGTTTTTGTGATAGCTTCTTCTCTCTAACGGACACTTTTCAAGAACTGTATTGGTTTCCTATTTTGATCTACTCATTCTTCGCAAAAGTAAACCTTGACTTGAATAAGCAACTAGGGAATTTGGTAGTACGCTATCAGGTAGAGAAAATGAGTCTAAAGGCAGCATTAATATAAATTGAGCCCTTAGGAGTTAATCACAAGCTAGTCAGTCTCTACTGTAATCCCTGGGCCAAATGTTGAGATAATTGCTCCCTTCGGTATTATATATTATTCCCAGTGTTGTGCACAAAGCAACAGGTAAAAAGGGCAGCAGGGAAAGAGAGAGGTAGAAAAGGTACATTAGACGGTGCTTTTGGAGTGGTATTAGTGGTTGTCGTGGGTTTTTGTTTTTTTTTTCCCAGCAAAATAGGACAAGAAAAAAAATGAGAAGATAAATAGAGAATTGGGAAAGGATGGAAGAAAAAGCCCAAGAAACGGGAAAAAAGACAGAAAAATATTCCAAGATATTCAAGGAGAAAAACTTACTATTTGAAACCATTTATCACTAGTCTTGACTATATATACATATATATATATACCTATATATTATAGATAAATTATATATTATACATATATATTCTCTCTCCATTAAAAGTTTTTCAGCCACAAAACTGATTTTTTATTATTGAAGTATAGTTGACATGCAGTGTTTTATTCAAGTGTGCAACATAGTGATTCAACAATTCTATACATTACTCAGTGCTCACCACAATAAATGTAGTTACCATCTGTCACCATAAACATTATTACAAAATTATTGACTATATCCCCTATGCCATCCAAAATTGATTTTTGAAAATATTCCAACTCCCATGAAATCACATAGATTTGAGTTATAAAAGATTTTAATCAAAGTACCTTAACAATTCTTAAACCTTAAATCCTAATAATCTTTAAAACTGTTTATCATACATCAAAAAACAAATTTATTGTATCAATCAGATTTCTCTTCTGCAGAAATGGATCTTAAATTCTATCTATCCCCACCTGCAGGTCCTACTTGTAAGACCAACATCATCTCTACCTGAATAACAGTTTTCATTAACTTTAAAAATATATCATTACATTACGTATCTCTAAGAAAAAAAATACTGCCAATTAATTATAACTTCCATTAATTGTAAGATGCATTCCAATTCAGAAATGGGGGGGGTGTTCATTTCAGAATGGACAAAATCTCCCAACTGGCTGTCTGACTTCTATCTCATCTCCCACTTCCTCTCCACCCCTCACTCTGCCACATGAATTATCTGCAGGTAGTAGCACTGTCCCGCTAAAAAGCCATTGTATCTCCCTTCTGCCTGTGTAAGTAAAAGCTAAATTTGATATTAATAGCATGCACAGCTTTTCACAAACTGAGCCCACTCAGCTCTCCAGTCACACCTCTCCCACTCCCATAATATAATTCTATCCTAAAGTCACAATGAGGATCTCTACTTTCCATTAAATCAAAATGCTCTTTTCAAGAGTTTTTAAGTATTATATGCACTACTCCTTTCCATGAACTGACTCCCCTCCCCACTTTCTTCATCAAGGGCAATCCTACTCATACTTCATAACCTATCATTTATGAAGCATTCTCAAAACACAAAGTCATTCAAGAGCGCACGTGGGTATGAATACTTTTCTAGGAATCAATTCTAGATCTTCAATTCCCAAATTTCCTCTTTCTTAAAACTATCTCCTTGAGAACACTCTAGTTCTTCTTTCCCATCCCGCCCCCACACACAAACACACCCCTTTTCTTTCATAAATGTTGTTCTCCACTTTACAAATCTTACAATGATTCATTACCAGGTTTGAAAACCTCCAGAGCACCAAGCAACTGGAGACAACTCAGAGCCCTGGTGGGAGGGAGAGTCCTTTAAGAGGAAAGCAAGAAATATGGAAGGCAGAATCTTAGTTTATGTGGCCACTAACTCATGGCCAGACTCCATGTCTTTATCATCCTGTGGGCTGGACTATTTATCTATTGGTCCATCTATCTTAGAATTAGAAATCAGAAATTAGATGTTTGGGAGAGGGGGGTATAGTTTATTTAAACTAAAAAATCAAGTTATACTTTTTCTTACCAAGAGTTAAGTCTGATTTGGCCTATTGGTTTGACAAATGAAGACTTGCTCTTCTTATAATATGGTGGACATTTTCCAATTCAAACTATATTAGTTTTGGCCAAAAACTAGATAGATAGATAGATAGATAGATAGATAGATAGATAGATAGATAGATATTTAAAGCACATATATAACATGCCATAAGCAAGGACTTACTTCCTTTACAGATACATCCTAATACTTTTCATATCTTGCTGTAAATACATGTTATATGTCTGTATTCCTCCACTGGTCTATGACTTATTTAAAAAAAACTTAAACGGTATGTTAGTCATCTCTATCTCTTTTATTCTAGGTTTTCAATAAATTTTTGATGGATTATTGGACCAGTGAGAGCTACAAATCTCTTTGTTAAAAATTCCTATGAGAACACAGTTGCAGTCACACTGTTGAATAAACAAAAGCCCTCCCAACCAGAAGCACTCATTCCCTCTCTCAACTCCCATTTCATTCTACCCGTAACTCACTCAGCATTCCATAGTAAAAAAACAACAACAACAACAACAAAAACACTTCAGTATATTTCATATTTTCTAGAATATCAAAAGCTCCCCAAGGTTAAGACCCATATCAGACTGATCTCTGTCAGATACCTCAGCACCTGACTCAACATTTTTGAGTGAATTACTTATTTAAAATAAATCTATCAGCCTTTGCCCTTCGGAACACTGATACCTAGTTTAATCTTACTGCTATGTGCTTTGGCTCAGGATAGAGAGGGTAATTCCTAAAAAGAAAAAAGTGCTGTCAGTATATGAATATGAGCTACTGACTCACCCTGAGCAGGGCAGGCATGCTGAGTTATTTTTTCCAGTACTAATGATGAATTGTGCTGACTGAGCCGTTCAGTTCCTCTTGGGACCAATGGCACACACTTTTTATATAGCCTGCCAGGATCTAAGATATAATTTTTGGCCACTGAGTAGGGTTGACATTTTTTTTTCTTAAAGAAAATTGTAGCTAGTTCACTCAAGGTGACAATACAAAGAGCAAAATAAAGTAACCAAGAGCATATGCAGAAGCAATCAATGCTTCATCTCTTGTTGGGAGCCTTTAGACTTTCTGAGCCTCTCTAATTCTTTCATGCCTGAGTCAGTTTTTGATCTCAACGTCTCATGACTGACCACATGTAAACCAAATACTCATGAGTTGAGTTGTACATGTTTTCCTCTCAATTACTTACTGCCTACCACAGATCAGCTTCATAGAACAAAGGAATATCTCACTGCTTTCCAATTTTTACATAAAACCTCCTTCCTAACATTCTTGAGTTTTAAACTGGTTTTATGACCTTAAATAAAAGTACCATTATTATTTTGGTTCATGTATTCTGAAAATGTCAATTTCAAAAACACACTATTCCATTTTTTAATAGTGTATAGTCTGCTACTCCAACAATAGAAAAGAAATCCTCAGGAATGAACGAAAAATACTATTCACATCTACTAATGTTTATTAAGATACTTTAAACTTACCAATGAAAAAAAATCCGGCCATTCTCTTCATATTCATTTAAAGGATTTTAGCGTGAACTGGTAACATGTTTCCATGCAAGGTCATCAACATGAAACACCACTATGATGCTTCTCAGCTCACTAGTGCCTCACTTATCTCTCATGTTCTTATTTCTTATAAATTTGTCATTTTCACGTATTAGGCTGCCCTCTCCTAAAAGAAATTATCTAAACTTGATGTGAGTTACCAAAATGAGATTTGGGTTTTATTTTTGTGTTTGTTTAATCTATGCCTAACTTTCCAAGGAAATGCCATTTTCCTCATAAGTAAACTTGAAGAAGACACCATGCTTAAAGAATAAATGAACCTTTGCAGTTATGTTAGAAAGAATTTTTAAATATACAGACATAAAGAATGGCTATCTAGAAACATGAATGGAACAGTATACAAGTAAGAAGGATTTTAAGCTTGACATTGGAGTAGCCAACCATCCTAATTTGCCCAGAACTGGGGAGGAATTTTCCCTGATACCAGTCATTCAGTGATAAAGCCAGAAAAGTCTCTGCCCACTGGGACCAGTTGGTCTTCCTACCTGACATAGCCAGCTGAAACTGAGATCTTCAGTTTCTCTTGATACAACAGTGAACTAAAAGGAATTTGTAAACATTTTAAAGAGAAAATACATGTTTTTAACAATTTGATTTTCTGTAACATTTCAGAATAATGGTTGTTTTGTTTGCATTTTAAAGAAAATGTAAATAAACCCTAAAAGGCTTTTGAACATCTACTCTATAAATTAGGGAATTTAGTGAACAATGTTTACTTTTTACTTTCTATTATCAAGTTAACTGGCCTTTTTGTGTGAGTCTAAAGTAAAAAAATAAGAATAATTAAATAAAATATTAAGTATTTAACTTAAATGAAAACTTTCAGAAGTCTTAATCTAGGAATTCTCAAGTCTTTAATTAAATGATTTAGGTTAAGTGAAGTACTCATTAATCAATGTTTATTTCTTATATCACAAAATGGTATTAAATAGCTTGGCAAATTATTAAAGTAATAGAAAGCCCATCCATTTTCATATGAGTTAAGGCAGTGAGAAATGTACATATTCAAGTGAAAAATGTGCAAAGATAAATACTAGGGTGGCATGATTACCTTTTACTGAGTCATAGCTTTTTGCCTAAAAACAAAATTCTCCTCTGGTTCATTTTCTAACCATGAACTTGCAGTCTGAATATTATTCTAAAATTATTAGAGAAGCAAAAGACTAATCTGCTTAAAAGAAATGAGAAGCCTTCAATAGAGTTATTCAGAAATAATTACTGCAAACAGGCTTACTTTACAACAAACTTTTCAATCATATGTATATATTTCAATCATAAAACACAGCATGGATAGTTAGTTGGCTCTTTAACATTTAAATTATTAATCCCTGAAAGGTAGATATTACTTCAAAATAATAAAACTTTTTAAAAACTATGTACCTGAATTGAAACTGCCCCAGTTATATATAATTTATACAGTTTAAGAAACTGAACCTTGTTTTGTTTTTTAATGCTCAAAGCTACAGTTTATTACAGTGAAAGGCTATGAATTGAAACCAGCAAAAGCAAAAGGTACATAGACTAGAGTCCAGTAGAGAATAGGCACAGATTCCCAACAGTCCTCTCCCAGTGGAGTTGTACAGACAGCATCTGATTTTCCCAGAAACAATGTATGACAACATGTATGGGGTTATCACCCACCAGGAAAGCTCACCCAAGCCTTGGTGTCCCGTGTTTTTATTGTTGTGGGGGCAGTCGTGTGGGCATGGAGAGCTCATGTGGCTAATCTTAGTTACTTCAGACTCCAGCCCCTTTAGAAGTCAAACTGATTTGGTGTAGCCCAAGACCCTCACCATAAATCACACTGTCACTATAAGCCATCTGGTAGTTTACCTGGTAGACCTCCACATATACAAAACATTTTTATCAGGCAAGATATTTTAAGGGCTTAGATATTTTCTTCCAGGATCCAGTCAAGAGCTAGACCATTCTTTGGAATGTAGAAATCCCCCAGACCTACTGAGTTAATCTTTACTAGACAGGCTATAAGAATGAAGGTGATGTCCCAATGTTTATAGCAGCATTATCAACAATACCCAAATTATGAAAAGATCCTAGGTGTCCATCGACTGATGAATGGATAAAGAAGAAGTGGTATGTATATACAATGGAATATTACTCAGCCATAAAAAAAAAAAAAAAGGAATCTTGCCATTTGCAAAGACATGTATGGAGCTAGACAGTATTATGCTAAGCAAAAGAAGTCAGAGAAAGGCAAATACCATAGGATTTCACTCATCTGTGGCATTTAAGAAACAAAACAAATGAACATGGGGGGGAAAAAAGAGAGCAAACCAAGAAACAGACTCATAACTATAGAGAACAAACTGATAATGTCCGGGGGGGAGAGGTGGGTGGGAGGATGGGTTAAATAGGTATGGGGATTAAGGAGGGCACTTGTTGTGATGAGCACCGGGTTTTGTATGGAAGTGCTGAATCACTGTATCGTACACTCAAAACTACTATTACACTGTGTTAAAGAACTGGAATTTAAATAAAAACTTGGGAAAAAAAAAAAAAGAATGAAGGTGATGTCATGAGAAAGGTAAAATGAAGTGTTTGATCATCTTATTGGGAGGATATGTCAAGGAAACCAAACCCCTTTTACAAGCTAAGTCTGTCTACCATTGGGTATCGGGGCTGAACTGCCTCAGAAGAAAATGTAAATGAAAATGACTTTTTAAGGCATCTCATTCAGCGCTCAAAGAACATTACTGAGGTTGATTATTCTCCTATCAGTCAGCTTCAATCCATGGCACTTCAGACTCTGAAAAGGTTACCAGACCAATATGTAGATAATACTGGAATTCTACACACACGCACACACACACACACACACACACACAATATGGATATATACATTTGCATCAGTGTTAGCACTGATATAAATGTAAAATTATATAGGATGGAAGAATGATTATTAATTAAAACATTCGTCTCCTCACTAGACTATAAACTTCATGAGGACAGGGCTTGCTTATGTTTCTCTGTCATATCATTACAGCCTATAAAAGTGCCCAGGCACACAGTCGATGCTCAGTAAACATGTTTAATTAATATAGCATATTACAGTCACTGAAATCTTATCTTTTGGAACCATCATGAATGGTAAACACTTTAGAACCGTATTTAAAAAGTACTTGAAAGAATCAGACTTTTTTATGGCCGCAATTTCTCATATAAATAATATTTAACTCAAAACAACACATATAATCATTTGACAGTCAACTTGTCTAAAATTGTTTTACCTCATATTCAGAAAGATGCTTCCCCCATCGGTGGTACAGAAGGTAACACATATACTTTTAACTAAAATGAATATTAACTCTTTTAACAGTAACATGCCCTTTGCACTGTGCAGGGCCCACGTGACTTTCCAATAAAACTGACCATGTTTTATGTATTTAAAATTAAATCTATGTTCTACCTTTAAAGGATCTAAAAAAGGAAGGGCAAGTACAAGAGTCAAATTCACCATGGCTTGACTAGAAAGACCATAACATTACCAGAGGTAATGTACATTCATTCAAACAACACAGAACATGGATTCTGCCAGGCTCTGAAAAAACAAAGGGAAAAGACAGACACCAGCCCTGAACTTCCAGAATTTCTAGCATTGTAGAGGACCCAGATCACAAATAACCAAAGGAACAAATAAAATAATCACCAGTTATGGCAAGTATTACAAAGGAAATGGAGTGCAAAGATAGTAAAAGGGGAAACCAACTTTAAATAATATGGCCAGGACAGGCTCTGCTGAGGAAGTGACATTTCAGTCAAGATCTGAAGAATGAGTAAAACTGAGTCATGTGAAAAGCAGAAGGAAGCACATTCTAGGCATAGAAGCCAGCGAGTGCAAAAGCCTGAAGTAGGAAAGAGCTTAGCATTTAGAAGAACTGAAAGAAACCTTGTTGACATGGGCAAAGTTGAAGGCAGTAGGAGTTGGGGCCACCATCTGTGGTGGAATGAGTTGGCACCAAAGAATGTAAATTCAAGTATACAGGAAGCCATAATGGATTTAGGTAGGGGAGTAAGAAGATCCAACAGAAAATCTCTCTTTGCCACGTGGAGAATGACAGTGGTGAGCAAGAATAAGAACTGAGGATAGTCAAAGCCTTGCCTTGATATACTTATTAAATTCCACCATCTGTATAAGGCAAGGGAGCACTTTTTAAAGTTGTTTCTTTTCCTCCAAATTGCTGACATTTATTTTTCAACCATCCCTGAATTTTCTACTACCAGTACGTTATTTCAAATCAACATAATACGTCCCTAAGAAAAGCTCTGGACTCAGATGGCCATTTAAAGAAAAAAAATCTTGGCTCTTCTGCTTACTAGTTTTGTGAAGACTTTAGTTTTAGTGTCCTCACCTATAAAGTGGGGATAATAACAGAACTTATTTCCTAGAGATATTTTGAAGATTATGTCACGGAATCTGTGTAAGCCTCTTGGAACACTAGCCTAATAAGAATTCGATACCATATTCCATATAAAGCACTTAGCAACTAAATGACTACAATCAGAAGTCATGGTTATTATTATTTTAATTATAATTATAATTATTATTAAAAAGCAGCCTCAGCTATCTTTTTTCTATTCATTTGAAGATAGAATTTCTCCTGAAACGTCAGGTTCAGCAGAAAATATCACAACTGCAACTGTGATGTACCAACTCATCAAGTCTAACATGTATACCGAAATGCTTTCCTGTGAATGGGTGAATGCAACATTATCATTGTGTTGACTGAATCATCTGAATTAGATTTACCCAGCATTCTAGGGAGTGGAGGGTTTAGGTGTTCATGTGGAGTTTCAGTTACTGAGTAGTTAAACAATGTCTCCACAAAATAGCATGAAAAATATAATACAAGATAAGCTTATAGTAGGGAAAGCAAACCGGTGATGAGCTTGCAAAAGGATTAGGTTGAACGCCATCAATATACATTTGAAATATATTTTACCTGGGGCACCTGGGTGGCTCAGTTGGTTAAGCCATGGACTCTTGGTTTCAGCTCAGGTCATGAACTCCCAGTGGGGAAACCAAGCCCCACTCAGCAGAGAGTCTGCTTCCCTTCTGCTCAACATCCTCCAGCTCGCGCACTCACTTTCACTCTCTTTCTCTCTCTACCTCTCTCTCTCTCAAATAAATAAATCTTTAAAAAAATTTTTTAAAAAGTATTTCACCTATAGCTTCATAACAGATTCTTAGCTTTTTAATATAGGCTTTCGTAATACCATGTATTAGCATCAATAATGACCACAAGTCTGCTTTTGTTTATGTCGTTTTTGAATAATACTTCTTCCCTTTGAGACATCAACTTCTTGAAAGAACAGACCATGCCTACTTTTGCACAACATGGTGTCCTCAGTGCCTACCTTGCAGTCAGATTATTGGTGGGCAACTGCAGTACATGCTGCAGTGCACCATCCAGATCCTCTGGTCAGGACTCCCTTTCAAATAAAGGCTCATTCTCCAACCCCCTCCCCCCCCCACCTCCTCCGGGAGCACTGGCTGCTGGCTGCACATAAATGCACCACTCCTGGGTCGCATCGCTTCCCTGGTCAATGCAGGGTGGCAAAGGCCCAGTCCCCTTGCCGGCATCCAGGACAACTGTGAAGGGCCAGCCCAGCTGCAGGGCTCACCGTGGGACTGGTTCACACCCCTACCACAAGTGCATCAGAGTTCGATCCTCATTGCCATCAGACCTCATAGGTGTTGGTCCTGAAGGTGCTCCCCTGCTACACACAATTCTCAGACTCACCCAGCAACTCACCTAACAAATATTTGTAGGATATGTGGATGATTTTGCCACTAGATCCATACATACCTTCTCTCAAAAGGAAAACATTCTTAAAGCATAAGCCTCCAGTTACATTGATAATAAAAATATGTGAATAAGCTCCAAAAATAGTCATATTATTTCATTTCACTACTTATTTTTCTTAAGATTTTATTTATTTATTTGACAGAGAACACAAGCAGGCAGAGCGGCAGGCAGAGGGAGAGGGAGAAGCAGGCTCCCCGCTGAGCACAGAGCCCGACATCGGGGCTCGATCCCAGGACCCCGGGATCATGACCTGAGCCCAAGGCAGATGCTTAACCAACTGAGCCACTCAGGCGCCCCCATTTCATTACTTATTTAATGTTAAGTTGTCAAACAAAAATAATTACTACCCCCCAAAAAATAAATAAATATTTACTACCTGAACTGATTTAATATCTTGCCCTTCGCTCTGAGACCACAAAACAGTTAAAAGGCTGATGACATGAATTATATAGGAATCTTCAAAAAGTTATTATTTTTTAATGGAGAAAATAATAAATGGTTAAAATAGATGTCTTGGACCAATCCATTTCTTTTCAACTTCCACACCCAACTACTTTCTCCCCCTAAAAATAGACCTAATATTTACATACAGACAAAAATGATTTAATTCAAGAAATAAAGAACTGTTTCTTTAAGAGAAATTAATATTATTTTTAAATTAAAAGAATAGCTTATAAACTTGAAGTAATTCTAGTTTTATTATATAAAGTGATAAAACAAAGGAACACATCAGGAAAAAAGTTTTAGCTTGAAGATCAACAAATAAAGGGAAATACTAGAAATGGAGGTGAGGGAAATACAGTCAAGCTTATTCTCCTCCATATAAAATACTAAACTCCCCTGAGGCTATTACGGTCTTGGAGTACATAGCTTAAAGAGTTGGGATTCAAAAATCATAGTTTTTCTACTTCAAAAATCAATATTTATTTCCAACCGCAACCTAGAATTTTAATTGTTTTGGTGGGAAGCTCTTCAATTTTAATGGATGTAAAAAAAGAATGTACTCTGTTCACCAGAAACTAGAGTTACGTTCTCAAATATATCCTATCACCTATCCTTCAGCTAGCCTTCTGAGACTTAATTCTCTCTCTGACCTAAGATGTTTTGAACGTCTCACACAATTATTGCTTTACTGGCACTTTGATGACTCATAATTATTTTTAGGATCAAAACTCTAATGTAACCATCCTCCCGTTTGCCAGTCTACCCTAGTATAACTGAAACGTACACATCTATTGCTGACAATTAAATTGACTTCCTCTATCTACTAACACTATTATTCAAAGAAAGTTTAGGGAAGGTCAGGAAACAGATTGTGAGAAGTTACAGAATCCCAGAAGCAGAACTTAAAACAATAACAGCAAGAGGTTACATATGTAACTTAGAATGTTCTGTCCTCCCTTGGGCCTTATTCAATGCAAATGGAAACATCTCCCTCTCGTCAGAAGCAAATCAATGAATAATTTTCTTAAAATGCCACGGTCTCCCTGAATTCTACTTTACAACAAAACTTAAACATTGTGTTCAATATTATCCTAAAGCACTAAAGCACTTTTGATTACTGTCACTGTTGATGACTCCCTTTCTCTTTCTCAATAATGTCAAAATCTCAATCGTCTCATTTAAAGCAAACAAACATATCAAGCACAAAGTTAATTTAAAAGTGTCTTTATAAACAGAAGAAAAGCAATTCCAGAAGAAAACATTTCTACCCAGAAAAGGGAGAGGATATAGAGAGAGTGAGGATATTTAATGATCACAGTTTGGAAGCAAGAAGAAGCAACAGAGAAACACAAGTACATAGGAAACATGAGAATAATGGTTAAATACAAATTCACAAGAAGATCGGAAAATGTTAAAAATGATGGTCACTTTGGGACGCCTGGGTGGCTCAGTTGGTTAAAGCGACTGCCTTCGGCTCAGGTCATGATCCTGGAGTCCCGGGATCGAGTCCCGCATCAGGCTCCCTGCTCGGCAGGGAGTCTGCTTCTCCCTCTGACCCTCCTCCCTCTCATGCTCTCTGTCTCTCATTCTCTCTCTCTCAAATAAATAAATAAAATCTTTAAAAAAAAAAAAAAAAAATGATGGTCACTTTAATGATTCATCCCTGCTTTCCCAACTCTTCTCCAATCATACTATTAAGATAAAATTGAAGACATATTAAAGGCTGCCATGGCCCTCGAATACAGAATAGGCACTTCGTATGAGAAGTTGATAAACCAACACTAGTTAGAACTGACTCCTCAAAGTCCTTACTCCTATAGGGATTCAGTTGCAACAGGAATTCCATGTGCATGTCAAGTCAAGCCAAAATCTCATCTTTAGCATAATAAGAGTTAAAATGCAGCTCCCCTGTGGCGGTGGTGGAGGTCAGGGTAGTGGTGGGTTCAAACATATTTTTTAAAGGTTTTATTTTTATTTATTTGACAGAAGAGAGCACCAGCACGGGGAAGAGCAGAGGGAGAGGGAGAAGCAGACTCTCCGCTGAGCAGGAAGCCCAACGCGGGACTCGGTCCCAGGACCCTGAGATCATGACCTGAGCCGAAGGTCTTATTAGGCTTATTATTGGCTCACCCAGCAACTGACCTGGTTGCTTAACAACTGAGCCACCCAGGCGCCCCATGGGTTCAAACACATTTTACTGCACACTGACATCAGCTAGATCTTAAGTGAATTTAATCTAGAATGGTTTTGATTAAGGAGATTTAGGGTAAAAGAAGGCTATAGCAAGCTGCTGGAACACAACAATGTCTGGTTTGCACATCATTTTACTCTTCACTTCTCTACATACTGTGTTCAGAAATACAGAAGAGGAAAGCATTTCTGAGTGAGATTACAAGTAGAATCAAAGCAATGGTTAAGACTGTGAACGCTCTGAAAATCTTTTGGCCCTTTCAAGTTTATGCACACCATAGAGTTCTCCTCTCTCAAGAGACCAGCACCACACAAACCCAACAGTTACTGGGAATAACCAAATTACATAAAATTAATGGGATGTGGCTCTTCACAAGGAATAAATTTATAACTAAATGATGAGTGCCTTATGCTTTTTATTCCAGTGGGTGAACTGCTAAGAGTAATCAATTCAATCAGGTCTATTAGAGAGGCCTATTACATGTCTGATGGGCAGTTTTACTTTTTTTCACTTCCTTATTCCAATTTCTGTCTGGGTTGAAAGAAAAATAAACAGGTTGATCTTTGAATTTAAATCTGGAGTGCTGGGAAGACAGATATGCAAATAAGAAAAAAATTTAAAAGGAAACTCGGATTTGGATAAGCCAAAGACACAAAAGGATAAAAAGATACATCAGAAATATTAAAATGGTTTGTGAATAAATCAAGTATTTTCAACTTATTTTAAAAATGCAAAATTTGGCAATATTCTGAAAATTCTCCTTAAACTTAAAAAAATAATAACAAATAAACCTAAGGATGGAATTACTGTGGTCCAAACTTAGAAGAACCAAACCAGTACGGATACTTGCCCTAGGTCCACAGGATCCACATAGAAACCTGCAGAGGCAACAGTAAGCTCCATGGGAGTATGAGCAAGCGCTTTTTCTGATGAGATGGCATGACAGAATGAAGAGAACAATGACTTGGGCGCCTGGCTGGCTCAGTCGGTTAAGCCTCTGCCTTTGGCTGGGTCATGATCCCAGGGTCCTGGGATCGAACCGTGCATCTGGCTCTCTGCTCAGCGGGGAGTCTCCTTCTCCCTCTGCCTTGCCTTTCCCTCTTGCTCCTGTTCTCTCTCAAATATATAAATAAAATCTTTAAAAAAAGAGAGAGGGGCGCCTGGGTGGCTCAGTCGTTAAGCGCCTGCCTTCGGCTCAGGTCATGATCCCAGAGTCCTGCGATCGAGCCCCGCATTGGGCTCCCTGCTCGGCGGGGAGCCTGCTTCTCCCTCTCCCACTCCCTCTGCTTCTGCTCCCTCTCTCGCTGTGTCTCTCTCTGTCAAATAAATAAATAAATAAATAAATAAATAAAAAAGAGAGAGAGAGAGAACAATGACCTAAGCCTTACTTCCTATAATGAGGTACATATTTGCGTCTTTATGAAAAGTTACTGCATCTATAAACTGGCAATATCCTTTTTCTTAGCTACTGCCTAGTTTTGACAGGAAAGACACATAAAATAGTATGTGGGAGGGCTTTGTAAATGTTAGCACATGAAACAGATTAAAGGCAGCGCTGATTCCAGAGTTGGTATTGTTGCTATCTCTAACACAAAGCAAATGCTCACAAAACATTTGTGAATGAAAGGACAAACATTTTAAAAGAATTTAAAACCTAAAACCAAATCACCAAATGATGCCAAGAGATAACATTAGGTTGACATTATGTTCTGGAATCTTCCAGTTTTCTGTAATAATTGTCAATATTAATCCAGTGCTTACTATTGGCCAGACCCGGTTCTAAAGACTTAAGAAATATAACGTGACAACAACTCCATGAGGCTGAATCTACTATTAGAATCTACTTCATCTATAAATCCTTATTTACATGTGAAGAAAAATACCTAACCCAAAATACAGGGCCAAATAATTTATCAAAAAGCAGAGTCTGTAAATGGAAGATTCAATTCAAACCTAAAAAATCTGGCTCTACTAACCATGCTTTTAAACTAAAATGAATTCATTAACATACATATTCAGTGGCAAATTGGTAAGTATATCTGAACATATATTACAGTACATGACCGAACAGTATTTTCAGATAAAATTCACTCGGGATCATTGTTAATTATGCTACACAGTCATAATTCCTTTATATTTTGGAGCTAACTCAATGGCATCAGATCAATTATATGGCTTCCCTGTTGCTTCACTATGCCTTCAAAATATTTCCTTTCCCTACCCCCAGATATACTCATAATTACCTATCTTAAGTAGTATCAGACAGATATGAAAATGTTTAAACATGAGGGATTCTTAAAGAATCATAGTAGAAACACCTAGATTAGGTGAATTATTTACAGGCAGTCATCAGTTTATTAACAATTTATTTACTATTGACTACAATAGGCATTATATTAGGTACCGAGTGGACATAGACTAGCAATTAAAGACACAACCTTAATCAATTATTTTAAAAACCTAATTAAGGCACAAAATTTACTTATGTGAGAAAGCCCAGAAATTACATTTTTTTAAAAAAAACCACTATCTCCAACTGAAGACCGATATACTAGTTGAATAAAAAAAGTTCTAGAGAGAAATAAGAAAGGTCCAATCCTGGGGAACCAAGTTCCAGAGAATAGAAATGATGTATAATTACTCCAGAGGTTTGAGATTGTTCAGTATGAAAAATATAAGCCTAACAAATAATAGTAAAACTGGATTCTCCAGGGCACCTGGGTGGCTCAGTCGGTTAAGCGTCTGCCTCCAGCTCAGGTCATGATCCCAGGGTCCTGGACTGAGCCCTGCGTCAGGCTCTGCACTCAGCGGGGAGTCTGCTTCTCCCTCTCCCTCTGCCCCTCCCCGCTGCTCAGACTTGCTCGAGTGCTCTCTCTCTCTCTCATAAATAAATAAAATATTAAAAAAAAAAAACTGGATTCTCCACCCATTTCTCACATGATGGATTTACATGGCTTCCAGGCTATCTGTATGTGTCATTACCAGAATTAAATTAAGAAATTGGTGTTTCTGAGCCCTTGAACAAGGGCTCCTGCTGCTGCTGAATCTATGGTCTATAATAACCCGCTAACATGGCAGACACCTGTGCAGTGGAATATAACTGAGTTAAAGTGAACAGAAAGGCTGACGGTGAGCATTGCAGTGGCTCTAAGTCAGGAGTGGTTCAAGAATTTGGAAAACATTTAAAACAAAACCATTTTCTCTTATATGTCAGCATTCACAATCTCCAAACTAGAAGAATCTTCCTTTTTTCCCCCCTTCGGCTCATCTTCCTAAAACTGCCCTATCAATCTGTCAGACAGCTGCCTCCCTTACACCATACACATGGCCGTACACGCACAAATCTGTGCACGCACGCACACACATCCTCAGAGACACAGCACATGCTCTTATGGCACACCTAAGGATATAGAAAATACCACCCATTCTCAGCCACCTATAGGCTCTAGGCTGAGAAATAACACACCGAGTTATAGAACAGGGCTGTGAAAATAAATATGTGGTTAATAATCCTTGGCCAGGAGTCAGACATCCTGAATCAAAGCCCAGTTCTTCTCTTTGGGTCTATGTGGTCTTGGGTGGTTATTTAATCTTTCCAACCCTCACTTTTCTCATTCCCTGAATCCTAAATGAAGAAAAACTTAATACACTTTCTAGTTCAAAACTCTTAATTCTTGAAAGAATGAAAGTGAAATCAAAAGGAAACAGAATAGCTTTGATTTATATGATAAGGTTTTGGTATCTTTTTTCATAGGATCAAAAATGATCTGTCTCCTGTTGGTTGGATCATAGTCTCTTACTGAGTAGCATATTGGCTTCCCTGTGCAAAAGGCAAGATTACATTTTGCGAATATGCGTAACATCTGAAATATTAGAGGACTATATCAGTCACTCTGCTTTTAAACTACCTGATTTTCAGTTTCAATGTGTTATTTTTAAAATATGCTTCCTGTATACAAGTTTATTTCTTAAAATGCCTTTTGTAGAAAAGTCACACCAGGACCAATGTCCAGTAATACGCATTTCTTCATTCTCCACCAGACAATGTCTACTCTCCACCCCACAAAATAAGTTGGGGTCTATACGCTCCTACAGAATCTTTTTTCTTTCTTAATCACTTTTTGTAAAGTTAATGAGAGAAAACTGAAACAGAAAGCCTCCATAATTAACCTCTTTAGCCTACAAGTTAGACAACTCAGAAACGGCGTACGAAAAAGCCAGCACATGGAGTATTCTACCGAGAACACAGAACATGCTGATTTTAATCAAGTCCATGGAATAAGAGGAAGTGAGGAATAATTTCCGTGCCATAGTACTAATGAGGACTGACTAACACCAGAATAAAGAGTGTGCAGTCCCCAGGCAGACGAGAGAGAAACCAGCAGCTCACATACACAGGCACACACTGAAGTTACACAGGAAAACAGAGCAGAATGGATTCTGTTGTTTGAGGTGACAAGAGTTTAAAGAGTTTAAAGCATTTTAGTAGGAGCTCCTTGAAGTTGTACCATCCATGATCCAGTGAAGTATGAAATCCGTTAATATGGAATTTCAAGTCAAACTGTCACAAATCAAAGTGCTCTATTCTGCACCACAGTGTCTGCCTACAAAACGTGTAGCGATGCCCCATACACAGCTCTGTAAGACGGAGCTTTAAAAGAAACCATTTAAAATCATTTCCAAGCTATGTCATACGTTTGCACGTGTCACTGATAAAAAAGAAAAGGGAGAAAAATTGACTCAAGCTACGCAACTGGACTATCATAACTGTCGGCCTGCATATATTTCAAAGAAATCTAGTGAAGTTTAATGAGATTAGTGAGTAGTTTCTCTACACTTCTTTGAATAAATTTTTAAAAAACGGCTTTCCGTCAAGGCTTTTAAAAAGATAAATAAAAAGCAATGCAATCTGATCACACAAAAGAGAAGGCTCACAGACTGCACAGGACAATCTCCAACCCTGAGCTGCACACTCCTCTCCCAGTCTCACTATCCAACGGCACTAGCTCACCTCATATTTAAGTCACCATCTGCCTCCGTAGAGCACTCGTCCGGCTTCACCGCTGGCTCGGTCTTGTTAGCGGTGCCAGTACACGTGCCATCTCCTCGGATGACACACCTAGGACCGGTTTCTGAGTTTTCACCTTTTTTATCACTAACAGTGACAAGAATTGTATTCAATCACTACACGCCATACACTTTTACCATCAATTTATTTAATTCAATTCACCACCAATCCTCTAGGTTGTCTGTTTGTTTGGAAAAGGTCTTGAATTTACCTCAGCCTCCAAAGTCACTGCTGTCACAGCAGACGAGGCCACCTTCAACCCTCTCCTGAAATATTTCAAGAGCTATTTTTATTCCTCTATTTATCTAGTTTATCTCTGGAAGACTTATCTTCCTAAAACACTATTTAATATGTCCTCTAAAACCTATAATGGTTTCATCTATTTTCTATTACAATATTTCCCAAAGGATATTTGTCACAAGAAAAATAAAAAGCACCCACGGCCAACCAGATTTGAGATACTCCGCTTTCAATTTCACTGTGTACAGTAACATATTAAAATCTCTTTAGTCTTGAGGTACAGAAATCAGCTTACTTCTTCTTAGTCTAGCATATTCCACAGTTTTTGATCAATGGGCCCTCCTTCCCCCAGAACAAGCATGAATGGAGCAATCTCGGCAATGCTAGTCTCAGGTATCAATTCCAAATACTTTCGATTCTTTGCCTTTCAATTCCTTCCTCCATACTGGTAAGCCCACGGTCACGAGTTTCCATCGCTTTCCTTTGCTTCTGATGTAGACAGCCTGGTCTCTTTAAGTACATCATACTTATCTCTTTCCCAACTCACTTGCTCATGTTGTCTCTGCCTATCTCTGCCTCCTCTTTTCTGTACAGTTAAATCCTGCTTAGTCTTCAAAGCTTGGTGCAAGTCATATCTCGTCCATGAACTCCTCCCCTCTGTCTACCTCAGTTAGAGCATAATCTCCTTAAAGGAAGGACCTATGTTTTATGTGTCAGTGTTTTCTTCACTTCTGGCAAGTATGCATGGTAGGGACTGAATGAGTTTGATGTTAGCCATACTTTTGATTATCTGGCACAAAGAAATGCCTAACTAGAGTGAGATATCAACTGCGATCCACACACAGAATACAGGTATGTTTCTAAGGAAGGAAGAGGTAAGGGAGATGCTCCTTTTTATTCTGATCCTCTTCAACCAGTAAAGTCTAAAAAGCATGGCAATTCAAAATGATGCAAAAACAAGTCTTTAGGTCACTTTGCATCGGAGAGTGAAAAGCACATCCAAGACAAAGAGGAGAATTTTTGAAAACAAGCAAGATACCTATTTTCTAATCAAAAGATAAATCTTAAGTAATTAGTAATAAATTACAAATTATTTAGATTATTTAGAGTTAAAAGATTTATTTTAATCTTTCTTTATTTAAATAAAAAACAGACCCTATACATTACTCTAAGTATAAAACAACTGCAAGTTAAATCAGTGTAGACAGTAATTGTGTGTGTGTGTGTGTGTGTGTGTGTGTGTGTGTGTGTGTATGCATACAAACATATATATGGTCATCTTGAGTTCTCCTGCTGTATGTATAAAGGGCTCTGTCACTTGTGATTTATAAACACATTTAGTTAAACAGTGGTGCTAATGAGGCAAAAGTGAAAAGGGGAACTTCTCCTAAGCCAACTGGCTTAACCTTGAATTTTTAGCCTTCTCCTGTAACCGACCCTCACCTTGGTCTTCCAGCTGCCCCACAAAATAATGGAATGAGAAAAATTCACCAACCTTACCAGAAAAACAAAGTGTATATAATGAGGACAATGCTCCTTTAGAGCAAAAATCAGTTTGCATTCAAATGCAAATCACATACAAATTCACTAGCTAGAATAGAGTACTCCCTATCATAAAGCCAATTGGTGAAAAACTGGATATTAAATACTTTTGTAAAGCCTGGTTGTAAGGAGATGTGGTAATGTCCTTCTTACGTGCTAGTAAAGATGTATGGTCTTCATATATGTCTGCCTCCTGACTGCGTCACTGGAGAGCCTTCTTCATCAACCCTTTCTGTGCCTTTTGTACTAAGCACAGCATGAGCATCATTTCTAAGTAGTTACCATGAGCAAAGAATTCAAAAATTTTAAGCAAGCCAGCTTACTTTCCCTATATATATTTAATATTTTTCACCCAGTTTGTGATTTATTTTGTGTTAGGTTACAGTCGAAAAACTAGAAATCATAGTAAGTATGTCAACAAAAGAAATTTAAATTTTTTTTATTTTTTTATTTTTTTTTTATTTATTTGCAAGAGAGAGAATGAGAGAGAGCACGAGAGGTAGGAGGGTCAGAGGGAGAAGCAGACTCCCTGCTGAGCAGGGAGCCCGATGTGGGACTCGATCCCGGGACTCCAGGATCATGACCTGAGCCGAAGGCAGTCGCTTAACCAACTGAGCCACCCAGGCGCCCAACAAAAGAAATTTAATATAAGAAATTGGTTACAGTTGTTGCAGGGTTGAAAGAGCAAAACAACAACACTGAAGTAACAGAGACACAAAACAGTAGCAATAAGCTAATCGATATGTATCGAGTGCTACTATCTGTATGCCACTTGTCTGGGCACTGCCCAGAGGACAGGAAACTGCTCTGGGGGAGGGGTTTTGTCATCACCACCTATACTGATGGTGGACACGGGAGATTAACTGAATCAATGATGTTGATGTAACAAAGATACATGTTTGATTACCTATTAGCATTTCAAAGTACTATCTGCCCTCCCCCCCCCTTCAAAGGTACTAATGATGCTGATCTGGAGGTCCAATGGCTATATACTGACAAAACTGTCGAACTTCTAATTAGTGCAATTCTATTTACTTTCATCTGTCTGTCCCTCATTAGTAACTATCTTCACGATTCTGACCTGAACTAAAAAACCCTGAAGACATCTGTCAGAGATTCTTAAGTGTTAAGCAATGCTTAACAGGAAAAAAATTAGTAATTGCTTTTTAGGGTTTAATATATTTTAAAAGAATGCAGACATTGCTACAAAGTTAGATGATTTCAATTTTCTATTTTATAGATACTTTATCTACCTCTGACATACTTTAAGACACTGCTAACAAAAACAAGACAAATAAATTTAGCTTTATATTTTTATTTTGTCATATAAAATGTTTTTAAAATAATGCATTTGTTATCATTTATCTTTATATTGACCCATTCATTAAAAAACATGACAAATTCTCTTGAAGACTGCTAGAAATTTTTCATCCACTGTAAGAAGAAAGATGAGTGTCTTTTTTTTTTACTACACTCAGTCCCACTGAAACACCAAAATTAAACATAGAAAAGAAAAGAGAAAGCACAGAAGTTAAGGAGCTATTATTATTATTTTGTGAGAGGGCAATATGTTAACATTCTAATTTCTTGATATATTCATTTCAGTTATCACAACTAATTAAGTTTTAAAGACATGACAGAGACCTTGCAGCAGACATTCAGTTTTAATTTCCATTTTATAAAGATAGATCTTTAGAATTTTTACACTTATTTGCTTTTTTTTTAAGATTTTATTTATCTGACAGAGAAAGACACAGCGAGAGAGGGAACACAAGCAGGGGGAGTGGGAGAAGGAGAAGCAGGCCTCCCGCAGAGCAGGGAGCCCGATGCAGGGCTGGATCCCAGGACCCCGGGATCATGACCTGAGCTGAAGGCAGACACTTAACGACTGAGACACCCAGGCGCCCCATATTTGCTTTATTTTTAATGTTGGACAAAGGTGACCTTCCTGTTTAACTGTATAATGTATTAACAAGTACAGCTTACACATGACAGAGCTAAATTACCATAAAGCAAAAATATATATAAATATCTTATCACATTTTGAAGAGGATCCCCTCAATACATTTACAACATAATACAAAAGAGAAACAAACTAATTTTCTAGTTAGTTTTTTTATAAATTATATAGCATATTACTGTTTCTCTAATTTTCTCAGTGCTAAAGTGCAAGTGAAGAACCCTTTAACATTCAATTTGGGATGAATACAGACTGGGACTGTGAAATGTTATATAAATATCAAGGTAATATTTTAATGAAGGTATTATTTAATATGTAACTTCTGTAGTACTTTATGGTCCCAGTTTTAAAAACAAGGAAAAAAAGAACTGAGTTATCAGAATTTCAGAGGCAGTGAGATTTCTGATATAAATTAATCTAAATCGTCTCTTTATAGATGAAGAAACAGTTCCCCAAATAAGTAAGCCCCTTGGTCAAGGTCACACATCGTGGTGTAGCGAGAAGACCTAGAGTTTAGTCAGACCTGGATACTGATCCAAGCTCTACCCCTTACTGTGTTACGCTGTACATGTTACTATATCTTTCAATTAAAGATTTATTTATTTATTTTAGAGGGAGAGAGAGAGAGCATGCAAGTGGGGCAAGGGGCAAAGGCAGAGGAAGAGAGAGAATTTCAAGCAGACTCCCCGCTGAGCAAGGAGCCCCACACTGGGCTAGTAGATCCCAGGACCCCGAGATCATGACCTGAGCAGAAATCAAGAGCTGGCCGCTTAACCAACCTAGCCACCCAGGCACCCCCACTATACCTTTGAAGACCTTAGTTTCTGCATCTGTAAAAAAGATGTAATAAGCATTTCACATGTTTCCATGATGATGAAATTGAGTAGAGTATTATCATGGTACATAC
This sequence comes from Halichoerus grypus, assembly GCF_964656455.1. Taxonomy (NCBI): domain Eukaryota; kingdom Metazoa; phylum Chordata; class Mammalia; order Carnivora; family Phocidae; genus Halichoerus; species Halichoerus grypus. The sequence continues at coordinate 82,581,522 of NC_135714.1, forward strand.
AAGGATGGTAAACATACGTGAAATTCTATTCTTATTTAAGAAATAGCTACATATAATCCAGGTTTCTCTTGCCTTCTCATCTGTAACTCACAAAGGTAATATTCTGCTTAGTTTGGGAGTTGCTTAAAATTCAAAATACATATTTTTCCCATATAGTTTTTTTTTTTTTTTAAAGATTTAATTTATTTATTTGATACAGAGAGAGAGAGAGAGAGGAATCACAAGTAGGCAGAGTGGCAGGGAACGGCAGAGGGAGAAGCAGGCTCCCTGCTGAGCAAGGAGCCCGATATGGGACCCGATCCCAGGACCCCGGGATCATGACCTGAGCCGAAGGCAGACGCTTAACGACTGAGCCACCCAGGTGCCCCCTCCCATATAGTTTTAAATCTCATCCCAATTATGTGAATCTCATAAATTCAAAACTGTACCTTTTGCCATCTACATATTAAATTAGCATAATTAGCTAATCTGAAGGGACTTTAACAAAGCTTTTCCATTCTATTCATTAGCCTCTGCCTTTTTCTCCCTAAGTGAGGTTAATATTTTTTCCAACTGCAAAAATTTTAACAGGGTTAATGAGTGAGTATAATTCTCTTCGTAAATACAAGGGACTGCTAACCTTTATCCTTAGGGGAAATTAAAAATTTTAAGTCAAGTAAAATGTCTCAACTGTGATTACCAAGCAGTCTTTTTCCTGAAAAAATTAGTCTAGTGCAATGATTAAAAAAGGGAAAAAAAACTGTTCCTTCTTTCAAATAAAGTATGTCTAAACTACAGCTTATAAGAGAAGAATGCTCTCAATTTTATAAAAGAAACTGTATTTCCACTTAATCCAAAGAAAAATTTCATATTACTTACTTTTAAATTCTTTATTATACATGAATATCAATTTATGAGAAAGAACACTAGCCCAAGGATTTTCTTAGTTTTCCAAGTATTATAAAGTTATCTCTCTATAGAGAGGGAGAGCTGGAGAAAGTTCTTTACTGTTACATTTATCAGAGAAAACAACATCCATAATAATATATATACCTATATACACACATACATATATACACATACACATATATATTTTTTAGTTCTCTCTACGTTCTCCCAAAGACAAATCTCTCTTATTATAAATGGTACGTATAAAGGGCCTTAGACATTTTTATTTATGTTTTGCTAATCACAAAACTCAATTTCAGAGATTTTTCTGTGTGAAAACGTGACTGACACCTTATCCCTAGTGGCTAAAAGTAAATGGAAATATCCACATTAAGTTACAAAGGACAAAAATTAAATTGGATCCCACAATGACTATTCCTTCGGAATACAGTGCCCTGACATTGCCCTCTAGAATCAGACCATTTGTTAAATGCCCTGTAATTGATAACCATGGGGATTCGCTAATGCTCTTCCTGAATAACAGAAAACAAAAATGTTGTAGAGATTAAAAGCGATGTGCGAGTCCCAGATGAACTAAAGGTGTACAATAACAACAGCCACTTCAAGGAAAGTACATTCCAACACCCTCTGTCTTTCCTCTCCCCAGAGGTTCAAGGATGAAATGTACATTGATTTTAGCCAGCTGGAAGAAACGTTTACCATTCCCAAAAGCAAAAAGCAAAACAGGATCTCATTCTCTGCCTATAAACAAGCATGAATATAAATACCAATGGTAGTGTCTATGAAGGTAACAAGAGTTACAGGATAGACATAAGCCAGTACTCCACCTCCTTGATCAAAGGATTAAACAGGTGTCCCTTTAGAAACAGAACCAGATTTTCCTGCAAGAAAGGTGCTCGTTTCAGTCACACCAGCTAAAAAGGTGGATATCCATAGTCCTCATTTCTCATTCCTGAAACTGGTTTTAAGATAAAATCAGTTCTGAACATTAAACATTATTACCCCTAATTTTCAAATACGGAAACTGCCTCCATGTCCAATTTTGAAGAAACTGCTTCCATGCCCAGTGGCAACCAGTAACATGCAGCAGAATCCAGGCCCAAACTCCCGACGTCCGTTCTAAAGTCCTTGTCCTTAGCTGAAATTACCACACCAGTCTCCATATTACCAGTATACGGACATTGTAAACTTTTCTTATTTTTCTCCCACAATGTCAAAAGAGTTAAAGTAAACATGAATTATTTCTCGGTTTGTCTGCTGTGTGACTAAATGCAGACTTTGGTAGGGCTGTAAACACAGTAGAGAATTACTACAGGGATGTTGATATAAACATCCACTGAACTAAAATACAAGTACTTCTCACCTTTTATTTCTTGATTTATGTATGATTTTTTTTTTCCCTGAGCTGGTAATAAGTCAACAATGAAAACTAAGACACACCAGTGTGGAACCCATGAAAGAAAGGGTTTGGGGGAAATCCCTCTGCTCACATTTGTAACTCCATGGCAATGGTTTTTAACCTATACCAAAAAAATGTTCCATGGAATTCTGGAGTTCCCAACCTTCTGAAGACCATTTATTGGCTCTATACGGGTCCACGTATAATTCAGTTTTATGGTACCTGAAATTGCACAGCAAATTACTTTTATCATTAACTCATTCTTTATAAATGTGTAGTCTGGCTCAGAGGCTCAACCCCTTATGCCTTTTTCTTCCCCTCCTCTCTTGACAATTCTCTCTCTTGATTGACAGACAGTTGCTGTCCCATCAGTCTCATGCTACTGCTGGGAGCACATTCAGGATCTGGGGAGGTAAAACCACGCAGGACCCAGGCTGAGACCTGCAGCTGGCTCCAGGAGTTTGCCTGTGGCTCCCACACAAAGAGAAAAGGACTCTGAGAAACATGAGAGGGGCACCCTCTGCAGGACTGGGAAACCAACTCTGATTAAGCTAGTAGGGTTCAAGAGTGAATCTAAGCTCCCCTGACTCATCCCCACTTTTCCTACAGTAGGATGGTATGGGTTTGTTCCTGATCAATTCTGATTTGTTCAGAAAGTTCAACTGTTCTATTACATATTATGTATAAGAATGAAGTGTTGCTTGACCAAAACCCAACTTTCCTTCCATCCCAGATTAAATTAAGCCTGGAAAAAAACATACTTGTTACTAGTTTAAAGCAAAGACAGTTTTTAATCTGTCATCTGGTCAAACTCAACCATCAAAGATACTTTTCTAAGATTCCTGGTCCTATATCAAGTTTTGATCAAAAACAAGAACAAAGTCTCATACATGCAAATAATAGATAAAACCACACACTGAGATTGATCATGGAAAGTTTTTTTTTTTTTTTGCCTGTGTTTATTTAATGAAGTTATTTGTGTAGAAATATGATCATCCCAAATGGTACAGCTTCTCTCACCAACAACCGCTAAACAGAATATTCCTGCTATATTATTTTTTTAGCACACAATATTATATATGTGAGAAGCAGATGGTGAATGTCAACTTGGCACCATTCCACCATCTGCTCTTTGTATTGCTAGTCAAGTTCAGAGTGTTATATAAGGAGTAAAGAAAGACAATAATATTGTTGAAGCCAAAGGTAGTCTCCTTCCTTGAGCTCTCCCAACATTTGCAGTATATATGCCAAGTACTTCCAAGGGCAACAACTTATCTGTGATATAGAAAATCTGTTTTAATTTAATTTTATTAAATAAAACCTAAATAAAAACATTCATTTCTAAAGCCCCCCCCCCCAGACATTTTCTGCTCAAGAAAAAGGAAGAGTAATGGATCTTTAAAAACCCATACTTAAAAAAAAAAAAAGGATACAGAAAATAGATTGCATACACCTCAGGAGGATACATGACAAGAAAAACAACAAAGCATAAATACTCTTGCTGAGTTTGGTTTCATTGACTTCATTTCTACAGTAACAAGGTGTTTTAGAGTTCTATCATACCCACACCAGATAAGATAAAAAAATCATCCTATCTTTTAAGACAGGTATCCAAACTGACCTGTTCTGCTTGACTCAGTCTCCTTCAACTCTGGGTAGCATTTGTTCTTCTAGTTACAAGTTAGCACTACAACTGTGAGGTCAAGGGCTGAGTCTCCATTACCTCTGCATTTGACTAGAGAATCTAGCACATATTAAGCACTTAATGAGTAATGAAAGCAAAAACTATCAGCTATAATTCATAAGTTCATCATTTCAGTTTGTACACTGGGTCCACACTGGTGATCAGCAAATAAACCATAAACATTTTCTAACCAGGAAAAAATAGTTTTAGTCCCATTTTAAAAACCTATCCTCATTTTAAATTTTTAGAAAGCAAGGGTCATTGATTTGGTGATTGCTCTATAATTTTCTTCAAACTCCAAAATGTTAATTATTAAAATAGTTAATGCTGATAGTTCTTGACAACATCTCTACAAGTAAGGATTAGATAATATAATTTGTATTTAAAAGGAAAAGTATGCCCGTGTACCATTAGAAAACTAGAACAGTGTCCACTGACATCATTCATACAAAAAATGATCAGAGATAATGTTGTCTAAATGGATGCTGAAGATCAATCTCACTTAGGAAATTTAATAAGATAAATCAGTAGGTATTAACTGACTATTCCCTCAGTTAGGCTAACTGTTAAATACTGAGTCTGGTCCTTTGCCAGTGTTGCCTCCTATAATCTACAACAATGACTGTCTGTAAGTATTCTCAGTCATTCAACCAACAATCAATGACCTTCGTTCATTTCTTTCTCTAAACTATACCATTCTTGAAGATAAACCCTGCATCTAATTAATCTCTGTATTTTCCATCATGCAAAATACAGAGCCTTTTAAGTAATTAACAGGAAATGAGTAGTATGGGAATGAGCAAATCCTTCCATTCCACAATACCGTGAACATGAAAGGCATGATGGGGGAGGGGGGGAATGAGTGCTAGGATCAAGATGCTAAGTTGGGCAGAAAAATATTTCTTTTATTTATTTATTTTTTTTACTTGAGGAAACAGAAACCTTCAAATTTTAGAAATTTGAAATCACTGAAACGGAAAAGCCTCTCCCTTGGGACTTCCAATTCTGTTTCGACCTACACCCCAATCACCCTGCATTAACCCACTGCAAATCCCTCTTCAGACAGCTATCCTCTAAGATATCTTACAACAAACCTCCTAAGACTTCCCACTTTTCATCTCTGATCAAAATATTCATTTCCTCAATGTAGTGCCTGTCACTTCTGGAAAATAAGAACTAACTCACATCACATTGCAATACTTAATAACCAATTACCCCCAGGTACTTGTATTTATTAACTCCTGTAAATTGTTGAGGCAGAATATCTTGCTCTACAAAAAAAGGGAAGGGGGGAGAGGTCAACAATCTAAAGAGTTGGCACTTTGGGGAAAGAGAATCAGCATTTAAATCTAATTTCCAACTTGACACCTCTACCGTCCCTTCCCCCGTCCTCCCTAACTTAGTTGAGTAGTTTTGATTCCTAGTTTACCAGAAAGCAGAGGTCCTCCACTGTCATTTTTTTAAAGACAAAGATATAATGTGTCCATGTTTATCAGCTGCTTTTAAGTGAAAATTATATTTTTCATTTTTTATTCATTACATTTTTCAGTGTAACATATATAGTTCATTTTGCACTTAACAAAATACAAATCCCTGCATGATAAAGGCCACGGTGGAGATACAAAACAGATTAAGACACAGACCTTCTTCTCAACTATTTTATCACATTTATCATATTTATAATGATTAATTTTATTTTTAAATTGATAAAAAATTCTAACATCTTACTAACAACTAAAAGTGACTAGATTCTGCAAATATTAAACAGTCTATTATTTCAATGTTAATCCTCTGAAGTAAAAGCAAAATTTTAAAAATTTAAATTGAAGATTTATTTATTCCCTCACTTTTGTTTTTTACATCTTACACTTCTGTACCGTACCACGTGATTTCTTTGTTGTGATGACCACTGGATGTTATATGTAAGTGATGAATCACTAAATTCTACTCCTGAAACTAAAATAAATAAATAAATACTTTATAAAAAAGAATAAAAAATAAAATAAACCATATTAATAAAAAATAAACAAATCATTTGTTCTAAAGTGTACAGACACATTAGGGGTATGTTTAGCTTGTTCTTTGTTTTGTGACTGTAATCACTGCTGGTACTGTGTTAATGTTACTTTTTCATAAGAAAATCATAAAATAATCCTCAAATCTACTTTATTGTTTAACTTTTTCTTCCACCTCTTTTGTTTTTAAGGATAGGATAATGAATCCTTTGAATCATTTTCTTCTTTTTGTCTACACTATTGTCATTGAAAGGTTAAAATAATTGTAAATTACCAATAGGTCTAACAATTTATATTCTTTTCTGCCATTGGATCTGGTATTTATCTTCTACTCACTACTCTTACTATAGTAATAATGTGATTGAAAACATGTATTACAAATTGTAACAAATACAGGTATGGCTTCTTAATAGAGATTTGTTATTAGCCCAGCATAGCTACTGTATTACTTTGCTATCAAATCACAGTGAGAATTGATAGAGTTAACTTTTTAAAAATCATCTACTGTCAGAAGAGTTTGATACCAACCAGGAAAAAGGATGTTATCTTTCAGGTTACCATATTAAAGTCAGCAAAGTGCAATCTCAGCTATTGTTCATTCTGGCAAATCACCAGTGGCTGGATGATTTACAACAGGTTACTAATTATATGATAGCCCATAAACATCACTAGAAATTTCAAATGTCCACCTGCTAGAAGTGTAGCTACATGAGCTGTAAAAGGAGAGCAATCATGATCACTGGCTGACTCCAAAGGCAAATATTTGGTTAGCAAAGCTGCCTGTTCACTAGTGTTAGTATTCACTGATATCAAATAAACCATATCCACAACAGAAATTTCCATTTAAATGACTGTTAACAAGTCTGATGAAGTTAAACTGAGATATGATGATTCCAGAATTTTAATGATGGAAGGAGTCAATAGACCTGTTATAAAACAGCTGTGTGTGTTGGGAATGTTTGCCAATGGGATTGTCTGGTTCCATGAGTAGCATGGTAATCTTAGAGTTGCGTCCTAGGGTAGCAGAGTTAGTCACACAGAGTGAGAAAGACAGTGAGGACAAAGGAAAATTGGCATTTACTGTGCACCTACTATGAACTAAAGCTTGAGCTAGATACTTTCAAGTATATTAATTTGTTTAGTACTCTCATTAATGCTGTAAAGTTTATCATTGCTATGCTTTTTACACATGAATAAACAGAAGCTGTGAAAGATTAATTTTGCCAAGGTCACTCACATGGGGGAAGGAGTAGGATATGGATCTAAATACTTCTCACTATGGAACCCATCCCTGCCCTGCTGTGTGCCCTTCCACAGGTCCCTTCATCCTTCTGAGACTGTTACCAAATCTTTAAAATGAGCCCTGAAGGTGCTTCCATGTTATTATTTACTCCTGATTTTTTTCATTCTGTTGTCTTTTCTTATTCCTTTATAAATGCTTAGGGGAGGTTTGCTTAATAGAGATAAGGTGTATTAACGTTCCAAAAGGAAAATCTTTAAAGAAATGAGCTAGTTAGTTACTTTCATCCTAAGTTAGAGAGTTAGGGGTCTCCATCTCTGCATAGAAGACATTTTGTCAGTCTTCCAGGTTCAGTGACTGAATCCAATGAGTAAATCATCAGTCATTTTATTTGACATTTAGAATTTGTTATCAGTTTGTTGTAAAAACCACAAATATTTATTGTTTTGTGGGCTGTGTTTTCCTCACCTATAGTGTGCAAATCAGGGACTATCCCTTTAGTACATAAACAGTATTTATCCCACAAGGCTGTTCTAATAATTAAATGGATCAATATATATATAAAATACTTAGAACAGTGTCTGGGGTGCATCATGCTCTATAAAGTGCTATTTATTTTTATGATTTGGATAATGTACCCCTTCATCCATGAAACATATAGAACATTACATAATTCCTGACAGACAATATTAATGGCTGTGTAGAAGGATTCATGTTTACCCATAAACATACCTTTTATATATTTGTTTACATTTGGTCTAAAAACATTAATTACTGAATATGCATTACTTGTAGTTAGAATGTATCCAGGAACATCTTCAACTTTTTTTCTCTATCTTCTATTTAGAAAATTCAAAATGTATTATCATTGTTTCCCAAAAATGACCAGAACTAACTCCCCTTCAAACTATGTAAAGAAATGAAACAGTGTTCAAAACAAATGTATTAATATTTTATGTCCTACTTGTCCAGAGACAGGAAAGCATACAAAATTGGCTGCAAGCAAATGGTATCCAATAAATCTTTACAGTAAGAACAAATTAATATATAAATGAGGAAGCAATTGTTTAAAAAGAAGGTATGATCATAGTAGTAGTGAAGCATTCAGAAGAATACAAAATCAACTAGAAAAACAAAATCCCAACTTTAATCAAGAACATTAAATCTGAAGGACAACTAGTAAATTCCCATAAGTTTACTGATAGAAAAAAAAAAAGCACTGTAGAAAATAGTAGTGAGGAAAACTTCATAAAACTTCACTTAAGAAATTGGACACTGAAGAGGATACTTAAGGAACTACCCAAATGGATTATCACTGAAGTGAAGGAACTCTGGGCTATACCTCCACAGGCAATTTGTTCAAAATTTCTGATGAGCCAACGAACCACAAGCAAGCAAAAGAAAGAGAAAGTAACATCGGGGAGCGCTGCTGCCTTGTCCGCACATAAGTCTTCCTCTTGGATAAGGAAGTAATCTCTATGATCCCTCAAATCTGTCAGGGTTTCAGACACTAACTTCCGAGGTGGAAACAGTAGATACCATCTAAATTCCTCGGCTTGGGTGGGAAATGTCTGATTTTGTCACAAAGCCATAAATATCTCCCTCTGGGAAACTGCACTTCCTTTGAAATTTCTCTCTTTCTTATTTGCTTACTGTAGGGCTAAACATTTCTCTGCCACCACTCCTTTCCAGGTCTCCTGCTCGTCCCTTCCCCAGAGTCCTGGTGAGTCTTGCTTTGATAAAACTCAGAAAGGAGAAAACTTGCATCTTCTCTCAGACTTGGCAAGGAATTCTTCAGTTTCCTTTCTTGAAAGAAATTCAATCTCTGAGAAATTAAGTCTCTGAGAAGAACCCAGACAAGCACACTGTTGATTCTGGAAATCCAACAAACCACTCCAATTTAGAATTTCCACCAAGGTTTTCACAGTGCTGAAGGAAGTATCCAGTATATGCTGGAGCCAGAAGACCTGGCTTCTGTTTTTGAAACTTCAGTTGACTACATCTCGAGATAAGATTATACCTTTTAATCTCTGTTCTGGGTTTCCCCATCTACCAAAAACGGGAACCAGAGGTTTTCTTCAGTTTATATTTAAATATTTTTATTACTCGGAACACTTCCTTCTCTTTACTCTGAGGAAAACAACACTATAAGTTCTTTCGTCCTTTTCTATCATCGTTCTTCACCACCCCACACGCCAACTGTTTCTTCTCATGTGTCCTTGAGATCAATTCTACTTTGGAAACTCATCAGAACGTGGGTCATGACCCCAGCTGTTATGAATCTCACTGCTGAACATTTTCTTTTCCATTTCATGCCTTCCCTCTTTCTCTCCCAGTTGACAAGTAGGCAATCATTCATCCAGCAAACATCCACAGTGAGTCTGGAGGCCATTCTGACCAGGATCATCAGGGATATCAATAAATCCCAGCAACTGCAATCCCTCCTCCACTCCCATAGACCAGTCCCTGCAGTGCAGACCATGACCTTAGAGCTGTAAGCTTTGTTATACCAGCTAAGAATCTTCTTTCATGGGAGCTAGAAATGACGTATCTCAGTACTAGCTCAACAAATGTACTCATTTGAGTGTATCTGTCATGAAAAAAAAGTTACCTGGTTAGAATTATTAAACACATCATTATTTTTTTTTAATATTTTATTTATTTATTAGAGAGAGAGAGAGAGAGAGAGAGCAAGAGAGGGGACACAAGTAGGGGGAGTGGGAGAGGGAGAGGCAGGCTTCCCGTGGAGCAGGGAGCCCAATGCAGGGCTCAATCCCAGGACCCTGGGATCATGACCTGAGCCAAAGGCAGACGCTTAATGGCTGAGCCACCCAGGCGCCCCTAAACACATCATTATAACACCAGATTTATTACAGTGCTACACTGAAAATCATTATGCTCATAACAACTCATAAATTCTGAAAGGTGTTTTAGATTGCTTGTGTAAAAACTATCACACCATCCTAAAAGATACTGACTTCTCAGGGCAGTAGATCTAAACTGCCAAATTGAAATAAGAATGTGAATCTTCTGTCAGCTGGCCCCTTCTCTGAGACCGCTGCATTCTGTGAATGCTATGCTCCAACAGCCTGATGGCCCTAGGATTTTCTACGGGATCCACACAACCCCTGTCTAAAGTATATGCTAATAAAATGCTAAAAGCTGTCAGGGCACAGAACATAAGAAACTTCCTGACCAATTTTAATACTAATTACTCTCCTTGCAAGGCAGAAACTGCTGTTTTCAGCCTCATCCAGTTTTAGCTAGATGACCAGTTTAGAAAGCACAATTGTAAAAATGTAGTTTCATGGACGCCAGTTTCTCTTAATGACTCATCTTCAGCAGCACAGGCTTCTGAAGACGTGGCAAATCATACCAACAAGAAAGGTGCAACATTTCTATTCTAATAAAGATCTTGGCATCGTGGGATTTCATACTGTCTCATTTAAATATTCCCTTCGATAATTCTGAGATGACATAGAAATTGTGGTGTGTATGTGTGTGTGTGCAGGATCAGAGATGTAATAACTTAGAACTTTCTTAACACATTGGCTTCCTCTCTGGTCTTACAAAGCATTTCATAATCAAAAAAAAGAGAGAGAGAGAGAGAGAAAAGAGAGAAGAGAGAGAAAGTATTCAAAATTTAACACAAAATTTAAATGACCTAATAAATTCATTCCTCAAAGTAGCATATCTGACTTCACAGGAAATCTTTTACTTTCCTAGTACTAGTCTGGTCCATGTAGGACTACCCAAGATCTTTCTAGAATGATAGATATGTCATTTAAATAAGCTTTTATATTAGAACTTTCAAGTGGTCTTTCATCAGTAAAGGCAAGTTCTGTTTCAACCTTTAGGTATGACCCTGATGAGCCAAATTACTAACTAAAAAATGAATGCCAGCAACACACTGTAACTTTGTATCTCTCTCTTAAAATAGAAGTCCAAACTATCTGCCTCTTCCTCTGACACAACCACCCCTGTTCATCTAAAGTGCTTTATCCTATAAACTCCTCTCTGATGATCTTAAAATCACTTCTCAATTATCATCAGGTAAATTATCCTTATAAAAGATGTTAATTTCTGGGGTGTCTGGGTGGCTCAGTTGATTAAGCAATTGCCTTCAGCTCTGGTCACGATCCCAGGGTCCTGGGATCGAGTCCCGCATCTGGTTCCCTGCTCGGCGGGAAGCCTGCTTCTCCCTCTGCCTGCAGCTCCCCCTGCTTGTGCTCTCTCTCTCTGTCAAATAAATAAATAAAATCTTTAAAAAAAAAAAGATGTTAATTTCTGTTTCTAATTAACACTGTCACCTACTTTCTGATTATTCCCATCTAGAATAAGCTAGAAGGGAAGATTCATTAAAGTAAACCACTTAATTATTTTCGTGTCCCAGGGATACATGAGCTCTTACAAGAAAGAATAAGAAAGAAAAAGGTTAGAGACATCACTTTCACAGAGAGAACACCAACGAGTAGAACAAAAGAACCAATGATTTTTAGCTCACAGGCAAGATAACAACACTATTCTCACTCACTTTTACTGAGTATTTAATACAGAGCAGTCTCCAGCTAAACACTTTATATGTATTGTTTTACCTAATTTTCATGAAACTATGTAAGGTAGGTACTATTAATATCTCCAATTTAGAGATAAGGAAGCTGAGGTCTGGCAACCCAAGGTACCTAACCAAGATCAAAACAGGTAAAAGTGTCAAAGTCAAGGTCCTCTTACAGCATACGGGGTAACTCGTTCAGGAATGAGAAAAACCCTATAGTCCGTTTTCAGTCACAGTGAAAGGATATTATGGGAAATTCCATAAAAGGAGACAACAACGTACATATTTAACCTTGAGCACTCCAGAACCAAATCCTTACATTTGAAACCATAGTATGCCTTTCTTTACTCTTTAGTATTTTTATAACAATATATTCTATCTTAATGTAATATGATCACTCCCTAATTTTTATAAGTGTTCCAAACTCTTTAAAGGCGTATCTCAAACACCTGAAGTTCTTTCAGAGCACTTGCAAACATCACCTAGTAACTGCTTTTAGTACATCAGTCTGAAAAAAGCATGCACTATCCTTTATAAATTACTGATGTAGTACAATTTTTTCACTTAAAAAAATCAGAATTTTATTTTCTTCAAAGGTATCAAATGGAAGATCCCATTGCAAAACACTGGCCAGAGATTTACATATTAGTTTAGAAATACCTAATTAATCATGGGCTCTGCAAATTCCTTCCTCTGCAAGTTAATTATAGAATCGTCATGACTTTATTCACACACTCTTCTAAAGATCTCATTTTAAAAGTATTTTAACTATATGTGTGGGGTTAACCCCCCAAAAAAGCTATCGAAATAAGAATCAAGCATTAATACTTATTCTCCGCAGAATTACTTAAAATAATCTACTCTATTTCTGTTTCTCTATAGGATTACAGTATGAACTATTCAGGGATATTATTAACCTTGCTATATAATAAAACAAAGAAAAATGATTTTCAAAGATTTTTCTAAGAATCATTCAGTGAGTTAAATATTGACCATGGGGTGAGGTCGAATATAATGACTGACTTTTTAACATAACAGTTTTTAGATTAAATTGCTTTTCTTTAGTAGAATAGGAGGAACTCACCAACCCCCTCCTTTTATTAATAACCACTCCGCAATTAGGCAATCAAAGGCAATGTTATTTACATTTTATAGAAGCACTTTAAGTGAAATAAATAATCGGAATACACACATATCCCCATGGTCTTCATCCTCATTCAGATTATAAAAATATTCTAGACCGGGGGCGCCTGGGTGGCTCAGTCATTAAGTGTCTGCCTTTGGCTCAGGTCATGATCCCAGGGTTCTGGGATCAAGCCCCGCATCGGGCTCCCTGCTCAGCAGCGGGTCTGCTTCTCCCTCTCCCACTCCCCCTACTTGTGTTCCCTCTCTCACTGTGTGTCTCTCTGTCAAATAAATAAATAAAATCTAAAAATATATATATATATATATTCTAGACCAGTGCAGTGTTAATTTATAACACTAAGACACATTCTAATTAAAATATCCCAAAATTAAGGGTAGATATGAAATTATATAAATTGTTGAAGACATTAATTTTTATTTCATTTTTGGTTGTTGGGTTTTTTTTTAAGATTTTATTTTTTTTAGAGCAGTTTTAGGTTCGCAGCAAAATTGGGAAGATACAGAGGCTTCTCATATGCTCCCTGCCCCCACACATGCATTATCAATATCACTCACCACAGTGCTATATTAAGCTGGATTTTTTTTTAGGTTGGGAAAATAGTATTTAGCTACAAGTGGATGCTTATGTTTTCTTAAATTAATAATAAAAGTAGAATTTTATATGTTAAGAGCTAGAAGGAGCCTTAGTGATTGCTTAATTTGAGCTTCTCATTTTAGAGAAAGGAAATTGACACAAGGGCAGGTAAATAAGTTTCTAAAAGTCACAAGTTAGGGGGCCCCTAAACATCTGAGGCTGAGGCAGGTCTCCTGACTCTCATGGTTTTAATTACCCAGGACTATAGCATGCTCTGTAACTTTCAGCTATATATATTGCCTTAGAATAATAATTAGAAAAATGCAAATCAGGCTGGTGTTAGCTATAACTATCCACCTGACCACCTTACTCCCATAGTTAGTGGGCCAGCTACTTTGCTGAGAAGAAAATTTGCACTAAACTCTATGCCCATGCTTGACCCCGTGGCCCTGGTATGCTCTGTTAGGCAGTGGGGGCTCAAAGGAGCCAGAAGGGAAGAGGGGATGCCAGAGAGCAAGCAACTGAAGAGAAACAAGGCTGAGAACCACCCTAATTCACAGCACACATGAAGCTAACCCACTTATGATGCCCCATGCACACACACACCCAGGTGTGTTGTGTGTACGTCCTTGAGACAACACATTTAAGTTGAAGCTTATATCCCATATTCATAGGGATATTTTCATTTATTCAGCTCTCAAGCTTAACAAGCCAAGTCCTAGGACAAATATATTTCACTAAGCAAGAGTTACTGCAGAGTACGTGAGCATATGCAAACTTCTGTCCATCTCAGAAAACTTTACAGACTTATAAATGACTTAACTGTTAGTCCTTAATCCCATTTGAACATTCAAATTATCTGAAGAGCTCCTACAAAACGCCAATGCCTAGACCCCATCCCAGATCAATTGCATCAGAATTTCTAAGAGTGGGGCCTCAACATCAGTGCCAATCCTGTCCCCGTTACTCCAAAACACATGGTATATCTCATTCGATGATTAATCAACAAACACGTCATGTTTTTGAATACCTCATTCATGGAGGGCAATATGATAGTCATCAAGAATATAAAAAATAAGAAGAAGACAGATTAGCTGTTTCTTACCGTCAAGGAAGAGAGCTTTCTAAAATTCTAGGTTCTTACGTTCCACTGTCAATGTTAGATTTCTACTTTAATGCCATTCTGAGGTTTGGGGTTTTGTTGTTTTTGTTGTTGTTGCCATAATTAATGGCAAAATGTCAAACCTCCCACCCCGTGTACACATAAAGGTCAGAGCCCCCCGCTCACCACTAGAAGCACCTCTCCAGACTGACAATGATCCATTAATGAAATGATCAGTTCCTTCATTCAACCAGGGAAAAATCTGTTTAACCACATTATCATCTAATCCACACTAGCTTTACTGTATATTGTGTCCATTAAGGTACCATTCAAGAGTTTTATTAAAGTAGAACAGAAATCTAGATCTGCTATGCAAACTGTCTCCTTTTGATCACTCTTCTCACTTTACCAAATTACTAAGTGAGGTCATTCAGGTTGACACAGATGATGGTGACAAGAATCCTTTACTTGGTATATCACAATTGCTAGGAAGAGTCTCCATCCAAAGCTATCTTTCCACAAGATTATCTTAATGTACTGATTCTCATACTAATTAGCAAATTTGCCCTTAAATATAGACTTCGAAACAGGCAAGAAAAAATACACTGTACCTTCACTTACAGTATTTCATTCACATTTAATCAAATAAAGCATAAATATATTTCTATATTTTTTGTCCACATAAATTCCTGCAAGGGAGGTATTGTTTCTGTTTATCTTGTTTTTTTTTTTTAATGACCCAGCACTCGATTAGTAAATGAGAAGTTACTGTAGTTAACAAGTACATTTGGATTTTTGCAGTTTTACATTTCAACAGGAATTGGCTTTTTTAAATCTTTAAAACAAAAGCTGAAATGACTTTTGAGGGCTACGAAGGAGAGCAAAAAATTTCCTCTCAAACCTTCTTCATGAACTGTTTTCTGGAAACCAGCAAGCAGCTACTATTTAACATATGGAAAAATGCACATTGTACAAATGCACATAAGATTCAGTTTATCGTGCTAACCTTGGTCTCTCAGTCTCAGAGTTAATCTAGATTCCAAACAAAACTGCTATAAAAATTATAGAAGGCAGTCACCACATTCACTTATTATGTCTACTACTACCAAATTAGTCAACATTTCTCATTTTTGCTGTTAGTGTTTAGCAATGCACAGGCCAGCAGGCCAATGACCCTTAATTTCTCACAGTGATTTGTCAAATTCAAAAAAATCATTAAACAAATATCTCATTTAACCACCCGAGAAAGGGTCGTAAACTCAAATATCTACAGGGGCCAGGAAAGCAACGTAACTGAATGTGTCTATGGAGGGAAGAGGAGATAAAGACGCCAAGGTGAGGTTCTGGCAACACATGCCAACACAGCCCTTACTAAAGAAAGCAGCTGGAAAAAATCAGATTTGCTGTGAAAACTTCTGAATCCTGCATGCTGAAACTAATGTAAACTGTACAAATCTCTTTGGAGGCCAAATAATTCTATCCGAGCTGGGAGGCAGCCTTCATCTCTGATCTAGATGATAAAAAGAAAGGCAATTCCGAAGAGGACCAAAAAAATTCACATTACCACTGATTTCCATAAACATTCCACTGAACTTTGTTTTCTTACAGTCCACAGTTTGTCAAGCCATGTGCCAATGCATTAGGGTCTGCTTTCTTCAAGATAGTCAAGATATTCCATCTTGAGTTTTCCTAACTAGTTTGGCCTGAACCCCTAAGAATGTTCTAGGATATATATAGAACATTGGCAAAAAAAAAAAAAGAGTGAGGGCGCCTGGGTGGCTCAGTTGGTTAAGCGACTGCCTTCGGCTCAGGTCATGATCCTGGAGTCCCTGGATCGAGTCCCGCATCGGGCTCCCTGCTCGGCAGGGAGTCTGCTTCTCCCTCTGACCCTCCCCCCTCTCAAGTACTCGCTCTCTCTCATTCTCTCTCTCTCAAATAAATAAATAAAAATCTTAAAAAAAAAAAAAAAAAAAAAAGAGTGAAAGAGTGAACTTTTTTTTTTTTTTTAAATGAATGGTGATTCAGGCAATGGATAACTGAACATGAATCAGTTGGAAACATGAATAAATATAAACAGTGAGTTTTTGCTCACTCATGCTCTCTCTGTTTTTGTCAACATTTGCGGGGGGAGAAGCTGAATGAAAGGTAAGGAGTGGCTAAATTCCAAAGTAAAATCATAAGCCAAATAAAAATCATACAAGAGTAACAACAGATACACAAACACTGCCTCAAACCCAACGTAGCCCATTTAACATGATTCCAAATGAGTATAACTGAACTATCTGACAAACCGCACTGGTCATTTGCGCATAAGATAGAGGAGGACTTAATTATGTAATACAGGTTAATAAACCAAGGAAAGGGATGTAGACAAATGTCTCTACAGTAATGCTGTTTGCATGGTCTACCTGGAAAAAAAATTGTATTTTTACAAACGTATTTGTGACATCACACTAGAGGAAACGTGGAATTTATGTTATCTCTGCTGATGGATGAATTACCTTTACCTATACAAACAGAAAGTAGAATAATGTTACACTTCAACAAGCCTACTTTCTTACCAAGTGACTTAGATAGAAAAACAATTGATCATTCCACACTGTTTTTAAAGCTTCTTCCCTCCTCCCATCAACCCTACTTTTCACCAAAACTCTACATTTTCTCTCATTCACCCCATACTCTTATTCTTTTCCTAAACAAACAAGTAAATAGAATTTAAAGTAAATATACTTTTTCAATGAGGTTATTAAATTCAGATATAGTCCTGGCTATGTGATGGCTGCTAATAAATTATAAAAATTAGTTTTGTTATTATAACTGAGGGACTATCTAATGTCTCTCATTTAAAATCATGGTGTTACTAACTCAGTCTACACAAGCCACAGCTTAAAAACAAATATAAAACCTACAACTAAGAATTACTAACAAAATTTCAAAGAGAAGTCAAGGTTGGGACCAACCTGAAGACAATGGCTTCACACTGACAGACTCAGAGACGATGTGATGACAAATAAGAGTGGAGTCCACACTGAAATCTCCCAACTGAATCTGAGTTCAACTGGTGAAAGCATTTTAAATTAAGGGTTACTTGTATGACACACAAACACACTCACAGAAGAAAGATACAAGAACAGATATTCTGAGAGGACAGATAATAGCTGCTCAGTAATTGTTGATTACTAATGTCCTCTCCATCTATAGTATCTGTCCAACTAATTCTTGTCTACAAACAAGCCAAATACTGTAAGAGCATGAGACACCCCTGCACCAGATTACCACCCTGGCTGTCTTTTTCAAACAGCTGATAGGGCTATGTTGTAGTGAGAGAAACATCTTTTCACCAGTCTGCCTCTCCCTTGGGGCTTCATCGGTTACCTAGAAATGAAATAATATGTATGTATAGATTTCCATACCCTCATCCTGAGGGGGAGGACTCTATAAAATGGAACTCAGTTGCCTAATTGTTAGAAAAAATATATATGTTATTAGATAATTCATGTACTGAACAGAATATACATTAGATACAGGATAAGTTAATGGTTCATTTAAAAGTTGAATAAAATTCTTCCATTAAATTAAAAGGTTTTCTTAACTCAACGTAATACATAATATGTCTGAATTATCCTTAAATGTGAATAAAGGTGGTTTTTTCAACCAATATTTATTCAGGGCGGAGGAACTGCTAAGAATCGTGTTACATACTTGGGATTACACTCTAGTGGGAAAGACAAGTAACCGAATGATTACAGGACAGAAACTATGCTATGACATCTGCCTTGAGAGCCACAAACATAAGGTTTAGCGATAGAAATACTTGAAGCCCACACTGTACTGAGGCTGGAAGAGGAAAGTGTAAGGAAGAATGATTTCTAAAGGAGGTGACACCTAATCTGGCAAAGAAGGGAGGGGAGTGTGTTCCAGGCATATGGAAACCCTTGTGCCAAGACTCTGAACCAACAGCGGGTCTGGTAGAGAAGAAACGGAGATTCGGTAATAGAGGGAGCTTGGACTTTGTCCTCTAATAAAGGGAAACCATCAAAAGACTTTAAGCAAGGGAATAATACCCAAGGCTACTTGGATACATGAGAATCACTATGAAGAGCTGCAAGTCAGAGTCAACAACACAAAGTAACACTGAGGTCATTAATAAACTTTCAGCTTACCTCAACTCCGTAACTAGAGAAACTTAAGGAAGACTCAAATCCCATAATATCCTAATAGCATATCATTTACATGAATGTGCTGAGACACGCTAGGACTAACACATTAGCCACACATGTAAGTAACATACCTGTGAAACAAATGTCCAAGACTTACATGTATCCAAAGTATCTTCCTTAGCAGCTTCACAGAAAAAAGCCAAAGACATTATCATGATTTGATTTCTATGTCATGTTCATGAACCTGATCTTGGCATTTGATTCTTTTAACTCAGTTGGCTCATGGGACTGGCACTAAAAATTAGCTGCCCAAAGTTCATAAATATTATTTGTTCAGCCCTGGACAAAACTGCTATAAAAATTATAGAAGGCAGTCACCAAATTCACTTATTATGTCTACTACTACCAAATTAGTCAACATTTCTCATTTTTGCTGTTAGTTTTTAGCAATGCTGTATTCTGCCTTTAAAGGCTTTGCCAAGACAATTGAGCGCCCCCCAACCTGAGATTCTACAGACGCAGTCCTCACCAACTCAAACACCCTCTGCCCACTCCTTCCCTCTCCCTTCACTCCTTTCTCTGAGTTCTAAGCATCACTCCTCTTTGCCAAGGGAATCTTCCACTCATTTTCTTGAAAGTACTTCTTTATCCAGTCTAGTCCACTGTTTCATCAATTATGCAGAATAGTTCTCTTATATTTTCAGATACTCCCTGGGGATTGACTGTTTTTCACCCTTTGTACAAAACTTCTCAAGTCCCTTCTATGAAAGAAAGAGAAAGAAAGAAAGAAAGAAAGAAAGAAAGAAAGAAAGAAAGAAAGAAAGAAAGAAAGAAAGAAAGAAAGAAAAGGAAGGAAGGAAGGAAGGAAGGAAGGAAGGAAGGAAGGAAGGAAGGAAGGAAGGAAGGAAGGAAGGAAGGAAGGAAGGAAGGAAGGAAAGAAAGAAAGAAAGAAAGAAAGAAAGAAAGAAAGAAAGAAAGAAAGAAAGAAAGAAAGAAAAAGAAAGAGAAAAACCTGTCCACTGATCCTGTTCCCTCTCAACATAATACCATTGTGAGCACTTCCCCTCCTCTCTGAATGCCCCAGCCTGCTCTAAGTCCTCTCTTCCCGCTCATCACTTCACACTCATACACCAGTTTGCTTAAATTCTTCTCCCAACGCCTGGCATCGCTATTTTACTACATGCCCACTACTCTAACTGCTGAGTGGAAATTTGGGGTCACCAAAGACCCAGTCAGTTCTGTCACCTCCTGCATGCAATCAGTTACTAAGTTCTCATATTTAGTTGGTATTTCTACCATTTGTTTCAAATATATTCCTCAGTGCCAGTATATTGCTTTAGGTAATTTTTACTACCACCTAAAACACTGATTGTAGAATATTCTTCCAAAGCCCTACAGCAATCATGACACTATCTCATTCTAAATCTTTACCAGCTCCACATTCACAAGTGAATTAAATGTGATCATTTTAATTTATTACTCAAGGCTTTGTACAGTATGGCCCCAAACTATCTCTATCAAGTCTACTTCTCTCTCATATTCTAGAATTCAAATAAACAGTATTAAGCTGTTATTCCCGTCCATGAAGGCAGTGACAAAATGCTATTTACTTTTCCCACTTCTTATCATACACAGAAGTGTCATTATTCCAAAAAAGTACTGAATAATAATCATTCAATGGACTATACATTGAATCAATAGCCTAATCAAAAGGAAAAAAAAAAGAATGTAAGTTCCATGCAAAGAGGGAATTGTGTGTATGTGTGTATGTGTTTAACTGCTATATTCCCATGATCCAGAATACCTCCTGGTATTAACAGGAGCTCATTAAAAAAATAAATAAATAAATTTTAAAAAACCGGGCGCTCATTAAGTGAGATTGTTGGAAACGTAGGCATGCCGTGGTGCTATCCATTTTGTTTTACAGCTGTGAAACAAAGAAAGTGAACTGCTGTCATAATTAAGCACTTAAATGTGAACATCGTGGGGAAGATAACACACAAGTATTTGTAAGATAAGAGTCCAAATGTGGCAGTTCTCCAGAAATGTAGTATTAGCAGAAGGAAGGCCTTTCCTTAGCCAGCCACCATAAGCTGGCCTAAGTCTCTCCTGGAACATAACATTTCATAAATTTTCATTTTTCCCTAGTCATCTCTATGGCATAGATGGGTTGCAGGGGATTTCATTAAATGTTAGGAGGAGTTCCTACAAATGGACTTAAAGGCACATAACATATGAGATAGTAATGAAAATACATTTCATGTGCTTCAAAGTGTGCTACAGTGCAGTCAAGTTCTTCAGAATATTACGTAAAGACAGCAATTTCCAAGAGGGCAAAATGAAAAAGAAGGTGCTGAGTTTATAGCATTTTTATTTTCTAATATCAGTAACTTTTAAAATGGCTCTAGCTGTTGCATAAAAAGAAGCACCTATGAGTTCAGGAGGAAGCATCTATGAGACCCATTCACACATGTACATATGCACCCATTGCCACCACACGTTCTAAGAGTAAAAACTTCATTAGTTCTAAATGTGTATCTCAGACTATGGCTCCATCACAAGACATAGAGGAATGTCTAACTTCAGGTACCAGATAAGGATGTTCTAACTAAGCTAATTTCAAACTCTGAGATACAAAGGAGAGGCTCACTGCATTAATACTGCAAGTTCCTAAAAGTATGTTTAGAGACACAAAACGATTGCTTACCAGTTACCTGAGATGCACTATGCTACAGGAAATGAGCTGTGTTCAAGTAGACCTTCTTAGTCTATGTAAATGGTTATATCAAGGAATATCTCCTAGAAACGGCAAATGGGTATACTGGCAAAAAGGACCCATGCAACTGCTTCTATGCTAACTTTGTTTAACTGGAAGAGTTTTTATTTCTTAATTTACAGGTTGGTTGGTCCAGTCCCTGATTCCCTACATAAGCTTTAGCAACTGAATAAGATCCATTTTTAATTATCAGTATCATCACCATTTGCATTCAAGTAAATCATGGCGTAGAAGTCCTCTTTGGAATTTTTTACTCCAAAGTAGATTAAATTTAGTGTGATTCTATGAACTTTTAAGAATAGTTCCATAATCTACATGTGGCAATCATTCTAATAATTTTTTGTTAGTCTACCATATTACATGGAATGCCAAGTTTCTGGCTTCCAAAACAAGCAAGACCTGTGATCCTATCAAAGTTACTATAAACTTACTCATTTTACCTACATCAAGTCACACTTCCCTCTAAAAGACATTATTTTGTAGCTAAATCTATAAAATATAATATGCATTATATTATAAATATCAAACAAAGAAAACAGAAGAAATTCTGTACCTGAAAGGTATGCATATAGGGGTGATTCTCTCAGGATTAGGGATGGTGACTAGTTTTAGCTACTGACAGATATACCTGCCACTTCATATATGTGCTCCTCAAGGTCCTAACGTCACACAGACGCTAGTCTCCAAATATCTGTGCTCCCCACCCACCTTTTCAAGTCCTCTGGGTTTCTCTTTTTAGGAATTCATATGTTTTCTAAACCACCTTAAGTAAAAAGTAGCATTTAGTCAACAATAAATTCATTAGAAATACTAACAATTCATGCATTCAGCTAGACAGTTATAACTAGTACAATTAAAATCCATTCAACAATTCTTTCTTTCATTCAACCAATAACAATTTATCGGTGCCCAGCATAATTGGTAAGTGCTAGCTATCTATTTTCCCACGTATATATACCAGCAATTAGAAGAAGAAGTTAATATTTTATGTGTAAATATGATATTCTCTTTTCACCTTCTAGTTGGAGGAAGCAACCATAAACTTAAAAGGCAGTAAGCATTGGCAATTGCTTACCCATTGGTGAGCCAGGGGAGCAAGAATGAAACACAAATAAAAATGCAATAAATAAGGACAAAACTTCTGACCTATGGCTTATTTCTCTATTACATGTGTTGCTTTTAATTCTGGCTTGAATTTGTCACCTTTTGGGGGGAAGGGGATCTTATCCCTCCCCCTCTCATCTTCAGACATTATTTGTCTTCCTGTTACTGCATGAGTCAGCACCACCGGAAATGGACAGCTTCCTGCTGTTTATTAAGAGGCAAAGTCTTCTCCCCATGAAATGACACAATGTAGCTAAATCACAAACAAGGGTAAAAGACGCACCCCAAAACATTAAAGACACACACACACACACACACACACACACGAAACACAGATAACAAAAATGCCATTGCTAAACAAATGTCAATGTTAATTAATCTTTGATGCAATTCACCTTTTCAAAACAAAATTTAAAATATACTGCTACTATCTTAGTCATTACTAATAATAATATAATGATGTAACTCTTTTAATTCACTCAATAATTGTGAATAATACCATTTTTTTAAAGATTTTATTTATTTATTTGACAGAGAGAGACACAGCGAGAGAGGGAACACAAGCAGGTGGAATGGGAGAGGGAGAAGCAGGCCTCCCACTGAGCAGGCAGCCTGATGCAGGGCTTGATCCCAGGACCCTGAGATCATGACCTGAGCTCAAGGCAGTCGCTTAACCAACTGAGCCACCCAGGCACCCCTGAATAATACCATTTTTTAAATTAGTAGTTCAGACGTAATTTGCTTCAAAAAGACTTCCCTGACACCCTACTCCCCACACCTGCAAGTTAGGTTAGGTAATCTGACACCTGCTTATGGACACTTCATTCATCACCCTTAGTCAATAATATAATATTGAAACTCTGTTTTTAGATTTATCTCCTCTACTCTATGTCTTCTAGTTCTGTTATTGTAGTTATAGCATTTAATAATGCTATATACCATTTAGTGAATGCCTTCAATATAGTTGGCTTGTTACATTCATTATCTCATTTAATACCATAACTACTTTATGGATTATTTAGTTCCATTTTATATTCAAAAACATCTTATAAGTATTTATATGAATTATAACTAAGCAGCAGTCAGGATTTAAACCCAGTTCTTGGGTACCTTCCAGAGATGGGCTGTCTCATCTATAATGCACAAGAAGTACAGGATATTATATAGTATAATAAGGTAATCATATTAAGACTCATTTATCTATTCAATACAAACTTATCCAAGAAAGATGTTCCCAACATTACTGACCATTAGCATATTTCTCTTTAGTACTGATACTTCTCTCACATTTAGAGGCAACAGTACGAAGCACATACAGTCCAACAACTGGTGCCTCGGTTTCCCCACCTGCACAACGTGGTTAATAATAACACCAATCTACCTCATAACTAAATGAGTTGGTATTTGTAAAATACTTGAACTAGTACCTGGCCGAATCAAGGACTAGGTAAGTGTTTGTTGAACAAAAGTACTCCCCGTGGGTAGTGGGCAGACTGTATCAGACCTGCTTAATGGCAAACTCTGTTGACAGCAAAACGTGTACTTTATTTATAGAGAAACAGCTTGTAACACAGATACGTTTAAACATTCCCTTAGGGCAAGGGCACTAGTTGACAAGGTGGACAAAGGGCAAACTGTTCCCAGGGAGGAATGAAGAGCAAGCCGCTGGGGTGAAACAATAGCAAAAGAGAAACGAAAATGGTTTCAGACCTTCTCCAAAGTAACTTTTTCCAGGTCGATTTTAAAACATGCTACGGACTGTGAGAAACAAACTGAGGGTTCTAGAGGAGAGGAGGATGGGGGGGGATGGGTTAGCCCGGTGATGGGTATTAAAGAGGGCACGTTCTGCATGGAGCACTGGGTGTTATACGCAAACAATGAATCATGGAACACTACATCAAAAACTAATGATGTAATGTATGGTGATTAACATAACATAATAAAAAAATAAAAAATAAAACATGTGAAGTAGTATCAGACCTTAAGATCATCTATACTTCAAAGTAGGTGAATTTTGTAAGTTTATGATCCTCAAATTGGTAGTATGATTATCAATTTAAGATTGGTACATAGTAGTTGATATACTGAAAATACAAACTGGTACGTGTTACTTCCTAAATCAAGGTTAGTTGTTTGTAACTTACCAACACCTGCGCAAGGGTTTCTGTTACTCTTAAAGAATTAATGAGCATAATTTCTTCACCCTTAGATTCTATTTCTAACTGAGAATAATAATCATTAACACTACTCATTTTATTAAGACACCTCACATTTATAAACCTGAATCCCAGATGTAAGTAGTTTTATTTCCCCTCTATTTAAAAATAAGCTTCAGTATATATCAAACCTCTAGGGTCAGAATGAGTGAAGGAATGGAGTGGAAGAATTCCTTCAGAAAGATGGCTAAGGGTTCTTCTATCTGTACAGGAATGACAATATCTGCAGACTAAAAGGAAAAAAAAAAAAAGATGAAATAGGAAAACATGCTGGACCAAAATGCAATAGAAAGTTGACTATTATAACCTAAATTTTTAAAAATTTAGTTGAGCAAATAGACACCTGAGAAAAGCCTTATATAAAGAAACTAAAGAATAACTCTCTAAATAGCACAGAGTATATTAAAAGAAAACATTATAGATGAAAAACTATATTTAAATTTCAGTCTATTTTACAGTCTTTACTCAATTATTATTGAAAAACATCCCAAGTATTGGGGTGCCTGGGTGGCTCAGTCAGTTAAGCATCTGCCTTTGGCTCAGGTCATGATCCCAGGGTCCTGGGATCGAGCCCCGCATCAGGCTCCCTGCTCAGTGGGGAGCCTGCTTCTCTCTCTGCCTGCCACTCCCCTTGCTTGTGCTCTCCCTCTCTGATAAATAAATAAATAAATAAAACCTTAAAAAAAAAAAAAAGAATCTAGAAGTAATCTTATTAAAAAAAAAAAAGAAGAAGTAAAACATTCCAGCTATCATTTTGCTACAACTTCCAAACTCTTCAATTACTTTATTTCAATTAATGAGACTGAAGATCTGTGAATATTTAGTAATTCAGGACAAAATTTATTCTGCATGAATGCTAAACCAACATTAATTTCTGATTTCCCAATTTCTCTAA
This sequence comes from Halichoerus grypus, assembly GCF_964656455.1. NCBI lineage: Eukaryota > Metazoa > Chordata > Mammalia > Carnivora > Phocidae > Halichoerus > Halichoerus grypus. The sequence goes on from NC_135714.1 coordinate 82,607,276, forward strand.
AGAAATGAGACACTTCCGGTTCACAAGTATGCCTCCTTTACTTAATCTTTTCATTTACTGCATTACAGCATGAAAGTCATGGATCACATAAGAAGAATACCTGAAGCATTTTCCACATTAGTAAAATCTTTGGGACTTTCTCTGCCTTTAGAGAAAGCCTGCCTTCCCACAAGTCTAGTCTATATAATACATTTAATGTTTCACTTCATGAAACACTTTAATCAAGTTAAGGTTCATCTAGATTATTACAAATCTAACAGGTGATTTATTATATTCCAAGTCATTTCAAGCAATAAGACAATTAGTATCAGATAAGATGTGTGAATAATAGCATTTAAAGCCTTTAAAAAAATCAATCATTAATACCGAATTTTTATTTCTTAATCTTAATCACAAGATGTTCAAAAGTTCAAAAATAAAACTGAATGGTTTTCATTGATTGGGCTCCAAAGGTTAATTACTTAACACGGTTTGCAGGCCTTGCCCCGACCCCACTTCCTCATTATCCTCATTATTTCTTCATAACCCCTCACTTAATGGTATATATTCCAGCCGCTAAGAACATCTTTCTGTTCTTCAGATGCTCTTCTGCCTTGACTGACTTAAGCTTCTGCAGGGGCTGGCTAGTCCTTCACGGGCAGCCCTTCCTGTCTTAGCAGCATATCCTCATGAGGCTAATTGCCACCTCTCTCAGGCCCCATTCAGCTGTCACTCCCCGCAGGACACCTTTCCTGACTCCTCAGGGCTGCAGGTAAGCATGCGCCCTCTGCCCCCACGGCATGTCCCTCGGCTCTGTAATGGCCTACAGAAAGTTAGCCCCGCCTTTCATGGCCAATCCTGCAGAAACAGGACTGGCCACGGGTTACCACCTTTCACCACCCGCATGCCTATGGACCGCTGCAAAGAAGACTTAAGGCTGGGGAAAATACACTTCTGCCAACGAGAAATCATTCCCAAGCGACTGCCACAGTTATTTTCAAAGGCAACAAGAGGCTGATTTGAGAAAAAGAGCAGTACACCTTCAACATATTTGCACTTGATATTCTCCAAGGTAAAACTAAAAAAACCAAGGTCTTTCCAAAATTTACCCAGAACTTAACAAAAGATGGTGTAAGTTTCCTTTAGACCAAAGACCCAAAATTATAAAATATGATGCAAATATTAGTCCGCCTCTCTATTTCTTTTAGTTCCCTTTCAACCTTCTTTGGGGGAAGCTGATTATGTAAAGAGGTCACATTTACATCTTATCAAGGCTCTGTATCACGGTTATGGAAACCTGACCACATTAAACAATGAAGAAAACAAAAAATACCTCCAGGGAAGTGCCCCTCTGAAACTTGTAACCTGAAACCCTCAGAACAAAACCAAATGTTAGAAGCAGTCATGAGGGTGCTTCTACTTCACACAACCCAGAAGCATAGCTATCAACCTTTATCTAAAGGAAACTGTACTTACCATTTTTTTCTAAATATTGACCTTTTTATAATAGTCTTAGTCTTTATTCAAATTTCAATTCCTCCTATGCCAGCTCAATTTTTTGCACTGAAGTTTTTTCATAATGACATTTGTTCATTTTTCTTTTTTATTTTTCTCCACATTTGTGAAGTTGCTTATAATTTACATGGTACTTCCATATCCATTATCACTTGGTTCATTACTTCATTCACCCCATCTCACACTCATATTGTAATTAAACACTCACTGTGGACTAGAAGATGGGATTTGTCCTTTTTAAAAATATATTAATAAACTTTAGGGGTTTTTTTCTTTTTTTTGTTATTATCAGTTAGCCATCATATAGTACATGATTAGTTTTTGATTAATAGACTTTAGTTTTTAGAGCAATTTTAGATCTACAAAAAATTTGAACAGAATGTACAGAGTTCCCATGTACCTCCTGACGCCCCTCCACAGTTTTCCCTGTTATTAACATCTTCCATTAGTGTGACATATTTGTTACAGTTGAACTGATATCAACACATTATTATTAATTAAAGTCTACAGTTAATTTAAGGCTCACATTTGGTACTGTATAGTTCTGTGGGTTTTGACAAATACATAATGTCATGTATCCACCACTACAATAGCATACAGAATAGTTTCAATGCCCTGAAGACACTCATTGTTTTCCTATTCTTCCCTCCTGCTCTTCCATGCTCTCCTGGAATCCCTGGGGAATCACTGGTGTTCCTGCTATCTCTACATTTTTGTCTTGTCAAGAAATTCATATAGTCAGAATCATAGAGCACGTAAACTTTCCACGTTGGCTCCTTTTACTTTGCAATCATCATTTAAGGTTGCTTCACTTCTTTTTGTAGCTTGATAGTTCATTTATTTTTATCTCTGAATAATATTCCATTGTTATGTTTATCCACTGACTTTCAGAAGCACATCTTGGTTGCGTCCATGTTTTGGCAATCATTAATTAATAAAGCTGCTTTAAACATTCGTGCACAGGCTTTTATGTGGACAGAAGTTTCCTACTCATTTTAGTAAATGCCAAGAAGCATAGTTGTATATTTTTTTTAAATTTCATTACTTTTTTTAGTAACAAACCTAACACCTACTTTTTTTAAAATTTCCTAATTTCATAAGACTCTTTCACTTGCATTCATTTATCAATATTTAGATAACTAAGTATGCAAGACTTTCTAATGGCTCTTGTCTCCTCAGAAGTTCATCCACTCACTATCCAGTCCAGGACACAGTGGGGTACACATTCAATTCACACATGCACACAATTCCTATTGGACCAAAAAAAAAAAAAAAAATCAGCCACTGCATCTATAGAGATGTACACAGCCTTGCAAAAATGTTCACCAAAAATTAAAATGGATTGATAAATGTTTTCCAATGACAACCCTCAGTCAAATCAAGTCAACGGTATTTAGTAAGTATCTAAGTATCTACTATTACAAGTCACTGGCTGGCTGCAAACTTGATCTCCAATTTTTGCTGCTCAATGGCTTAAGAGTGTTCAGAATTCTGTCTATTTCAATGACACAGAATGCTCTCCCTAAATAGAAATTTCCATGAAAACTGAAGCAATTAGTCATAATACTAAGATAGAGACTTTATTGCAGTCTTTTAAGTTCTCTTCTTAATCTTAGGATCCGTCCTGATTTCTCTTAAAGGCTAAGTAAACCAGGAATTCTTCCTAAGTCACAATGTGGAACCTGCCTAATATATAAAAAAGGCATTTTTTTTAACTATGTAGAAAGAGCCACTTCTTTATTCTAACATGGCAACAAACATAAAAAGTGAATAAAAAGTAAAAGCCATTACTGAAAAATTAAGACCAGTTCTTTTAACTAATACTGTAATATTCAGTGTTTCAGAACAAATTTAACACTGAATTTATTTTATCCTATACAATTCAAAAAGAATTATAAACTTATAATGAGGTCAGTATATTTTTCACATATTCTATTTAATTTAAAAATTATTTTGTTTGTTGGTCTTCCTGCCATTTGTCAGCCCTTCCTGCCATTTGTTAACCCCATTACTCCAAATTTTGTCTCTTGCTAGCACTCAGAATTAGGTCCATTAACTACCCAAAGAGAAACTAGATGCACTCCCTCCACCATGTTCCCAACTGCTGTGGTTTAAAAATCACATTCCTGCTCAGAAACAGATCTCTCTGTACTGACCTAGGGGCTCTTCAACTGCGTGTTTCCTGAGTCTCGGTCTTTGTTATAAGGTAGATCATGAATGCCATAAAGGTGGGATATCAGCTCCACTGAGTCCTGAGATCCTGAAGGCCATCCAGAGCTACCCATAAGTTGACATGGGTTAGCAGTGTCATAGTTGGGTTTATATAAGGCAGTCCCAGGTTTTGCCTGTTGTACTTGCATCTTCAAAGCATCCCAATTTAGACAAAAAATTAGGTGATCACCCTGGTCATAAGCACTCCCTCCCTCTACCCATTCACTCTACATATTCCCTACCATCCCTTTAAACAAACACCTCTGTTGACACCTATCCCCTTCATGCCACTAGCTATCAAAACTTCCAGAGCTCTGAGTACGAGAATTCTGCAGCTACTATTTTTTCATACACATTATATTCTACGCAGGACTGTTTTTAAATATGACAGATTTGTTTTAAGAAACCTGAGTAGTGGGTGCCTGGATGGCTCAGTTGGTTAAGCGACTGCCTTCAGCTCAGGTCATGATCCCGGGGTCCTGGGATCAAGTCCCACATCGGACTTCCCTTGCTCTGTGGGAAGCCTGTTTCTCCCTCTCCCTCTGCCTGCCGCTCCCCCTGCTTGTGCTCTCTCTCTGTCAAATAAATGAATAAAATCTTAAAAAAAAAAAAAAAGAAACCTGAGTAGTTTCCCAATAAAGCATTTCTCCCAACTAAAAAAATGCAATGAAAAGGTCTTGCATCAGACTTAGGAGTATGATACTCTTCTTGAATAAAAGATTCTCAAGCCAATCACCTTTTCACTAAGTATCAATGTCCTAAAGTGAAAATAGGAATTGTTGTTGGGAATCCAAGCTTAATAGTAGAGATGAGCATCTAGAATTCAAGTCAATTTGTAAAAAGGAGAAAGTTTGGCCACAAAACACACAATTCAATTTCATTTTACAGATGACAAGTCCAAAAAAAAAAAAAAAAAGTCCAGAAGCAGCAGAGTGATGAGTAATAACAAGGTGGGAAATGAGTTTTGGGTAGCTTAATTAAGGGTCTGAGGAATGATATTTAGAAAGCGGAACAAAGTCAGGGCAACAAACACGCAACAGGAGGTTCTAGAGGGGTGGGAGCAGAAAGAGAGCCATAAGCAGATGACCAGCAGCATCAGCTACCTGACCATCCTGCATTTGTATGGACAGCCAACAATCATTTAGAATTTCCATTAGTAAGGAGTGCAGAAATGCTTTCCCGTGACTTGTGTGTGTTGATTGCTAAGGGATTAGTGCTGTATATAATGTGATGTTTTGTGTCAGAATGAGTCTGGCCCAGCAAAAGATAACTTGCAGAGTCATTCACCAGCTTCAACTGTGCTCAGTCTGAAACCTGATTGAAACCAGCTGAGCCCATGACATCACCACAGGCTTTTTACTATAAAAAGGGCAAGCTCTGTGAGGTCAGGAAGCAGAACTAAGCTCCATGAACAGAAGCCAAGCTGGAAGAGGGAAGAGCCAAGTGAAGTTCAGAGGAGGAGAGATTCATTCCAAGAAGCAGCTAGGACGAGCAATTTGCTCAGAGACAGCTGCAGAAGAAAAAGGCACACGATGGAAATTGTCCTTTCAGAGCAAGGCTCTGCTGTCTCCTGAAGACCTAAGTTATCCAAAGCAAAGCCTCAAAGGAGAAACTGATTTAAGCTATTTCAGATTTTCAGTTCCTGGAACTGAAGTAAGCTATAGATCATGGTCATAGTATTCGTGTAGTCTCTCACTCAACATGGATTAATTGAACACCTACTAGGGATCAGGCACTGCTCTAGGAACAGGGAATACGATAGTGAATAAAGTGGACAAAAGTCACTGCCCTCATATAGCATATATTCTCGGAATGAAAACTAATAAATATACAGCATGTCAAATGAACATTACAGGAAACATGAAGAGGAGAAAGTGCTGGGGTTGAGAGTGGTGACACATGAGCAAAGACAAATGGAGGTGGGGAGACGAGCTGTGTGCATGTCTGGGAGAAGGGCATGGTGGGCAGAAGTAACAGCAGATGCAGAAGCCTTGAGCTGGGAGTGTTTTCTGTGTTGGAGGAACATCAAGAAGGCCAGTGTTGCCAGTCAGAAAGAAAAAAGGGAAATAGGAGTTTGTGAACAAGTTAATTCAGAAGCAAGTAGAGGTGTCAAGCAGGTATTTGGATATATGAGACTAGAGGTTCTGGGAAAAGTCAAACAGTGGGCAAAAATTAGGAACAATCGGTGTACACATGATGTGCAAACAGATGACCCCGCCCCACTGGTGCATATAGAGAAGAGAAGAGGGACATCCCAACGGTTTGAGGTTGAACAAGGGACGAAGAACCAGCAAAAAAAGACTGAGAGAATAGTCTAAAAGGTAGGAGGAAAATCACGAGAGTCTGATGCCTTGATACTCTAGCAAAAAAAGTGCTCCATGGGAGATGGGATGATCAACCGTGTAAGGCTGCTGCTATGTCAAGTTGGATGGGCCTACCATTGGCCTTGACAACATGGAGGTTAGTAGAAACCTAGTAGAACAAGATCTGGTTCTGAGCAGAGCGAGAGGAAAAGCATTTGACCTTCTCAAGACAGTGAATGTACACAACTCTTTTGAGAAGTTTTGCTAGTAGCTGGGTAGGAATGTGGGCTCAGGAGATGGTGTGTTATTTTAGGACCAAAAAATTATAGCATGTTTTTCTGCTAATGGGAATGATCCAGTAAGGAGGGAAAACGATGATGCAAAGGAGAAAGGGACTTGCTGGGGACAATGCCCTCAAATAGGCAAAGGGGATGGGATCTAATGAAGAATACTTGGCCCTTCTCTGGTCTCAGTGAAACTGAGTATGTGCAGGTTTCAGGTTTATTTTGTTTGTTTAGATTTTTTTTGATGAAATTATGTTGACTATGAATGAGACTGGATCAAAAAGAACTTGCCATGACTATCTGAAATTCTTAAGTGATATGCCCAGGTGGGTTTTAAATGAATCAAATGTAATAATCAGAATGTGGTGAAACACACAGTGTCCAACTCAGATAGGAAAACCAACTACTGTTTGTCTTTAAATTTTTTATCCTTTTTTCTTCCTTTTATGTAGTAAAAGAATAATCTTCGGCTCAATTAGTGAAAATGCTTGACTTAATATAACCAAGGCAGGCTTGCTAGTTACCAAGGGTGTCTCTTCCTGTACTAGGCTCCCAAATGACAAATAACAAACCGGGAACGGGAGTGGGGGTGGGGGAACCACAGGGGAAGAATTTGCATTCACTACACTCTCAGATCTTAGCCTGTAAGTACATCTTCACAGAGCTTTCCATATCTACAATAACTGATGTTGAACTTTGATAGCCGTCGCCCCATATCTTTTCCTGGGAAAAGCTACTCCAGATGTCAAGAATATTTTAAAGAATAGTTTAAAAGTGGTCTGCAGTTATTCCATACAAGCACAGATAATCCCACCACCAATACAATTTAGATCTGACTTAACTGCTAAGACCTATTTTGAGTGAGGGTGTTTTTGACAGTCTGAGCACCAATAGTCAGTTCACACCCAACTGGTGGCAGCAAAGCCAGCACAAGGAGGTGGCAGAAAAAACAGCAGCTTTTCTATCTATCTGTGAAACCCAGAAGATGGCAAAGGAGATGAGGATGGGAGGAATGGGATGGATAGGCCTCGGTGGTGATCAAGAGAGGATTTAAATCTCTGGGCTATACATCTAGAGCTCTTCCTCGATGATTGCTTCAAGTTGATATAAACCCATGGAAAAATCAGGCCCTGAACTCCCTATGCCCTGGTGTCAATGGGAAGGTATGCAGCATAGTCTCTGTGAGTGGACTAACATCTGGGCTTCTAATACTACCTCCCATGTGAAGCTGATGTTTGACACACTTGCTCTCGAGCCTTCTCCATTAAACTTCATTTCTTCTCTGCTCTAACCATCTGTTAATTTTGTATCCCAAATAATTCTACTGTCGCGAGATGTCCACTGGCTGCTGTTAGCATAATTTAATACAGTAGATGTAGGTGCTTAGCGCCTTAGCAAGTTTCACTTCCTGGACCAGAGAAGGTGCAGGAGCAGAGCAAGGCTCTCAGCCCCCTCACTACAGAAACACGGCTAATGCACACAGAAGACAATCTCTTCCCGGGAAAGTCCTCAACACACGTACCATGGGCTTTTAAACAGCTATTCAAACTCTAACTTCCAAAAATTGAGCAGGCATCGTAAGTGGGTACCTTTTCTTTCTAGTTGTTCCTAACTTACCTGGGACAAATAATATTTGGTTCAAATGTATTAAGTAAGAAGAGGTGATTTTATAAGTTCACGTGACACAAACATCACATTTTAATCAAAACTTTCTTCGTGCTTTAAAAACACTAAAAAGCAAAACCATGAAAATTCAAAACATGCACGACCCTGCTTTCTCACAAATTCTTCACATTACCATTTTACCAAAAAATAATGTACTGGAAAGACCTCAATTTCAGCAAGATGGTTTTCAAACAGTTGGTTTTATTATTGAACTGGTCAACCTCATGGGTTCAGATGAAAGTAAGCATCTGGCCCTAATGCGGCAACTAATTTTGTAACTTGAGGGAGCACACCTAAGCCTTGGTTTCCTCATCTAGAGAAAAAGAGCATTGACTCCTATGACTTGGATTGTTGCCTTTAGCTGTAATATCTATGATTTTCTTCCACACGATGTTACAAATTATTAGTCTCTCAGGTCAGTAAAGTTGTATCAACATATAGCAGAACTATTTTAATTTGCAATAAGAAGGTAAATAGGTCAGGTGCAACACAAGTGAATTAACAGAATTAGAGTATTTTGAATTTTGAAAAATCAGTGCCTGCAAGGAGAAAAGGGTTAAGCGATGTGTGGTAGACAGTTCTGGAGATGGCTGCCTGGAAAGCACTTCCTCCTCCCCTGAGAACTGTCATCAGCAAGCCCGTAAGAACGCTGTCATTCTGAAACCCAACCCACAGCTGAGTGATTTGGGGGTCGACGCCAGACCCAAGCTAAGACAATCAGGTTGTCACTCCCTGGAAGTTGTCCTTTTGATCTTATAAACACAGGCTGGCAGCCACTAGGATCTGAGTCACGTAACTGTAACTCTAAAGGGTCCACCACCCCTGCTTCTAAGGATCCCCAAGCAGTCCCGAGTCCCGAGGGCCACCCTGGCTTCTTACTTTTATCAAGACTGATGGCTTAATTATTCCCAGGAGTCCTTTAAATATTGAAATAATTTAAATCTACATTAATTAACACTAAATAAAGTTAAAAAGCCGGTTCCTTGGTTTGACTAGTCATATTTCAAGTGCTCAATCGTCATTTATGTCTATTGGCCACCACATGGGACAGCCCAGATGTAGAGGACATTTCCATCGCAAAAGAAGGTGCTTTTGAATACTGCTGCCCTGGACACTTCTTTTATTTATTTATTTATTTTAAGATTTTATTTATTTATTTTCACAGAGAGAGAGAGAGAGAGAGAGAGGGAACACAAGCAGGGGGAGTGGGAGAGGGAGAAGCAGGCTTCCCGCCAAGCAGAGAGCCCGATGCGGGGCTGGATCCCAGGACCCTGGGATCATGACCTGAGCTAAAGGCAGACGCTTGATGGCTGAGCCACCCAGGTGCCCTCCTGCCCGGGACACTTCTAACAAACTTCATCTTTGCGTAAGCTTCTAGGATCAGGATTGGGGTGGGTGGGTGGGTGGGTGGGTGTGTGTGTGTGTGTGTGTGTGTGTGTGTGTGTGTGTGTGTGTGTGTGTGTGTGTGTTTTGTTCGTTTGTTTTATACTTGCACCAAGTAGATAGAGTCTTAACAGAAGGTTAACGGGAGGCATAATGTTAACTTTTCAGAAATCTCATTAGGCATTTCTGGGTACTCTCATGGGTTCTAAGTCTTGGAGTTAATGTCCCTTCAAAACTTGAAAGTTTACTCACATCACTCCTGGACTCCTCCTGGGTCATAGAATCACAGAATTTAAGAATTTAGGAAAACTTTATCAAATATCTAATAATCTCATGATTACCCAAGTAACCAGGCATGAAGTTTAAATATTTATTTACCCACCAGCCTGTTACTACACCAACTGCTTCCTACTCTTCCCCCACATCTCTCTCGCTCTCTTTTTCTTTTCTTTTCTTTTTTTTTTTCATTTATTTTGTAAGGTACTTTTGCCATGGTTACCATTGTTTTCAGTGTCATAGTTCCCCATATCTAAAAGGCACAGAAAACATTCTGTACTTTCAAATCAGGGAGCAAATACACTTTTATTGTAATTTTTTTATTTTTTACTAGAACCTTTATGTTCAAATCTGCCACATGATTAGTCATTTGTACAGATTGGAATCTGGATAGCTAGAGATGTTTTTATTCCATTGCCTTTAAACAAATAGCAACCAAACGTCATTTAAAATACGTGGATTAAAATGTCATACCTATGCATCAATAGACTTAAACTTGCTAAAGCAAGTTCTCTCAGTATCTTCATAAAGTAATGCGTTATCTTTAACAAAACAAAAAAAACAAAAATAAAACATTTACAACACAATTCCAAATACTAACAATAAACAAGGATTCTGTCATACTGTCTCACACCTAACTGTGGTGAAGTCTGATTGTCCACCTTAGCAAAGAACTTACAGGTTGTTTTCAGGTAAACATAGAATTCAATATTCATGCAATATTTATTTTGACATAAAGCATTATTTTTAAACAATCCTTATACTGTACTGCTTCTTTGAAGTCAAATGCCATCAAGTGTTAGAGGAGTTTATGACCTCCCAACCATCCCTTCCATTAAACATAAACAACTTATATTTTTTTCCCCTCTACAGATTTGCATCTAACGTGACTGGTTTGTAACGAAATGGAGTAAAATGGTGATGACCCCTGCATATAATAAATCATTACACACCCATATTTTTGTATGTCTTTTCCTTAAGTGTAAATGAGCAAAGATTTCCCCCTGTTCCTATCACATCACATAAATCAATGTTCTAAAACTTCTGAAACAATGATACACATTTCAAAGAATTAGCTGAGTCTATTTCCTTTTCCCTTCCCTTTCAAACACATATATATACACATATATGTATATACAGATACATACATATATAAACATACCCCCCCCCACACACACACACGTTTCACAAAGTTTTCTAACACGCAGGGTGTTGGCCATTCCTACCTTGAGGAAACACCTCTCCCAAGATTACCAAACATGACCCACAAAGTCAACAAAGGGAGTCCTGCCTGAATTTAGTGCGGGCTGCCTTTCAAGGTAGTGTGAATCATCAAAAAGCAGTCCAGAAAACACAGGCCAAGAACTTGTACTCCTTCAACAAAGCTTTTGGCAGATAAATTACACAACAAAAACAAAAAAGCAAAACAGCATAAACTCCAGCCCTCACTTGCATGATTAAAATATCTATTCTTTAGAGAAAAAGCCAATAAATATATCTTAAAGCAACTGAGCACAAATGCCAACCACAGTCTTGGCACAGCTTTCAGCCAGACACCTGACTCCTTTGAAACATTTGCATACACCATGGACGGGATCGCAAATTCATTAAGTCATAGAGCACCTGAAAATACTTACTACACTAATAAGTTACCAAGAAGGTAGAAAAGTCCATAATGTCTTATGAATGAAAGTTATGGAGTTGACTATTTTTTTTTTACTATTTTATTTTATTTATTTATTTTTAAAGATTTTGTGTATTTATTTGACAGACAGAGATACAACGAGAGAGGGAACACAAGCAGGTGGAGTGGGAGAGGGAGAAGCAGGCTTCCCGCTGAGCAGGGAGCCCGATGCGGGGCTCGATCCCAGGACCCTGAGCCGAAGGCAGACGCTTAACGACTGAGCCACCCAGGCGCCCCTTTTATGACTATTTTAATAAAAGTCAAACCACTGATTAAAAAACACAAACTTCCTTAAACAGTGGAAAGGGCTCTATAACCCAACTCTTAGCATTCACAAGCCCTATCCTCATTTCGAAATGCAACTCTACTCTTACAAGCTGCTCTATATGTCAGAATTTTGCCAAAGGTTCATTTTAACCATTACTCCAATACTGATTGGTTACACTAAAACTATAAAAAAAAAATTAGGTGTAAGAGACTCAGCATCAGCAGCCCCAGCTGGTGATGACAGGCCATCGAGGGAGAACTTGGAAAAACCTGGTCCTTTAACGAGGTTTGAGTAAGTGGGTCAGCTGTCACCTGTGACCGGCCGGGGTTGGCCTCTCTAAGGAGAGTGCTGTGGCAGCCCAGGATCAATTTTGGCAGCTGAAACTTGAACCTTTAGGCTTTGAAAGTTGTTAGTATTTTTTTTCTAGTAGAAAGTATATTTTTCCAGGAGATTTTAGGTTGTACACATGAGGAAAAAATTGTGTGTGTGTGTATAATATTAATATATCTTTTCTCTTAAAATAAGGGGAAAAGTACTTGAAGGCTATGTTTACTAAACACTTAATGTTTACAGATTAAACAAAAAGATGATCCTTAGATCTGTATTTCATTTCTCAAACCGAGCAATTGCAGGAAAAAAAAAAAAATAGCTACTAGCAGAAATACCTTGGCTAATTTATCTTGTTTTAACAAAGTTTAAAATTTTTGGAATAGCCATCAGTTTTATCTCTTTTGAGTCTTTCAAACACATTGAAATATACTTAAGCATTAGAAACACAACCGAAAAGTCACAGTCATTTATCTAAATTTCTTTTAATATATACATTTAGTACTGTACCACCAAAAGAAATAGAAGAGTCTTTGGAAAGAACTGATGTTGACCTTTTCTTCATGACAGAGATCTTGTTTTGAAAATATTTTGCATGGAAACACAAGGTTCTGATCAAAACAGTGGCAAATCACTTTAATTTTCTTAGATACATAGTCTAGCTTTCAGCACTGGATTATGAAGCTCAGATGCCCTGGGCAGCCTTCCATTCAAGTGTGTAGTCTTCTGTTTAAAGGACCCACATCATTCCACATACAGGGCAAGAAAGGTGTGCACCATTTCAATGAGACATGCACAGAATTTTTTTTTTTAACCTTTCAAGATCTATGCATCATGTGACATTAAAAAGGAAACATAATAGTAGCTAGTTGTCTATTAACTAGCTTCCCTTTATTAATGAATGTGGAGAAAATGCCTAAATGTCTTTTCAGTAAATATGTCCAAAGACAAACCTTAAAGGTATTTTGCTGATCAATGGTTGTAACTTAAGCTCTATGCAATCTCAAAAAATGCAAATGAAAACAACAGTTTCCAACAACCCAGCTCCTGCTGCCTTATACTGTTTTTTCCCCTCCTTGCCCAGACTGTTGAAGTCAAACAGGTTGAGGTCACCTTCAAGAAAGCCCTTTGCCCTGCCAGGTTAAAGTCATGCCAGCAACCAAAGTAGAATCTGATACAAAAATAGGCCTAAGGAATCCAGGGAAAGCAAAGCACATTATAAGGCCAACAGTTCACTTGATGGCCAACAATGCAAAGGAGGTGATAGAAGCTTAGGGCTATATCTAAATGATCACTAGAACCAACTGCTCCTACCATATTAATCAGTTAAATTAATAAATCGCTAAAATGGCCGGGTGTTAGGCTGAAAAACTAAAGTAAGTGGATTATTTGGTGTTGCACAGTCGCAGGTAAAAGACATTAATCTTCTACTTTTTTACATGTCTTAGTTTATACATAAAGGCCATTGATTTCACTGAGGCAAAATAATGGCTAACCACCCCCCTCCCCGGCAAAAAGACTGCAAAGCTGTCAATACAGAATAGTAAACATGAAATTAATAACAATACAGGATACAAAACATGAAATTACTTTTATGTCATTTCAATTTTCAGGCACCCTAAGGTCAAACAAATTCATAGATAACAATAATTTTTAAAAAGGAAGAAGAAGGAGGAGGAGGAGAAGAAGATTGATATCAAAATAGTGCTACCAAATGCAGAAATAAAGTTAAGGGGTTTACAGGAGTTGAAAACATGCTAGTTACAAAGGCATGATAATGTCTGGGAGGTAGTAAAAATATTATCTGTATATTTAAAAAAATAAAGGAAACAGCTGTCTAAACATTTTAGCTTTTTTCCAAAAAATGTTTATGCACTGGTCTGAGGGTAGAAATAATCCAACTTGAGGCAATGTTTTAAACTATTAGAACACACACACACACAATGGAGTGCCTTGTGTCCCTTCCTCCTAGCCCTTTTTGATTTGAGGCATTTCCTTTCAACTTGGCTATAAAAAGGAAATCCTGAAAGTGAGGGTCACCAACAATTATCTGTCACTCCAATTGTATATGATAAAAGGAAAAAAAAAAGCTCTTTCTTTATGGTTTCAATTACAAAAAATGACATGGGAATGCTATCTTTTATAAACCACCATTACAAAGTTCATGCCAACCTGATTTTATATTAAAAATATATCTATATCCAAATATAAAGTATGCCAAAATAGTTCCAAACTAAAATATGCATTTTTATTTTGCATATTTGCTTCATCTTTATATATCAGAATACCTTCTGGTTGCATAGTTGTAATCACGGTTCCCTTATAATTTTCCATTCTGCATTTTCACTTAACATTTCATCATAACATTTCCATATGCCTCCCATATTTCTAGTTATGACTTCATTAGGAATTCCATAATATTCCAAAAATTTAATGAGCTATTTATTCACTTGTGACCTTACTTATTTCTAACCTGCCTTCTTACAGAATGGGCTTCAGTGGAATCACTATCATTTTGGGTGGACAATTATGATTTCCATTATTCTTTTGTTGGACACTTAAGGGGTTTCTAATTTTTTTTCTCCCATTTTAACTAAACCTGCAATGAGCAACTTTGTGTAAGATAGCTCCCTTTCTCAGTTGAATTATTTCTTTGGAATGAGTCAAGGGTTGTAAACAATTTTCTTAGTAACTATAATGCCTCATTGCCTTATAAAGTGTTCATACCCATTTATAATAACTGGAGTGGTAAAGTAAAACAAAATATCCAGTAATTATTTTAAGTATTAAAACTACTCTGGCGTCAATTTTCTAAATGCTCTTAAATTTTTCTTTTAGTTGTAGAATTAAATGCATAATGCACGCTTCTAGATAAACTTCAAGCATGTATCTGCCAGAGTCTAAAGTAAAATCAATATTCTCCCAACTCCTAAAACTCACTCTCTAATGTAAGCACTGCTAACAATTTGGTATATTTCTTTTCACACTTTTTTCTTTTGTATATATAACCATGTATGTACATATGTAGGATTTCTAAACCTTTCATTTTACAACACAAAATCTCTCCCTATCTTCAAATATGAGCCCATAATATGACCTCTATGAAGTCATCATATGACTTCTAAAATATGATTTTGTCTCATTCAACTATCATTTGGTTCCAGTTATACATTTAGAAACATCACAAGCTCTGTACCAATTTTTGGTTAACTGCCACTCATGAAACCTAAAACAGAAAATAATCCTCAAATTACTTTAAACACTGGTGTGTGTGTGTGTGTGTGTGTGTGTGTGTGTGTGTGTGTGTCAGAGTTACCTTCCTAATTATATTTAAGACTGTTACCAAAATAGGCTTGAATGCCCCAATAAAATGTTTATTATCATGGCGCTAGGGTGGTACAAGGAAGTGTTTAGGAAGGAAGCTAGTCTGGTATCAGAAATGTGTCACCCACATGTGGATAACTAAGACCATATAAAACACCAAAATTTTACTGAGTGAGATAAAAACAAAGTGACCTAGAGTTTCAAAAAAAATGAGTGACACAAAGTTCAAAGTCAACAGACGTTCATGAGACTTGCCAGGAAGAAGCTAGCAAAAATCTTGGAATAGTGGTTTCTCTAAAGAGTATAACTGTATTCCTAATTTGATTAAACCATACGACAGCCTCTGTAAGGAACATCATGTTTGTTATCTCTGTATGGGTTTGACCCTTTCTGGAACATCCATGGAAGTCCCATGCCTCTCCTGTTATCAGCTATACCATCAGGGCAGAATTGCCAGCCAAGTTAAACCACCCCTCCTACATTTGCTGTCCCATCGATAGATTTTATTTTTAACAATCCTTATCACTACCTGGTATTGTCTTGTTTACTTACTTATTTTAATATATATCCTCCTCCACAAGAATGTAGGCTTAAGAAAGTAAGGGCATTGTCTCTCCATCCTTTCATTCATGTCAACGAATATTAACTGAGCTCTATATATTCTGGACCAAGGTGACAGAGTAGTGACCGAAACAGGCAAAAATATGTGCCCTCGTGAAGCTTACATTCCAGTAAGGAGAGATAAACGGCCCACTACAGAGTAAAATACATATTGTATTAGAAGGTAATGTGTGTTGTGGAGAAAAACAAAACAAGGAACTCAGAGAGTACCAGGGAGAGAGTAGAAGTGTGCAGCTGCAATTTTAAACACCATCCCCAGCACCTAAAATAACATGCAGTCAGTCGGTAAATACTGGTTCATGGGATAAGACCAGACTGGCGAAAGCCAAACAGCATATCCCAATTCCCTGGAAACAGTGATTGGTTTTGAGATGTGCAGCTAACAAGATCACAGTCAGATGCAAGAGACATTAGAGCCGGCAAGACCATTAGATCCGGTGTTGCCTTAAAAGGTTTGGAGCTACCACAGCCATTTTGCTAGTCATGAAAATAAAACCATGTAGGGAGGAAGGCA
Organism: Halichoerus grypus; assembly: GCF_964656455.1. Classification (NCBI taxonomy): domain Eukaryota; kingdom Metazoa; phylum Chordata; class Mammalia; order Carnivora; family Phocidae; genus Halichoerus; species Halichoerus grypus. The sequence goes on from NC_135714.1 coordinate 82,623,630, forward strand.
GAGCCCAGGAGAGCAAACAACCAGCACCAGTTACAGCATTTGATTAGTTCAAACGATATCTGAAGATTTGAAGGCCATTCAGGTACATAGGGCAGTAAGACCTCTGTGTCCACTAAATCAGCATTCTGTGTGCGGCACAATAATCCCTGCTTTGCTTTCACTGACAGCAGTTTTCTTATGGACCATTTCCTCATTGGAAAAGTCAAAGTTACTGATGTGGTGTTGCTTAATCCGCTCGGAGCTGGGGTTCCTTGCAATCTTACGAGTCTGTACTGACATGCGTTCCAATGTATTATATAAATCTAACACAAATCACCTTCCCAGCACCTCATGCTCATCAGTATGACCTTGTTCAGATTTGGAATATTTCTACTTTCCATTCCCAGCCTCAACTCTCATCGGTCCATTGCCATACTCTACTTCCTCATCTCTTTCACAAACTTCACCTATTACTCCACTCATTACTCACTGGGTCATTAGATCTAACATACGTTTAGCAGGCCCTGACAGGCACTAGAATAAGAAGACTAATAAAGGCACAGTCCTTGTTCTCAAGGACATCTCAAAAAGGAAGGGAAATAGTTGAGTAAGAGCTGCACAAGCAAACACAGTCTAGTGGGTGCTTGACCAGGATGCTGTGTAGGAGACAATGGCAGGGTGAAGGGTGAGGGGATCAAATATATATTTTGGATGGTCCACAACTTCTCTCACCTCCTCTGAGCCCATTGACGGTATCAACTTATTGTCCTTTACACACACGGCCCCCAACATGGCAGTCCTCTCTTCTCCAAAAGGTCCTGGAGGCCAGGAACTGTGTCCAATCCTTCTTTTCTATCTTCCCAACTTTCCGGCATAGAATACAGAATAAATAAACCTCCAACAGATGTTGATTAATTCAAATGTGGGTGTTTTGTACTCAAAATTTTGAAAAGGACCCTAGATGCTCTATCTAGCCCTAATTAAGTTTCATCGCTTTTTGACAGGCTACTAATTTCCTCTTACCTGTTTTGACAGCTGAAAGCTTATCAGAATGGCGCATCCTAAACTCCACCAGTACAGGTGAAGCCTCTTCCCATGGTATCTCCACGAGGCTTCTAAATCAGCCTCTTCTTCGTGGGTTCAAATAACTTCCTGCTTTGCTTTCGCTAACAGGAGTTCTCTTGGGAGCCAAGCAGACAATTACTTTGGAGCATTTCACTTTTGAGCGCTGTACACAGAAGCCACTGTACTGTGGCATGAATTAGCAAATCTCTACTGCCACAACACTCCTTACTTAATCAGGCTGTTCTCAATTTAGAAAGAAAAAAAAAATTAAAGAATGATGAACTAAGTGGAACGTAAGTACAGCTTTTAGTACTTACAATAGAGCAAACAACAATTAACCAAAAAATGAGGGGTGGGGGAAAGGGGAGGGCACGGCATGTTCCTGAACAAAATTTTATGCATTCTTAAGAGCTGATATGATTCAAAGGGGAAAAGAAAATGTTTTTCCCATATGGGGAAGAGTGAATTGAGTTTGCACTGAAGTGTTTTTCCATACAATAATCTCATGTATCAGAGCATAAAATTTAAATATTTTAAAAGTCTTTTCCAAATCTATGGGGTCATTTTTAGGCTCTCATTTATACGTTTAATAAATCACCTTGCTAGCCATAACACCCAAATCACATCCACCATTTCAAAATGATTTATTAAAATGTTGGTACTATAGTACTGTTAGTGCTATAGTTAAAACGCATTATGGGTGAAGTAGGCTAGAGGAGGCTGGTCTAGAAACAAAATCCACACTTATAATGTGGTCTATGGGCAAGAGCATTCTACAGCTCAAGGGTAGGAGAGGGTAAGCAGCAAGGAAAACATATTCTTGACTTTTCTCCATTCTAATCCCACTAGCCTTCTGTCTTCTCCTCCCTTACATCCTGGCTCCACCCACAGCAATATTACAATCCTCCTTTTCCACCTTCCCATGCTTCCCCTTTTCCATGAGACAATTTGGGCAGCTCCTGGTTGCCCAGAGCCTAGTACGAGGGAGGAGACAAGTTCGGGAACTCTTCATTCTTCAGACCTCCGAGGGATACCAACGAACCCAGCCGTGGCTGTGTCTTCTTAAGAAAGGAAGAAGGGCTGGTCAGTTTCTCTTTGAAGTACCTACTCCTACTCCAGTATATGCCATCATATTTTTCCAGAATTAGATGCCCCTGTTCCCAACCTACATGTCTGCTAGCACAGAGTGGGAGAGCACAGCTGTGTGAAGACGTCCGTGCCCTCCTTCCAATCTCCACCTCGACATGTCATTAGGTGACCTTGAGTAAGTCACTTCAACTTGTGTCTCAGATGATCCAAGTGTGTGGTAGGCCCCTTGCTATTCAATTATTTTTGTTCTCATTTTTACAGATTCCTACTTTGCTTGTATTGCTTATCTGTTTTATTCTCTCTTCTGCTCCAGGAGGGCAGGACAATGTCTGCATCCTCCCACACTAGCACGGGACCTGGCAGGCACTTGGGAGGCATTCTAGTAGTATAAGGAGAATGAACGTAATAGATAAGGAAAGATTTCAACATTTTAAAAGCAAGCCTACTAAAGCAATAGGGAAAAAAACAATGATCGGCTTTCTTCATTCAGCAGTCACTATGTTACCGACGGGATGTCAGCATCTTTGAGCCTCAGTGCAATATGGGGTAGAAGACAGCAATGGTTCTCACAGAGGCAGTGGTGTGAGGATGGCATAAGGTAATAAAAACCACCTCCAAAAAGTACTTTTAAACAGTGAGTGAGCTTATAAAAAGTACTGTATCAGAGTAGGATTCTAAGCATTCTGTTTTTGAGCAAAACATCTCCTCAAGTAAAATTCTGAAGCATTGATGACTATCAATACATCACCTCAGTTAAGAACCAACAAATCAGATGACCACTAAGAGCCCTTCCAGCTTCAGCAATATGTAATTTTAAAACACAAACTAATTTTTACCAAATACCTATTTATAATTTTTCCAGGTACACTTCAGTATTATAATTTTACATCCACACATTAACCAGATGCTACAATTTCATTCCCTATATATAGCTAATTTAATGATCTATTTCATTAAGGGCTAAATTTTAATCTCTAATACTCCTACATTCTAGGAGTATTTTTTGTGAGTTTTAATAATGAAAAAAATAAATACATTTTATATGGCAAGGAAGAGAAAGAGAAACTCTCCCTTCCATCTAGAGTAGGGTTTCTAAATCTCAGCACTATCGACATTTTGGGCTGGATGATTCTTTGTTGTGGGAAATTGTCCTGTGCATTATAGGATAATTAGTAGCATCCCCGACCTCTGCTCACTAGGTATCAGTAGCTGATCCCCACCCCTACTTATGACAGTAAAAAATGTCTCCAGACATTGCCAACAACCCCTACCCTCAAACCCTTGCCAAATTGGGAACCACTAGGGGAATAACATTAAAATAATTTAATTATCTAGAATCTCAGAATACAAAACATCCGTTATACACAAGGTAGGGCTATGGAACCAACAGGCAATTACTTAAAGGAAAGAGCAACTTACCTGAAAAAAATACTCGCTCATTTGTTAGTAGCTTAAAGACCTTTATGAATAATGAGACACGAGTTTTATCAAAATAGGCATCTATTTTCTAATTTGTACATTAAGCACACACCGGTGAAAAACCTCAAACATGAGCACATGTACATTCCATGACTATTAGGGAATTCTAAATAACATTTCTTGAACATTTCAGGAACTTTCCTTTTGGAAAACGGGGACGCCCTCATTCAAAATCTCATTGTAGATCTCATGATAAAAGGCCACGTCTAGTATAGAATAAAACAAAATGGAGATTTGGCAATTCTCTTGATATGCTTACTTTGCTTCAAACTTTTCTCTTTGGGATTTAAATTGTAGCTTTTTGCTGTCAAACATGAATAAAATTTAACCAGATATTTAGCAAATTTACAATGACTGTTCGCCATGTAGGCATTACCTACTGTAATGATTTATAGATGTTTACACCTTACACTCTTAACTGGTTCTGAATTCCTGAGGAAAGTATAAAAGAAAAACATTTGAATTCTGCAAGTCTCACACTTGACAGTATGATCTTTCACTTAGATGGACCAGACCCAACACCTTATGAACATTAGATAAACTTTTTTGCAATTGTAAGTCTTCAAGAAAGGTTTCTTGTCGTTGAGTTTTCCTTTGTAACAGATTTTAAAACGGGCAAAGTTTTTTTTTTAATTTCTTAAGGAATATTCTATGTCTTTCAAGAAAAAGTGTCACGTGGAGAGACACACTGGGCACTTAACCTTAAAAAAATAAAATTATACATTTTAAAGATCTATTTACATGGTAGCATGAGAATTTCCAACCTTGTTAAAGTGTGGGTAATTTATTCAAATAAAATTCTACTGATTTCAATTAAAGTAACCTTTAACTCATTTTTAATTCTATTTGCGTCTCATTCACAGTGTAAAATAAGAGTTAAATGTTACCTATAGGCTAGTATATTTGTTTCTACAATTAAATATAGATATTATATATGCAAATTTTTACCTTTATTATTCATCTAGAGTCTAACATAGTCCATATTTCTCCAAGTGCCTATTTTTGTTTATTTTACTGCTCCTTCATAGCTGTATGAAAAAGCTAAGGAGGAATAAAAAGAAGATGAATGAACTATTTTCATTACAATCTAGGTTTTGATAAACCAGTTCGCTTGTTTTTTTGTTGTTGTTTTTGTTTGTTCGTTTGTTTGTTTTGCTTTAAGGTAACCTCCTCAAAAATAATCAGGAGGTAAATAGGAGAATATATATATTTACTCTTTAAAGATAGAGTCCCACATGTCTCCCTTATTCCCACAGATTCTGCTGACTATGTCATTTTATTTAAAGGTTTTAGAGACAGGCTTATTTTTCTGAGGGTTTCAAATAGATTACTCTGTTTCTGTTTCCCAACAACTTTTTTTTTTTAATAAGGGATAGTTTTTCTGAAGATTATCTGTTATTGCAAATAAATGCAAAAATTTCCATTTATGCATACGGGACTACCACTGATAAACAATTATAGATCTAAAACTTAAGAGACACGTAAAATTATAGCTGAAGTTAATGAATCAGAGCAAAACGATGCCACACTATTTAATGTGTCCTTAACGGCCCCTTCTATAACACCAATCTGCAGCCAAGCCACTGTAGAAACGTTCTGAACTTAAATAAGAACACTTGAAATTAGAATATATTTAAAACACTGAGAGCTTCTTTAGAAAAATTTTAATATTTGCACATTTGGATACAATACCATTCTGGGAACTTATAAAGTTCATGCCAAAATATCACTGGTTCAGAGGTGACAGCAAATGACAGTGTAATGACGAAAAAGGAAATATTTATTCATCTCTGCCTTCCTCATTTTCTCTTATCTGATCTTTTTACTGAAGTTTGGTTGCTGTCTGTCAATGATACTGGCAAGTGACAAGTTCCTTGATTCTCCTTAATCTTCTCTGAACTACTTCTTTTTGGGATTTATTCCAGATCATAAACAGTATCTTAACACAGTTTCCTAACACAGAGTCAGTTCAAGAGTAACTATAAGCTTCCATTTCAAAATGAAGAACCCAAGACATGGAGCAAAACTAATCATCATCACAGTCATTTACCATGTCCTAAGTAATTATTATATGGACATCATGAATTGGCTTCATAATACAAATCTTACGGCTTAACTTAACCGGGATAACATCAGGAGATCGATATAAGGTGACTGGATATAAGGATATAAGGTGACTGAAGCTGGCCCAAGGTCTTTTAGAACCATATAGTTTGACTATGCAGAGAGTGTCTTAGTCAATTATCTGTTGCCAGGAAGGGGAACCCACTGGGTGACCCATCCTGGAAAAGGGTCAACCATGCCAGCCCCCACATACATAGCCAGATGTTAGCAGAAACTCAAAATACAACATACTATAACAGAAATGTCTACAGTTTTCCCCCTTGTTCTGTGCAGGAATATTGGTCTTGGCAATGAGGATCCCCTGCCCTAAATCTCAGATACTGAAGGTCTACGGCATACTGTTTTAGTCATCTTTAAGTAAAACCATGAAGGTAGTTTTGTTTGATTGGTTTTTCATGCCTTATCATAATGTTTTGATTACAGCTCCTTTTGTTTGAATAGTTCAGCTGTTTTTACTTTTATCTCCACCACTTCAGGAGGAAAAGCACACTGCTGATGCAAAGCCATTGGACCAGGAATCAGAGAACCTGCTCTTTTTTTGTTTGTTTAAAGATTTTATTTATTTATTTGACAGAGAGAGGCACAGCGAGAGAAGGAACACAAGCAGGGGGAGTGGGAGAAGGAGAAGCTGGCTTTCCGCAGAGCAGGGAGCCCGACGCGGGGCTCAATTCCAGGACCCTGGGATCATGACCTGAGCCAAAGGCAGAGGCTTAACGACTGAGTCACCCAGGTGCCCCAGAGAACCTGCACTTAACGGGACTGGCTCTGCCCAGACTCACTGTGGGTCAGGGCAAATCCCCCGCTGCGCCTTCTCAGCAGGAAGAGGCCAACTCTAATGAATGACTCCAGAGGTTCCTCTCAGTTCCAAAAATCTAGTATTTCCCCTATAAGTCTGGAAATCAGCACAAGCCAGTAGGTCTCACAGCTCCTTCTATGCCACCTTCACAGGACACCGCTCCTGCCAGATAGATTCAAGAGTCCCTAAGGTGCAACCCAAAGTCTCATGTTCCCTTCTAAACCGGACAGAGGCAAAGAAACCTTCATTCATGGTCACTGAAAAACTGGCTGTCAATACCTAGACCTACAAGGGATCTTTCACTGTTTTTTTAAAAAAAATTTACATACCAGACTTTTATAATTTTGTCCTCTATATCTCTGAAATGCTAGAGAACAGAGGCTTACTTTTTTTTTATCTTAATACCCCACTGCAACAAACATGTAGTAAGCATCAATAAATGATACTAAGTAAATGATTTATAATTTCTTTTACAAAATGTATAACTTATTTTCATCAAGTCAAAAACATTAGAAGGTAGAAAAACATTTATACTACTATCTCTCATTATCATCAAGGACTGGCATCCTGCACATTCCGACAGCTACTTTAAAAGGCATTCTTGCAACACACTTTTATTGAATACCCAGCTCTAAGCCTGGCACTAGGTTTGTAAAGTTGATTAAATGATCTTTGCCCTCTAGGAATATAGTCTACTAAGGAGAAGGAAAAAAGGTAAAGTTAAAAGACAAATAATAGACTAACACACCAACTGCTGTTTCAGAGAGACAAATAATTTGGGTCATAAGGACAAATAAGCTAAAATATTATCAGCTTTATTTAACAGAGACAAACTAATAAAATTAGTGCACATACATATTAAATAAACATTTCAAGCTGTCAAGTCAAACTACCCATATAAACACTTTGTATCCAGAAGATGTGAATCATAATAACATTATAAAACATGTTTAGTCAGAAAACCTGTTTGAATAAAAGATTGGCAAAGTCACACATCTTGGCTTAAGTTTTCCTGACACACAAAGAACAAAGATCAGATCAAAAACATAAACTGTGATGACAATCTACTAGGGAAAAGGCATTAGGGTTACCATAGTGATGAAACAACTTTTGTCACGATTTTTTAAGTTAATAGTTTAAATCACTTTATGCCACAAAAGATAATATTTCATGCAGAGGTCTTAAATGTTATCCCAGACTACACTGTATATCCACTTCCCCGAAAGTAATGCATCTTTGAGAAATTCTAAGTTCTCTCCATACTACGAATATCATTGTTTCTATCACTACTCATGGATAATTTGGTGGTAAAAGGAGAGAGAAAATAAGGGGAAAAAGCATTAAACTAAAAAAGTATCTCAATCTTACCAAATAATTTAAGATACAGGATTTTACTTTAAACCACTTCAAAGGTCCTTAACAGAAGTCACCATCATTCATAACAAATAGAGTCATCTAAAAGGCCAACACAGTAAACAAATTTATACACATTCTTATCTACAAATTTATGTATATACATACATTTATATATAAAACATCTCTCCCTTATGAATATACATACACACAAACTCTAATGACATATAAAGCAAGCATTCATATCTTCAAATGTCCAAAATTTATTGAGACTACAAAACTCATCTCATTTAATATCGAAAACGTGATACACTGATTCTTACACATTAGGCCCCCCCTGCTCAAATATTTCCAATGAAATTAGTGTGTCAGTCACCTAATTCTCTTGAAATAACCATGCTCATTTCTAGGAAAAGTAATCCTGCTTACATTTGTAAAGACTGGCTTACATATTTTTAAAATTACTTTGTACTTTTGTACATACCTAATGATATGGTGCTTACTCCAAATAACAAGTTTCTTTTTAAAAAATTATATATATTTTTAAATCACACATGAACTCAGAAGAAACCACTGAACAATAGCCCAATTAAAATAAAACACTCAAATTAGTCAATATTACCTATATATGTTTTCTGCAACAATTAGTCCATTTAATATAGTTTCTTGAAGAGCCTAAAGAAATCTCAGTTTGAAAGGGGAAAAAAAAAGTGAAATTGAAAGCAAAGTTACCCAGCCTCCAACAGGGTACACCTTTTCTTTTAGATAGTAATCTCACTAGGTAAATCTCTTACCTAGATTCCTTTATAATACTCGTTCCAGGCATTACAATGAGGAAACATTAAGCAAAATGTTTAAATGCTAAAGAAAAAGCCCTAGACCGAGAGTAAGGAAATGACTTTATTGATTCATACATGCCAGAAATAGTTCCCAGCACATTGTTCAGAGGATGTCCCAGCTCTGTCTCTGGTGTGTGACCATGGACAAGGAATTCACCTCAGTATTACCATCTTTAAAATGTAGTGGCAGTCTCAATTTTCAAGGTCCCTTCTGGCTCTAACACCACGAGAAGATCAGGCTGCAGTGGTATATTATTATGAGCATCTTAGTATCACATAATCCCATAAGCAAGGACAAACTTTTCTCAGTTAGCTTACTGCCAGAGAGTACTAAGTAATTCTTGATCTGTAATGTCAGCTTGCTATAGCATCCACTAAGAAGAAGACAAACAACAGAATGTGCCGTCTCCAAGTCTGTCATTACCATACGTTTTTAGACAGAGCTCCAAATAACCTAAAAGTACTAATTCTCAATAGTATCATTCCCATTTGACAAAAGCAGAAACTGAGTCTGAGCCATGGTGATAATCTAGCCCTGCGTCAGCAAGGCAGAGCCTGACATGACAAGTCAAAAGTTCCTGGCTCTCAACCACTACCTTTTAGGAGTAATGCAGTAAGATCTTCCTGAGTCATTCATTTTTTTTTTAACAGATTTATTTATTTATTCACTTCTGAGAGAGAGAAAGAGAGCGTGGCGCGTGCGCATGAGCAGGGGGGAGAGGCAGAGGGAGAAGCAGACTCCCCGCTGAGCAGGGAGCCAGACTAGGGACTCCATCCCAGGACCCTGAGATCATGACCTGAGTCGAAGGGACCTGAGCTGAAGGCAGTTGCTTAACCAACCGAGCCACCCAGGCACACTTCCTGAGTCATTCCAAAGCAGTTATAAACTAAGCGCAGCAATCAAGTTGAAAAGTTTAAGGCAAATTTATGTCTCACTTAAAACTTGGGAGTGGCCATTAAATTTATTTTGAATGCTTTTAACATTACAAATGCAGGATACTTGTATTTCTTTTACCTCCACCTCTCTAACACTCTCACAGTTAAGGACCCCTTTCCGGCCAGGGAAATATCCATATTTTGACTATGTGTACACAAAGATATACAAATGTATGCATTTTATATGATATTTTTTATTAACAAAAATGACATAAAATATATGATCATATATTTACATATACATACATATATACAATTTCCTTTATTCCCTTAAAAAAGATCATGCACATTTTCCCAAGAATATAGCTATCTACCAATTGTTTTTTTTATTATGTTATGTTCATCACCATACATTACATCATTAGTTTTTGATGTAGTGTTCCATGATTCATTGTTTGCATATAACACCCAGTGCTCCACTCAATACATGCCCTCTTTAATACCCATCACCAGGCTAACCCATCCCCCCACCTCCCTCCCCTCTAGAACCCTCAGTTTGTTTCTCAGAGTCCATAGTCTCTCATGGTTCGTCTCCCCCTCCAATTTCCCCCCTTCATTTTTCCCTTCCTGCTATCTTCTTCTTTTTTTTTTTTTTTTTTTAACATATACTGTATTATTTGTTTCAGAGGTACAGGTCTGTGATTCGACAGTCTTACACGATTCACAGCACTCACCATAGCACATACCCTCCCCAATGTCTATCACCCAGCCACCCCATCCTTCCCACCCCCCACCACTCCAGCAACCCTCAGTTTGTTTCCTGAAATTAAGAATTCCTCAATTGTTTTTAATATAGCTGCATTATATTCTATAGTTTGAACATATAATTGATTCAAAAAGTTTTCACTGATTTTTTAATCGCTAAAAATACATTTTTAAGAACTTAGATCAATAACATATAGGTTATTAAGAATAGACATCATATGCTTTATCCCTATGTATTGGTATTTTCTGGAGGATAGATTTCTAGAGGAATAGGATCAGTGAGACAAATAAACAACGTATTTTAGGTGTTAAAAATTCACAGTCTTATCAAGAGGATGTAAAAATGTCAATAACCCCATATCCTTATTGGCATTAGATATGATAAGTCTGGTTAAGTTAACCAATCTGATGGGATAAAAATCACATCTTATTGTCTTCAGTTGTATTATCCTGACTGGTCAAGAGGTTGAGCACATTTATAAATATTCACTGACCATACCTGCAAATCGCTTATGGTTCATACTCTCTCCAAATTGTTCTGCTTTTCTTTCGATTAAGGTGCTAAAACCCTTTACGTAATAACTATATTAATTTTCTACCTTTTTTTGTTTTTGTTTTTAATTTAATTTTATTATGTTATGTTAATCACCATACATTACATCATTAGTTTTTGATGTAGTGTTCCATGATTCATTGTTTGCATATAACACCCAGTGCTCCATTCAGTACATGCCCTCTTTAATACCCATCACCAGGCTAACCCATCCCCCACCCCTCTCCCCTCTAGAACCCTCAGTTTTTTTTCTTCCTTTGTTTACTGTGCCTTTGCAAATGAGAATGTTTTACTTTTTATGTAACCAAATCCGTCAATCTTTGCTTTTTGGATCAAAGTTTGTTAGCAAGCTTAAGAAGACATTCTTGATGAGGAGGTTTCCTTAGTATTCTATGTTTTCTCCCAATATTTTTATTTAGATTGCTTTTTGGTTTTATTTATGTTGTTAATATATTTGGAATCTATTTATTTTTATTTATTTATTTATTTTAATAATCTCTATATCCAATGTGGGGCTCGAACTCATGACCCTGAGACTAAGAGTCACATGCTCTACCAACTGAGACAGCCAGGAGCCCCTAGAATTTATTTCTGTATATAAAATTGAATAAGGCTAAAAGCTATGCCATATAACCTTTTGAATATTCCATGCTCTTTCTTTTTAATTGAAATGTCATTTTATCATTTAAGTAAGTTTTACTATGTACTAGAACCTGTTTCATGATTCTGTGTAATGATACCCATTTCTGTGCCAAGTACTGCTATATAGCTTTAAGTTTTAATTCTTGGTATAAAGACAACATTCTCCTGTAGTTTCATGTTTAGTTTCATTTCTACAGATGAAAAAGTTTTCTTATGGTTTTTAAAATTAAAGTAATAAAAATCTAAACATAAAATATTGTATAGAGTGTTCAAATTTGATCTAGATAAGGAAGCCATTGATCTTTCTTCTGAATTCCTCGTGTAAAGATTCTTAAAAGTATTTAAAAATAAATAAAAATGTAGAATATTTACACAGCTAACAGGTTTTAATATAAAAACTTACAATTTCTCCAGGTTCTAAACGCTATATCCATTTATTTAATTTACCAATACAAGTAATTAAAGAATACAAGAAAAATATTCTCTTTGACCTTTCATTTTTTTAAGTAGGAAAACAAATTCAAGAATCTCTAATAAAGTTTCCTTATTTTTATATGCTACAATTTATATGAGACTGCCTCACTTTAAACAGGCCCATCAGTCTGGCCTAATTTAAGGAAAAACATTGAGGCCATTGAAAATTAACTGAAATGTCAACCCACTTTAGAAGAAAGCTATTAGTAAAACAAGGGTGAAGTTACAAGCACTTGTGAAAAGCACAATAAATAAACAATGAGACCCATTCAAAGATACTGGGGAGACATTCAGGCTTTGCAGAGTTAGAACAAGAGACAGCAGAACCAGTTCCCACATGGGCAAGAGTTTGTTTATTTTATTTTGCTTATCTGAAATCAGAGTAAATGATCCCAGTGGTTTGGAATGGCTCAAAAATGTTTCTCAGCATCTAGGCAAGAAAAACTGCCTGTTTTTCAAGTAGTTTAACTGCTTTGTACAAACTCTTTTGCTCATGTGGACCATAAAGTTCATGTTTGAAAACTGAGCCATTTAAGACCACAAAAGGCATTATTCTTTCTTTCTGTCATCTGTCATTTTTTAGTCCTGCTTTTAAGAGGTGATCAAAAGAAATAAAGAATACTTTCTACATAACTTTGGAAGTACTGTAGTCTGCACCCATGGATTATGGTTTATGAAAGTACATTTATAGAATTAGTATTTCATACCTCAGGAACAGTGAAATGAACTTAAATGGCTACTTTAATCATAATTGAAGTTTACTAGCAAACCAACAAATATTTAGAATGAGAATTATAATGATCTGTTCTCATGATTTAATTTGGGGCCAGGCTAACTGATGAGAAAGCCTAGAACATACTTCTTTTAGAGTGCAAGTATGGAGGGAAAGTGATAGCAATCATCCTTTTTTTCACATAAAAGGTAAAAGGTGACTATATTCTTTGAATAGAAAGAAATAAAATGAGATTAGTAACATGAAAACTTTTTACTCAAGCGCAACTTCAGAATGAAATCATTTGTCATAAATTTCCTGCTTTAAAAGCAGAAAACAGCAGGTTATCAAAGGTTTTGGTGTATGTGGGGGAGCAGTTTAGAAAAATCAATGATGACGTATGTTCTACTAGCATCTAATAGTATAAATATATTTTTAAGAACACATACTTAATTATCACTAAAATATATCTAGCCTAAAGCCAGTTTTCTAAGTGTTTTTCATGGCTCACAAAAGTGATTATATATTCAGTGAATCTTAAGTGATAGAAATAACACCCATCTCTAGAACTCTATTACCAATTAAACCAGTGAATTTCAGCTTTACACAACACTTTGAGAGCATAGGATTTACTAAAAAGGTACATTTAAGCAATAGATTTTTTTTCCCCAAGAAGACATCTTCAGAAGAAAAAAAGTTTTATGTCTGCTTCCCAAAAATAAGAACGTGCTTCACCTTCATAAGTGATGAGGCAGTCCACCACAAATACAAGAGGTAAAGCTACAAACTCTTTAGTGCAGGAAAATTAGCTCTTTGTCATATCCTTGGAACATCTATTGCTTGGTTAGCTTACTCTGGAAGGTTTCTAAAGCAGTTGGCTGTCATTAATCTAATTACATATTGGGCCAGCTAATTAGAGAGGGCACTTTTCTATTTAAAAAATACTGCCTCAGGTAAGGCTTGAATTAGTAGCCAACTTTCACCCCGCACCCCTACTCACTCTAGAATCATCGCTCTGTCTGGAACACCTACTATTCCACTGTTGGAATGCAGCCTCCCCCCTCCACCTGACCATGGAGTTTCCCTCTCCGGAAAGCCACAAATTACAGTGCTAAATTTCAGCCAACAGAAGAAGGCATTTGGAGGTAAAGCCAAAACGAGGTTGAAAGAAAAATTTCCACTAAGAAATCAGCAGTAATGATTGATACGTGGAGCTACATAAAAAGCAAACAAATATGGGCTACATACCATTACAGTCCTCACTTCTCAGGAAAATGAGAGAACACCAAAAGACTCGTATTCTGACCCCAAAGGAAAGATATTCAGCAGAAGTAAACAAGATACACTAACAACAAATTTTCTGAAAAAGAAAGAAATCAACCCCATTTACAATAGCATCAAAAACAACAAAATCTTAGGAATAAATTAAGCTAAGGCAGTGAAAGATCTCTATTCCAAAAACTATAAAACATCAATGAAAGAAACTGAAGAAGATACAAATAAATGGAAAGGTATCCCGTGTTCATGGATTGGGAAAATTAATATTGTTAAAACGTCAGTACTACTGAAAGCCATCTATAGATTCAGTTCAATCCTTACCAAGAGTCCAAAGGCATTTTTTACAGAAGAAGAAAGAACACTCCTAAAATGTGTATGGAACCACAAAAGACCCCAAAGAGCCAAAGAAATCTTGAGAAATAAGAACAAAGCAGGAGGCATCACACTTCCTGATTTCAAGCAATACCATAAAGCTAGAGTCATCACAACAGTATAGTATTGGCTTAAAACCAGACAAACAGACCAATGGTACATAATTAAAAGGAACCCAAGCATATATAGTCAACTAATAGTTAACGAGCCAAGAATACTCAATGGAGAAAAGACAGTCTCTTCAATCAACAGTGCTGGGATAATTAGGTATTCCCATGTAAAAGAATGAAATGGACCCATATCTTATACTACTCACAAAAATTAACTCAAAATGGATTAAAGACTTAAGTGTAAGACCAGAAACATGAAACTCCTAGAAGAAAACATAGAAATAAATTTCTTTGACATTTTTTGAATATGAAACCAAAAATATAAGCAGCAAATCAAAATAAACAACTGAAACTACATCAAACTAAAAAGCTTCCACACAGCAAAAGAAACCATCAACAAAGTGAAAAGACAACCTATGAAATGGGAAAAAATATTTGCAAACCATATATCTGATGATGAGGTTATTGTCCAAAATAAAGAACTCAATACAACTTTATAGCAAAAAAACACAAATAACCCAATTTAAAAATGGGCAAAAGACCTGAGTAGACATTTTTCCAAAGAAGATACACAAAAGGCCAACAGGTACAGGAAAAGATGCTCAACATCATTAAAACACCAAGAAAAAGCGAACTAAAGGCACAATGAGATATTATCTCACACCTTAGAATGTGTTATCAAAAAGATAAGAATAAATCTGGATATGAGAAAAAGGAACCCTTGTATACTGTTGGTGGGATTGTGAATTGGTGCAGCCACCCTGGAAAACAATATGGAGAGCCCTCAAAAAATTAAAAATAGAACTACCAGATGATCCAGTAATTCCACTTCTGGGAATATATCCAAAGGAAACAAAAACAGTCACTCAAAAAGATACCCGCACCCCCATGTTCACAGCAGCATTATTTACATTAGCCAAGACATGAAAACAACCTAAGTGTCCACTGATGGATGAATGGATAAAAAAGCTATGGTATATATAATCAATGGAATATTATTCAGCCATTAAAATGAGGAACTCCTACCATTTGTGACAGCATGGTAGGACTGTGAAGGCACCATGTTAAGTTAAATAAGACAGAGAAATACAAATACTGTATGATCTCATTTATATATGGGATCTAAAAACAAACAAAAAACCCCAAACTCCTATAAAAAGAGATTAAACTTGTGGTTACTGGAGGGGAAGAGTGGGGGGGGGTGGTTGGAGGAAGGTGGTCAAAGATACAAACTTCCAGTTATAAAATAAATAAGTATGAGGGCTATAATGTACAACATGGCAACTACAGCTCACACTGCTACATGATATACAGGAAAGTCGTTAAGAGAATAAATCCTATGAGTTTTCATAGTTTTCAAACCATCATGCTGTGTGCCTTAAATTTATAAGTGATACATGTCAATTATTTCTCAATAAAACTGGAAAAAAATTTAAAAAGTAAACAAACTGAGCTACAGATTTCATTCTCTTTGCTCTAAGTTCTACTGTAATTCTTAAGTTGATGTGTCAAGCATTATAGAATTACTGACTAAAGGACCAAATCCCTTACTTCATACGGATCGCTTGGTTTGTGCAGGTGCACTCTCATTTTCTTCCTTTTTTGTTTTGTTGTGTCATTGTTGTCTCCTTTAGTTTAACATGTGAGACTTAGGGCACAGATAAGCAAGACAAAAACGGTGCGTGCAAGGTCTCAGAGCTAGACCAGAAGCATGAGTTCAGGACAGAGCTCTTTTCCTTCCTGGCAGACTCCACTCCATAAGCACTTGTTGAATATCTCAGTCAAAACACTACCTCCTCTCGCCTTCCCTGAAGTTCTGACACCAAAGATGGCATCTGCAGGTATAACAGGTCTACCAAGGATGATCAAAGAATTTTTCTCAGCAAAACACACAAAACTGAGACCAGGGGGTATACTCCAAGAATCTAAAGTGGAGCTAAAAGAAATCACGGCCCTAGGGGCGCCTGGGTGGCTCAGTTGTTGGGCGTCTGCCTTCAGCTCAGGTCATGATCCCAGGGTCCTGGGATCGAGCCCCGCATCGGGCTCCCTGCTCGGCAGGAAGCCTGCTTCTCCCTCTTCTACTCCCTCTGCTTGTGTTCCCTCTCTCGCTGTGTCTCTCTCTGTCAAATAAATAAATAAAATATTAAAAAAAAAAAAGAAATCACAGCCCTAATTTCATTTTGCATCGAAGAAAACCGGATTTTGTTGGCACTCTGTTTGTATTTATACAAATGACGCCACATTATGTGGAAAACAAGAACGTCTGAGGGTAGAGTTCTGCCTTGTCAACTTTGGCCCCAGTCAATGTGGTGATTACAGCTGCACTCTTCCTGCTCCGTGGGAACTTGAACATAGAGTGTGTTGAAATGAGGGTGAATAATTGCCATATTTCCAGTGTTTCGGGGCTTTTACCTCCGCAAAACAATTCTGAGAATGTAGTCTGGCAGCGCCAACCTAGAAAACCAGCGAGGCCACCATGGTTAGCTGACTTATCAGCTGACCATGAACCTTCTGAACCACCATGGTCAGCTCACTTATCAGCTGACCATGAACCTTCTGAACCACCATGGTCAGCTCACTTATCAGCTGACCATGAACCTTCTGAACCACCATGGTCAGCTCACTTATCAGCTAACAATGAACCCATCCACAGGGAGAGATGTGACCTCCCTAAGAAAAGTTTTCTCCGAACAAATGACTTGTCTAGATTATTTAATGAATGGTTCCTACCTTGACTATAAAATGTAGTTATAACTGGTCCAGTATTAAAATACGGTCAACTACGTGACATTTCTTAGTTGGAATTTCCTCTATATTTTTAAATCTACCAGATGTTACCTTGTGGCTGATACCTGGACGCTCGGTGCCTGGCATCTGAAATCTTTCTTTGGAGCAAATACGATGCTCCGTGTTTTTTCCCAGACCACAGTAACCAGTGAGGTTATAACTGAAGTATTTATATTGCTTTTTTAAGGGTATACTTCTCTTCTTTAAAAATCTTATTGAAATGTATTCCAGTTCTATGATAAGTTTGTTTAAAGGACACAAACTGCCACTTCATAATATGAATTCTTATGATGGATCTATTGAATCTGTTATCCAAAAATAATCAATGCTAAAGAAAGCACAATGGTAACTGAGTATTCAAGGGAGAATTTCCTAATTACATCTTACACATTTCTTAGCCTTTTCATCTATTGGGTGTGTCCCAAATAACTTAACAATACATCTTGTAATGACTCATGTCTACAGTTACAAGGACTCCTATTTGTGCTCTTAAAGATTTGGACGCTTGAAGTCTGGCCTGGAATGAGAAAGTAAAAGTAATTTATCAACACTTTTATGTATTTTTCACATTCAAAAATTGTTCGTGCTATGCACGTGGAATTTTTAAAAATTATTTTCTTCCAAGATGACTTTACCTGACCCAAAGTAATTCTAGATTTTAAAACTGGAAGGGGAAAACTGCTCGACAGAAGCCTAATGTTTTGTGTTTTTATCACTGCACAATATATACAGTGTACTTACTTACAGTTTTGTTATCCTGATACCTGAGATATGGAATGTTCACAAAATCCCCTTGAATGTAATATTTCAGAATCATTTTTAACAAAAAAATTATTAGTAAAAAAGTTTATATTCACAAAACACTGCATTATTCAATTAAAGCATACTTTCTGAAATGTAAAATTTTGTACACAAACACACACGAGGTTGAAACTTTTATAACAGTGAGAAGAAGTTATTTCCTAGAAAAAGGAATGCAGGGTTTGATATAAAGAGCTCTCCCAGCCACGGCCCCACCTTCCTCTGCCATTGCCTTTCTGCACTTTGAGAGCGAGGCCTTTGTCATCTATGATTTATAAAAGCCAAGGGAACAGAGGGGGAAGAAAGATAGTACACATCAGGTGTTATCTTGGTACTTCCTGTGGCTTCCCGTTGTAAGGGGCTTTATTCCTGGGGATATTATAAAATGAGAAAGCTTTCTACTTGACAATAATGCATAAATAATAGAATATAAGAAACACAATCCTTCTGAAGTAGGTGCATTCAGGCTGTGAAGCAGTTATGTTGTGATATAGGTTTCATATAAACATTTGAGACCCCAAAGGCAAAATACTGGGGAGCAGAGGGAAAGACACTTCACAGTCCCATAAACTTCATCTTGCTCTAGGGCTCAGGGAAAACTTTCTTAAATATAGCAAACTGAAACACTAACTACAAAGAAAGAAATGTGGCCTTGCCTAAAAATAAAATAAAACCATAGACACACACACACACACACACACACACACACACACACACACACACATGCGCCTTGTAGGGCCCTGGGAAAATTCCACTTGATTACTTTTTAAAAAAAAGAAATCCAGACGTACCTGCACAAGAAGAACAGGCTACATTCTGTTGATGAATTCTTTGTACTCTATAGAAGGATGGTTAGCAGTCAAAATTAACCAAAAGAGATATATTCTCTAAGGTGCGATGCAATTGAGTATTTCTAAAGAATATTCTTACACTGGCCTAATCAGAAAAAATAATTTTAAAAAGTATGCTACATATTACTCTATTTTAAAAGTATATATTTATCAACTTATCCTAATGATTCAATAGACACAAACACTTTAATTCTGTATTCCGTCTCTCATGTGAAAAAATCAATAAATAAAGATTTGCTAAGCCAAGTACAATTATGAAAACTCAATGAATTATCAAGTTACCTACCTAATATCTACTCCATTTAAAGTATGCCAGTTGTACTTTCTTCAACCGCAGTATTACTGATAATAGTATTTGTATAAGTAAAAAGAAAAGCTTTCACTGATTAACTTCCTGTTTTTCTACACAGTTGTTTGTTTTTCACTGCCAAGGTCTTTTACATCTCTCACAATTAATACAAAATGACAAAAATGAAAAAGGGCTTAAATTTTTTAAAAAAGATAAATTCTTAGTAGCCAATAATGATGATGATTAAGCTCTATTTTAATATTGATCAACTTAGCTCACTTTTTCAAAAAGTGATACTTGTCCTACAAGAATAATAAGGAAAGTAACTATAGAGTTCTATTTTAAAAGAAAAAAGGGATTTATGTTTGATTTTGTAAATTAACATTATTTACTTCAATCAAACAAAATTACTTGGGACTAATATATAAAATCCATGAAAAAGTTCAGCAGAGTAAAAGCATGCATAAGCATTTTTTGGTCCAAGGATCTTACTCAAATTAAATAAAAATTATACCTTTACCTGGCAAGATACAATTTATATTAATGTATTTGAGATGGAAGAGCAGATTATTTGAAATTCATCATCCTAAAGATATGAGTGGAAATTTTAATGAAAACTAAATGGAATAGTGAGAAATGCTAAAATCTTTTTTAAAGAAAGAATAAAATCACAAAAAAATTAAGCTTTATGAAAGGAGACTCATTTAAAAATCAAGAATTAGTCAATTCTCACTAGGTTAAGTAAGTCATAGAAATGAAACAGATAATCTATCATTTTAAGATTTCTTATTTGCCAATGGACCCGACTATAGCTAAAATTCTAAGGGATCAGTGTTTTTTAAAAAAAATTTTTTTTAGGGGCGCCTGGGTGGCTCAGTTGTTTAGTGTCTGCCTTCAGCTCAGGTCATGATCCCAGGGTCCTGGGATCAAGCCCCGCATCGGGCTCCCGGCTCGGTGGGAAGCCTGCTTCTTCCTCCCCCACTCCCCCTGCTTGTGTTCCCTCTCTCGCTATGTCTCTCTCTGTCAAATAAATAAATAAAATCTTTAAAAATAAAAAAAATAAATTTAAAAAAAATTTTTTAAATTATGAAAATACAGGGCTATGTATTCAGTTTTGCTCTATTACATTCCTGCCATTTTTCTCTTCTCTGCCTAGGAGAAAGAGAATTAAAGTTTGTGGAGTGCCTGGTGTGAGACAAAAAAGCCTTGTTTTTTACCTATGTTATCTCATTTAATCTTTACAACCAGCCCTGTCAGTTTACTGGTATTAATCCTATTTCTTCGACCAGAAAATTGGAAATCATAAATATTGAATAAGTTACCTGAGACCACACAGCTATCCATTAGGTGTTCTGGTCCCCAAGCCATGCTCCATTTCTATATTATAAGATAGTACTAAACACTGTGGTATCATCTTTCAGAATGTTGCTGCATTTTTTCTGTTGGTAAAGCTCAGGTTCTGAACAAACACACACATTAACAACTTGCCTAAGCCAGCCAATTTATTATATCTTTTTAAGTTAATTTCTTTCCACTCAATGTAGGTATAGAGATATGCAGAAAAATCCATTCATGGGGTGCCTGGATAGTGAAGTCAATTAAGTGTCCCACTCTTGGTTTCAGACCAGGGTCATGAGATCAAGCCCTGCATGGGGATCCTCACTCAGCACAGAGTCTGCTTAAGACTCTCTCTCCCTCTCCTTCTGCCCCTCCCCACTGCTTGCTCACAGTCTCTCTCTCTCTAACAGAAAAAAGAAAAGAAAAAAGGAAATCCATTCATAAGTTATAATCATAAGTTATCCAGACTCAAACTCAATCCTCTACCAGCTAGTGTATATATATTACTACATATCTATATATATATATATATACACACATATGTATGTCATTAAAATATTAAAATAGTTGACATTTAATGAATGCCTAACTGCCAAGCACCATTCTAGATGGCTTACACAGCTACCTCATTTAATCTATAAGCAGCTGAGAAAGATAATCAGAAGTGAATGAGAAGAGTATAAAAAGATCACATATAATTTTGATTTAAACTACACTCTCTTGAACTAAATACATGATAAAGGAGATAAACATCTATATAGCATACTTATGTTTGAGGCAAATACTGCTATTATATAACATGGGTCTTTATAATTCAATTTCATTTTCATTGTGAGTATATAAATATAACTTAAACTTACAGGATATGAGGCATACAAAAGAAATCAAGAACTTATCAAATATTATTTTGTGAATAAATAGTTAATAGAAAACTTCACCTTGGAGAAGAGATTTTATCTAAGAAGAAAAAGCAAATGTCTGAAATAAAATATCTACAATCCAATTTTTACATTATTACAGAACTAAAATTCATAAATTATTTTAGTTGTTATATTGGATGAATGACCATTCACTCAGTTAATGTATGGAGAGTTTGTGTAAAATGAAAAAATTAAAATAGCTCTTTAGTAAAATTTTGTTTGGAAAAATTAAGCTGTATAATCCTTTTCTGAAGAAATTTCTAGTAATCCCTAATTAGATTTTTTAAAAAGAAACTATGTAGATTAGTACTATAGGGTCAAATAACAAACAAAGAACAAAATGCATAAAAGACGATCAAAACATGTAACAATCAAAACATGAGCACAGTGCTTTTAGCCAAGCACTGTCTGGCAACGCTACAGACATTTAAAAAGTAGTCATAGGCAAAACCAATGTCTTTGACACATTAACATTTTGGATACAAAAGACAAAAGAAATATATACAAAGAACTTTGAAAATGTAAACCAAAAAATAAGGCAAGTTATTAAGAAGAGCATTCTAATACATTTTCAAGTTTATTTCTTCTTTCCTTCTCTTTCTATCTAACCTTCACCTTAGACCTTTCAAATTCTTGCATTTTCCTGAAGCTACATCACTCTTTATTACAAAAGACCACATGAGTGGAAATGCATTTTTTCTATTATAAACATCTCTCTTTTAGTTTTTAATACCAAGAAATTCTGAGTTCTTAGAGAATCCCATATATGGAATTAATCTCTGGGACAAACCAATGAGAATCTGACTTAAAGCAATTGGAGAGTCACCTTCTTGTCCAAGACGTACTACATTTTAGAAGGGTCACTTTCTGCAGTTTCAAATTAATGTTCTTATTTGCACAGCTGACATCTACAAACATGGCAGACATGGAGATTTTATACAATATTGTCTTAATTTCAGTTTATGTTCTGTTTTGTGTCACAAGAGAACATCCCAGCCCTAACTTTCCCAACCAACCTCTAGCAGTAGAACCTTACATCTGAAATGTTTTGAGTCTAAGGCAATTCAGACTGCACAGCTGTCTACTCAGGAGTCCCATTAAACAGACTTTTAAAATTCCTAGAAGAAGGCATGATTTATTATAAGCAAATGGCCACGCTGGCTTTTTTAGTAACAGAATTTTAAGTGAAAATAAAATTATATAAGATACACCTTGTTTGGATTTTTTAAAACTCAAACTTAACTTTTAAATGGCTGTGAATCTGAAGGTTGGAATAATTAAATGTCAACCAGAGCTGATTAATGAACACATGAAAAAGTGGGGGAGCTGATCCTATTCTAAGAAGCACTTCACTTGAGGGACAAACACTAGGAGAATAGAGTCATTACTGTACAACAGGAAAGAAGAGTCAGAGGCTGTCAAGTAATTGTGAGAGAAAATAGAATTCATTTGCAATTTTTAAGTCCATTTAATGCCCAGCAATTTCATCACCTACCCTACATTTAAAACTGGGACACAATCCAGAAACTGAAGGGAATCAGATATTTGCGAAAATATGTTTGCACTATACTATCCAACAATTGTCCTGGCAACATTACTATACATATTTCAACATATGTTGATTTTAAAGAATAAGTTTTGGATTTAGTCTTCTACTGTATCACATTTTAATTAAGGAGATATTACCAGCCAAGTGACCAAAAGATTTCATTTTCAAAATAGTAATTCTTTTTTTTTTTATAAGATTTTTTATTTATTTGCGAGAGAGAGAATGAGAGACAGAGAGCATGAGAGGGAAGAGGGTCAGAGTGAGAAGCAGACTCCCCGCTGAGCAGGGAGCCCGATGTGGGACTCGATCCCAGGACTCCAGGATCATGACCTGAGCCAAAGGCAGTCGCTTAACCAACTGAGCCACCCAGGTGCCCCCAAAATAGTAATTCTTAAGTTGCTTGTTGCTCTGCTTGAAAACTATACGGCATTAATAATACCCCTGTCACCATTTATCATTTTAAATGATTTAATAAAAAAATACATAACTCAATATATTTTAAGAGAATAAAAATAATCCCTATGAGATGCTTTCTACATTTTTCATTTGAACCAGAAAGAAGATATTGGAAGCAAAATACAAAAAAAAAAAAAAAAATTCCTCCAAACTATTTCTTCAAGTTACCTGAATGGCCACCTTTCTTCATTATAAGATTATAAGAGTCACTGCTTCTCTTCTCATAAAAACCATTCTGCAGCAGGACAATATACAGTTGACCCTTGAACAACATGGGTTTGAACTGTATGGATCCACTTAAACATGGATTTTTTTTTCAATAAATACAGTACAGTACTGTAAATGTATTTTCTCTTCCTTATGATTTTCTTAATAACATTTTCTTTTCTCTAGCTGACTATATTGTTAGCATACAGTATATAATACATATGACACACAAAATATGTGTTAATCTAGTATTTATGTTATCAGTAAGGATTCTGGTCAACTGCTAATAGTAGGCTATTAGCAGTTAAGTGTTTGGGGAGTCAAAAGTTGTATGCAGATTTTTGACTGCATGGTAGATCAACTCTCCTAATCCCTGCATTGTTCACGGGTCAACTATATTTTATTTGCATTTTTTCAAAATAATTAGAAACAACTAGTTCTTGATTCGACTGATTTTTCATTTAAGCATCACAGTCCTACTTAGTGAGGGGATTATGAACTTACATCATTAAGTGTCTGTTCTCTGTATATAAAATCCTGAAATTAGCCTTTTAAGACATAAATACCAACTCCTAACAACCCAATTTTCATTTCACTTCCTGATGAATTCTTGTTATCTACCTTTTCATCAGTAGCCTTCTAGGACTGTCCTTTAGTGGAGGCCCTCCTACCTGGCAGAAGTTTCCTTCACTTTTTTTTTTCTGCCAATAGCCTCAACATGGTCCATTTTTCTGCCTTTTTATTTCCTCAGTGCCATTAGAGGAATATGCCATTTGATATGATTTCAGATACTTTAATATAATGGAATAAGAGGAATTAACAAATGTAAATTCTGAGCTTAGTGAGTACTAAACACTGAACCAAGTATTTATATTTTCTTCAACAATAACCTTTGGAAAACACTACAATCTTAGTTTTACAGAAAAGGAAACTGAGACTCAGTGTGGTTAAATAACTAATCCAAGATCACATAATTCGCAGAATCTGAAGTCAAGTTCATGCTCTTCTCCCTGTATGTACTTTGCTGCTTCTGATTATTCACTAACATTTACATGTGGGAATCAGAGTCTCTCATTTAGGATGCAGAAATATGCCCATGAGAATAAAGCCAATAAATAAAGTATCCAAAAAAGATCCTATTCACTGACTTTTTTTTTTTTTTTGTATGGAAAAGGAATTACATCTGCTAGAATTAGATTCAGCTGCATATGACAAACCCAAAATAACAATGGCTTAAATAAGATAGGAGTTGAATTCTCTCACAGAAAATAAATCAAACTGGGTAATCCAGATTTAGTATGGCAATTCCACAAAGTCATCAAGGACCCAGACTCCTTTTAGCTGACTACTCCCTATTCTCTAATGTATGATTCTCATCCCAAATGGCTGTCAGAGCTCCAGCCATTATAACTGTGTTCCAGGAAGCAGGATGAAGGAATGGGGGGGGGGGGGGATATGTTACCTCTCTTTTTTTAAGGCTGTATCTCAAAACACCACTCAATACTCCAGCTTCTTCCTACTAGATAGAACTTAGTCACATGCACTCACCTAGCTATAAAGGGGGCTGGGAAATGTGTTTCTGGCTGGGCAGCAAGGTGCTCAACTAAAAACCAGAATTTTATTATTACTAAAATGGGAGGTAATAATGAATATTTGGAGGAACCTAGGGAAAAAAATAAATCTTTTTTCCCCCTGGGTTTGAATACAGGACATTAGATAAGGTGATAAATTCCGGGGGTGTCACTGAGTTTAAATGGTCCTTCATGTTCTAAAATTTTAATATCCAGAGGTCCTAAACAAATAACCAAATAGAGAAAACTGGAGAAAATGCAACTGTTGATAAGTAATCAAATCTGAAAGGTGCTTCAATAAGTAATCTAGGTCCAAGTACGTATATGATTTACAACTATCCTCAAACATGTAAAAGTTACATTAGTATTTAAAAACAATTTGTACATCTGTAACTTGAATATGAGTAGACCTCCTTAGTCCCTGATGCCATGTACAAGGCAGTCTTTTCTCTTTTATGATGAAGCACTTGAGAAAAACACATGCATAACTTCAAAAGCTCTAACCCCCCAAAAAGTGACTTTTTACAAAAGTATTTTGGGAAGATAGAAGAAGGAGTCACTTCACAGACAACAAATGTCTTTGAAATTCTCTTTAAATATTTTTTCTTTAATGTTCCACTCCTCATGGCATTTACCCTACACTCTTCTCTCTTAGAAACCTTCCCAACTTCCCACAATCACTTCCTATAATCCATCTGACTGCACTCAGTGAGACAAAGCCAGCCAAATAATCCTCAAATAGAACCAGATCATGTGTTGTCACTTAAACATGGACTTGGGGCTCCTTGTCTCAGCATTCCCAACACGTCCATGCAAGCACATACACACACATGCAACCCTGCAATTTCTTTAATTGTAAAGTGACGTACTTTCAACTAATTCAATCCATAATCAAGATAGTAAAGTTTTTCCTTAAATCCCATGTATTTCTGAAAAGTTAGCAGACAAATGAATTTCCCTATCTCCCCATAATCTTAAATGCTAGACTAAACATTCCCTGCCTCTGCAAGCTCTCTTTATATGGTTCCATTCTATGCATTTTAGTGTGTTCAGTCATTCTTTACATTAGATTTCCAAGGATCGTGGCTCAAAATTAAACACAGAAATAATGTCATATCAAAATATATATGATATAATGGTATCACTTGCCATATCAAATAATATTTGGAGACTGGCAATATTATCTGTCCACTTTTTTCAAAATCAGAGAATCCTATTTAATCAACTGCACTTTTGTGGATTTGGGTCCACCTGATGATCCACTTGGTGACAGTCCAGTATTCTTACACTCTTTAGAGAGGCATAAGGTATAACAGTCAAACGGTGGACTTTGGAACCATAGTCTCTAGGCTGAGATCTCCACATCAACATTTACAAACTGTGTGACATTGGGCAAGTCCCTCTGTGACTCAGTTTCTTTAACTGTAAAATGGGAATAATAATAGTATCTACCTCTTGGAGTTATTCTAAAAATTAAATAAAACTACATGAGAAACAGGTTGGAATAATATCCAATACATATAACTACTTAACAAGTGTTACCTATTACTATTTCTCACTTTCTAATAAAAGTTTATTGTAGTAAATAACACATTAAAGCCATTTTGGAATAAAAATCACCCACTAAAAGTAATAGCATACATGCAGGCTTTAGAATAAATATTGAATCTGTATTCTTAAGAAATGGATTCAGAAAAATTTAAACCATTGAATGGTATGAAAAAATTTCAACTACTGAAATAACCTACTAACATTTGTTTATAAAAGGCCTGGCCTCAGAAAACCCCCATACCAACTAAATTATTCCTCTTTAATAAGTTTATAGCACACTTAACAAAAGGAATTTCAACTATTAAATATTTTTTAAGTAAAAATCATATTTCATGAAAGAAAATCCTTAAATAATGAAATGTTTTTTAAAAAATCATGGAAGTGCTAAGCAAACAGGCTTCATTAATGCTGTGCTTAGATTTAGGTTAACTTGATAAGAGGTAGGCATCGGGGCGCCTGGGTGGCTCAGTCGTTAAGCGTCTGCCTTCGGCTGAGGTCATGATCCCAGGGTCCTGGGATTGAGCCCCGCCTCGGGCTCCCTGCTCGGCGGGAAGCCTGCCTCTCCCTCTCCCACTCCCCCTGCTTGTGTTCCCTCTCTCGCTGTGCCTCTCTCTGTCAAATAAATAAATAAAATCTTTAAAAAAAAAAAAAAAGAGGTAGGCATCATACTTACCTATCCAATCTTAAAATAAATCATTAATCTAGGAGCTTTATTAAAATTATTAGGCTTATTTTTAAATATTATATTTTTAAGGTTGCATATATATATACAGTACTGCAATACTTGCTCTGTTCGTATATCAGTACACAGCACTAAAATAAGGATATGAAATAGATGCCAAGAAGGGAAATATAATAGATGTCTTCCAGCAAAGAGTCATTAAAAGATAAAGATTTGATAGTTCTCTTAAAGTTAGGGTCTAAAACCTTATGTTTGAGTATAACTTAATAGTCAACATTCTCTGTTTTTAATGTGAATATAAAATCCACTATAAATTCCAAAAGAATTCTATAGTCCAAAGTTTTATCCACTATACATTACTATTTGCATGCAACTTTGCGCAAAAAGACCTAAAATCTAAGAAATGCACAATGATAATTTGTTTGGAGATTCTCATTTTTTCCAAACCCTCCCTATTGCTAAACTTTTCTACACAGGCTTCCACACCTCTCATGGTATACTGGGTCCATTTCTGCTGGACAAGCAATCTCTTGACTAAAAAGTAAAAAAAAAAAAAAAAAAAAATTAAAGTGATAGCAAATGAGACCATAATAAAGAGGGAAAAAATTATTTTACAAGCAGACACACATTGAGAGAATTTCTTATGAGCTACTAAGCTTTTGAAAGTAAAGAGTTATCTCTCAGAGTTATATCAGATTAAAAAAAGCTGCCTGGCTTGAAAAGGAAGGACAGAAGAGCAAATTATCTTACCCTCCTTCAATAATGGGTAGCCCCCCAAAAGAATGAGGAACAAATTACATTATTATTTTTAAAAGCTAGTGGTATGTTATTTAAAAAGTGACTAAGATTATGGTCTGACTACTGATATTTAGCTGCTTGGCATGTCTCCAAGGAAAGGCTACTAATTAGGGGAGGTGCCCCACGTAAGAGTAACTCACCACCCATGAGCATCTGTTTAGTGTTCATTAATTTCAACAAATTTCTAGACCAGCTACGAGTTGTGTGAACTAGTCTTACTTTTCAAAAGTACACAAAAATCATCAAACCTAAGAACAGTATCAGGAAATAGTATTGTTTTATAGAAACGACTGAGAATTTACACATACAACATTTGTAATACATTTAAAAAAATCCAAAAGTAACCTATCCTAAATGTGATTAAAAGAGTTTACATTTGAGATTAGGTATTAGCATTAGGGAGGCATTCCCTATGAGCTACCCAAAGAGTCACCTTGAAATGTAACCAATTAAAACTTATTTGTTAACTTACATAGTTTATTGATATTAAAACAGTATAGGTGCTAAAGGAAGATGTTATGAAAATAGATCAGCACAGCCATAGAATATCTTCAATGGCATCATTTAAAAAAAAAAAAAAAGTATTTCAATGTGTTTCCTGCAGTGGAGAAGGCTCAGATTTCAGATGATTGGTCATGGTTTTTGGAAAGAAATATACTTGTAGTAGAAAAAGGACAATGTTTCAGACTACAAGAGCTTGCGCAAAACAGGACACATCACAGCTATTCCTTCATTCTAAGCTTGAATTCAATAAGCAATATTCTAATTCAAGAGGGGGATAGGCACAGGATTTCATCAGACTCTTCTTAGAGGGAGCATATGGATTTTGATGTAGACTGGGTCAGGCCTATTCTGAGACCTCTAGTGAAAGACCACGTAAGTCTAGATTTCTTGGTGGATATCTCCCCCAACACAGAAAAAGCCTGCATGATTTTAAAGCTTTTAAAGCGAAGAGGAGAGCACCACAGAGGGGTGAGGAGGAGAACCCTGATGTGCGGTGAAGTCAAATCTATGCCTTGGACTTCCAATTCCAATACAAGCATTTTTGATGGGATATATGCTATTTTCTATCAAAAGACTCTTATACAGTAGGTATGATTTGTGCTTTTATGTCCACCAGTGATTCGCGCAATCCAGAAGATTCCATTTTCTCACCTATATGTTACAAATGATAATGCTTATAAACAAACTCCAGGACAGCACAGCTACGGAGATAAACATGTCCATACATATTTATTTTTTGTGCGTTTATAACTCAGAATTAAAAAGCAGAAACACAAATCCGTTAGTACAACTGACTTAAAGAATTATATTTAAGAAAACCAGAATTCAGAAACTACATGTATTTATTTGAGAAAACAAACACAAGAGTATTTCCTAGGTAAATTAGTGCTGGGTGTTACTTTGGCAGCATTATAACATCAGTAAAGCAAGGAAAAGCAATCCTTACCCTACAGGCTTCAAAATACCAGCAGGGACCAAAAAGTCCATCAGTGGGAGTGAATGTCATTCCATCTCAGTGTTGAATACAATTTATTTTTAATTTTCTTTCTCTAAAGTTTCTTCCCAAAGAAGCTAACTATAAAAGGACCAAGGAGCTGGGATCATTTGTTGTCATCTGGCATGAAAACGAGGGAACCCTTCCAAGGATACCAAGTACCAGTGAACTAGCCCCCAAGATGGGAATAACACAATGAAAACAAAGGCAAGCAGCCTGGTACCAAGGCTCCACAAAGCTTCAAAAGTAAAAGCAAGAAAATTTAATTTTAGGCAGGAAACAAGAGAAAACTGAAGAGTCAAATGGCAGAGTTCAAGTGCCAAGAGAAAGGTGTTTTTAGCAGCAATACTCTGTGAAGAAAGGGGAAAACCAGGCCAACCAGAAAGGCAGCTGTTGCAACAGAGGATGTCTTAACTGCAAAGACCATTTATAGTCATTTCCCCTGCAGAAGGTTGGCCCTCTCCCCCAACCCTGATTAAGAATAAGAAATCCTTGTTTCATTTGTCCTTTAATACTCCTGACTCAGAACCCTCGTCAAATGAGCTCTTTTGAACACATTTCGACTTTCAGGTTAAATGTTAAATAAATAATATAATAGTCACTCTCTTCACATAGCAACTTTTCTTATGCCAACAAAAACATGCCTAATCTTGCCCATAAAAAATAGATACCATAGCCTATTCCAAATGCATGCAATAAAGAAGTAATATATTTAGTTGATACCGCCACTCTGAAGAGGGGGACATAAAAAGACACAAAAACATTTTATTGTAGAAAAATTTCAATGTTGCTATTACATGATTTCTGCTACACTTGTCATATGTATGTACATATATGCACACAATGTATTTAATTAATGAAAAAAGTATCACAAATAAGTAAAAATAGAACATGCATTTCTCCTTAAGACCACTAAAATTCACACTTCTGCCACATTTTGGTCATCCATGAAATAAAAGCACTGGGCTAAAATGTCATCTTTAGCGCCCTTCGAGTATCCACATTTGATGGTTCTAATATTCCAGTGACTCCAGGCCTCCTGTGCTGGCCTCCTAATCTGTCTGCCACATTTCCTCCATGTCTAAAGCCATTCCTCAAATGAAGCCAAACCGTAAAATGCTACTAATCTAATGAATAGCTTTAAAAATACTCAAATGTGCTACTATGGGGCTTTTGGGAAAGCAATTATTTTAAAGACTAAAATCTGAATTTCTTCAGTGCCTTTTATTCAAGGAATTCAAAGTACTTCAACAAACTCAGGTTAATTGTGTCTGTGTGGTTAAGTGTTAGCTGCCATCCCTGCCCCCCCCTTCAGTCAAGGGTGGACTGATTAACCCACTTACCCAACGTAATAAGGAATAAATGTAGTGAGAATATATGCCTGAACATCTTGTATCCCTGATCTAATCAGGGACACAATTTCCCTGAACAAAAATCCTGTTTTGACCTAAAGAATCTCTCATGTTAAAACCATTAGGATGAGGGTCTATGCTTTCATTTATAGGCCATCTCTACTCTTTGAGGTATGTAATATTCATAACAGTAATATCATCGGCAAAAACTTACATAGTGCTTACTACGTGCCAGACATTCTTTCAGGTGTTTTACAACTATATTGACTCATTTAATCATCTCAACAACTCCACAGGTAGGTGCCATTATTACCCTGTTTCACAGGTTAAAAAACCAAACTATTGAGGCACATAATTAACTTGCTCCTGGTCACACAGCAAGTAAGCAGCAGAACTAGGATGCAATGCAGGCAGTTTGGCTCCAAGAGCCCGTACTTTTCTAAACCACTCCACCATATGCAACTCAGGGTTAGGAACACAAAAATACTCATTTCTCTCCATTGTTCACTTTCCCGCCACTACTTTGTTTGTTTGGTGGCATTTGCTAAGCACTCAGTAACTGCAGCTGAATGAACAAAATCTATGCCTGGAACTGAAGACACTGACAACGAAAAGCAAACGTCCAAGTCCATACAGGAAAAAAAGAAAAAAAATTAAGAACAAAATTAAAATATTTAGAATCCTATCTAGAGTAACCCCATGAGTTTATTTAATGCTCTTGGTCCAGTTTTTATACATTTGGTATTTCCTAACTCCCTGCCTCCCTCTGCGTATTTCTTCACCTGAAGGAAAAAAATGGAACAAAAATAGACAATATATTTTGGCAGTATTTTCATCCCCTGGTGCCAAGGAAGGATAACAGGGAAGAAGTTCAGTCCTGCATCAAAGGGAATTATTTTCTATAGAGTTATCAATGAATTACCATCACCAAAAGAGAGTAAGTGTAAGCCCAGAATTTCTTTCATCTTCAAGTCTCATTTATATTGATGGCATCATTTTCAATATATGATTTGTGAGATGAAATTCTTTGTTCAAAGTAGCAAAAACAGAATGGAAAGATACTCCAGTCCTATTAAACCAGTGCATTTTAAAGTCTGGCCTAACATAAGAATCACCTAGGAGACTTAAAAAAAAAAAAAAGATGCTGGGGCCTCACCTCAAGAGTCTAATTTAATTGGTCAGGGATAGGACTGAGCATTGGTAGCTTTAAAAGTTTTCCAGCTGACTGGAAAGTGCAGCCACGCTTGGGAGGCACTATTTAAATGCTATCCAAGGCTTGCCAAACTTTAATATGCATATACATCACCTAAGGATCTTATTTAAAATGCAGATTCTAATTAAAAAATTCTGGGGTATGGGGGCGCCTGGGTGGCTCAGTCGTTAAGCGTCTGCCTTCGGCTCAGGTCATGATCCCAGGGTCCTGGGATCGAGCCCCACATCGGGCTCCCTGCACCGCGGGGAAGCCTGCTTCTCCCTCTCCTACTCCCCCTGCTTGTGTTCCTCTCTCGCTGTGTCTCTCTCTGTCAAATAAATAAATAAAATCTTAAAAAAAAAAAAAATTCTGGGGTATGGCCTGAGGTGGTAATTCTCCCACGCTCCCCGGCCATGCAGATGCGGCTGGTGTATGGACCCCACTTTGAGCAACAACTTTCTACTCCTCCATCAATAATACATTATTATAATTAGTATGAAAGGTGAGAAGGGGTCGAACAGATATTACAATTTAAGGTAATTTGTATATTTTACTTCTTTGTAACCAGATATTTAAAAAATTATTTTTAAAAAGTAACTTGAACCCACAAGAAATAATTATATAGCACAGGGTTCCTGTGAACTAAATGAACTAATATGCATGAAGCATGAGGGGCTGTTCCTAGCCCAGAATCAGTACTCAATAAGTATTGTCTCTTTTATTACTATCTTATTAATAAATGAGTAGCAAATGATGGCCACCCATACCAAAACACTCAATGCAGATATATAACTTGTTTTCTGGAAAAATATGGCTTCTACTTGTTCGCAGTCTTCATATTATGTCATTCTCTCCTATACTTAGAACATTTGGTACAGGGATAAAACATTTGCTCTTGAGTTGAAATTTGCTCTATTGATAACATGATACTGGAATCAGCTTTAAAATATTTCAGCAAAGAAAAAGAAAAAAGGTGTAGGTAAACCAAATGTAGTGAAATTTGGGATCTCGATGTGGAATAGGTACATGGGGTTAATTGCTCTCTTCTTTCAACTTCTGTGTATGCTTGCATATCCTTCAAAATAAGTTTTCAATGTTCTGTTTTTGGACCTCAGCTTCACCACTGATTAGCTCTGTGATGATCAACAAATAACTTCTCTGACCCACACTCTCCTCTTCAGTAGAACAGGATACCATATTAACCACCTTACAAGGATGACTACAGGGATTAAATGAAACGGCATTTAAAAAATAAATAAATAACTGACACCAAGCAGGTCACATCATAAAGATAAATTTAATTTTAACCCGATGGGTCAATTTAAAGAGAAGTGAAAAGAATGGTAAAATGTTTCTAAAATAGAGACAAGCAGGGCTGTGAAGACTGAAGAGAGTGTGCTATCACCCTACAATCCCAGTCCTTTCCATTACCTCTTTCTTAACATTCTAGACCAGATTCCATCGAAATCGCAGCTGGAGGAGCGTGCAACTCCTGGATCTTGGGGTAGTGAGTTCAATAAAAAGGAAGGAAGGAAGGAAGGAAGGAAGGAAGGAAGGAAGGAAGGAAGGAAGAAAGAAAGGAAGGAGGGAGGGAAGGGCAACAAGTAGCATATAGTGAATTCTCCATAATGTGTATCCTGAGATAAATGCATAAAAAGATTTCCTGCATGACAACACTGAGTGACCTATAGACAGACACCATTTCTAACTGCTTCACTATTGCCCTGACTACAAGTAACATGGCTTTTCCTCCCACTCACTCCCTTCATTTATGAAAATCTCTGAACAGTAGCTGGGGATAGCAGTGCAGGAGGAAAGTAATGGCTTGAATACATGCCAAATAATCAAAAGCAAAATATCACTTCTGGTGCTCTCTCTTCATAGGACAGAAGTTCAAATAAGAGCAGATGGTACCTTTATTATCTGTAATGTAATTACAAGATGATTACATAATCATTTAAAAATATCCATTATTGGAGACAATTCCATCATTCCAGAAAGAAATCATTCACAAAACCTCATAGTTGGAAACCTTGCACAGAAGTAAAGGCACAATTTCGTAATACACAGTTTAGCGTAAGAGTGAAAGGAAAAAATTATTAAAAATAGTGGCTGTACTGAAAACAATTTATGCACATTTCCATTTTTTCAGAATATGCAGAAGCAATGCCATATTGAGTCTCACTTGTGTCCATTCCAATTGAGTTGTAATCAAATATTATAACTGAATGGGACTCTGAGGGACATGCCTCTCCTCCATAAGAAAAAATTCTACAATCTGGAATGTACTAAAAATATGTTAGCCTCCTTCATTAGGTCAAGAAAGCAAAAATAGTTAGGTGAGTTCAGAAGTTGTATTTACTAGGGGAATTCTCAAAGGAGGCACCCTCTAAGTTAATCACTTCACAATTACACTCTTAGCATACAAATGAAAGCCATATTTAAAAAGCATATTTCTTACATATAACTCACATTGTTCACATAAGGCACAAATAGAATGCTTAGTCATTGGTTATTTTACTTAGATATTCCTTTCTAAATACAGACCTACCCAATATTTTTTCCTATACTAACAACACTCAAATTATCTATGTGTACAATAATAAACACTAGGCATAATCATATCTCAGTACCAATTTCCTTAAAAGGTAAAGCTTATTTCAGTCAAGGTCTAGGCCAAGGATTAAAATAAACACACACAGCAGAAAAGTTGTAATATATATTTTGTTTTTTCGGGCCATGAAATGCCTTACACTTCAATATGTATAAATTAACCAAACAAGAATTGTCAATAAAACCCCCTAGTTGTACTGGTATCTAAGAATTAAAGTTATTCAATTTTTTTTCTTCTACATGCTAATGAACACCTTTAAACAACCATCAAATAAAGGTCATATTTGAAGTCCAAGGTCCACAAAAATGTCACAGGGGGAAATACAGAGAGGAAAAGGAAATAGGAACCCAAGTTGATTCCAGCAGGGAAGAAATCTTCCCACATACAGAGGTATTAGCCTTGAAGCAAAGGAAAGCCAGAGGCCTCAGAATGAAATTTACAGACTCAGGGAATCAAGGCAGGGTGCTAAATCTTTTCCACCTGAGCCTGTGACTGCAACTACTTGAACCGCAGGACTTCTCAAAATCAGTCAAACCAGGTTCAGTTGGATCAGAAATCTGTTTAGCAATCAAGTGAACAAAGAAATAAATTCACTTAATCAACTGCTTCAGAGAAGCATCAAAATTCTGAATCTGAATCATCACTCTTTCTTTTAAATAATTACAACATCAGTTGAAAAGTGTTAACTAGGCTAGTCCCAAACATTCGTCATAGTACAGAAGAGTTATAAGTGGTAAATGAAAAAATTCTGATCTCAAAACAATTTGCACTTGCATCTAAAATGTCACAATGAAACCACATAACTCCCTCCTCAAAATGTTTCATGTGACGTCTCCTTGAAGTGGCTTTCACTTTAGCTATGTGTGGCTTCCTTTATTTGCTTTAGTGACAAAAATATGAAAATGAATATAAAGAAGCAAAGTCTCTAAAACAAAGGCCGACAGTACATACAATAGCTAGATTTTTTTTTCCATAGTTTTAACTTAGAGGAAAAACTCAAGATCTAAGAAAAATACCTTCTTTATGTAACTCACAGCATTTCTTATGTTTTATATTAGTTTGTCCTGTAACACCATGACTAAGTCAGTAATGCCAAGTAAAGACTAGTTTATAGTCTAGTCCCATTGTTTGTGAGCCCTGGCTACATATTCCTAAAAAGGAAGCAGAAATACTTGCCCTACAAAAGTGCTAGATTTTTCTCTCATAGAAAAAGCCAATGATAATCTACTAAAATGACTGCCAGCAGTGACAATATTTTATATAAAAACAAATCCCTAATAAAGTCTATTTTCTATCAATTCATTGATGCTACCTCATGAATTTGACCTTGTGTGCAATTCAACATACTGTTATGGTGGTAAAAGCCCAGGATTTGGAGTCAAAACTGTTGGAATCCAAATACTAGTTCCACTACTTACTTGCTGTGTGACATTCAAACGGTACTGCATCTCCTCCAGCCTCCGAGTTATTGGAAGGAAAAATTACATAATGCATGTGCAGGGCATATACATTAATATTATTAACATTTTTAGAATAGAAATCTCAAAAATACATAAAGGCACTTGATTATTTATTTACTTTGACTAAGATCCTATGAAGAAGCAAAGTAGCTGACAAGTTAAAGTATTCCCTCCAAATGTAACTAATGTAGTATGTTACAAAACAAATGCCAGCAATAAATACACCAAGTCTAATCATCATCCCTGGAAAATTCATTTCTTCTACTGCCAAAAGATTAAAACAAATCTCAGGGTAGGCAAAAGCATTGGACATTTTCTAAAAATTTATCATTCCAAAGTACAGTCATAGAAATACACTAATTAGGTAAGGAAAAGATCAAGGACAACCAATTATTCAAGCATTTCCCTTTTTTGTACAGAAGCCACAAGCTTCTTATTAACACAGGTGGGATTTTTTTCCCATGTTACATATGCAGAACCTAAAAGATTTGTAAACTTACTCATCTAAAGCGACTGGCTCCAAAAATTCATTTGGTTGCCAGATTTAGGTAAAAGGTCTAGGAAAATCTACTATGGACATAAGGGGGCAAATAACTAAAAAGAAGAAGTAAAAGAATCCAGATGTTTAAATAAAAGATCTAAAAAGGCTAAAACCAGAGGACAAGGTAAGGAAGATTTAAATCAAACTAACGTATTCCTGTAAATGTTGTGCTTAGAATTGTATAAAATAATTACAAAATAGGGTGAAGGAGACTTGGCTTAATAGATCTTAGTGAACATGCCTGGGCAGGAGGATGAGGAGATCAGGTATTCCCTAAGTCAAGAGTATTAGGAAAAATAATCCAACTTGAACTACATTAATAAAAAGTATGATACTAGAGGGGGAGAAAAAGGAAGTGCTAGTATCATTATGCTTTTGTGATGAACAGGTATATCTTTTCCAATCAATTTGTTTGCAGGGGCGGGGGATGGAAGAATATGATTAATTATATGCCAGGCATCATGCTAAGCATTGAGGAGATGAAGTAGATAAGGCCTTCCTGGGTAATTTCACAAAGAGAAAATTTTGTTGCAAATGTTTATGATATATTGTGTATACAAAGTATAAGAAGTATTCAGACAGCTATGCCTGAGGAGATCAGAGAAGTTTTACTCAGAAGGACACAATAATGAGCAAGAGTGTTCTATCTGGAGGTAAAGCAAATACAAAGCTATGGAAAGTATTGGGATTTTTAAGTAGTTCAGTTTAGCCCAATCAACTTTATATAGACCAAACACAGATAAGCATTCAGAATACACCTCATAAATAAAAAATGTTGTCTCTGCTCTCAAGAATGTATATTCTAATAAATTGCAGACTTAAATGCAGTACAATGTAACATATGCTATATTCAACCTATTTTCAAAATTCACGCAATAGGGGTCAAATTCCATAATACATAAAGAGATGCTACAAACCAGTAAAAAAAAAGATCAACAACCAAATAAGGGATTAGCATAATTAAGCATTCACGTTTATTTTTTCCAGATGTTCATTTTTAAATGATCCCTCTGGTGCCAATATGGGAAAATTAATTTATGAGAAGGGACAAGTTTGAAAGCAAAAAGACTAATGTTGGGAAGCTACTGCAGCACTAGGTGAAATATTTAGAAGACCTGAACTTAATGACAGGTTTATTTAACCTGGATGGATGGTGGTAACATCAACCAGGCTAGGAAACACGGGAGAAGAAATACCCCACTTTATTTTCACCACACCCATCCACAGCAACTGTTCTGCATAGTGTTTGAGAGAAAGCTCCAGAGAAAAGATTAGGTTACAAATATAGACGTGTTACTCATCAGCCTATAAGCAGTAGTCAATCCTATGTGTGTAAGGAGATGAAATGGCCTGGAAGAACTTGTAAAAAGAAAAGGAACATCAACATTTAGGATTCAGTTGAGAGGAGATGGCAAATAAGTCAAAGAGGAAATCCATGAAAGCCAATGAAGACAACATTTTAAGAAGAGGAGGCCCATTATGTCAAATACCAGAGAAGCCAGCAACTGGACGGTCATTGATGACCTTGTCTCAGCGGCAGAGGACCTCAAACTGCAGTGGATCTGACAATGGGTAGGAGGCGATGAATACTTTAATGCAGGTTATTTCTAGAAGCAAAAAGCTTTGCTTTCAAAGGAGCTGTCCAACAATTTAAAACAAAAACAAAAACAAAAAAAACCAACCACCCACAATGCCTAACGTGTATTGAGGACTTCTTTCGAGCAGGCAGTAAGCCAGGCATTTCAAATCAATTCTTCTCATAGTAACAATAACCTTGCAAAGTTAATACTATCATTTCCACTTTTCAGTAAGAAAAACCGGTTCAGGGTTGTTACATGACTTCCCCATAGACACACAGTGGCACACAGAGAAAGCAAGATGTAAATGCAGGTTTTGTCACACTTAAGCCAATGTTCTTTTCACACTCTGATGCTGCCTCTTCATCGCTGTAAATAATCTGGGACAGGGGAGGGAAGCTATTAACCATTTAATACGAAAGGTGTTTTTCTTTTGTTGTGTGTGTGTGTGTGTTTTTTTTTTTTTAAATACTTGAACTAGTTGACTTTTAAAGCCTCTTCCACCTTCTACAACCCATGATTCTTTCTCACGCACCTTGCTCACAGGTAAACTATAACAGCTACAGAATTCCACATACACTCATCATTCTTTTCGTAGTTCCTTTTATGCCATCCTCATTTACAAATAAGCCCATGTCCTAACATTGTGCTTATATATAATACACACAGAAAAAAAATTAATATTGCTTCCATTTATTTTTGCCAAAAAATGAAAGCACAATCTATGAAGACAGTTAATCACTCCCTTCCCTGCACTCCACAGCATGTTGCATCTTCTGCTATTAAAGTAATTGCCACTTACATTGTGATTTGCTTCCTCCGCCACACAACATACACACACTGGATAGCAACCTTCAGAGTTCTCCTACTTTAAGCCCCGAGCACACAGCACAGAGCCAGGCAAGTAGTGATGCATGCGTGGACAGGATGGAAGGATGGATGGGTAGATGAATGGCCTGATAAGTAAAGGAAATAATACTTTTTCAACAGTCATTTTATACTCAATAATGGATTATTTAATCTATTTGCCAGCTAGGATGTTACAATTGTATCACACTTGAGGGGAGCAGATAGAAAATTGAGTGATACAAGAAGCATGGGATGTGAGTTCTTCAAAAGGAGACAGGAAAGTTTCTCTCAAAAAGTCTCCTGAAACACAGGATTTTTCTTGAATTCAGTACTAGCCAAAGGCCAAGAAAAATTTAGTCAATTCACCAAATTATTTTTTAAAGATCGGCTGCTTATGAAACTTCTTTCAAAGAAGGCCAACTCATCCTCATAACTAAACACGGTATTTTGGGCATGGCCCCTGGGAGATGTTTGAGGAGAAAAGGCTGCATTGAGCACGCTGAAATCACCCCAGAGGTGCCTCCCTTGGTGTTGCAGGATCTGGCCAGTCGACAGATCTGGCCAGTGAAGGTACACTCTCTGACTGCGCGTGTCAGCCGTTCTTTCTGTCAAGATGCACACGACATGACGCTCACTTGCACAAGACACAAGCACACGTGAATGCAGACTCTAAGAAACTCTCCTCAAAAATGCTCGCTGGAACAGAGCAAACACGCCAGGCTTATAAGGATGTAGAAGTCCCACTGTGATTAAAGTACATCAGAAGATCAAGAAGACTGCGGGTTATGCAAGATGCCCACCATGACAGCCGCAGCTCTATCCCTTCCTCTCCTGCATGAGGAAACACATCAGAACGTTAAGGGAAAGTAGTATTTTAGGGTTGAGCATGAATCCACCCTCGTTTATACATAGATATTTTTAAGTAAGTCATTTGCAAACTTGTGTACGTTGTTGTCAGTAGCTGCTAATACCTGACAGCTGAGTGGGACACGGGAGTGTGTTGTGACACCCTGGCTGGAGGGCACTGGCCTCTTTTAGGCCTCAGTGAAACTTAAACTAGTTATCAAATGACAATCGAACTCACTGGGTTAGCCAAACCCAAAGGCCTTAGGAGCTGTTTATCAACAGCCTTCAAAGACTGGGTGGCAGAGGAGGAAGGGACGGCTCTGGGCAAGTGGCGTGCTGAGCTGCCTTCGTGGTGGTGTGATTTGCAAAGTCAGCAAGGGACTTGGCCTGTCCTCAGTTACTGCGCTAACATCACCACGGTGTCAAGCTATCATGCTGTCTTTATTACTGGTCTGTATTACAAATAAAAGCAAGTAAAATGAAAGCAACACCTCCAGAGAGAGAGCCATGTATCTGCTATTCAGGCTTTCTGGAAAGCTCTACTTACAGAGGTTAGGTATTTGACACCTGAAAGCTGCAGTCCTGGGAGGTGATACAACTGAAGGGAATTTCAATAGAAAGGGCACAAGGAGTAAGATGGCAGTGGCAGTCCTCACCCAGCCAAGGGGCATCATGGGATGCATACTAGACTGGGCCCACCAGTGAAGGACTAGAGTTTCGGGAAGTTTAAGGGTCAGCATGAGGACACAGAAGAGTAAAGCAAGACTGCTTAGGCAACCAAGCTCAAGGTGCTGGAGGTTCGATGAAAGTAGATTAGCCACGATGTACCTTAACTCACGTCTCCATTTTCCAAAGACCCTAACAACCTACATGGTTTTAAGGAAAGGCTACTGGGCTGGGGAAGGACCCAGAAATGATGCCATATGGGGTATAGCTAGAAGACCTAAGAACATGAAAGTTGTTTTAAATGTCAAATAAGCTCTCTTGTGAAAGACAAGGCCCATTTTATGGAACTCTGTAGGGCAATGCTAGGCATAATGACTGACTGTGTACTCCAGCATTTAGACTGGTATCAACCCTAAGGAAGCACTCTGGCAAGCAGAAGTGAGAGCAGGTCTCAGTAAGTAGAGAACTCCTCATTACATGTGTTCGTGAAACAGTGGGATTACCATCCATCACGCAGGCTGGACAGGACATTCCACATTGGGGATGGCCTGGGCTAGATCACCGCTGCACCTTCCAATTCTGAGTTTGGTTTGTTTTGCTTTGGTTCAGACACAGCAAGTATAAGAGATAAAAGTTCTCCCACTCATCTCTCAGTCGCTCTCACCATACAGAGTCAGGGCACTGGCTTCAGGCCAGATGAGGGGTTGATTTCCAAAGTTTCTTCCAGCTTCAAAACTTCGTAATTTTAGATTTAGATCACATACAACCCAAATAAATGAGAGCCATTTATTCTCTCTGTTCAAAAGATTCCCCCATAATCTATGCCAGTGTTAAATGTCCATGACTGCTTTAAAAAAAAAGTCACCTAAATCACAGATGCTTGCCAATAGTGTTTTCTCTTATTCAGTTGGTAGTGGTGATAATGAGTGTGATCCACTGTAGAAAGAGACTTTTTAAAACCCGAACTCTACAGTTAAATTACCACTCAACTTTTCTCATTCAGACTGAATAATCTCTCAGTTCCTGTCACAATTTTAAGTT
The DNA here is from genome assembly GCF_964656455.1 of Halichoerus grypus. Classification (NCBI taxonomy): domain Eukaryota; kingdom Metazoa; phylum Chordata; class Mammalia; order Carnivora; family Phocidae; genus Halichoerus; species Halichoerus grypus. The sequence continues at coordinate 82,665,572 of NC_135714.1, forward strand.
CTTTAATAACTTGGGGAAGGGGGAGGAACCTTTTTTTTTTTTAAGATACTACAAGTTTTCTACACCTCCTTCTCAAAGTGCATGTGGAATGACACAGAGTACTCAAGTAGAATTCTGACCAGAGGTGAAGGCAACAGAGAGATTCCTCCTGACTGCTGAATGCAAATTGGCAGAAGTTGACAATGATGTGATTTTATGTGGGAAACTATAATTTCCCTAGCCTTCAACTCCATGAAGGAAAAGTATTTTCACTCTCACAGCACTAGGGAAACAGATGAAATCCTAGCCCATAAATGCAAGCTTAGAGAGTCCTGGAAGCCTGCTTTAGTGGGGAGGCATCTGACCAAGTCTGGGCTAGCAGCTCAGTGGTCCCCTGTAAGGACCAGGTTGAGAGCAGGTGCCTCACCATACTCCCTCCCAGCTGATGTGGATCCCAGAGCTGAGCTTTTATAAAAACATTCACCACGTAGACATGCCATCAGGAGAGCTGACTCACAAGCAGCCTACACTCACGTGATGCGCCTGATTTTTTTTTTTTTTTTTAAGATTTTATTTATTTGCGAGAGAGAGAATGACAGACAGAGAGCATGAGAGGGGGGAGGGTCAGAAGGAGAAGCAGACTCCCCGCTGAGGAGGGAGCCCGATGTGGGACTCGATCCCGGGACTCCAGGATCATGACCTGAGCCGAAGGCAGTTGCTTAACCAACTGAGCCACCCAGGCGCCCCCTGAAGATTTTTTTATTAGTATTACACAGACATGTCTTTTCTAGGCCTGCAAGTATGTTTTACATCTCTGTTCTGATTCCTAAATATATTAGCTTTTATTCATTTGCATTTGTGTATTTTTCTAAGCAAGCAATATAATGGTGCAGTCTAATCTAAGCCTCCCAGAGGCTTGTCATAGTAGCTCTCCTTCAACTTGGTATCATCACCAGTCCTCCTGAAGAAAAAAAATCACCCCCCTTTGAGACACTTGACCTATACCCCCTCTGACTGACAATGACCCACTGAAAACCAAGCACATCCTGGGTAAGCCGCTCCTGTCAATTATGCTTCTGCAGGTTGTCTATTGGGCATAAAACATATAAGCTCAACTAACCAAAAGAAAGCATTTCAAAAACACTGGCGAAAAAACCCTTCTACAGGATTGGCACTTGCCAACCAAGAAACTCACCAGAAGTTTGTGAGCTGCCCATGATTCGAGATCCACAAAATTTCAAAATAGAAAAGAACCCTATAATTTAGAAATTCAAACCCCTCTTACCCTTTATCTGTTATTCTGTTCATTTTAAGCAACCACGTATCAAGGGTCTAATCTACAGTAGGCATTGTACTAGGTCTAAATATACAAAGATATGTGAAGCCAGGCCCCACTCTCCTGGGCTCTCCATTTCCTGGGAAGGAGGCAGATAGGTAAACAAATCTTCACAGGGCATGCTCTATTCAAGGTGTCCTCCATGAAAATGAAGAGGCTGAGTCCCTTTACTCCAACTGAAGATATCAGGAGATGTGGGTCCCAGAGGAGGCGACATCTGAACCAAGGCTTGAATGATGAGAATTAAGTGATGAGAACTGTTACCATGACAATAATCAAACCCACACAGAGAAGGTACGCATGTACTTTATTAACATTAAATATGCATAGCAGACCAACGATGCCAGGTATAATGAAAAAAAAATTTAATTCCTTTGTAAAAAGCAAAATAACAACAACAACAACAACACAAACTTGGAAGTCCTGACTCAGGTTCTGTCATTGTAAGACAATATATTGTGCTTTTAATTTAATTTGATAATATGGCATAGCTTACAGGATGTTTAAAAACACATGTCAACGGATGGCTTAAAGCCCACTTAGGAAAATATAAGGAGTCAGCAGAGTTGGTGCCACATTTTTTTAACTTCTCATAGCCCATATATCTTCCCACTGGATAGAATCCAATGACATTTTGGGGGCCAGAGGAGAGCAGGAGGAGGGCAGGAGGTTATGTTGAAGAAGGCTGCATTTCTGAATTACAAAAGCATTACAGAAAATGATAAATTGAGATGTAAACAAAGGAAGAGGGTTTTTTTCTGGTCTTGGTTTTGTTTGTTTGTTTTTTCATGGAATTTGCCAGGTCCTTTTCTCTTCAAGTCCAAATCTAAACAATAATTAAAAAATATGTATCACCCAATATGTCAAATACTGAGTGATTAACATATTTTTTCTCACCTGTCAAAATTTGATCAGTCTATGGGGAAATACGACAAAAACTGAAAGAAAGCTTTCAAGTTCAAGCTAATATATTACAGTGAAAAGGATTTAGCCTTTTAAACCCAACTGGCATAAAGCCAGTGCAAATGACCAAACAACAAAACTGCCCTCAATCTAATTATATAACCTTATTAATACCTCCTTCTCATACTGTATTCCCTGATATGGCTGGAGAAGGAAGCATTCCAATTAACCATACAGTCATCATAGAACAATTTACAAAGAATCAGAGTATAATGAGCTCAAAATAAACATATAATCTGTCTCCATTTATTGCTTTAGGAGGCACACGTGAGAACTGTACAATGTCCAAAGTCATTTGACAAGAACACATTCAGTGCATAAGAAGCAAGGCACTGAGCCAGGCACCACTGGGGCAATGACCATAGTTTTCAAACTAAAACTTTGAATATACATATTAACAAACAATTTTATGTACCTTCCAAGCATACGCAGCATCCTGGGAGACACAGTTTAGACACCGACATACTAGAATCTCCAAAACATTCTAATGCTACATAGAGACAACTGAACATTTTATATCAGAAGTAGTAGCTCCTTCCCCAGAAAGATAAAAATAAAGTGGATCTAGACAGTTACTATAAGAAGAGACTCTAAGTCTTAGAACCTTAGAGCTGGTGGGATTTTTTTAAAATTTAGCTCCATATAAATAAAGCTCTCTGTCTCAACATCAACCATCATTCTTCTGGTTTTATAACTGTAGAAAGGTACCTGAAACTGACAGACATTGTAAGGTGGCATGTCATAATCTGGAGGCAGCTGTTAACATAAATCTCTGGTATCTATTTGTTTGTTTTGCTTTCTGCAGACATTCGCAGAATTTCCAGTTTCAGGAGATAGTTCATAGAAAGTCAGACCATATTTTGCTGTGAGGCAAAAGCATGGATTAAGGAAATAAGAAGAAGATAAACAGAAAATTCTATTTCTCTCTATGATGGTCTTACAAAGAATACATCTAATTCCAAAAATGTAGTAATTTAATAAATAATTACTGCTTCCTCAGTTTTTGTTTTTAATTTCAAGGTTTTGGCTACTGCATATACATTTGTAAAATGGATTTGAGATCCCAGCCATAGGTCTAGGTCCTCAAGCTGACAGTCCATCTGATTTAAGCCATTATTCAGAATACCTAACAGTAGAGGAATATGAAATGTTTTATTTGACTTCATATGAAATATATAATTGATGGCTTATCAATGATAGAGCCTGTGTGAAGACAGAAGAAGGAAATATGGTAAAAATAAAATGGGTTAAAAATACTGAAAATATCAAGACTACTAAGGACTTAGTTTATAAACTGAAATCATTTTTCAGTGCCTACATTCCCACCTGACGACTATATTTTTAAAAAAAGGAGTGGGGCGCCTGGGTGGCTCAGCCATTAAGCGCCTGCCTTCGGCTCAGGTCATGATCCCAGGGTCCTGGGATCGAGCCCCGCATCGGGCTCCACGGGAAGCCTGCTTCTCCCTCTCCCACTCCCCCTGCTTGTGTTCCTGCTCTCGCTAACTCTCTCTCTGTCAAATAAATAAATAAAATCTTTAAAAAAAAAAAAAAAAGGAGTGAACACCTTAAGAAGCATTGGCTGGTATTTTCGTTTGATCATTCTCTAGAAATTAATAAAACCCTCAAACCAGATCAACTGTATGGGCCATTATCTGAAATTCAGACAAAGAGGCTTATGATAACCACCTTCAAAATAAAAGTACATAAAACTTTTTAGCAGGAGAATATGCTATTTCTATTTCTGTGTATATACCTGAACAGAAAATAATTTTTAACAGTTTTCCTTTAGTAAATCTCATGCCAAGATCAAACCAGATTATAACATTTATCATCAGAATTTATATTTCTGCTAAATACACAGGTATAAAAGCTTCTTCTCCTATTACAGCTATTTTATATAGCTAGTAATTCAGTAAAGCGAAGTTTGAAATAAAATGTGATAGCTTAAATATACCAAAAGAAGTCACAGTTTCAAACAGATTTTCAAGAGAAGAGCATCTCTGCTAAAGGAAAGAATGTGCTTACACTTACCTGCATTCTAGTCCCACCTGTGACCGATCATTCTATCTATTCTGTCTCCATTTCTTCAACTATAAAATAAATGCCACCATAAGCTACTGTTGTAGACCCAAGGCATTCACAGATTTCAATACTAATTGTTCTGACTATTCTTGAGTGACCCTGAAAATACATTAACACGTTGTCATTTGTAATTCTGTGTCAGCAGTGACCAAATAGCCATTCCCAGGCGAGGGGAGCAAGCATGACTGCGTGGGCTCTCAAATTCCACTTATGAGTGGTGAGTTCAAGTTCCCACAAGTGAGGGGTGAGTACAATTTTACATTTGAGGAAAATAGCCTGTGACTTACAAAATATAACAGGGCAATTACAGAAAGATGGAATTCAAAATCTCACCATATCTCTCTTGAATATCAAGAAAGTTGCTGAAAAAAAGTTAACAATATGATTTTTTAGTATTTACCAAAGTTCCAGATCATGAATCATCATCATTCTCTACAGTTCTGGAGTGTCCAATATTTTCACAAAACTTTCAAAATAGTAATTTAACTGGATTTGCTAAGAGGAAGGTATGTCTAGAAAAATGCTGTTTTCCAATGAGGTCACTCTAAATGGATTCTTTATTTGGTTTCATAATTAGTTCCAACTTTACACATGGCTGACACAGAAAAGATAAGGAAAAGTATAAGAGGCCAATTATAAAAGTTATAAGCGTACAGTATATCAAAGTCATATTTCATATTTCTAAGATTACAAATAAAAACAGGTCATATTTATAGAAACAAATAGACTTAAAACATGAAATAGACTTAAAATGGCGTATTTTTAAACTAATATAAACAAATGTTGGAGTAAACCTCTAACTAGATTCTAAGGTGTTACTTTTTTCACATTTTAACTGGATGTCTTAAAATACATGGCTCATTTAAAGTAGAGGTTCTTTCCCCCAGTTTCCAAAAAAAATATTATTTTTTAAATGTTAATTTTCTAATTGATGGCATTTTAGAATCACTGGAATTTCCCTGAATCACAGTCTCAATTGTTGCTTTAAGCCTTAAGTTTACAAAATGTTTTGAAAACCATGCATTTTTGTTATATTGACTTTACAGTAGAAATCCTGAAAGAAAATACTGATTAATCTAATTTATAATTAATAGCATCAATTTACACGCTATTCAGTATGTCCTGAAAAGAATCTGTTTTGTTAAGTATATTAACCATGCCCAAATCGTGTTGTTTATAGTATTAATTAGATTAGCAGACCCCTTTCTTCATATCCAGTGCTGATGTAAACTTTAGCCACCAAACACTGACGTTTAGTAACACTGAATTAATGCAGTTTTACTGTACTCAAATGGAAAACCAGATACAAAGATTATACACGGAATAACTGAACTGATGGTAATAAATCTAAGTAAAATAAATTCACAATGAGCTCTTCTTGACACACCACAAATAAATGGCATTATTTAATACTTTGTTTCAAAATCCAAACATGATGATTATTACTGATGTAGCATATTTTTATTTTCTTCTTAAGCAGTATTACCATCTCATTCAGCTAGTAACACTGGTGGCTTGAATCCTTGTTTACTTAATATTTTGCTTAGCTACCAGCTCCTTGATTATATGATCTTAGATATCCTTCCAGAATTTCCCTATGTGTATTTTGACTTCACAAATAGTCTATAAGCTGGCAATACAAAGAAAGACAGCGCTTTTTGTTTTTGTGTTGTTGTTTTTTTAATTCCCCCACAGCCAAAAGTAACCTGATACATAGCACAAATTTCGCTACTTAGAGTTTTTGAGAAATTCCCCAAAACTCTTCCCAGGAATTTACCCCCCATCAATCTGTCATGGTATCCGGAATTTCTACCATTAAAATCAGTTTGGGTTAAGGTAAGAGGCCCTTTAGAAAATACCTAGGGATGGGATCAAAAGGAAGGGAAAGAGATGCAACAAAGCAAGCACCCATCACATACAATTTAACTTCCTCTAAGTGTATGACTTTCGTGTAGCAAAGTTCTATAGCCAAGAGGGAATGTTAGGGCCAGTCAAGGAGTTAAAGGCAGGAACAGGCAGGGAGAAATGAACAAAAGCCAGTTTTAAACCAGCCCTGTGGAGCACCACTGCAGAGAAAATCCAGACTATGTGGTGTGCTGGGGGAAAGCGGGGAGAGTGGTCATTCTTCTATTTACTGCCCTCCATCTTTTGCCATATAGTTATGCGTATACTTTGTTTCCTTAAAAAATGTAAAACAGTAAATGGATCAAATTATTCGGATTTCCAACAAAGGGCATTACCCAAGATCTTTTCTATGAATTTTTATACTTTCCATTGTTTTTATCCAAGAACAGTCAAAAATGAAACAGCACCGGTTTTGCTAAACGAAGTAACTTTTTTTCTGCAGTAACCTAAATGAATGCTTTTTATCTCCAATGCTGCCATTCCCTTTCATTTTTAAGATTTGGAAAACTGATCACGGGCTCCAAACACACTCTAGAAGATGCTATGAACCTGAAAAATTGCACAGTTAGTTGAGACTTAAACTCAACCTACCTTTCTAAAGTTGCATTCTGGAAGTACAAATCAAGAAAGCCGTCACATCATGGTATTACTACAAACAAAACCACAAGCACAGCTTTATTTGTAAATAGCAATTTGTTATACAACAAAAGCCAGATGACACTAATGCAGATAATTGTAAACAAACACCATGGCATGGCCATGGTAATAATGATCCAAATACTTATTTCTATATGTAACCAAATACTACTATCTGTACTTTGTAAAAGGAGAGAAAGTTTAAGGAGCACAAAAATTTCCTCAAGGATAATCCTTTTCCTGCATTAAAGAGTCAACCTCAGACCACTGAGATGACGTTCTAACAAAATTTAAAGTCATGGTTACATGAACTATGTCTTATCTGATTTTGTAAATACGAAAAATCATTTGGTCATCTGTTTTCCATTCATCATACATGCACTTTCTACTCACTAAGCGTGTGTATACTGGGGAAATGCTATTTCTTAGAGAACTGATAATCAAAATAGATTACCATTTCAAATAATTAGTTATAAAAACCATATATGTGACAAAATGTTGGATCCACCTTTCGATAATGCCTGTTAAGCCAACAATATAAAATCTGTAAGAAAGCATAAGAAAAACAGCATGCCCACCTTAAAATTAGGATTTGTCAATAAAACTTCTTTCCTATAAACAAAATTTCACATTCAAAATTCACATCAAGATCCTTATCAAAACAAATGCAAAATTACCTTTTCCTATTTTGAGACTTTCCTATGTTCCTATATTATCCACATGTGCATTTCAGTTCTGCAAAAATATGTAAATCATTTCTTTGGAATTATGAGGGGTTTGTGTACTTACAATAAAGAGCCATTTATAAAAATATTATAGCATTGGAAAAAAGCAAGGCAAATAGGCATGGAATGGTTGAATGGGCTCCTTCACATTAATCGGTAAAGACACCAAGCCAGAACATATGGACAATTATTTTTACATTCTTCCCCGCTTGACAACTTTCCATTTACAGGGAAAAGCCACACTTTGTGATTTAAAACAGGGAACCTGAACTTATGTGTGCACATATGAATGCTTTTTAATTGTTGACACATTTACTGCTATCATTTGAATTGTAAGCTTTACATTAATTGTTTTGATCGCTTCTCGGCCTTTTGGCTAAGATCAAGTGTACATTAATTGTTTTGAAAACAGGCAATCTAAACACACAGATTGAAGTTACACCTAAACTTCACACATTAGGTAAATACTCTGATAGTTCAGCAAAAGGTCTTAATTTTTGAAAATGTCAACAGAAACCCTTAATACAAAGCCTAGTTCTTTCAAATGAATTTGAATTCACTGTTTTAACATGGGGAGCCATGCCTGCAGAAAGAACAGCTGTGCATCCATAGTCCTATTTCCAATCATTTTTGCAAAGGTATTTCCTCCTTATTTTGATGAGTCTATAAATACTGCATTCAAGCAGGACTGATTCTAATACAACCAAAACAAGAAAAGATATTTTGTGTTCTTTTTTTAAGAAGGAGAGAATAATTTCCCCCCATCACCAGAAACACACACACACAACTTTAAAAACTGAGCAAATCTGAATGGAGCAATGAACAGTTCTGACACCCCAGGACTTCTGTATCATGGTCTTATGGCTGCTGAGTTACTTCATCTAAGTGCTCACGGGGCAAATGACTTTATTGCCTTGCACTCTACTTGCATGGCCACATTAGATACTATCTCTGTTTTACACACAGCGCGCGCACAGACACACACACACACAGACACACTCACACACACACACACACGCCACACGCCACACCAGACAGTGCTGTTTCCAATTTCAGAGGCCCCTTGCGCGCCTAGCCCCATACCCCATCCCTGCTCTGCTCCGGGTCCTAACACCAGGAATGAGGGACACTACTTAATCCTGGCGGAGCTGCTCTGTTGTCCCATCCTTCCAGGATTCGTAGGATGGTTCCTCCCCCACTCCACCACGGAACACAACGAGGACGGCGGGTTTTCCCGAGCAAGAAAGACCACTGGTGGTCCCCTTCCTCACCCCACGCATCCCGGCTTCTCTACGCCAGAAACCCCAGAGGCAGAAGTATACACGATCCCGGGGCAGGGGAGAGGAGCCAATAATAGGAATCAAATAGCCCGTTAACTAGGGGGTGCCAGGGGCATGGAAGAAGCGAGCAGGGTGAGGTTACCACGGGGGAGGTGTGCTCCAGCGGGGAACCATTCAAGAGCAATGACAGGTCGGCGGGGGAAGGCTCGGGTGGCGAGGGAGGTTGGAGAACTGCTTTTCGTGTCTTTCTCAGGGCCTGCGGGGGAATCCCGGGGCGGCGGCGGCGGGGCTCACGGGTCGTTCCCCGCCTCCCGCGGCCCCCGCGCGTCCCCTCGGCCACCCCCTCCGCCTGCGGCCGCCCCCGCCCCCGCCCCGCGCGGAAGGAAGCGCCGGGCTCCCCCCACGCTCTCCCGCTCTCTCGCGAGTCCTGTGCAGGCCTTTTCAGGGGGAGGGGGAGGGGGCGCGGAGGGAATTGCTGCAATGGAGCGCCGAGAGAACCCTGCCCCAGCGAGGCAGGCGGTGGAAAGCCACGGCCACATAAAAATGCCATATTAATTTTTAAAAAGCCATAAATCACCCCTCCCTCTGCAAAAGAAAATCATAAACCCGATCCCATGCAAGCCTGCGAGCAGCCACCCACTTCCTATTTCTGTCACAGCAGCTACACCCTGCCAGCAACCACCCCCCGGGCGCCCCCTCCCGCCACCGCCACCCCCGCCGCCGCCTCCCCGCTGCTCAGCCATTTGCTAACTGACGCCCCCGTAAATAAAAATGCCCCAAGTGGGGCCGGGTGGGAGGCCTGGGGGAAGGGCGCGCAAAGGAGGGGGGTTCGAGGGTTGCACAATATCCTAGAAGGTCCGTGGCTGGAGCAAGGAGAGAACCGGAGGCGGGGGGAGGGGAGGCAAGCCGTGAGGGTTCCTGCGGCACACGGTGCACCCGGGCGACCGCGGCGCGCCGCTTACCTTTCACCACCCTGTCGGTCGTCGACAACTTGGGATCAATTGCCTTGGGCTCGGACATCTCCAGCCGCCGGGGGACAGCGACGCGCTGCTCGTCCGTCCTAATGCACACCCCGACCGGACCGGCGGGCCAGACACTCAACGCCGCCGCCGCCGCGCTGCAAACCGCTCGGCTGGAGGTCTGGGCTCTGAGCTGGCTTTAAAGTTACTGCCTTCTCGCGCGTCCCTCCTCCTCCTCCTCCTCCTCCACCTCCTCCTCCTTCGCCGCCGCCGCCGCCTTCACTCCTCCTCCGCCGCCGCCAGCCCCGCCGACTCCGCTCCGGGCTGCGCGTGTGTGGTGGTTATTTATTTATTTTCTAAGCACGCCTCTTGGTTCTTCTTTTATTCTTGGGGGAAGGGGGATGGGGAGGAGAAGCGCACACAGGAGCACCCACCCTGGCAAGGAAACCGGGCACCGCGGAATGGAGCCCCACGCGCGCACTCTGCCGGGATTAAGACCGATCACATGGGGAGGGCCGGGGGCGAGAGAGAAGAGGCAGGGCCGCCGATGTCAGTGCCACCAGCCGTGCCTCGGCGTCTCCGGCGGCGGAGAGGCGGCCGCCGCTGCTGCTGCTACTGCTGTTGCCGCCGCTGCTTCCCCACACCAGGCGCCGCCGCTTGTCCGCGGCCGCCGGAGACGTCCCGCCGCTGCGCTCGCCCGCGCTCGTCTCTGCCTCCCCGCGCCGCTCCTTCACTCACACAGGCACAGCCGCGGAGCTCGGCAGACACAGTCCCGGGCGCAACCTACCCTCCTCCTCCGCCGCCGCCGCCGCCGCCTCCACCTCCGCCACCGCGCCCGCCTCCGCCTCCTCCCCTTCCTCCTCCCGGCCCCCGCCTCCAGCGCCCCGGCAGCCTCCACCTCCCTGCGGAGCCAGCCCCTCGCTCCCCGCCCCGACGTCGAAGCTGTGGGCGCCCATTGGCTGACATGCGCGTCACTCACTGCTAGGTAGCGGCCTCCCCGCTCGTCCCGCCTCCCGCTCCTCCTCGCCGTCCCCGCCCCCCGCTCTGTTTTCTCCCGGCTGCCAGTCCAGTGGGCCTGCCGCCTCCGCCGCCCAGTCCCCGCTCAGGTGTCACTGTTGCTGGCAGGCCGGGATTAGGGAAGGAGAATGGGCAGGGGGTCGCGGCTGGGAGGAGAGGGGCTGTACCCTGCCACCCACAGCCCCATTTGGCATCCGCCCCTGGACCCCGCACACTCCCCCGCGCCGCTTTGGCAACTGTGCCTTGTCGGCTGGGTTAAGCCGCAGTGTGAGTAGCCAAGTGCTGAGGGTGTCTCCGGGTGTGTGCGTGGCCCGCGAGAGGGCAAAAAGGGGGGAGGCAGGGAGAGGAGGGAAGGGGGTGGGGGTGAGAAGCACCGAGAGAGGGCGGAGGAAGGAAGAGCGCGGGGAGCTCCGGGTCCCGCGGCACAGCTGCTGTCGCTGTCGCTGCCGCAGCTGTCCAGGGAGGATCGCCAAAACGGCGACGAATAAACAACTTACCTTGGGGAGACGGGCTCCGCCTGTGATGGGTGTACGGTGGTTTTTGCTATTGGGGCTTTTTTGTGGGCGGTGTGGTGGTTATCAGTGTTTCCCACCCATGCATCCACACCTTTTCTAAGGAGGGGGACGCTTCTGAGCGTCGCGGGCCAGGGACGTGGCGGAGTGTGCGGGGCGGGCTCGCCAAGGAGATTGGGGACGGGAGTCCAAGCGACCCCCGGCAACTCTGAGTCACCCAGGGCTGCCCTGCCGATCTCCTGGGAGAAATGAGGGGGCGGGAGACACACCGGAGAGGGTCGCCTTTTCCCTGTTCACACGCGCACGCAGCCAGTGGTTGGGACTGGTGGCACCACACCTCCCTTCCTGGCTCCTTCCAATCATCCGACGTCCACTTGGTGCTCCCGGTGTGTGCAGGGCCCTGAAGCGCAAGGCGGATCCCCACTCTGGTCCCTTCGGCTGGAAGGAGAATAAAGGAGAGAGTGCTAGGCGCAGGAGGACAGGGAGTGACAATGGCCCGACAGCTCCTTTCTGACCTGCCTGCCGCGCCACAGAATGAGGAGCCAATCTCCCTCTGCCCGAAGGTCACCTCCGCTCACTACCCCTCTCTCTGACCAACCGGGCAAGGAGATTGGAGCTTGCTTGCTTCTTTGTGAATAACAAAGAGAGCTGAATAAATTTCTCACCCTCCATCCTTCTTGTTACATTTCTTACTTCCTCCAATATCAGGGGTTTTTTTTCCTATTTCCTGAATTGGACAATGAGCCCAGTAAAAGGCCTAATAAAAGATTTAGGGGAGCTAGGAGATGGAGCCAGAAGTGTGTAGGGGACATGGATTAGATTCGAAAATAGGTTTGAGAACTTGACTGATGGAGCTGGAGTATGGCTTGAGCAATGCAGCCTGCAAGGAATAGGAGCTCACAGTAAAAGGCAGGGGAGCCTCCTTGGAGGCCTTCTAGCAAAAGGAGACCATGTGGGGTGTGTCCCACATACTCAGGAAGGCTGCCACCAGCTCCAAGATTCTGCTGCCCAATTCACAACCCCAGGATAGTGTGTGGTGATTAGGCAGACAGTGCATTCAATAAATATGTATTGTGTTCCTTTTATATGCCAGACACTGTGGTAGGTAATTTGTGTGCTATGTGTGTGTAGGGTGTGTTGGGGGGGGGGCAGTTATTTAAAAATGGTCCTTGCCCTCAATAAAGCCTAGAGCCTAGTAAAACTGTCATAAAAATATGAGCTCTGAGAGGCCACTGTATCGCCTCAGGAAGTGGTTGTTGAAAACAGTCTCCTGAGCACGAGCAGTGCTAGTTGCTAAGGCAGATTTGGGGAGTTGGTTCCTAGCCAGATGGCACAGAGTGAGGCAGGGATGCCAAGACCTATGGGTGAAGAAGAGAGCCTGCCTGAGAAAAGACCAGGAAACCATGTCCAGTGATGCTCACTTCCAAGGCCACAATGTTTTATCCCACATGTTGCAAACAGAGGTGCAGTTCCCACCGTTATTTGGACACAGTTTTCAGGTTTAGGAAAAACACCTTTGAACCAAGATCAGAAGGCTTAAAATGTCAGCACCGTAGACAAGTTTTATGATATAGATAGGAAATAAAGGCACACCTTTGAGGCAAACCCTTCAGTCCACTACAAGTTTGGAACACCTCCTAGCTGAGGTATGTGTGGGAAAAAAAGTTATGAATCATAATCACTTTACAACACATCTTATTATCACCAGTCACCTTTAATGCATGTGTATGGTCCCATACTGTTGCAACAGAAACACATCTTCTTGGACAAAATTGGACCCTACTCAAAGGAAAACTACACAGCAGAAATTAACTAGGGACTAGTTACCTGCATATGTGGCATACTGGAATAGCCAAATCATCTTTTGTATTGAGATATTTTTTCAGATGTCCTACAATCTGCTGCCATTTTTTAAAATCCTATTAGACTGTCCAAGTAGTCCATGATTATATTATCACTTTCCTAAAATTACCTTACACTTGGAATTTACATTTTCAAGAAGTTACTTCAACACTGTCCTTTGCTTATGAAGAAAAAGAAAGGAGAAAAAGGGAAGGGGCGAGCCCATCGTGGCAGAAAACAACTTGCAGTCTGCTAAAAAAAAAATTGTATTTCCCTTTCCTTAGTATACTCTCTGGAAAGCATCTGCCCATGTAGGAATTCCATTCCCTGGCAGGCATCTGCTTGCATCTCAGTGGGTGCATGTGACTAGTTCTGGCCCATGGATTATGGGCTAAAGTGTTTGATCAGTTTCAGGCCAAGGCAGTTAAGCAGCAGTTATGCATTCTTCTTCAGCCAATGAGCTCCCATCCTTTAGCTGGATGCAGAGGCTTCTAGGGCACAGGAGAAAGCATAACCCTAAATGGAAAGAGCTGAATGCCTAGATTACCACATAGAGATATGCTGCCCACCTACAAGGAAAATCCGCTTTAGACTTTACAAAAGAAGAAATAGATTTTTACTGTGTTGCTCCATTGAAATTTGAAGGTATGTTTGTTAGGGTAGTTAGTATTCCCAAATTAATACACAAGAGTTATTTATTATGTTAGCTCAAAAGGTAAAATCCAGAATTACCATGTATCTCTTATATAACAGCATGACCAGAATACCAGAAACATTCTTATTTCTTTTAATACAAGAGCATCAAAATTGTATATTTTGTAAATGAATTATTCATTTACCAGTTGTGTTTTGAACATCTGTGCAAGGTACTGTGCTAGATGATGCAAAAATGTATAAAGAATTCAAAGATTTAGTCCCTTCATTCAAGGATCTCAAAGTCTTGTAGTATAAGAATTGTACACGTATTTGTTAACATTTAGGTGTAAGGTGCTACTTCCTCTCACTATTGGAGAACTCAAACTAATTTTACTGTTCACTTCATCTAAATTAATTATGAAGATAAGTATGTGTGCAAAAAAAAATACTGAAGATTTGGAGTAATCGATGCATTCAAGTGCTCCATGTCATAGCTTACTTCCGTTGGTGCAAATCAGAGTAAAGGAACAATATTTTAGTTTGCTATCAAGTGCTCTGCTAGATCTAGAGGCATTTTTGTTTTGAAGAAAAGAAATAGAGATGTATTTTATATCCTGTTTTGAGAATAACCTGCTTTTGAAAATGTGGACTTTCCATTCTTGGATGAATGTTCTATCATTTGACATTAGGAATTGCATAATAACTTCTGGTTCTGGCTCTTCTGAGGCATGCACTTCATTCTGAGTAGTTGATGGTCGACAGCAGTATGTCTGACCTGTTCTCACCTGCATTGGTGGAGCATAGCACTAAAGAACTTGCAGAGTAGACAGCCAGTCCTGGTGGGGCCATGGTGTATGAGAATTTGATTTATTATTGTAAAGCGAATTTCTCTGACACTCACTTCTAACATGTGAACTTCTACCCTCTTCACAGTAGAGACTCTACAAAATATATTATTCAACATGGATATTATTCGAGGTTTAAACTAAAAGGGCTTTTATTGTTTATCTTCTGGATTGCTCTTGAAACTTTGTTCAACCTTTTATTTTTCAGAAGGCAATTTTACTCATTTTAGAAAAGTTATTTCTCCAAGAACATAAAAAATTGTTATGCCAAATATATTCAAGAATAAATTAATTTTTTTCTATTAGGGACCAAACTATAACTTATGCAATTATATGCTAATATTAATATCGAGTGGATATATTTTACTTAAAATTTGACAAGACTTCAGGTGATCATATTCATGCAGATTTAATAAACATATATTCATATTTTTTAAATTTATATTTGTATCTTCATCTTATATTCCAGTTCTGGGCACAGAGTGGGTGCTCAACCAATTTTGTTGAGTGAAATTTTAAAAAGTATTGGCATCCAATATGTGAAGCCCTAGGCTTAATACCACAGTATCTGCTCTCAGGGATATTTCAATATTACTAATATACATACATATATGTGTGTGTATATATATGTATCTCCCTCTCTCTCCATACACACACACACACACATACTCACTGGTAAGAAGTCTTATTAGCCCTTTCTCCTAGATAGTTTAAATTCTAATTTTATTATTAATTTTAAAATTATGAATAGGTTAATGGTGCCAAGTCATAAATGTTTACGTTTAAAATAGATATACATGTGCCATTGTATTGACAATCCGAGAAATATTCATGCCATAAAACTATATATTCTGGCTTTTCTAAACAGAATTTCAGAATATTTGAACTGAAATGAGCTGAAGTTGATATTTGAAGTGCTTTGAGAACAATGTCAACAACAATGGCAAAAGGCTTAGTAATCAAATTAAAGGTACTACCAAATTGTAGGAGACTTGAAAAATCAATTTAGGAGAAAGTTCATCAAGCTCTTTAAAAGCACATTTGCATATACAAAATCAATATAGTATTAGAAATGAGGTTCACTCATCAAAACTAGCAGAAATTTAACTTTACTGGAAGTAAGTTTTGCCCATTATTGATTGAAAATTCATGAATTTACAAGGAAATAGTTTATTATTAAAAAAGAATCTTGATCCCAGGGTCCTGGGATCAGAGCCCCGCATCGGGTTCCCAGCTCAGCGGGAAGCCTGCTTCTCCCTCTCCCTCTGCCCCTACCCCCCAACTTGTGTTCTCGCACACTCTCTCTCTCTCAAATAAATAAATAAATAATCTTAAAAGGAAAAAAAAAGAATCTTGTACTCAGACTTGCCATCTTTCCATTTTTTTCTGGTCAGTGAGGTTTTACTCTGTTAGTATTTATGCTTATTGGAAAGCATATATTCAATAGACATTTACTGAACACTTACTAACACATATCAAACACTAGGAATATAATATGAAAGAAAAAAGTCTCTCCCCTCATAAACCTTACATTCTAACAAAGAGAGACAGATGATAAAAAAAGAACAATTAAAAACAATTACACACTCGGGGCACCTGGGTGGCTCAGTCGTTAAGCGACTGCCTTGGGCTCAGGTCATGATCCCAGGGTACTGGGATGGAGCCCTGCATTGGGCTCCCTGCTCAGCAGGGAGTCTGCTTCTCCCTCTCCCTCTGCTGCTCCCGGTGCTTGTGCTCTCTCTCTCTCTCTGTCAAGTAAATAAATAAAATCTTTAAAAACAACTATACACACACAGTATGTTAGGTAGCCTAAATGATAAACATAAAAATAATGTACAGTGGTGAGGGCACTGGAAGAAGTGATGGGCGAAGGGGTGCTACTCACGGCTTTAAGCAGATTGTTGAGGGCAGACCTCTCTGAGAAGGTGATATTTCAGTAAAGATTCAAATGAACTGATGGCAATATTTATGCAGCTCTCTGGAGAAAAAAATGTTCCAGGTAAAGGAATAGCATGTGCAAAGGCCCTGAAGTAAGAGTCTGACATTTTTAAAGAAATGTCAAAGGAGGCGAGCGTAGCTAGACCACTTCAAACTAGAGAGAGTAGTACAAGATGAGGTCAGAAAGATGATGTAGGGTCAGATGATTTGGACCTTATAGACCATAGAAAAGATTCTAAATGTTATTCTGGTGAAATGAAAAAGTATTTGTTAGGAAAGCGATAAATGATAGGATTTACGCATAAAGAAAACCGTCACTGTTCTGTAAGGACTCTGGATGTAGTTGTAGGAAGGGAGCAGGGGTGGAAATGCCAACAGCACATAAGAGACTGTTGTCCAAATCCAGGCTAGAAATAAAGTGGTTTGGATATAGAGTTTAGAAGTAAGTGGTGAGAAGTATCCAATTCCCAACATATTTTAAAAGTAGGGTTAACAGATTTGCTGCTGGATTGGATAGAGGATGTGGGAAAAATAAAAAAGAGTCAAGAACTGCAAGGTTTGGGGTCTGAGCTAATGGGAGATGGAGTTACCATTTACTGAGAAAAGGAACATTGAAAATGGAAAGCATATTTTGTGGAGAAGATCTAAAACTAGTTCTCGATATGTTAACTTTGAGATGCATATTATATACATGGAGGTGGAAAAGACACGTAGGTAGTTGGATATACGAGCTTACAGAGAGGAGAGAGCCAGGCTGGTGATGTATAGAACTGCAAGTCATGGCACCTTAGCCATACTTTATTTCAGTTAAGGGGTGGGAAGAAGAGGAGGGACCAGCAAAGCCGACGGACAGGAGCAGCTTCTGGGGAAGACAGGCGGTGTGTGTGAGGTCAAGCAAACGAAATGAACTGAGTCAACAATGCTGATGGGTTTAGTAAAACGACAACTGAGAACTGGCTATTGATTTTGAAAAAAGGAGAGTTCACTGGTTATTGTACACCTATCTTAAATAGCACCTCATCAGTCTCTGCCTCTCCATACTGATGTAGCTCCTTTTCCGTGTTTATAATTACTTGACGTTACATGTGTGGGTGTGCTATGTGTGTGATTTGTTTGCCCATCTTTCATCTTTCTGCAGTTAAATAATATGATCCCTGAGAGCAGAGACCTTACCTTACTCCCATTA
The DNA here is from genome assembly GCF_964656455.1 of Halichoerus grypus. Classification (NCBI taxonomy): domain Eukaryota; kingdom Metazoa; phylum Chordata; class Mammalia; order Carnivora; family Phocidae; genus Halichoerus; species Halichoerus grypus. The sequence goes on from NC_135714.1 coordinate 82,683,413, forward strand.
GAATTTCCAGTGCCCGTCTGTCGTATGCCTGGCACATACTAGGTGTTTAATAGAAGTTTGTTGAAAGAGTGAATATTCACTTGCAATGCTACCCCAGGTTAGTCTTTCTGCTTTTCTCAATAGTTGAAATAAGCATTTCAATGGGGTGCGGCATGGGGGAATTAGATGAAGGGGGTCAACGGTACAAATTTCCAGGTGTAAGATAAATAAGCTCTGGGGATGTAATGTACAGTATCATGACTACAGTTAATAATACTGTGTTGAATATTTGAAAGGTACTATGAGAGTATATCCTAAAAATTCTAATCATAAAGAAAAAATGGTAACTATGTGAGATGAGGGATGTTAATTAATTTTACTGTGGTAATCATCTTGCGATATATGCATACACCAAATCATGTTGTACATCTTAAATTTATACAATATTCTATGTCAGTTATATCTCAATAAAACTGGGGAGAAGAAGAAATAAGCAATTCAAAGCATTTGTAGGGAAAAAAATTCATGTTTAGATTTTTTTAAGTTACAAAATCAACTTTCATAGAGTAAAAAGAGTTGACTCACGCCCTGAAGATGAGAAATGGAATGGGAATTCAGGAGTTTAGTTTTAGCATGAGGCGTGTCTCTCACATGTCCCCACTGTAAGAATAATTATGTGTGTAAATCCAGGGGAGGGCACAGTATTACTCACAGCTCCTCTTTCTCCAAATACACAAAGAGTTCTATTGTTTGCAACATCTAAGCTATTCCCTGGTGATAAGTTAGGCCAGACATTAGCAATTTTCAGGGAGGAAGTGAGCAGGGTGTGGGTTGTTTAGAAGCAGTCCCTCAAAAGAGGTTTTTTTTTCTCTCTCTTTCAGGGTGTCCCTGATGTCCAGCACAAAGAAATCTAGATAGGGAAATTGTGCTAGATATGCTTTAGGGTACCTGCCCCACCCATACCCATCTTTAAAAATGCCCCAGCCATAGAACCTGCTGAGTGAGCATCAGGACATGGGTTCACCTGCTGCTATCACAGAAGATTGGACCAAGGTGGTCGAACATTTAACTAAAAGATACCTAAGGACCAGTGACCTTTAACTTCCCTGACCTAATTGGCAAAAGTGAGCTAGGCTAATCAGATACCCTCTGGGAAGAGCTGGGCTTTAAAGTTCAGAAGAAAGTTGGTGGTGGTTGTTTGAATGAAAGATCCTGCAGGCTGGGACTGAGATGGCCCACCAGCAAATGACTCATGTGCCAGGTGAATAAACACATGAAGCCATTTGGGCCAGAGGGACCAGAGGTCAGATTCAGCAAGGGTGAAAAGAGGAGAGAAAGGGGGTGGGGGAAGGAGGGGGGGAAAGAGAGACAATCCTAAATCTGTTTTCTTTTTTGTCCTTCCTAAGGCCTGGTTGTTTAAATTTTTTTCTGGATTTATGAGACCCCTCATTGTCCTTACAATAAACCCTGTTTTCTAGAGATGGTTTGAGAGTTATGTTCCTTACAACCCAAAGACCCATCACTAAATCATACAGAAGAGGGCGCCTGGGTGGCTCAGTTGGTTAAGCGACTGCCTTCGGCTCAGGTCATGATCCTGGAGTCTCCGGATCGAGTCCCGCATCGGGCTCCCTGCTCAGCAGGGAGTCTGCTTCTCCCTCTGACCCTCCCCCCTCTCATGTGCTCTCTCTCGCTCTCTCATTCTCTCTCAAATAAATAAATAAAATCTTTAAAAAAAAAAAAAAATCATACAGAAGATACAAAGAGCAGCTAAGATTGTTAGTCTATGTCTCTATAAGTTTTCGAGTTAACACCTTCTGATTCTGGGGCTTACAGAAATCCTCTTCTTCATTCAAAAAATGACTATAAAATGCTCCCATCCTTGTCCATCCCAGTTGTTTCTATAGCACATCCAATGCCAAAAATAAAGAGAGCAAAACAGTAGATGTAAAGAGAGAGAGAGAGAGAGATTGGGGAGTCTTGGTAAGTTTTGGAGCTATTTCATTGAATATTCTCTATGCCTGTTTTCATGTCACCATCAGGCAGGTTATAGGGTATGTTGCAGTAAAAATGGAAAAATCTCAGTAGCTTAACAAAGTTTGAAGTCATCTGCAGGTCTGAGCCACCCCTTGGGGCAGCCATTCTCTGGGTGCTGACTCAGCATTCCAGCCTGCTTCAGTTTGTCAGAGGGCACCCTATCAGCACGTGCTTTCATGGTAACCTGGGGGGGCAGGGGAGCTTGGGGGGCGGTAAGACAGCCCTGGAGAGCTGAGCTCCAGCAATCAAGAGCTTTAGCCTGGAAGTGACACTCACACATGATTATACCCACATTTCATTGGCTTGAGCTCCTCATTTGGCCACACCTAATTTCGAGAGGGACAGAGGTATGTGATCCTCCCACATATCCAATAGTAGAGGGAGATCAAATATTTATAAAGAGTAATAATGCCAATCAGCATTTCTAAATAATCCATCCAACCCTGTGGGACCTCCAGGTTGCTGTTTGACACCCAACGAGGAAGGCCCGTGTCTTATTTCTGTCTTACATGCCAAGATACTCCTGAATGACTATGGATCCTGATCTGCTTCTTGTATTGAAACTCTCCTTCTGTCCCTGTTGCATGGCCTGTACTGGACTGAATGGGATACACTCCATTTGGACCGGTTTTGATATTACTACATCTTCCCTGGGCCTGCAGTCCCACAGCAGAGTCCTGGTATCACTACCACTTCATGTAACCTCCCCAGCTCCCTCTTAGGCCAAGGTTTAGTTCCTCCCTCATGCTCCACACTCCCATGCCTCTGTAGATGGGCAGCGTTGGACAAGAATGGACAGTTACTAATACTATACAAACTGGACTTGAAAAAGAATGCCTTCTTTTTTTTAATATTTTATTTATTTATCTGACAGAGAGCACAACTAGGCAGAGTGGCAGGCAGAGGGAGGGAGAGAAGCAGATTCTCTGCTGAGCGGAGAACCCAATGTGGGGCTCGATCCCAAGACCCCGGGATCACAACCTGAGCCAAAGGCAGATGTTTAACTGACTGAATCACACAGGTGCCCCCAAAGAATGCCTTTTTAATGTGTCTTAGGCACATCTAGAAGCACTGAGTTCTTTTCTGATTTTCAAAGATGTGAGCAGATTACCTGGAAATATGAATGTATCTATATGTAGATATATATCATATATAGGGTTGTTTATGAATCACTGCCTTTTGTAAAAAGTTAATATGACCAGTTTAATAATATGCAAATTTATTGTACTGCGTAAATGTTAAGCAGTTTCTGCAGATGCTTTGTTCTGGTACTGTTCTGATACAGAAAAAAAATTTTTTTTTTCTCTTCTTACTTTGTTAGTCCTACAGTGTGATAGGTAGTCTTTTGTGTCAACCTGACTAGGCCATAATATCCAGTTATTTAACCAAACCCTAGTCTAGATGTTGCTGTGAAGGTGTTTTGTAGACATGGTTTACATCTACAATTGACTTGATGTAAGGAGATGACCCTTGATAATATGGGTGGGCCTCATGCTATCAGTTTAAAGGCCTTAAGAGCAAAAACTGAGGTCTCCCGGAGGAGGAATTCTACTCAACTCTGTAGCGTTGGCTCTTGCCTGAGTTTCCAGCCAGCCAGTCTGCCCTACGGATTTCAGACTCAACAGCCTATGAGTGTGTGAGCCAATTCCTTAAATCTCTTTATATGCACATAACACATAAAGTTATATATATGCATATAATTTCATATATATATATGATATACACATATATATTTTCAGGTTCTGTTTCAAACCCCTACTGATACTCACAATGTGTCATTTTTTTCTGATTCAAGGTCAGCAGTTATTCTAAATATCATTAATATTTATGCATCCGTATCTTTCTGTCTCTCTGGCTGTCTCTGTCTCTTACACATGCAGGCATGCAAGTGCATACACACACATATACACATCACATAGGAACACGTCGTATATTGACTAAGAGATAAAATTTCTGGTTTAATTTTCTAGGGTAAAAATTCACTTTGCTTTTCTCACTCATGGCCTGGATAAAGAATTTCTATTCTCCCAAATATACCAAATTTCCAGGTAATTCTAATGGATCGTCAGTTGCCTAAGGTTGGGGTACCCAGATGTAGACCCTGAGTTGAAGATTCAAATAAAAGTGATTTATTAAAGAGTGTCCCAAGGAAAAAAACAAAGGAAAGTAGGGCAAGTGACAGGTAAGGGAAGGAAACAAGGCAAGGGTAAGATGTCAAACCAAGACCCAGGGATGGTAACTTTGACTAACTCCCGCAGGGGACCTCTGCAGACTTGTAAGTCACGCCTCCAAACTGTTCCCAGCAGGTACCAGGGAGCTGAGTGTATTTACCCACACAAGTCAGTGGGTGGAGATGCAAATTCCTAGGCCCTCCCGGCTCTCTTCACATTCAGGGAAGGTGCTGGGGAAGACTGAGGACAGCACTGGGACAGAGATGTAGGTGAAAGCATGCAGGGAGCTGTTGTACATGGAAATGGAAAAGGTTTGGAGAGGATTTGGGTGGATAAGGTGAATCTGCTGGTCAGGATCATAAACCTCATGGATAGAGGGATGGTATTAGGAAAACAATTAAATCACTTCTTTGAAGGTATGCAGTTAAAAAAATTTTTACCTCTTCTTTTACCGCTTCAAATTAGTCTCCTTTTCCCACCTCCACACCATCCTAGGAATTAATGTGATATGATTTCATGGGCAGATGGTCTCACTCCTGCTCCATTTCCAATCCTCAAATAACGTCCCTTCTATTGTACGAAATTCTTAAATCTCAGAACATAGAATGTAGTCCCTTTATGGATAGACTAATGTGAAAATATTCCTAAGACAGGAAACACATTGACTCAGCTCAGAACTGAGATCTGTCCTGGGTATTTGTGACTAGGTCCTCTGCCCAGCCTTGGAAAGCATTTGGTGTATGCTGGCTGTTTTATCTATTTAGAAGCCACATCTCAAACCTGACTCATCCCCATCTTCTACATGAATTAGGGGGCCATAGTTCTATGGATAAAGATGGGGTACATGATGCCATCTTCCCCCATCAGATTCCTTTATTTGGAGAATTTTGGATTCAGTCTTTCTCTAGAACACAGGTGGTATTTATACAAAGGTAATTTTAGCAGCTATATCATTTTATCCTATAAGATCAGGAAAGCAGAAAAAGGGTTTCTACAGAAAGAAAGAAAGAAATACATAGGCATGCAGAGAAGAGCAGAGCTGAAAGACAGCAGAAAGGCTGCTAGTATTCCCTTCCCTGACCCCACCATGTCCCTGAGGCCCAGCTGCATGATGGTTCTTGGGGCCCTGAGACCCCAATATATTCTTAGCATTCATTCCCATTTTGTGCTGAAGTTGGGTTGAAATCTAGTTATATGCAACCAAAGAGTAATAAGTAAGAACGGGAAACTAACAGTAATAAATTTTCTGAGCTATGGACTTTGCCTGGGAGGAATCCTGAGTAGAGACCAGAGGGCATCCCTTATCTCCAGACATCTGGATGAATGTGGGGTGGTCCAGAGGCTAAGGTGGCAAAATGCATAACCCAGGGATATAAGAAGACTTTCCAGAAGTTACCAGATGGGAACACTTTTTAGAGAACCATTTTCCAGATCCTCAAAGTTCATACTTACTTTTTCTTAAAGTTGACCAATGGAACGGAATAGAGAGCCCAGATATGGACCTTCAACTCTAGGGTCAAATAATCTTTAACAAAGCAGGAAAAAATATGCAATGGAAAAAAGACAGTCTCTTCAATAAATGGTGCTGGGAAAACTGAACAGCTATATACAGAAGAATGAAACTCGACCATTCTTTTACACCATACGCAAAGATAAACTCAAAATGGATAAAAGACCTCAATGTGAGACAGGAATCCATCAAAATCCTAGAGGAGAACATAGGCAGTAACCTCTTCGACATTGGCCACAGCAACTTCTTTCAAGACACGTCTCCAAAGGCAAGGGAAACAAAAGCGAAAATGAACTTTTGGGACTTCATCAAGATGAAAAGCTTCTGCACAGCAAAGGAAACAGCCAACAAAACAAAGAGGCAACCCACGGAATGGGAGATGATTTTTGCAAATGACACTACAGACAAAGAGCTGATATCCAAGATCTATAAAGAACTTCTCAAACTCAACACCCAAAAAACAAATAATCAAGTCAAAAAATGGGCAGAAGACATGAACAGACACTTCTCCAAAGAAGACATACAAATGGCTAACAGACACATGAAAAAATGTTCAGCATCATTAGCCATCAAGGAAATTCAAAGCAAAACCGCATCGAGATACCACCTTACACCAGTTAGAATGGCAAAAATTGACAAGGCAAGAAACAACAAATGTTGGAGGCGTTGTGGAGAAAGGGGAATCCTCTTACACCATCGGTGGGAGTGCAAGTTGGTACAGCCACTTAGGAAAACAGTGTGGAGTTTCCTCAAAAAATTAAAAATAGAGCTACCCTATGACCCAGCAATTGCACTACCGGGTATTTACCCCAAAGACACAGATGTAGTGAAAAGAAGGGCCATATGCACCCTAATGTTCATAGCAGCAATGTCCACAATAGCTAAACTGTGGAAAGAGCCGAGATGCCCTTCAACAGACGAATGCATAAAGAAGATGTGGTCCATATATAAAATGAAATATTACTCAGCCATCAGAAGGGATGAACACCCAACTTTTGCATCAACATGGATGGGACTGGAGAAGATCATGCTAAGTGAAATAAGTCAAGCAGAGAAAGTCAATTACCATATGGTTTAACTTATTTGTGGAATATAAGGAATAGCATGGAGGACATTAGAAGGAAGGGAAAAATAATGGGGGGTGGAATCAGAGAGGGAGATGAACCATGAGAGACTGACTATGGACTCCGAGAAACAAACTGAGGGTTTTAGAGGGGAGAGGGGTGATGGGATGGGTTAGCCCGGTGATGGGTATGAATGAGGGCATGTATTGCATGGAGCACCGGGTATTATACACAAACAATGAATCATGGAACACTACATCAAAAACTAATGATGTACTGTATGGTGACTAACATAACAAAATAAAAATAAAAGAAAAAAAAAGTTGATCTGTCAGGTAATCTGGGATCTGCCCCTTCTCCTTTGCCCCACCTCTCTTCACAGACTCTCATGCTCTGCTCATTCATCTGAAATCAGTATGGTAGTTATTCCAAAGTATGAAACCTCTTGAGTGCCAAACTAAGAAACAATTTGAAAAGTGATGCTGAGGGAGCATCACATGGTAAAGCTAGAAAGGCATGAGCGAAAATATCAGAGGAAAGTATTCTGTCTTACCTAGGTGAGAGACTCATGGGTAGGCTCCTGTCACTTTATCTATCTCCGAAAACCACGTATTACTTATGTCTTCACATTCAGAAGTTAGATGATAGTGGGGATGCATATTTACACGTTTATTGTGACTGAAAAACAAAATCAGGTTTTGGATTTTTTTTTCCTCACAGAAAGCCTCATTTAGATTATTGGTTTCACAATTAAGAACTGATTTTGCCAATTAAATTCTTTGGTAGATATTTTTTCTCTAAATAAGTTAAATTTGCCACTCTAATGGTTTAATAGAAAACATTTAACACACAAATACAATATACAATTTGCTAGAACTTACAATCATGTGCAGCTATTAAAGCATCAATATAAAGTTTTACCTTACAACTGAAAATATAATGTTTAAAAATTATTTTAGGAGATGCCCAAGCAAAAATATCGGATACCTCTAGATTACCAAAATGTATTCATCCAGACTAAGTCACTGTGGTCAAGTCAAGCTGACCAAACACATTTTTTTCCTTTTCATACTCTTGAACACCTCATGACCTTAAGACCACAACACTTTGATTAGCTGAATGACCAAGGTATAAAAGCATTCACTAATTTCTTATTTGAACATGTGAGAGAGAACCAAGTATACTAGGTACCTGAAAGGTGGTAGTTTTTGATATTCGAAGGAAAAGGAATAAAAATAAACTTTTTTACTTGTTTTATAATTCTACATGTTACTAATATCAAACTTTAATAGTACAATTAACAGAATATCTCTTATACGTTTATTTTTTCATACTATTTGAGTGGGTATTTTTGTCCATCTAAGTTTATCTAAGAGCAAAACCTGAGATAGAGATCCTTTTCAAATGATTTAGTGAAAAAGTGCCCTGAAGAGAAAGAAGATTAAGGGAAGCAGGAAGGACAGGAAATAAAACCTAAGCAGGAGAGAAGTCTTAACTGGTCATTAGCTTCAGGCTAATCCCACTGAAAAGCTCTGAGCTCGAACCACACAACAGAATGAGACATGTTGCAGGGAGATGACCTTTTGGACGCACATGAGCCAAGGTCTCTGGGGCAGGTGGTATTTCCTGTGTGACCAGTACTCTGGGGGCAATTCTCTGGAGAAGAGGGCCACTGTCAGTCAGCACTCACAGCTTATGGGGAATGGGTGCTCTGGATGGTCAAGGGGGTCTGGGAGGGGCACAACAACCTCTCTAGTTTTCTGTTTAGGAACAAGGAAACCAAGGCTCAGAATGTTTAAGGATCATGCTCCAGTGTTCCACAGGTAGTAAGTGATGGAGTTATGGCCCAAGTGCAGGTCTTTTGACACTAAAGCCACACAGTGAAGTTCAGTCCTTTCCCATGTCAAACTGTTTCATGTCCAGTGTACATAGTGTATGGAGCTAAATGATTTGATATGAAATCAGACTAGCTATGTTGTTGTACTAGCTATGCTCTTGGAAATATATCCTTTGGATCTATGACTTAGGCAGGTTACTTAACATTTCTGATTCTCCACTTCTTAATCTGAAAAATGTGAACAATAATAACTAGCATGGTATTCTGATGATGAAAGAAGACAAACATGTAAAGCACCTAGTGTTCTTTTTTACGTAGTACATGTGCTCCAAAATACCCATTTCCTTTCTTTTTCTTTTACCTATGAATAGACCCATTAAAGCAGTGTAGAGAATATACTGGGTAACACAACTAATATATTGGACAGCACATAAATGTATACACATGTTGCTAAGAGGGAACATTGTCAAAAGAGACTGGATTTTCTAGAAAGGTTATTTATTTATATATTTACTTGAGAGACAGACAGAGAGAGAGAGTGCCAGGGGAGGGGGGGGGAGAGAAAGAGAGAATCCCAAGCAGACTCTGAACTCTGCACGGAGCCCAACATGGCTCGGTCTCACAACCCTGAGATCATGACCTGAGCTGAAATCAAGAGTCAGACACTTAACCAACTGAGCCACCCAGGCGCCCCTGCCTTTTTGCTCTTTTTATTTTATTTGCTCCTTTATTTTAAGGTACTCCAATTTGTCAGTCCTTTCTCTTATGGTCAGCACACTTTATGTTTTCAGAAATCTTTACTAACCTCACATTTAAAATATAATCTCCATGTTATCTTTTAGATACTTCCTTCTGTTACATTTCACATTTTATTCTATTAGCCATCTGGAATTGATTTTTATTTATTTATTGTGTGATGTAGTAGTTAAGCTTTATTTTTTTCATATGGATATCTAATTAACATAACACCATTTATTAAAAAGACTGTGCTTTGCCATTGTTCTGTAGTGCCTCATTAGACATAAATCAAGTATCCAGATATTTGGGTCTATTTCTGAACTCTATTCTGATCCTTCAGTTTATCTGTCCTTACATCAATACTGCACTTTATTATTGTAGCTCTGTAATTATTTTTATATTAAATAGAGCAGGTGGCTCCACTTTGTCCTTCTTCAAGGTTGCCTTGGATATTTGCATTTTAATATACATTTCTACAAAAAGATCCACTGGGATTTTAATTAGGATTGCATTCTATTTTTAGATTAATTTTGGCAAAATCTTTACAATACTGAGCCTTCCAATCTATGAACATGGTATGTTTTCCCACATATTTAGGTCTTTAATTTTCGTCAAAATTGCTTAATATTTTCGGGGGAAAAGTATTGTATGGATTTCTTTAGATTTTAAAAAACTGGATGTTTGAAATTTTTTGGTAAACCTGTGTACTTTTGAAGAAAAATTAATTGACTCAGAATTTGACTCTGATTTTCTGAGAATGCCAGTATATTCAGGCTGATGCTCATTTGCACACAAGCATAAGGTAATAAGGCTACTATGAACGTGCTAATTTCCTGGGATATATTATTTTAATTTTCTATAGTAATAACTGATGAATTTTAATTCAGTATTAATTCAGTGTTATGAAAGGTTTCCAGAGAAACGGCCATATAAAAAAACATTCCACATAATCAGTCTATCACTTTCTATGTATTTTAAGTGAGAATTTATTCATGTAAGTAAATTGTGTCTAGAATTTAGTTTAAGGAAAATATTCATTTTGGTAATGATGTGATATACCGCTTATGTTATTCAGGGTCACTTTAAGAAACAGATAGCAGATTTAATTTGAGTACTTTGAAGAAAGTTGAATAAGGAAATGTTTTACAATAGCATAGGCAGGATATACGCTCTATCATGAAGCTAGTAACAGCAAAGCATTCTTACTACTCTTTCATTTAAATTGACAAGAAGAAGGAGTAATTACCAAACCCTGAGACATGGGCTCCTTGAAGGTCCTGTGACCTTCAGAGCAGGCACACATAAATCCCATATGAGGGGGTCCTTCTGGCTCATAATTCTTCTTCCAGTGATCCCACTGGCCGGAGCCAATCAAAAGCCAAAGATAAGAGAATATTTGATGCAGTTCATACATTTCAGCTTCCGGGAGATAACAGCTCAAAGCAGAGAACAATATAGAATGACTCCAGAGGGTCAAACAGAAGACATCCAACATATTACTTTGACAAATCAGGAAAAACTTCCAGAAAGCTAAACTATTAAACCATCAATTTGGTAACGATAGTACCTCTAGACCTTTTACATATAGCTTCACTGTCTGCTGTATAGTGCATGCTGTTGGCATCCAACTGAGGTTGCCTTTACCCATCTGTACCCATAACCCTGTTACTGGATTGTTGACTAATAATAATTCACCATTGCCCTTTCTCCAGAGAATCACTGTTGGCTGATAAGGAGCTTCTTTCTTAGGGGGATGCTTCTTCTCTCTCTTCCCTCAAGAAGTCAACCAATGTCAAACTGACACAGCAGTGCAATAGCTGGCTCACTTACCACGATGTGGGATTAACTCTGTTGTGCAACTTGTGCTTTAAAATTTTCCCAAGGGATCAGACTGAAGCTAGTGTCTAACTAAGAATACATTCTTGATTAGTTTGTTACACATTACCCTATCCAGTTTCCTTCCCTTTGCTCTGCTGAGAGCACTTCCCCAATAAACCACTGGAGCAAGAAGCCCCGTCTTGGGTTCTACCTCTAAGATACCTGATATAAGATGTTCTGTAATATGATTCATATGTGTACATGTTGTTAATGACAGCACATTTTTTGTTATCTTTAATCCTTTATTTTAAAATAGCTAGCATTTATTAAGCACTAAAAATAGACTAGCATTTAATAAGTATTTTACATGCATTTTATAGTTTTATCATCTCAGCAAAGCAAAGAAGAACACTCATAATTCTCACCGTATAAATGAGGATATATGTAAAGGTTAAGGAATATCCTGAGGACACACAGATAGGAAACAGCAAAGCTGATATTCAAAAAGGATCTGTTCAACTCCAAAAACAAAGCTCTTAACCACTAAAATATATTATCAACTTTCTAAATTAAAAATATCTAATATTTATTGAGAACTCACTAATCACTTTACCTGTATTATATTATTAAATTCTCATAATATTCTATAAAGTGGCTGCTAAAATTATCCCTATTTTAATAGAGTCCAGATGAGGGCTTGCTTCCTTAGCACCTCCTCTAGAAGTATGTGGATGGCCTATATTACCATATCACATATGATGTAATCTTTTTTTTTTTTCCACAATGACTGTAATTGCATGACTATCCCACTGAATAAGCAGAGGGCTAATAATTATTTCTGTATTGCTAGCACCTCCTACAATGCTGAGCACACAGTAGGTGTTCATTAACCTTACATAAATGAATGGCTGAAGAGTGAATAGATTGGGAGAATTCACTTTTGTCCTAGTTTGGGCTGCTATAACAGAACATCATGGACTGGGTGGCTTAAGCAACAAACATTTATTTCCCACAGTTCTGAAGCTAGGAAGTCCAAGGTCAAGGTGCCAGAGGACCGAGTGTCTGGTTAGGACTTGCTTTCTGGTTTACAAATGGCAGTCTTCTCCTTGTATCCTCTTATGATAAAGAGCAGAGAGAGGGAGCAAGCTCTAGTGTGTCTTCTTAAAGAGGGACTAATCCTATTCATGATGGCTCTACCTTCATTGCCTAGTCACCTTCCAAAGACCCCACCTCCTAATACCATTATGTTGGTGGTTAGGATTCCAACAATTGGATTTTGGAGAAAACAAACATTCAGTCCATAACAACTCTTTTTCAATAATATTAAAATCTATTGCTGAGTTCTTATTGCTCATTCAATTTGGCAAGAGAAAGTCTCTTTTCAGTTTTTTGTTTTTCTCTCTTGAGAATAACTTTAATCTGTGAGACCACATATTCCCATTTGATACTATAGGTGTACTCTGAAAAAAGAATCATCAACTATCAGGACTGGATTAGAATCATCAAAATCCTCTCTTGTGTAAACTCTCATTTTACAAATGGGGAAAATGAGAAGATGTGGAGAAGCTGAATTCACCAAGTCACAAAGCATCTGGTCAGCAAGCCAGCACTGGACCTTGTTGGTCTGGGTTGCCTCCTTAACACAAACAGTGAGATGTATATATGCATATATATTTATATTTATACCTTCATCATCTGTGATGGCCTATGTCATTTAAGAATAAGAAGAGCTAGCAATTATTCAATTTTAATATATGTGCAGCATTATGTTGGGAGCACTACATACCTCATCTAATTCAGTCCTCCGAACACTCCTATGAAAGAAGTATGGTTACATTGTCCTGTTAGAGATAAAGAATTTGAGGTACAAAGAAGGTAAGCAGCTTACCCAAGCTTTAAATCACAAAGTCTTGAGTCCAGAGCCTTCCACTAAACACTAAAACTAAGGTTTGTTCTGGCTTTTACTTTCCATGAAATTCCTGATAGAAGATATACATTTCTATTGCTTGGGTAAAGGAGTCATTAAAACCAAGAATTTTCAGCTTCACTTGTCTCATTCTCTCACTGAAAACCACCACTGGCATAATACAGTTTGAGACAGTTTTCATACCAGCAAGGAATTAAAAAGGAACACATATTATGTATGAAAACAAAAATCACTAAAACGTTGGTACTTAATAACAATAAAATCATATTTTTAGTATAGTACGGTTCTTACTATTTGACATTAAAGAAATTTTACTTATTCTGTAACTCTTTCATAGTTCTTTTTCTAATACAGGTACTTTTAAAGTTTAAAATAAAGTAGAATTATTTTTATTGATTAAATAGTTCACAAGAAATAGAATATAAGAAGGCAAAGAAATTGTTTCCATAAAAATGATCATCAATGCACATGCTTAATGTTGAGATATTGTAAGTGTGAAGAGTAAAAAAATGTTTAGTAAACAGGTCTTCTCAAGTATTACATGCTTTATTTACAGATTGTCACCTTGATCAGGAATCATGCAAGCATTACTGTTTACATTTTTTTAAGGAGAGAGGCAAAAACATATGTCTATTTGCCAAAAGGCATTGAGTCACTTTCAGTACACATCTAGATGTATAAATGAAATTGATATGTGAATTTGTCTTTAATTCATATTTTTCTCTAAGAAAATATTACCATTTTTCTTCAATTAAGGCATAAACAGACTCTATGCAATTAAATGTATCATTTGATTCATTCATGGCCTTGCATATTTTGATAGCTCTTTCAATTTTATCACATGAAAGCATCACATTGCATGAATGTATCACATTTGGGTATCCTTTCCTTTAGTGAAGGTTATCTTTGTTCATTCAACTTTGGATTTGAATTTGAATTTGGTTGCTCTGAAAATAAGCACTGTGTTTCAATTTTATTTACAAACTTCATTGAAGGGAATGAAAACAGGTCCTGTTTTAAGTATTTGTTAATGTAATAGAGATATTAACAGTGGTGACCACTGGCCATTGGATATCTGAGTAAACATGGCCTGGTTTCGAGCTAGAGTTCTCATAGCAGCTCCAAGCTCTCTTTAAAATTTGTGTGCTGCGTTGCATGTTTTTTTCATATTTCTCTATGCCTCTGTGCACTTGTCCATGTGTGCTATTCTAGTTCTTTGCCATGTCAAACCCTGAGGTGAATATCCCCTCCTTTACTACTTCCTCAAAATTTCAATCTGTCAGCATTTTGTGATTTAGTGAACTAACTGAATATTTGAGGCGTTCTGAGCGAGGAGCATTTCACATAATCCACAACATTCTACCATCTTGCTTACTCCTTTGTTTCTTCCTTTCCATTCTATTAGCTTCCAAAGTCTGGACACCCCCTGTTTGGTCCTCCTTTTATATCACAGGCCCCTTGTCCAATGGACTCTATCAAGTGGAGCAGGCCTGCAGGGTTGCTCTGCTTTCCTAGTCACCAGTGAACAAATATTCTCAAATTTTTAATATAAAGTATAAATCCTCTAAATCCTTTTGAGTAAATGGCCCTTTCTTTTTATTTAAATCAATTCCAAAATAACATACTACCTGAGTAAAGAAAAATATATCAAATGGAACCAAATTTATTTAACAATGTAAAAGTCACAAACAGAGATGGTATTACCTAACTTAAAAAGAATAGAGCTGAGCCTTAACCAGGCCTTAAAAAATATCTAACAACTATGATTAATTTTACATAAAAAGACAGACAAGTCTTTGAATAAAGAGGGAAAAGAATTGAGGTGTGGAAGATGTTGGCCAGTGGAGTAGGTGAGGATAACTGACTACTTTTATGAGCAGGTGCGATGAAATATACTTGGCAAGATCAAGTTTCTCTTTTTAGTGATTAAGAAATAAATTTAGAGGGACAGAAAAGCATAGGGAGAATAAAATCAGCACCCATGCAGCCAACATTAAGCATAAGAAATAAATCATTACAATTGAAGCCTCCTGTGAACTGTCTCTTATTGCATTCCCCTGAATTTTGTATCATGCTGCAGCATGTTTTATATTTCTACTACATATGTATGAATTCCATAAATAGATATTGTATTTTACATATTTTAAAAATTTTAGAAATGCTATTATACTCTATATATTCTTTAGCAGTTTGCTTTCTCAATATTGTTTTTAAGTTCTATTCATGCCCATATATATGTAGTTTGAGTTCTTTCATTTTAACTACTGTATGGTTTTGTTGTTGTATGAATAAACAGATGTTTATGTAGAGTTCCACTAGAAGACATTTAATTTTCTCTTTTTCTTTCTTCTTTCTTCCTTTCTTCTTTCTTTCTTCTTTTAACTTTTTTATTGATGATGATGATGATGATGATGATGATTTTTTGCTGTTGTTGTTACTAAACCAATGCTGCTATGAGCATTTTGGTTAGCTTCCTTTGTGTATACATGTGAATAGTGTATATCTAGTGGTAGAATCACTGGGTTAGAAGGTATGTACATCTTTAATTCTATTTGATATTCCAAATTGCTTGTTAATATGGCTGAACCAACTTACATTCTGCCAGGAATACATGATCTTCATTGACACTTTTAATTTTATCAAATCAGATGCATGGGAAAGAGTATCTCATTGTGTTTTCAAGTTGCACTTTTCTCAGTAAATGAGAAGTTCAGCATCTTTTAGTATGTTTGCTGGCTATCTGTTTCCTTGTGGGTAAATTGTTATAACTCTAGCAGCTTTATACTCTGTCAACTTGACTAGGCTAGACCTGTTTCCCAGAGTCCCTTTCCTTTTATAGTTCCAGTTAGAGTTGGCCAAAGAGAAATTTGCATGATATTTGGAAGCAGCTCCCATTTACTTTGAAAATTGTCATGAGTAGGTATGTTGAGAAATAGATGCAGAGATGTCCATGGTTTCCACCTTGCCTTTTCTTTTTTCCACTACATTTAGCTCCTCTTCATATAGCTAGCCCTAGCCAGTCATGTTCCCAAGCTCCCCAGCAGATTCAGAAGCCATAGCCTTCAGTAGGCCTCTCCACCAACACTCCTTTGTGTTTTCATGCTAGTCATTGGAAGCCCCTGGCTTCAGGAGAGCTAGTTAGTGATTTGTCTCTTGTTCTCTAATTTCTCCCTTTGGAATCATTTCCCAGTTTTGCCTAATTGTTTAAGTTCCTATTACTATAATAAGTTTCTCAAACAAAACAAAACAAAAACACAGAAAAGTTGGAAGAGCTTGAAGAGCTTATAAACTCATGAAAACCTAACTAAGGCTGAGATCAGAGAGAGAAGACAGGGGCTGAAATGAAACCAACATCTGACATAGCTTTTTGCCTCAAAGCATTTGTTAAATCATAAGTATCTCTCCAGATTCCAAGAGGATGAGTGTAATAAAAGTAGACTGGAGGGTAGACCAGGTGGAAAGTGACCAAGAGGGCAAGAACTAAGCAAAGTTTTAGGCAGTCTCATGAGCTAGGGAGGGCAGGAGGGAGGAAAAAAAAAAAAAAAAAAGAGTATCAAGCTCTCCAAGGCGAAGGAGACCTGGTAGAAACTTTGGTTTCCAATTGGATGACTGAAGAGGTACATTTTATGAGTGATTGCTAACCAATAATAGAACAGAATTTACAAACTGAAGCCCAGATTCAAATCAATTTAAACCTAGACTGTATAAAGGTAATCTGCCCCACATTCCTTAAATGATAAAAGCAAAAGTAAATTCTTTATAGAGAAAGATAGCATCATTCTGCTACTTAAATTATTTCTAGAAATTTTCATATAAAATAGCCTGCATTCAACAAAATTACTGTATGTACATTCAATAAAAATACTGTATAAAAATAAAACATACACTGAGAAATACATTCAAATGAGCAGAAACCAACAGGTTAAAAAGTAGAAATAAACACACAGGAAATACATATATTGGCATTTTCAGACAGGGGCTTTAAAATAACTGTAAGATATTTTAGAAAAATGAAAGAAAAGATAAAGAATTTTACCAGAAAATTTAAATCCATAAAAAGATATCTAAAGGAAATTTTATAACTGAAATATACAATAATTAAATTTTAGAACTTAGTAGATAAATTTAAAGCTGGTTAACACAGAAGAGAGGAGGCCTAGTGAACTGAAGCACCAAGGGAATATTATGGAAAAGTAGATTAAGAGACACATGGAGACATAGTGAAAAGTCATACATGCAATTGATGCTCCAGAAGGAAACAAGATAAAATTGGGAAAGAATCAATATTTGAAGAGATAATGGTTAAAAAAATTGCAAAAATTGATGAAAAATCTATAGCCACATATTTAAGAAGCACAACAGACACAACATAGGATAAATATAAAGAATATCACATGTAGAGTCATCATAGTAACCTTCCTTAAAATCAAAGGAAAAAATTATTAAAACCATCCAATAAAAATATCAGGAGATGTTTTTTTTTTTTTTGAGAGAGAGAGAGACCACATGTGCGCTTGTGCACGCATGAGTTGGGGGGGAGGGGCAGGGGGAGAGGGAGAGGGAGAATCTTAGGCAGACTCCATGCCCAGCATGGAGCCCGTTGTGGAGCTCCATTTCAGGACCCTGAGAGCACGACCTGAGCCAAAACCAAGAGTTGGACACTTAACCAACTGAGCTACCCAGGCACCCCTCAGAAGATATTTTAAAATGTAATTTAACAAGGTGAGTTTAAATTTGTGCACAAATGCCAAGGGCCAAAAATAGCCAAGCCATTCTTGAAGGGGAAAATCTCTTGAGGACTTTGAGTGTAGAGGAACATTTTTAAAACAGGACACAAAAAAATATGGATAAATATCATTATATTAAAATGTTGTTCACCAATATATGCCATTAAGAGAGTGACACAAAGGTGGGAGAAGATATTTGCTATAACAGGACTAGTAATATGTAAAATGACTAGTAAGACAAATATAGATAAACCAATAGAAAAATGGGAGCGAGATGTTAACTGCCACTTTAAAAACTTAGAAAGGTCAAGGGACCAATGCATATATGAAGAGGCTCTTCTCCATATTAATTAGTGGGAAAATTGGAATTGGAATTGTGAGATTCCTCTCTACTTACCAGAATTATAAAATATCATAAAGCCTTGTAATGGAGACATGTGGATCCATCATATATGGTTGAAAAGGGATTGGTATAGGGACTTTGGAAAACTATTTAGCATCGTCTACTCAATTTGAATGTACATATTCCCGAAGACCAGCAATTTCACATCTAAATTCATGCTCAAGAGAACACACTAAAAGACCTCTTCAAAAACATTCTTGCCTGCCTTATTTTTATTAGCCAATGGAAACAATCCAAATGTCTACTAAACAAAATGAGCAAAATTTGATATATTCATACAATGGAATACTTGATAGCAATGAACATTAACGAACCCCACCTAAAAATAACTTTAAAAAGAAAATATATATGGGCAATTTTTCTGCCAACACCTGCAATCTGGCTGTAAGTGGGAGCTGGCATGAGAATCACCTGCTCACCCCTGGGCAAGGCTGTGCCAAGAGTTGGGTAGGACGAGGGAAGTTCTGCTTCCACTGAAGTTGTAGAAAGCTAGAAAGAGTGGTGCTTTGACCCTAACAACAAGAAAATCAGCTTTCTGATTTAGTTCTAGATGCTGCAGAGAGCATCAGGGACTTCTCTTTGGCAAAAAGCCACAGAAATGCCAATTTGGCCCAGAGCAGTTCCCTTCCTTGAAAATTTGAGATCGCTCAAATTATCTCTGTTTCTCATCTCTCTTCAAAAAAAGGTTTTTTTTTTTAATTTCCAGAATTTATATTTGTTATAAGCAGAAGAGTTAATCCAATATAAGCAAGTACATCATGATTAGAAAGTTGTAATTAACATTTTATCTTAATCTTATATCAAACAGCTTTGCTAAGCTTTCTTGTTATCTAAATACTTTTTAAAAATACATTTTAATATTTAAAATGTATAATGCATAATTTCTGAGAAGGAAAACAATTGTAGCTTCTCCTTTTTAAGCTGTATGCCTTAGTTTTAATTTTATTTTTATATTATGTTGACTAGAATCTCTGATAATGTAAAAATTGTCACTGAAGACAGATGTCCTTATCTTGTTCCTGACTGAAAACAAAATTCTAAGTTTTCACCAATTAATATTATGTATGCTGCAATATTTAATAGATAGTTTATTAAGTTTGGAAATCTCCTTTTATTCCTAGTTTGCTAAGAGTTTATTATCACATATGGAATATTGAATTTTAGTAAATGTTTGATCTTCATCTAATTGTGATATTTATGTGACTTTTCTCCTTGAAATTATTACTGTATAATTCAGTTATTAAATGGATAGCTTATATGAATTATCTGCTATTAAAACAAACTTGTAGTCCACAGATAAATCCAAATTTGTGATATATATATATATATCATGATATATATATTTATATGTATATAAATATATACAAATAAATATGTGTATGTGAGTAGGTATAATAATATATAATTTCTGGATTCAACTGACTAATTTTTTAAAGTATTTTTATATTTATGTTATATAAGCACTAAGTTATAATTTTATTTTTTATTATCTTTTTTCTAGTTTTGGTATCAAGATTATCTTAGTCTCATAAAATTAATTGGAAATTTATTTTCCCTTTTTAAAAAAGGTTTTAAGTCCAGTCAGATAACATACAGTGTATTCCTCATTTTTATTATATGGAACAGAGTAAATAGGATAAGGATTAACTCATATAATTATGCAAAGAACACAACTGTAAAATTATGTTTTCTTTGTAAGTTTTTAACTCCTCTTTCAATTACTTTCATTATTCTATGCCCATTCTCCTATAATCCTATGTTTTCTTGAAACAACTCTGGTAAGATACCTTCTTTTTCCTAGCAATTTGCCCATTTTGTGTAAATTTGCAATATACTGGAATAAAATATATATTATTAAATCTCCTATATGTATAGTTCTGTCGCTTTTTAATGTATCATAGTTTTTATTTGTGCCTATTTTCTTGATTTATCTTGCTATGAATAATGTCTTTCCCTATTCTTTTTTTCTCTTCCTTTGCAATGTCTTGTTAAATTTATGTTGGTTCTTCCATTTTATGTTTCATGTTACTTTTTTCTCTTTCCCATTTCCTATTTCTTTTTCATGTGTTGCATTCTGACTAATTTCTCCAGATATATATTCTGCTTCATTCGTTTCTTTTCAATCTGCTTTATAACTGAATACTTTCTTCTAAGGTTTTTTTTTTATCACCCATTACATTTTTCATTTCTCACATTTGTATTTGTTTATTATTGCAAACTGCCTGGTCTTTTTGGATAATGTTTGTTTCTCATGTGTTTAATTTCTTATTTTATCTCTTCTGCAATTTTATTTTTTTTTAAGATTTTATTTATTTATTCGACAGAGAGAGACACAGCCGGAGAGGGAACACAAGCAGAGGGAGTGGGGGAGGGAGAAGCAGGCTTCCCGTGGAGGAGCAGGGAGCCGAATGCAGGGCTCGATCCCAGGACCCTGGGATCATGACCTGAGCAGAAGGCAGACACTTAGTGACTGAACCACCCAGGTGCCCCTCTTCTGCAATTTTAAACATTATCTGACTTACATCTATCAGTCTTTCACCTAAATGTTTTAGGAATATATGTCTGCCCCCCCCCCCTTTTTTTTGCGACTTTGTCTCATTGTGGGTGTTTTCCTCATATGCTTTATAATTTTGAATGGGGAAATCATGTTCAACTGACTTTATCTATTAGGATCCTAGAAGGATGATAACATGTTTTATCTTTACAGAAAAGTCTTGGGTTTGCATCTGCCAGGCTTAGAAACATTACCGCTTTGAGAAACACAGTTTATATTAATTTTCCAGACCATGAAAACTTTGTGAGTTTAAATCCCTAACCTCCCTAAAGCAGACCTATGAATACAATGTTTTAAGGGAGGTGTTTTTTTTCTACCCAGAGCCAAGGATGATACAAAGTTCCTTTGTCATATCCATTTTCAACTGGAGAGATTTTAATGAAGTTCACACTTTCATTGTGGATGATGTCCTTCAAGGGTCGTAATTGTATGAGTCATCTTCATTCAAATTATCAACTCCCAGGTGCCCAGGGCTTCATGTGGCCTTTAAAGGCCAAGCCACTTGATTACTCAGCCTAGCAAAACCTCTAGGACTGCCAAATTGCTAGTGCCTGATTATAACACTGGTTTTCAATTTCTCCTACTTTTGGAGACTCTAGAGGTGTCCTTTAGTTACTTGTGAACTCAAACATTTATGTTAAAGAAGTTTATCCAGGATTTTGACAGACTTCCCTAAGAGGGTTTTTATCTTTTCACCATAAAATACACAAAATTCTTGGAAAGAAAAGCTGACCTTCTCAAAACTCTTTATTTCAAAATGATACATTAGGTTTTTCAGTAGCTGATGATCACCTCTGAGAAATATAAAGGATTGCTCAGTTAAGAAAATGGCTCAATACATTAAACTATACTAAACCAACTATGGTTTTCGTTGAATGGTATGAAAAATATAACAAAATATAATTTATGAAGAAATTATACACTGTTCAAAACTATCAAGGACTTCAAGGATCTTTTATTTTGGGGGGATTATAGCTATCTACTATGTTATAAATTAAAACTAAGAACTTAAAAATTTTTATTTTTAAATAGTCATAATCACATTACATTTTAATATAAATAAGATATTTTCATAAAATTATATTTTCCAAAACAAAAAATGAGGAAAGTGGCATTGTTCTATATTTTTGCATATGTCCTTAATAGAAAAAGGGCTGAATTCTCATATGTTTCTGCATTCAATGTGTTGTGATATTTCGTTGCATTTATTGAAGCATTGGTTGCATATAGTGCAAGTATATGAAGAAAATCTAGTCTCACAGGGACATGTAGCTGGAACAGGGAGGAGTTATTTTAATAAACTTTTCAGATGGCTATGAATATTCTTCTTTGATTCAACATCTTTCTAGCCCACTAAATGCAAAAGAGGATGGCCAAACACCTGGCTACCTACTTGGAACAGTGTGGAGTGGGAATGCCATTGTGTTGTGTGTCCCGATAGTCCCAAAGTTACAGACACAATAGATACTGCATAAGTTTACAAGCCTCCTTCCTCATTTTAAATCTTCCTTTTCTCTGCCTTTTCCTATAGTCTCATTCCCCCCCAACTTTTCTCCTCTTAAGAATTTCCAAAACATCAAATAGCAAGGCTTGAGAGAGAGATAAGAGGAAAGAGAAGATGCAGTAAGGCTAGAACACTGGAGATGGAAGAAATTATGGAGAGTATAAATGAGAGAGAAAGTGATAAAAGAGGCCCAGAATATACTGCTGTGGAACAGAAAATAAAGCACAATGGGAAGACAAGAGAAGAAAGACAAGCAGTAGGATAGGAGAGAAACCAGCTAGGAGACAGGCACAAAATACCCCAAGGACAGGAGTGGAGGACTGAGGCTCATATAAGGGAATCTTTTTCTTTATCAGAAAGATGGGTATTAACGAGGGCACGTTCTGCATGGAGCACTGGGTGTTATACACAAACAATGAATCATGGAACACTACATCAAAAACTAATGATGTAATGTATAGTGATTAACATAACAATAATTTTTTTAAAAAAATTAGGAAAAAAAGAAAGAGAGCTACTTTTACAGAACGTTAAGAACAATAAGAACATTGTTAATTAACATGGTATATCCAACCTCATGGTAAAAATTAGCATGGTATATCCAACCTCATATTTTGTTGGTAACTAAGGCCCCTGGAGACTGTGGGGGTCATCCATGGCTGTCCTCACTCCAAAGACTAAGGAACTGCCAATAAAAAGCCACTTTTCCCCGTATTTCCTTAGAAGGAAAGTCATTATGTGACCACAACCCATGGTATCCAAAAAACTTTCAGTATGTTTTCATTTTCTTGCAGCTTGTTCTCTCAGGATATAATAATTATTTTATTTCTCCAGTGTCTAAAATGACTACTTCCCCACCTCTATCTTATATGCTTACTTATTTCATATTTGAAAGAGTTCCATCTCATGCCAGTATCTCATTTTTGCAGGTGGAAGATTTTATCTTCAAGTTCTAATCTAAACAGTTTGCCAGCCCCTTCATGCTCTCAGATTCTCATCGTTGGGCTTCATTTCTCCTGTGTCCTTGTTTATGACTTTGTGCAATATCCAGATAAGTTTTATTCTTTGATTTTCTTTGAAGGATAACTAGCTTTTGAATTCTTCCCCCTGAGATATCACAGAGAACCAGTGTTCTCAGAAAAACGTTTATAATGATTGCCTAGTCCTTTATCTGGATTATTGGTGTCTCTGACTTTGCCATTCCATGAGTAAAGTCGGGATTATTTTTCCATAAGCAACTTTATTTCTGGATTTTGTTATATAGAGACTCATTTGCCATTCTTATGCCTTCTCATGCCAAAATAGATTTCTGTAGTTTATCTATTTTAGGTTAGAATCTCACCGCAGTAAAAAGCCTACACCATTTATAGACTTAGGGATTTGACTATGGACTGCTTCCTCCAAATTATTTATACATCTACAAAAGAAGACTACAAAGATAAGTTTATTTATCATTATCCTATAATTCCTATTCAAGTCCACTGAAGACCATGCCTCTCATTACTAGGTAACTCAATGCATTTTAATAGTGTTCAATATAAAAAAAAAATTGAAAATCTAAATAGATTATAAAACCACTGGTTCTCATTTTTCTCGTATTATTCCAAATAAGCACCAGTTTTCTTAAAGAAACCATGTTAGCTTTTGTACAAGATATACATGTATGTGTATATAATACATATATAATAAAATATGTAATATATAATACATATATATACATATCTCCTTATATTTTCTATGCTCCAATGCTTTATTGTAAATTCTAACAACCTCTGTGAAATGGAAAAGAGGTTTAGTAAATGGTAGTTCCCAGTATCCCCTCTGGAACCCTGATAGAAATGATTATCACAATGCACAATCACCAGCTGTCTTATATAAAAGCCTGAACATTCTGGGAAATATTCCATAATTGTACACCTTAAATTTTTCCAGTCTTATATATCAGTGACAACCAGGTGAATTATTTATATTTTCCCAGTGATTTGGTATAGAGTACCCTATAGTTTTACTTTTCTCCAACTTAGAAATTCCAAAATATCAATTTCTAAAACAATTTGGGAGTGAGAAGTTTCCTAAACATTTCCCCAGTAGAGACCCAGACAAATAATGTGTTATCCTCTCATTGCTCACTCTTTCCAATCCCAAATTCTCCTTGTATTCCATGAGACTCAAGTAATTCCATGGATTTCTTAATTGAATTTTTCCCTTTATTCCATTATTACTAGTTTAGCAGCCTCTTTAATAGACTCTTCAAAATATATTTTGCCCCACTTTGTTTGTAATTGTGACCATTTTATTTAAATATGGAACAAAAATTATTCTCTGAAACTACCATGCTAGAAGAAACAACGATGTAGATATCAGGTTGAGGGCGGGGGGTCTCTGATACCCATCCCCACTGCCCAACCTTACATATGCTTCCTCTCATCAGCCTAAAATTTCTTCTCAGACAATAGTAGTTTTGTAGAACAATTTCATGTCTGAATCACTAAGGGGGAATATTCTCCCTAATGCGACCTAGGCAGAACTCACAACTTTCTAGAGAAGTTTTGAATACAGAAGAGGAGAGAATTCAGGAAGAGTCAGAACAGTGGTTTTCAAAGTATAGTTCACAGGTGGGTAGCAGCCACGTCTGGGAGCTTCTTAGAAATGTTTAATCCCCCTACCCCAGACCTACTGAATCAGACACTCTGTAAGTGGGATCCAGAAATTTGTGTTTTCATCTCCAAGGGATTCTAATGCCCACTAGAGTTTGCAAAACACTGCAATAGAGATCTAGGTCCATTTATCAAAGGACAGGCAGTGTCCTGGAGTAGTGCTTCTCAATTGGGGCATGTAGAAGAACTGTAGATCTCTGGTGGGACTGCAGAGTCTACATGTCCAAGAACCTTCTGGGTCATGCTGCTGCTGCTGTTTTATAGACTACGGTTGACAGCAAGGCCACTGATAAAAGCGAGGGAGAGGGCGCCTGGGTGGCTCAGATGGTTAAGCGTCTGCCTTCGGCTCAGGTCATGATCCCAGAGACCCGGGATCGAGTCCCGCATCGGGCTCCCTGCTCCTTGGGAGCCTGCCTCTCTCTCTCTCTCTGTCTCTCATGAATAAATAAATAAAATCTTTAAAAAAAAAAAAAAAAAAAAAAAGCGAGGGAGAGACCATATAAGGAGGGGCCAAGAAAAACAGGCAAAATGGAGTGACCTTGACAAGTTTGGCCCAACACTGAGGGAGATTGACTAGACTTGGCTTTATTGGGAATCTTGATAGCTGACACAAAGCAAGGCCTTATCTTGGGTCCAAGATTTTAAGAGAGGTGATCTGGCATGAAAGGTCAGTAGACAAAGAAAAAGGAGTATAAAGCTTTAAGCTTATGCCAGGCTAGCTTGTATGATTTGGGACTTCGTGGTGTACTATATCTCAGTTCTTTATGGTAATTTTTGGAAGAAACATATATATGCTTCAACTTGCCAGGACCTATACTAAGTAGACAGTGGGGCAAAATATACTCATAAAGGACAGGAAGCAGGCCTAAGTCATATTGGTGAAACCCAGTTTAGAAAGCTTACAGTTTGGGGGGCTGATGTATGACATTGGGCAATTTACTTAATATCTCTGTTCCTCTGTTTTCTCATGTCTAAAATGTGAATAAAAGTAAAATCTATCTTACAGAACTCTGGTGAAGTTTAAATGAATGAAGATATTTGCAAGGCACACAGCAGAGTGCCTAGCACATAAGAAAACTCAATAAACTCTTCTTCATCTTTATCTTTGTCTTCACTTTATTATTTTCATTATTATTATTATCACATCTGCCACATTCATCTTTCCTAGCAAATGGAGAAACAATGAGGCTGAAGAAATTATGGGCATATCATGATAATAAAATGGTAAGTGGTACGAGAACCAATCAAGGGGATTGAGAAAGAACTTTTTTCCAAAGGGGGATATTAACCAAAACAACAAATCCTGTGTTAAATCTTTTCATATTAAAAAAAACTGAAAATCTCTTTATTTTATGATGAGATTCTGAAGGATAAATAGTTAATGCAAAGCTGTTGTTATTTGACTTCCTTCAGAAATGTCAAGGTAGCAACGTTTTAGTGACATGTAAAAGAAGTAGCCAAGTCCTAGCGTTAGCTCACTTTCTTTTGGCTTTTCCGAGGTCACACATAGGTCAGATTTCCTGACCAATCAATCTTTTGACATGTTGAGCTGCTGAAGAAAATCAAGTGTTCCTCCGGGGAGCAGATCTCTATGGTTTGAGTATTTTTTTCTTTTTCTTTTTCTTTTCATTTTTTCAAGCAAAGTCATCACTATATCAGTCTGCTGCAGAAAAGAATTGGTAAAATAATTTCTGCAACCTCTCAGAATGTGAGACTAGTGTTTTGGGATAAGAGGCAGAGGAAAAGAGTTTCTCCTAAAATTTTGTACTGATCTTTTCATGTATCCCTGTGATCACTTATTTAGTATTGGAGTAACTTGATTTCATTTCTGAGAACATAGATTTATTACCACAAAATAAAACTGAGGCTTTTTCTAAAATTTATTGATCTTAACTCTTTTGTGTTATTTAGAAAACACTTATGATCTAAAAATGACCAGCTAATTTAAAATACCTTAATACGTATGCATGTGGCTCTACCCCTCACTCTCTCTCTCTCTCTCTCTCTCTCTCACACACACACACACACACAGAGTAATATTGATGATTCTTGGCAGTAATTCTGATTGGCATACATTTTTCAAGTATTTTCAACACATTACACATTCAAATTCTCTGTAAAATAAATAAAACAACCGTGAAAAAACATAAATCAGTTAAGACTTTTCAGTTTAGAGAGTTCCCCGAAAAACAGGTCTTTAAAAATGATTTTCAGTATTTAATGTTTTTAAGAAATGTGTCTGTTTGCTGCATGATTAGGAAGAATTTCCTTACAACCCTCAATGAAGGCAGTCTGAGGTAACAATGTACATAAATCTTTCTTACTCAAGCAAAGCTGTTGTTGTGTTACCCAGTGGTTCAAACAGCCAGTAATATTTAACTTGTATGCTTCATGTAGCAATAAAACAAATAAATGGACTTCTCAAAAGTTACATCCTGCATTATATAAATCTTCCTCCTTAGCACATTTAACCTGCCTCGGCCACAAAGCATTGTAGCCCTTCCTGGCCACAAAGTAAGTACCCTTCTTATTGAGGCCTAGACATTTTCATTGATTTTCCTCACGTTGCAGTGAAATCATCTGTGCCAACAAATTATGTAACAATATTTAATGAAGCTCCCCAAAGCATCTTATTATCAATTAGTATCCAACCTAGCCAACAGTAGCAAATGGAATGGATCTTCCTAATGGATCCATTATTTTGTACTTCCAAAGTTACACGGGGATGGAATAGTGATCAAAGAATTTGCTTTGGTGGGTCCGTGTTTATCCAGCTGACATGCAAAGCTCCCACAAATTTGGCTGAGGAATTTTGAGAGATTCATAGCAACCTGGCTAGGCGAAGCAAGCTGCCTTCTACCTCTTGTCAGTCATGTTACAGTGTACGCAGAAGTGAGCCCACAAAGTTCAAAACCAAGAGACTGTGGTCTGTTTTTATTTCAGCGTGGAGCCCAGTGAGAGCGAAAGTGTTCAGGAGATTCTCCACGTGGATAATAACAATGTAATCTGATGACAAAAAAAGGGAGGGGTAATATCCTGCCTAGAATGTTGACATTTTTGCAACTCATTTGTTTTTTAAATCTCCAGATTGCTCACGCAGATACATAAACAAACATCCTCCCATTCTGAGAGAAAGTAGAAAGTACAACACTTTACCATCTCTTCCTTTGGTAATTAATAAATAAATAAACTATAAATAAAATGGTTTTAACTTCTCAGAATATAGGGGAAAAATGGAGTAAACCTTGCTCCTAGAACTGATCTCTGAATTACAAATATAACATGGTTTGTTCAAACCCAAATATAGATGGCTTTTGATTTACAATAAAGAGGTGCCAGTTAGAGTAATAACACCATTCCGGAACATTGAGAGCACATGCAGTTTTATATACCTAGGGTAGACTCAAATGACCTAAGTCTTTAGGAACTCATTGAAAGTGGGAAAATTAAAGTGTGTAGTTATTAAGTCACCAGGTGTGGGTTGGTCACAAAGCCTTCAACCCTAATACCTACCTGCAGGCTTAGGCTTATCCCTAGACACCCAGACTCCACTTGACAATGATGACAATTACTCCTCCGCATGACAGCCGCTTATGTCATACTCTGTCCTGAAAATGGGGCTTCTGACTTCTTCCCAAGGCTCATATCTGCGTATTTCTCACCTACCATTTATGTTAAGACTGACGTCACTAGGGATTATAAAATGTCTTTAGACTGTCACTAGCTTCAGAGTTGGAGCCATACTTTTACTTCATTTTTCTTTTAAGATGTCCCTTACTTTCTAGCCACTTCGGGAATGAATTTTAAGTTGTCAAAATATTTTGCCCATAATTTTTAGAAGCTTTGTGGTGGATCAAACTGTGGCAGGCCAAAGTGCTGGTTTGCAAGGAGACTGCAAAATCGGAATGCCTTCTCAATTCTTGACAGTACATACGCATATTTGATATGATTATTTGTTTTAACCTCATTTTTTAATTACCTGACTAATTACTATTTCTAATCTTATCAAGTAAGTGTTTTTTACTGTACTCACTATGTTAGTGTGAAGCCTTTTTTTCCTTTTCTTTCCTCCTCCTCCTCTTCCTTCTTCTTCCTCTTTTTCCTTCTCTTCCTCTTCTTCTTCTTTCCCCTCCTCCTCCTCCTTCTTCTCTTTAAATCCTTCTTCTAATAGGAGTGAGAAGGCATTCAGATTATTTCAAGTGTTTCTTTTTTTTTTTTTTTTAAGATTTATTTATTTTAGAGAGAGAGAGTGCATGAGCAGCCGGTGGGAGGGGCAGAGGGAGAGAGAGAGAATCTCAAGCGGACTCCCGGCTGAGTGTGGAATCTGATGCTGGGTTTGATCAGCAGTTGAGCATCTGACTCTTGGTTTAGGCTCAGGTCATGATCTTGGGGTCCTGGGATCGAGCCCACCGTGTAGGGCTCCACTCTCAGTGGGGAGTCTGCTCCAGGATTCTCTCTCTCCCTCTGCCATTCCCCCCCACCAAATAAGTAAATCTTTAAAAAAAAAAGCAAAGTGGGGTGCCTGGGTGGCTCAGTCATTAAGTGTCTGACACTTGGTTTAGGCTCAGGTCATGATCTTGAGGTGTTGACATCAAGCCCTGAGTCTGGCTCCATAGTCAGCATGGAGTCTGCTTCAGATTCTCTCTCCTTCTCCCTCTGCTTCTCCCCCTTCTCACACTCGCTCTGTCTCTAAAATAAATAAATAAATAAATAAATAAATAAATAAATAAATAAATAAATAAAATCTTAAAAAAAACACAAAACATTGTTGAGTGTTCCTCACTTATGGAAATTAATCTTCTAAATTTATTTGAGAAGACTTTTATTTTTCCAGAGGTGAAGACTTTAACTGCAATTGTGTAATTATTAGGTCAATGAAGATGAAATATTGTGGAAAAAACAAGGAAAGATTGATAAAATACGTTTTGAAGTTTAAAAGCCCAATTATATTATAGATGACTTAAATTATTTCCTCAAAAAATCTGCAAAACTGAATGCAAGTAGGGATTATTTTTATATACTAAACAGTATAACCTTAATTGCCATGGGTAGTCACATTTTGACCTTGCTTTGCCATCTTCCAACCTTTTATACCCAAATCACTTTTTTAAAAGATTTTTATTTATTTATTTGAGAGAGAGAGAGCATGAGAGAGAGAGCCTGAGCTGGGGGAGGGGCAGAGGGTGTAGCAGACTCCTCACTGAGCAGGGAGCCCAATGCAGGGCTCAATCCCAGGACCCCGGGATTAGGACCTGAGCTGAAGGCAGACACTTAACTGACTGAGACATCCAGGTGCCCTTTTATAGCCAAATCACTTTTGAAAACTTTCTTGGAAAATTTTTTGAGAGGATACTTTTTTTTTTAAAGTCATCTTTTGAGAAATATACACATCAAAATGTAATTTCTTGGGGCGCCTGGGTGGCTCAGTCGTTAAGCGTCTGCCTTCGGCTCAGGTCATGATCCCAGGTCTTGGGATCGAGCACCGCATTGGGCTCCCTGCTCAGTGGGAAGCCTGCTTCTCCCTCTCCCACTCCCCCTGCTTATGTTCCTTCTCTCACTTTGTCTCTCTCTGTCAAATAAATAAATTTTAAAAATATTAAAAAATGTAATTTCTTCTTATGCCATAATATTTTCTCATTTTCCTCAGTCTCCAATCTTTGACTACTGCCCCCCCAATCCACACCCAGTCCACTGTCATATTTTATCAACTTTTTTTTCCTAAGGATTTTATTTATTTATTTGAGAGAGTGAGAGAGAGCAGAAGCTGGGTGGGGGCGGGCGAAGGCAGAGTGAGAGGGAGAAGCAGGCTCCCCACCGAGCAGGGAGCCCAGTGCTAGGCTCAATCCCAGGATCCTGGGATCATGACCTGAGCCGAAGACAGATGGTTAATGGACTGAGCCACCCAGGTGCCCCTATCAACATTCTTTTAATCCATCTCCTCAAACATTCACATTCCTTCTTTCTCTGGGAAATTGCAGGCTGTTTTTCTAGAAAATTCCATCCTACCTTTATTTTTTTTACTTTTCTCTGCCTGCTCTATCAATTTCCAAGAGACAATGACATGGTAAAGAAGTGGAGGGAAATTTTGGGCCTGTGACTGAGAGTATGTCACTGAGAATAAGGTAGAACATGTAGGGTGTTGGTAAACAGAATGAGTATGACTTATGAAAGTGAGACAGGTCAGAGAGTAAATATATTTGTCCAGGAAGACAAGCTTAGCCTCGTATTGTGCACAAAAGGTGGAAATATGGAAAATCTGAAAACTGTCATGTAAGTTGAAAGTGGAGAGACAAGGAAAGAGAAAATAATGAGAGATAGAGAAGAAAGTAGAGGGCCTGGTAAAGAATAGAATGCGTTAGTGAATGTCATTTGAAAATTTGTGGTAGGTAAGACAAGTATTCAAAACCCATAGGTGTCCTATAAAATGAAGAAAATCTGGGTCACCTTAAAATCTGGGTCATCTATGCAATATTTGCCCATGTAAACTACCATCTTTTTTGGCTCATTAATCCATTCTGGCTCAATTTATAGGAATTCTGCTTAGTAGTTATTAACACTTATTTTTCATCTAGCTTTCCATTTCTTCTGAGTTTTTCCCTTATGTCTTACCTGAAGCCCTTCCAATTTTGTTTTTTATCTCTTTTCAGGAAGTTCTCTAATTCGAATAGTGGTAATGATTTTCAACTTTTAAGGATGGTTTAGGGGAAAGCAAAGGGCAGTACTCTGTGCAGTTCTCAACTGGGCTTTCATGTTCTTGGTTCTGTAATCTTGGGGAAGTCATGTTACTTCTTTAGTTTCAGTTTAAATACAATAATTTTAATAGTTTCCCCCCCCAGATATAATGTTCTCTAATGTGAAGCTGGCGAAGAGAATGCAATTTGTAAACTATGTTTTTTTTTTTAAAAGATTTTATTTATTTATTTGACAGAGAGATTGACAACGAGAGAGGGAACACAAGCAGGGGGGAGTGGGAGAGGGAGAAGCAGGCCTCCCGCTGAGCGGGGAGCCCAGTGCAGGGCTTGATCCCAGAATCCTGGGATCATGACCCGAGCCGAAGGCAGACGCCCAACGACTGAGCCACCCAGGCGCCCCTGTAAACTATGTTTTACCTTATCTAAAGGTGTCAGTATTTTGAGATTAATTTAGTATATGATATCTGGGTAAAAATTTAAATATCAGGTGCATTACTTTTTTTTTAAATAACAGCTTTATTGAAATATAATTCACATCTCATAAAATTCTCCTTTTTAAAGTATACACTCAATTTTTAAATATAATCACAGAGTTGTGCAACTGTCACCACCACTATCTAATTTAGGCAATTTTTATCACCCTACATCCCCAAAAGAAACCTTGTACCTATTTGCTATGACGTCCTGTTTCCTCTTCTTCTCTCCAGTCCTTCGTAACCACTAGTCTACTTTCTGTCTCTGTGTACTTGTCTGTTCTGGACATTTCATATAAATGCAATCATACAATATGTAATTTTTTGTGTCTAGCTTCTTTCAGTCAGCATGTTTCCAAGATTCATCCATGTTGTAGTATGCATCAGCACTTCATTCCTTTTTATTGATGAGTACTACTCCATGGTATGGAAAATCATATTTGTTTATGTGTTCATCAGTTGATGGACATTTGGGTTATTTGCACTTTTTGACTATTATAAATAATGCAATTATAAACTTTCACATTTTTGTGTGCACAGATATTTTTAATTCTTTTGAGTATATACCAAAGAGTGGAATTGCTGGGTCATATAGTATGTTAGTTTCCTATTGTCATTGTAAAAAAATTACCACAAATTTTGTTGCTTAGAAGAATACAAATTTATTATCTTGAGTTCAGGAGGTCAGAAGTTTAGAACACGTTGGCAGGGGCTGCACTGTTTCTAGAGGCTCTAGAGGAGAATCACTTCCTTGCCTTTCCTAGCTTCTAGAGGCTGCCTGAACCCCTTGCTCATGGCCCCTATCTACCATCTTCAAAACCAGCAGCGTAGTGTCTTCCAACTTTTCTCTATGATTCCTGCTTCCTTCTTCACATCTATTTTACTGACTCTCCTGCCTCTCCCTTTCCCTATAAAGATGGTTATGATTAGGGCGCCTGGGTGGCTCAGTCGTTAAGCGTCTGCCTTTGGCTCAGGTCATGATCCCAGGGTCCTGGGATCGAGTCCCACATCGGGCTCCCTGCTCGGCGGGAAGCCTGCTTCTCCCTCTCCCACTCCCCCTGCTTGTGTTCCCTCTCTCGCTGTGTCTCTCTCTGTCAAATAAATAAATAAAATCTATAAAAAAAAAAAAAAAAGATGGTTATGATTACGTGCCCCCAGCCCTGATGATCCAGAATAATCTTTACAGCTCAAGAACCTTAATTTAATCATATTTGCAAAGTTCCTCTTGCCATGTAATGTAACATTCACAGATTATGGGGATTAGTAGGTGGACAACTTTGTGGCCTGTTATTTTGCTCATCATATATGGTAATTCTATGCTTAACATCGTGAGGAACTGACAAACTGTTTTCTAAAGTGAATACCAGGGGTGCCTGGATGGCTCAGTCAGTTAAGTGTCTGCCTGTTAAGGGTCCTGGTATCAAGTCCCGCACTGGGCTCCCTGCTCAGAGAGGAGTCTGCTTCTCCCTCTCCCTCCACCCCCCACTCGAGCACTTTCTCTCTCTCATTCTCTCTCTCTCAAGTAAATAAATAAAATCTTTAAAAAAATAAAGTGAATACCATTTTACATTCCCACAAGCAATGTATGAGTGTTGCAAATTCTCCACATTTTTGTCAACACTTATTTTTAATTAATAAAATTTAGTTTTTAGAGCAGCTTCAAGTTTACAGAAAAGTGAGCAGAACGTACAGGGAGTTCCCATATACTTTCTGTGCAGCACACACACACACAATCTCCCCGCCCATCAACAACCCCTACAGTGGTACATTTGTTACAATCTATGAACCTACAATGACACATCATTATCACTCTAAGTCCACAGTTCACATTAGAGTTCATTCTTGGTATTGTATATTCCACTGGTTTTGACAAATGTATAATGCCAAGTATCTACCACTAGAGTATCATACAGAATAGTTTTTGTGTCTTAAAAATCCTCTGTACTCCATCTTTCCTCTATCCCCCAACCTTTATCAACCACGGATCCTTCTAATGTCTCTAAGTTTTGTCTTTTCCAGAATGTGATGTAGTTGGAATCATACAGCCTTTTCAGATGATTGGCTTACTTCACTTAGGAATATGCATTTAAGTTTCTTCTAGGTCTTTTCATGGATTGATAGCTCTTTTTTAATTGTTAATTTTTAGTGCTGAATAATATTCCATTGTCTGAATGTGCCACAGCTTATCTATTTACCTACTAAAGGATATCTTGGTTTCTTCTAAGTTTGGCAATTATGAGTAGAGCTGCTATAAACATCTGTGTGCAGGTTTTGTGTGGGTATAAGTTTTCAACGCATTTGGGTAAATACCCAGGAGTGTGGTTCATCTGGTAAAAGAATGTTTAGTTTTGTAAGAAACTGTCAAACTGTTTTCCAAAGTGGCTGTACCATTTTGCCTTCTCACCAGGAAAGACTAAGAGTTCCTGTTGCTCTAGTTCCCACCAGCATTTAGTGCTGTCATTGTTTTGGATTTGGCCATTCTAATAGGTATGGATATCTCACTGTTTCTATTTACAAATCTCAAATAACAGGTGATGTGGGACATCTTTTAATATGCTTATTTGGTATTATAAATCTTTTAATTAGTTCTTTTTTCTTGAAGAGTTTTAAAAAGGTCTTTGTATAATTTGGATAACTGTTTTATCAGATGTCTCTTTGCAAGTATTTTCTCCCAGTCTATGGCTTGTCTTCTCATTCAGCTCATCAATTACTTCTTTCATGAATTGTGCTTTTGGTATTGTATTTAAAGAGTCATCACCAAACCCACGGTCATTTAGGTTATCTCCTATGTTATCTTGCAGAAGCTTTTATAGTTTTGTGTTTTACATTTACATTTAGGTGTATGATTCATTTGGAATTAGTTTTTGTGAAGAGTGTGGTCTGTTTCTAGATTCTTTTTTTTATGTAAATTACAGAGCTATTCCAGCACTATTTGTTGAAAAGACCATCTTCTTTCTATTTTATTTCCCTTGATCTTTTGTCAAAGATCAGTTGACTACATTTCTGTGGTTCTATTCCTGAACTCTCTCTTTTGTTCTATTGATCTACTTGTCTATTCTTTCACCAATTCCACACTGTCTTGATTACTGTGACTTTATAATAAGTTGAAGTTGGGTAGTTTCAGTACTCAGACTTTGCTCTTCGCCTTCAACACTGAGTTGGCTACTCCGGATCTTTTTGCCTCTGTATTAAATTTTAGAATCAGTTTGTCGATATCCACAAAATAACTTGCTGGGATTTTTATTGGCAATGTGTTCTGTGTTCATGAAAGATATTGGTCTGAGGGTTTTTGTTATTTTTTTGTTTTTTTATTTTTTGTTTGTAACATCTTTGTCTAGTTTTGGAATTAAGGTAATCCTGACCTCGTGGAGTTAGGAAATATTTTCTCTGCTTCTAACCTCTGAAACAGACTTTAGATAATTGGTATATTTTTTCTTTAAATAGTTGGTAGAATTCACCAGTGAACCCATCTGGGCCTGGTGCTTTCTGTTTTGGAAGGTTATTAATTCCTGATTCAATTTCTTTAATAAACACAGGACACAGATTATTTCTTCTTGTGTGAGTTTTGGCAAACTGTGTCTCTCAAGGATTGGTCCATTTCTCCTCAGTTATCAAATGTGTGTGCATAAAGGTATTCATATTAGTCTTTTATTATCCCTTTAATGACCATTAAATGTGTAGTGATTTCTCCACTTTCACTTCTGATATTAGTACATCCAAGCACATGATTTCATTTTGTTTTTGAAGAACCCACTGAGGAAATATTATACTATTTTTATAGATTGGCAAACTGAGGTTCAATGATCTTAAATAAATTGATTAATCTTTTTCCTTTCTACCAATGTCTCTGATTGCCAATCTGTGAACAGTGCAGGGCTGGTTGTGTGATAATCATCCTGGTGAAATTTTTTATAATACAAATTCCAGGACACTCACTCCTGAAGATTCTAGTTTGATAGGTTTAGCTTGGAACATATTTTCTATACTTCATGTCCTCAGACTAGTTCAGGGAGTTAACTAGGTTTCACCTCTTACAACTACTGAAAGAGATTGGAAAAAGCTGCTCAGGGTCCTGTGCTGAATTCTGGGGCTGAAGGGGAAGTATTCTGTGATCCATTAGTGAGGGCTGTGATGGGGCCAGATGGAGGGAGTAGAATCCCACTGCCAAATATTGGCCAACTGTGATCTAGATAGTGACAGTTGGTAGGTGGGTCAGAAGAAAAAAAAAAAAAAAGGAAATTAGAGAATATCAGTTATATTTTGATTAAAAATTGCCTGAAAACATACTAAATATTTTATACAGCTATATTAGCTGTATCAGAAACTTAAATGTATCTCTTGGAAAAATACTAGTGATGACCACAGGATAGAGAGCCAAATAAAGGAGAGGGTCCAAAATACTCTTGCAAGTTTGCAATATTGGATTCCGGCACTGTCCCAGTCCTACCAGATTGCCTGTGCCAGGAATGCTAGGACTCTGTGTAAGAGCAGCTGCCATGTGCCCATGTTCTTTCTGTTGCAATCTTATGTCTTAAGGCAAAAAATGTGGCTCTGTGTATTTTAGCAATTGATCAAATATTTATTATTTCAAAACGTTCAGGGAGAAATCAAATGTATTTTGTAATCTTAAATTGTGTATGCTTATTTTTCATGTCTTATTATTACATTTTAATATTCAATGTGTAGATATTTGGAGAAACAGCTTAGAAGGTGGGTCTGGTAAAAATACACCTAAGTACATACAATGGCTGCCATAGATAGATATATTCATAGAAAGAAGTGATTAAGCTCTGCCATTTACAGACAAATGCTTCTTTTTGGGGTTTAATTTTCCATGACAATGTAGGCTTCTTCAAGGGGGAACTCCATACTTGGGATTCATTTAGGCTAGGAGAACTGTGCATACAGCTTCTTGCTGTCACACTAGCAAGAGGTCTCATGCAATCCTCATTATTTCGGTGATCATCAGCAGGTAATTTGAGGCAGATTGAATAAACTCCTAGGATCCCCAACAAATTCTTAGTTTGTCTTCCACTCTTGTGGACATTGTTAATTCCTCTGTCCACCTAGAGTTGAAAGAAATGATGAATAAGGTCCTTTCCCACAGTCAGTGTCAGGATAGACCTTTGAACTGCTTAGTTACCTCCATACCTTTAGAAGGGTTGTGAAAAAGACTTATAACAAATATAAAGAGAAAAATGTTGCAGTTGATTAGTGATATCTGTCATCAGGCGAAAATTGGAAAGTTGCAGCACATGATTAGTAATTCTTTCCTCTTTGATTCATATCAGTAACAGTGGCTAGGTGGGGAAAAAATAAAAATATGTTAGGTATGATGTTACTATTATCAGCATGAAGGTAGGAAAAGAAAAGAACTGGACAAGAGGGCTGGCATGAAGTGTCTGGATATAATTTCCACAAAATCCAAACTTAGCCCTCACAAATCTCTACAGTACCAAAATTATTAGAAAATTTTAAAAACCCACAAAACTCTCTCAGATACAGGTGTTAAATGCATTTTAAAAATATAATTGACCTTGAATTATAAATGCCTTCCTGTGTCTATTAATAACAATATTCCCCATTCAAAATCCATAAGATGTCAGTTCTTAGGAAAATCAAGTCGGAAAAATAGTTTATTACTTTGCTATTTAATCATTTGAAACTGGAAATTGGTCCTTACCTTGGTTCATAGTCTGAAGGTCTGGCATTTCCACTTGGTTTTACCATTGTAACAACGGAGACCTAGTGTTCTAAAGATAATTACATTTATTGTACAAGCTAACTGAAAAAGTGCTGAATAATTGTCACTGCTTCAGAGATTAGATTTTGTAGTGATATTTTTCTACTAGCACTGCATTGAGATGCTTTTAATGGAAGGAGCTACAGTAATATTAAAGAATTGTTGACAGCTACTTATGAGAGGACTTTTACATTTGTAAACAAAACTTGACTTTATCAAAAGCAAATATCAAGAGGTTATTTTACTCTCTGTTACACCTCATAAGGTAGCTCCAATATACTCTGGAGCAAGGGTGGAGTGGGTGGGAAAAGTTTAATATAGTAGAATATAGAGAAAAAACCTGATGTTAGGCAAAGCAAATGACAAGGAACTAAAAAAGTTAAGTCCAGACAATAAAAATGTATGTGTTCTTTGTTAAATGATGCACTGAGATTTTAAAATAAAAGTTCCCATTTACCTCATACTCTGGGAAACACACTCAACTCTCAATATTTCCTGAAGGCAATGAGAATTCTTTTTCTTTTCTTTTTTTCATTTTTTGTCCCTTTGAGGGCATTACCTTTAAGTCAACGAACGAAACAAGGAAACCCTCTAAACAACTGATTGGAAACCTAAGCTGGAGCTAAGACACATATTGAAATTAGGGCTATCATTGCTTGACCATGGCTCAATTTCTGGTTTTCTCATTAGATGTCATACATGTGTTTCCTGTTATGCTTACTAAAAACAATATCTTATATCAGGTCACATTTCCTACAGATACCAACAAAGAACTAATTTTCCAGCTTGCAGATTAACTTTGGAATAGGAAAAGAAATAGTTATTAAATAAATGGTACTGGGTAATTAATTAAC
Organism: Halichoerus grypus; assembly: GCF_964656455.1. Classification (NCBI taxonomy): domain Eukaryota; kingdom Metazoa; phylum Chordata; class Mammalia; order Carnivora; family Phocidae; genus Halichoerus; species Halichoerus grypus. Next base: position 82,722,098 of record NC_135714.1, read on the forward strand.
TACTTGGGCTTTACTTTACATTTTATGAAACATGAAAGAAAAAGAAAGAAAGAAAGAAAGAAAGAAAGAAAGAAAGAAAGAAAGAAAGAAAGAAAGAAAAAGCAAGAGAAGGAGGGAGGGAAAGAAGGAAGGAAGGAAAGAAGGAAGGAAGGGAAGGAAGGAAGGAAGGAAGAGAGGGAAAGGCAAGAAATCCCAGAATGGTTAGGGAATCAAATACTAAGCTAAAAGCATAAGAGAAAAACTTGGGAAAATATTTAATTTTAGGACTTGTATTTTCTAATTAAAAATAATCACAAGGAAAAAAGTGGACTTGGCTACATAAAAATTGAAAAATCAAAACCACTTTGTCAAGAACAGCAAATTAATAAAGAACAAACAATAAAGTGAGAATATATCTATGGCAAATATGACTAACTAGGGATTCCTATCCTAAAAGTATAAATGGTTCCTAGAAATACATAAGAAAAATCTTAAGATCTCAAAAGCTTGAAAAAAAAAATGCCATAGAGTTTTGTTCATATTTCTTTCAAATAGATATTGAAAATACAATGAAATACTTCACTTCGCTGGTAGTGAAAGAAATGTAAATTGAAAGAAGATGTTATGCTGACCAAATGCTTATAAAACAAAATATACTAAGTAGCAAAAAGGATTTAGTAGAATAAAAGCATCCACCTACAGTATAAATTGAGGCAGTTTTTCCAATTCAGTTTGGCCATATTGAGAGTCTCCAAAAAGTTAATAACTTTTTAGTCAGCTATTTCCATTATAGAAACCTATCTTATGGAGGGGTGCTGGGTGGCACAGTCAGTTAAGTGTCCAACTCTTGGTTTTAGTTCAGGCCATGATCTCAGGGTTGTGAGATCGAGCCCCAAGTTAGGCTCTGTGCTCAGCATGGAGTCAGCTTGGGTTTCTCTCTCCCTCTCCCTCTGCCCCCCCTCCCAGCACTCTCTCTTTCAAATAAATAAATAAGTCTTTAAAATACAAAGAAACCTATCTTATGGAAACTGTCATGTACACAAATCATCATTCTAGTGTTATTTATGAGGAATAATCCAAATATCCAATTATAAGAGAATGATTTATATAATCTAGTCAACCACTGTGTAGTTCCCAAACCAGCAAATCAACATCACTAGGAAAATTGTTACAAATGCACATTCTTGGTTCTACCTGACACTTTTTCTCAGAAACTTTGGGGTTGGCCCAGTATTCATAAAGCCTTCAAGATAATTTGATGCATACTCAAGCCTGAGAACCATTAATATAATGGAATATTACACAGACATTCAGTGTTCTTAAGGAACACCTAACATGGAAAAATCTTTATAACTTAATATAAAGTTAATAAAAGAGTAAAAATTGCTCATATTTAATATGACCATGGGAATTATGCATAATATGACTTCCATTTTGTAAATACATATATATCATATATAAAATCAAAATCCTTCATGTATATGTGTATTCACACACACACACACACACACACACATATATACATACACACTAGCAGAAAAAAATTGCTATTCTAAATGTATCAGAGGAGTTGACTCTGAATTACTTCTCTGAATGTTTACATATTTTTCCAAGTTCTCTTCTGTGATGGCATATTACTTTTTATTATCATTAAAGGATCTTGGCCACAAACATTCTCATATGCATATACAATGTTCAAAGCCCCAAGTTTCCTATAACTGTAAATATTTATTTAACTTTCATGATGACATTGGTTTATTGCAAAGAGAGACCCCTTTTTCAACAACAGATGGTGCTTCATCATTGAAGAAAATGGTAAGATGTGGTACTTGGGTTGTCCTAGCCACAGGCAGGATGTGGCTGCCAGAGCAGAGCTGTAAGTCTTTGAGCAACTAGCCACATCCTCCTCCCACCAGTTCTTTTTTTAGCTGATGGCAACTCCCAGGATTCTGACATTAACCAAGGTTCACATCTTCTTCGTATTTCTATCATACCCCTCTTCTATCATCAGCAATTCTCACATTAAACTTAGTACAGAGAGCAGGGTATAGAAATTAAAGAAATATTAGGCGTTAGATATTTCAAATAGCCAAGTTCATTTAGCCAAAATATTCCAGCAGGGGTGGGTGGGGGTACCAAGAAAAAGTGATAAACCACAGTTGTTTATCATCTCGTGTTAAAAATTATCTGTCCTTTGTTATCTCAAAAAACCATCACAATTTCTTCTCTGGTTAACTTTATTTGCAACTATCTAAGCACACGGAAGGTTCAACCTGTTCTACTAGTACTTGGACGATGTAGTCAATCTAACATTGTTTACAATGGATTTTAAAGCGCTTAAGTGTTGGAAACATTTAAAATGTCATAGAAAATAAATATTGTAGCATGTGTCTCTTACTTGTCTAAATTACTGGAAAATGATCACTTCACTTTTGCTTCCTGCTCATGTTAATATATATAGTGAGAAGATTTGGCGACAGCCCCAACTGCTCTGAATTGACAACTGCCCTCAGGGTATTTAGAGACTAAGAAAAGGCATCATTCAATTCCTAGGCTATGATCTGCTTCAGCCTCCATAGCTTATGTTGGAGAGATTCTGTGGGTGGAAATATGGTTCCACTCCTTAGGTAGGTGCAGAAATTGCCATGATCTGGAGGAATTCATTTGCATTAAAGAACAGTGACATATTAAAAGAAATATTCCAAATTCTCATAGAAACTAGAAATGAAAGAGTATAATTTAATATAATGATCTTGCAAATTAAATCCACTTATCAAGCCTACTTAATGGCAATAAAGTCTTAGATATCCTAATATCTGTTATTCAAAATGTATGGATATATGAGTAGGATCAGAGACTGATTCTGAAAACCTAAAATCCCTCAGATGATGGTTAATATTCTGTGGTGTGTAGATGCTGTCAGCTGAATGTCATGGTCTTGTTCCTGTCACCTGAATATTATGTGTATTACCACGGTTGTTTTTGTGACTTCCTACAAATGTGCTTTGTGTCTCAGAGATATACTTATAGATATTTGACTAAGGTTGGGAATCCTCAGAAGATTTTCAAAATAAACCTATGTGACATATGGAAACAGACTGCGACATGTAAATGCTGAAGATAAGGTGATCTTACAGAAAATAGAACAAGGGTAAATACAGCAAGGATCAGGATGGAAAGCTCAGTCAAAAATGAGAAATTTAAAACACCTGTGTTTTGGCAACAGTGGCTTGGCAGCTAGAACAGGGAGGACAGAGGAAGTTAAATCCATGCTGGCTTCCAGAACCCAGCTACAAAAAATGAACCGCTAGGACCAGATGGTTTTATGGCTTTAGTAAACAATAGATTTGCATAATGCTTCCTCAATAATTCTGTCAGGAAGAGTGTTGAGCTAGAAAACAATGTACAATTGTGCCTTTTTTTGAAAACCTGCTCTCTAAATGGCCAACAGATAACTGGGGAGAAACTGAAATGTTGGGAAGAACAGATTATATAAAGGACTATTATCAGACCATCTTGACTGCAGAGTAATTGTAAATGCCAATATGTTTGGAAGTATTAGGTCTCTTCTGGTGGCCACATTATTAATTGATTCTCAAACAGGAATGAGGGCTTCTCTGATTTGGGGCACCACCTCCCTAAGGTTTCCTTGTTTGTTCTGATTTGTAGCTTCCTTTGACTTTTCTTTCTAAGGCTTGGGTGACTGCCATTTGGTTTCTCTTCAAGAAGAATCAACAAACCACTTAATGTTGAATTCTTTTCTAGTATACACATGTATCACTACTCCCTATTGATCTCAGGATGTGGAATCCCCACACATCTTTTGAACAAAATCCTCTGTTTCAGCAAGTGGATAGGAACTCTCATCTCTTCATTCATTCAACTGATTTAATTGACGATAATTATTCCCAGAGGTGATTCCTCCACGTACAAATACAGATTTCTACTTTTAAACACCTGAATCACAAAATAGGCCAGTGGAATAATACATTACTAAAATCCACCTTTTCTAGTCCCCACGCATGGTAACAATTCCCTCCCCACTTTTAAGTTAAATGCCAAATATTGGTGTTGGGGCTTACAAATTCCAAAGCCTTCAGTTTCCATATGTCATAACTAAATACTGCCATGTTGAAGGGACAAAGACTAACAATAGGGAAGGCTGGGGACTGTGGTGAAGTGGCAAGCCTGGTCTAGAAAGAATTCAGCAGCCCTTCAGCTCTAAACAATTGTTACCAAAGAAATGCAAAAGTAGCCCAAGAAATGCCCAACCTCCTGGATTTTAAAGTAAAATTAATTTTTAAAAAGCTCAACTTTATGATAATACTGATGATTTTTCAAAGTTAGCAACAAAGTTTAAATTTTTATGTTGTAGGGACAAAGCACTTTTGTGAACAATATTTATCTTATAAAGTACCAGGCTGTGAACCCTACCTAGTCTCTAAGTGCAGCTGTCCAATAGAAATACACTATAAGTCACATGAGTGATTTAAAATTTTCCAGTAGCTCCCTTAAAAAGCAAAAAGAAATAAGCAAAATGAATTTTATAGTACATTTTATTTAACCCAATTATCCAAAATACTGTCATTTTAATATGTGATGATTATAAAAATTATTAATGAGCTATTTTATACTCTTTGTACTGAGTCTGAGATTCAGTACAGTAGACCCCCCCTTATCTACAGTTTCAGTCAACTGCAGTCCAGAAGCAGATGATCTTCCTTCTGACCTATTGTCAGAAGGCCAAAAGTAGCCATTAATGCTACATCATCATTTATCTCACTTCATTTTATCATGTAGGCATTTTATCATCTCACATCACAAGAAGAAGGGTGAGTACAACACAATAAGATATTTTGAGAGAGAAAGAAACCACACTCACATTACCTTTATTACAGTATATTGTTATAATTGATCTATTTTATTATTATTGCTATTACTCTCTGACTGTACCAAATTTATAAATTAAACTTAATCATAGGTATATATGTACAGAAAAGAAAAATAGTATATATAGGGTTTAGTACTATCCATGGTTCCAGGCATCCACTGGGGGTCTTGGAACTTATCCTCCATGGATAAATGTGGGGGGGGGGCACTACAGTATGTATTTCACACAGACAGCACATTTCACTTTTTACTGGCACATTTCAAATGTTTAATAGCCATATGTGATTAGTGGATCCACATCGGATAGGACAGCATGCTCTAAGGCTTAGAATGCCTGCTCTTATATACGCATACACAGTGAGCAAGTCATTGGGTAGATACAGCGACACGGTCTTCCTACATCAGGGCTCTCCCTGTTCCTATCCATCAAGCTACGGCTGCCATTGCTACAACATCCAGTTGTAGCTGCCAGAGTAGGTGCAGGAGGCAGGCAGGAGGGGCTCTGGTCATGGGATATGTTTTCCCAAGGAAAGAGTATAAGGAATTTTGAATATTGCTTGAATTATGTGAAACGCAATCTTAGAAGTATCTTGGGAAGTCGTTTACTGTATATGACCTTCCATAATGCCATGAAAAATGATAATTAATCCTCTCCTTGTGCACATCTAGTAGTAGACCACTACCTAGTGAATTAACCTTTGTTATTACTAGATTATTTTAATTTATAAAGTTTTTTGTGTCAGGTGAAAAGGGGGTTTGACTCATTCTAGAACAAAATTCAAGTGAAGAAAACAGTGGGAGGCAAATATTAATTTAAAAATGAAAAAAATCCATCAAAAAACATGAGAAGCAAAAACTTTCTGAGTTGTTCAAAAATTAAGTGGATTTCCTTGTATCTAGAGGTGTCTAAGCAATAATTGTACAAATAATTGGTGAGCTTATTTGTGGTATATCCATTATATGACTGGATAATTTTTCTGCCCTGAGATTTGTGATAGGTATAGTAATAATAATATAACATACACATATGTATATATATATTAAATTCAGATAAATATTCACATTGTGTTATTTTGAAATTTGAAATGTCATGTTTTTTTATCTGCACTTTCTATTACCAGTGAAATTGAGCATATTTGCATATTTCTAGCAATTTAGACTATTCCCTTTTGTGAATTGCTGGTTCATAGTCTTTTCCCATTTTCCTATTAGATGTTTGTCTTTTCCTTATCAAGTTTTATGTATTTCTGACTCAAGCAAAAGTGGAGTCATATGTGCTATCTGTACGTTCTCCCCTTTTCAGTCTTAGTTTTATTCTTTTTAGTTGTCTTTTAAAGAATTAAGTTCTTAATAATAATTTAGTCTAAATTATCAACTTTTCTCTTTTATGATGATTGCTTTCTGTATTTGTTTAAAAATTCCTTCGCTATTCTGAGGTCATGAAGATATATCCTATATTAATATTTATCTGATTCCTAATCTCAAAGGGAAAGCTTCTAATGTTTTACCACTAATTATGTTGATTGCTGTAGATTTCTGTAAATACCCATTTATATCGTGAAGCAATGTGAAATTTTACCTTTCTTGTCATTTAGTGATAAGATCATTTGATTGTTCTCTGTTTCCTATTTGTATGGTGGTTTAAATTAGTCAATTTTCAAATATTAACTAACCCTGATTCATGGGATACATGAAATTTAGTCATGATGTGTTATCTTTTTCTATGTTTCTGAGCTCAGTTTGCTAATATTTTGCTTAGAAAGTTTTTCATTCTCATTCATGTGCTTACTGTCATTTTCCTTTTTTCTCCTGCCATTTCTGAAATTTGAGATTGATGTTATGCACATCAAGATATGAAGTGATGCTAACACTGGGAGAGTGTTATCTCTGTCTTTCAGATTCATTTATGTAAAATTGGGATTCTTTTTTTTTAAAACATTTTATTTTGAAATAACGTCAGGCTTCGAGAAAAAACTACAAGAATAGAACAAAGAAATCTTGTGTATTTTCACTCAGTTTCAGTTTCACTCATTGTTAATATACAGTTAACCTTTGAACAACATGGATTTGAACTGTGTGGGTCCAAGTGTGGATTTTTTTTATAAATACAGTACAATACTGTATATGTATTTTCTCATGATTTTCCTAATAACATTTTCTTTTCTCTAGCTACTATATTATAATAATATAATATTTAATATATTTAATACATATAACATGCAAAATATGTGTTAATCTATTGTTTATGTCATTAGTAAGGCTTCCAGTCAGGAGTAGGCTATTAGTAGTTAAGTTTTTGGGGAATCAAAAGTTATATGAAGCTTTTTTGACTGTGCAGAGGTTCAGCACCCCTACCCCTATGTTGTTCAGGGTCAACTGTATTATTGCAGTAGCTTTATCATTCTCTCCCTATTTTTTTGCTGAACTATTTGATAGGTTGAAGACATGATGCCTTTTACTCCTAAAAATTCCATCACATATTTTATAAGAAGAGCATTTTATTATGTCACTAAAGTACAATTGGCAAAGTTAGGAAAATAAACATTAATAAAATACTATTGTCTAATATATAGTCCATAATCAATTTTAGCCAATTCTCTCAATAATGTCTTTTGTAAAATATTTTCTCTCTCTGATTCAGGATCCAATCCAGTATCAGGAATTGTATTTATTTGTTATGTCCCTTTAGTCTTAATCTAGAACTGTCTCTCAGATTTTTTTTTTTGTACTTTGTAACATTGATAGTTTTGTAGAGTAGTGGCCAAGTATTTTGTAGCATCACCTAGAATTAAAACAGAAATTATTTCTCCCTTGAATGTCTATGGAATTCACTTATGAAGACCCACATCTGGGTTTAAGGTTTCTTTCTGGGATGATTATCAATGACTGGCTCAATTAATCTTTCTTTCTTTCTTCTTTTTTTTAAAGATTTATTTGTTTATTTTAGAGACAGGGGTGGGGGCTGAGGGAGAGAGAGAATCTCAAGCAGAATTTGCACTGAACATAGAGCCTGATGTGGGGCCCAATCCCAGGATCTCAAGATCACGACTTGAGCCGAAACCAAGAGTTGGATGCTTAACTGACTGCGCCAGCCAGGTGCCCCTCAATTTCTTTAAATATCACAAGACTATGAAAGATATTTCTCTCTGTTTTAGCCATTTTGTTTAAATTTTCTAGAAATTCATCCATTTCAATTATATTTATTACTATAAAGTTGTTCATAATATTATTTTATTTTTAATGTCTATAGAATATAGTAATGCCCTTCAAATTTGCAATGATTACTGTGCTTCTTTTCCTGTTTTTTCTTAATCAATATTGCCAGTATTTTTCTATAATTTCTAGTGTTTTGAAAAGCTCAGCTTTTAAATTTGCCAATTCTATTTTTCATTTCTTCCCTTCTTGTTTGTATTTCTTTAAATGTTCTTATTTAAAATGTCTCTACCTCATTAATTTTTTTGCCTTTCCCCTTTTAGAGACATATAATTACAAGATAACATTTCCTTAAGACATTATTTGTTTGTAACTGACAGGTCTTGATATAAAGTATATTTATTAGCATTCTGTTCAAAATATTTTCTAATTTCTATTATGACTTCTTTTTTGACCCATGGTTTACTAGCAAATGTTAATTTTCTGGTTATGTTAATGTTATTGATTTCTACCTCAGTTGCATTATGGTTAAAGAAAAAATTAATTTATATGTTTTCAATCAATTAGCTTGTCTTTTGGCTCCCAACTTAGTCAATGTTTGAAAAATTTCTCTATGTACTGGAAATAAATGTGTATTCAGCAGGCATGCAATGTTTTACTTGTAACCCTCAGGTCAGGTCAGGTTTGTTATACTTATGGATATTTTATATTCTTATAATATTAGGCAAAAATTTAAAATCACATAGTCAAATTATTTATATCTCCACTGATCTTTTGTCTGCTTGCTTTGTTAATTAGTAAACTATTTTAAAATGTCTATTTCTCTCCCAATTTTGTCAATTTTTGCTTTATGTGTTTTGAAGCTATGTTATTAAGTGCATTCAAATAGAAAATTAATATATCTCTAGTGAATTAAATTTTTTATCATTATAAAGTGACTTTCTTTATACATACTAATGCTTTATGCCTTCAATTCTATTTTATCTGTATTGCCATCTTCCTTTTTCAATAGTATTACAGAGTATGTATATTCTAATATTTTTACTTTCACTTTCCTTAATCCTTAGATTTTATCTGAAACACGTTAAATTAGCAGAATTAGGTTTAAAAAAAATCCAGTCTGGCAACACTTTTCTTTTACTACAAGAATGAGGCTCAATGGGGCACCTGGGTGGCTCAGTCATTAAACATCTGCCTTCGGCTCAGGTCATGATCCCGAGGTCCTGGGATCAAGCCCCGCATTGGGCTCCTTGCTCAGCGGGGAGCCTGCTTCTTCCTCTCCCACTCCCCCTGCTTGTGTTCCCTCTCTCGCTGTGTCTCTCTCTGTCAAATAAATAAATAAAATCTTAAAAAAAAATGAGGCTCATTTATACTTAATATAATTACTGATGAATTTGCATTCTAATCTATCATTTGGTAGTGTGATTTCAATTTTTTTCTACTTGTTTTTATTTTCTTTTTCTTTCCTTCTTACCATCCTTGGATTGATTAGGGATTATCTAGCCATCATTTTTTTCTCCTTTGACCACTTTGAAAATTATATGCACTATTGCTTTATCTCTAGTAGATATTCTAGAGCTTACAACATACATACCGAACATCACAATCTAAAATTAATCAATGCCTTCATCTTTTTCCTTTTATAAAACCATATAATATATTATCATTATTTTATAAAGGCAAATTATATTTATATTTACCTTCATAGTCAATAATTACTTTATTCTTTCTTTTTGAATTCCAGACTTTCCATATAGGAGTACTTTACTTTTGCTTGAAGTACATCCTTAAGAATTTCCTTCAGGGAGAAATCTTATTTCATAAGCAGCAATATTATAATACTTGAAAAATATCTTTGCTGGATATAGAATTCTAGATTGACAATTATTTTATCCCTTGAAGGAATCTGCCCAAGGTTGACCCATTTGTTTTGTAGGGAGGCTAGGTCACATTGCACAGAGTGTTGTTCACATGTGCTCCTGAAAGATTGGCTATATCAGACCTTTGACCAATCTTGGACTATTGGTGATGCTTCACCACTATTGATGCTTTTTCAGATTGATGTCCAAACCACTGTGGCCCATAGACAAATCTATGCCATTTACAGTGGTGTGCTTATTGCGAAAGCTATTGAACAATAGGGTAATAGTCAAGATCTCTGATAGATTTTCCATATTTCCTATCATCCACAGCATCTTGTATTGTCTTGGACAGTTCTCCTCAAAATTTCACTCAAAAAGTTTTCCGACTCTATTCTCTTTATTTCTTTGTGCTCTGCATTTCCTTGGTCACTGAGTGAGGCTATTCCCCAAAAAGGATCATTTCCTATGGTTTGCTTCCTGGTTAATGATCAGGCTAAAAACTTGGGATTCTGCCTTGACCATTCCTGAGAATGATACTTCTTTATTTCCCTGAATTGTAACCCCAACATCATGACATAATTGTGTACATAACAATGCACAAATAATACAGATAAATCCCTAGAATTAATAAGGGAATTTTGCAAAGTTGCTTGATATAAGGTGATATAGGAAATAAATTCCATTTCCATAGTTTTACTAAGTAATAAAATAACCAAGATGTCCATCGACAGATGAATGGATAAAGAAGAGTGGTATATATATACAATGGAATGTTATGCAGCCATCAAAAGGAATGAAATCTCGCCATTTGCAGTGATGTGGATGGAACTGGAGGGTATTATGCTGAGCGAAATAAGTCAATCAGAGAAAGACATGTATCATATGATCTCACTGATATGAGGATTTCTTAATCTCAGGAAACAAACTGAGGGTTGCTGGAGTGGTGGGGGGGTGGGAGGCATTGGGTGGCTGGGTGATAGACATTGGGGAGGGTATGTGCTATGGCGAGTGCTGTGAATTGTGTAAGACTGTCGAATCACAGACCTGTACCTCTGAAACAAATAATACATTATATTTTTTAAAAAAGAAGAAGATAGTAGGAAGGGAAGAATGAAGTGGGGGCGAGATTGGAGGGGGAGATGAACCATGAGAGACTATGGACTCTGAGAAACAAACTGAGGGTTCTGGAGTGGAGGGGGTGGGAGGATGGGTTAGCCTGGTGATGGGTATTAAAGAGGGCATGTATTGAGTGGAGCACTGGGTGTTATACACAAACAATGAATCATGGAACACTACATCAAAAACTAATGATGTAATGTATGGTGATTAACATAACATAATAAAAATAAAAAAAAATCAAATAATACCCTGTATTGGTAGTACTACTGGTATATGCATAAATTGAATTTTCCTCTTTGGAAAATAGTTTGGCATTATCTACCAAAGTTGAAATTATGCATACTATACAAACTGGCAATAGGACTCAGATATATATACCCAGGGGAAATGCATACACATGTGTACAAGGAGACATATGCAGTAATGCCCATAGTAGCATTGTTTATAATAGTCTCAAACTGATAACAAACCCAATTTCCATCAATAGTAAAGTAAATTGTGGTATATTTCTACAATGGAATAATAGAAATAAAAGTGAATGAAACATAGAACATGGATGAATCTCTCAAAGGTAACCACACACAAAATAAGATACATTGGGTAATTCCATTTATGTTTAGTTCAAAAAGTAGGCAAAACGATAATGTTAAATGGTACAAGTTTAGTTGGAAAAATTATAAAGAAAGCATGGAAGTGATAATCATAAAAATTTAGAGAGAAAAACACTTTGAAGTGAAGCAAAAGAGTAGTGATTGGGAGAAAGCAAAAGGGCAGTTTCTGGAATGTTGAAAATGTATTTTTCACTTGAGTAATAGGTGTTTTATTTATGATAAATCATTAAGCTGCGCATTTTTGTTTTGTGTACTTTCCCACATATTTTTTGTATTTTATATAAAAGTTTATGGAAAATGACTATTGGCTGGGATTTTCTTAAATCAGAATTATGAATATTTTAAATTTTATAGGTACTTCCAGATCATTCAATTGAAAGATTGTAACAATTTACTCCCAGCAGCAATGGTTTTGCACTGACATGTATTACTGTGTGAAACCCCTCTGACTTTTCTTTTTCATCCCACCACCCTGTCTTCCTAAAGGGAATGTTATCTTTACTAGTTCAGATTTTTCCTTGCTTCCTTATCTTGTTTGTATAATAATAAATACGAATAGACCAACCCCCAAATCTCAGTGGCTTCACACCTGAAGTTTCCATTTGCATGTGGAAAGAATGGGAGATACACACTGGTCACTGGTCTGTAGCAACTCTCAAATCCCACTAGGCATACATGGTAAAGTCTTACTTCTCTCTTAATCAAAGATCATTGTGGAATGAAATAATGGCTCTCCTTCATATTAAAGTTCAGCCTTTTAGAACTTGGGGATTCCAATATGGCTGCAACAGAAGAAAAGAGAAATGGAAGAGGCACTCACTTCAATAAATACTTGGTAGGCAGTTACTTTTTTCATCTCATACAAAATAGTTTTGTGGTATTCCTTTCACACATAGAAAATACTTTACCCTTCTCCATGGGAGACAACCCAAAAATCTCATCCTGTCAGTGCATCTAGCTCAAAGCGCAAAATCTATAGATAACGTACAGTAGTTACTATACCAGGTTCAGACTATCTCCTCTGTGTCTGGAGATGTAAAAAAAAGAAAAGAGAATTCATCTCATCCCATGCCTTCAAACAATCTATGGGAAAAAGATACTGGCAATAAAGATTTCTTGTAGCCAGCTCTACCAGATCTTGAGTTAGGATATATCACCTGGGGAGGGTTTATCTGTTGATTATTGTAAGACTGACTATCTTATTTCCACCATGTGAGAATGCCGTTTATTGGAAATATTCTAAACACCTACAATTATTTTTTATACTGTTCCCGCCAAATAATATATTAGTAAATATCTACTTTGATGAATAGAAGAGAGTGATATAGAGCCACAATCCCTTAATTATAATTCTAAAATCCAAAATCTCAACAACAAAACAAAACCCTAAGTTCTTTGATATTTAGTGATAAAATCTACCTTGGACTGAAATGAGGGTATTCATAGTCCCTTTTTATCACACTGCATGTGAATATTCATATTTTTCACTGCAGATATATTAACGTGTTGATTATAGACCACTCACTGCTTCAGATCCCTACTGGGAATGTCTTACGTCTTCTAATATATGCTATGTGCCCTGTATTAGGTTTCTAAAATTGGAAAACTTTTAAAACACATGTTGCCCTAAGAATTTAAGATAAGGAGTTATGGATCTGTATTTACATTTTTTTGTTAGTTTAGTGTTTTTTTTCAAATTTTTTTTTACTTGCTAAGTATTTGACACCAGGACAAGATGTTTAAATGCTGAACAGTACCTTTAAAATTTCAATATTGATTGAATCTTTCAAACCACGCACTTTAGATACTTGTAATTTCTATAAAGCAAAGCCATTATTAAGAACCATGGCCAGTATGTTACATAGTGTTCTCTCTCTGAATAAGAGATATTTATTTCTGGTGTTTAAGTAGGAAAAGCTATTCCTCCTGAATACTTAGCTTTGTGCAAATTTCCTTGTTTATTGCAAAAGTTTATAGCCATATTTGATCCCAACTATATGGCATACAATTTTTTCTAATAGTCTCATTTTCTCATTTCTGACTCCATGTTATAGTTTTTTGCTTTTCCATTCTGTTTTCTTCTTCAAATTTACTTTGTCTTGGTTCTGTGCATTTTCCTCTGTTTTCTTATCTTAATTATAGAAGTAAAGTAGGATCACGGATAAATAAAATAAATGGATATATAAAATTTACATGAAAAGTTAAAAGTAATTTAAACAGAGCTACATTCCTACAGAAAGGAACTCTCTGGTATGTTTATGTGTGTGCTTTGACAACTTCCTTATATATTATTCTGTCATTACCCACATTTTGTGAATAGTTCTTTTATTGCTATCCTTAAGTTATTATAATTTTTGGTGTCATCTATGTTCTGCCAGGAACCTGATTGATAAAGTAATTGGTACCAGAAGTAGTCCCAGAAAACAGACTGCTAAAATATTATCTGAGATTGAATTGCCCATAAAATCAAGAAATGCAGAGATAACTTTCTTGCAAAGAGAAAATGAGTCACAGATAAATCTATGACATGCCATGGTGTCACAATTACTCAAACTATCACCATTGGTAGTGCCTGAGGAAAGCAAGGAATTAGGACAGTGCTTCTGAAATTTTAATGTACATACAAACCAATGCAGTTTTTTGTTAAAATGCTGTTACTGATAAAATAGGTCTGTGATAGTGTTTAAGAGGCTGCATTTCTAACAATCTCCCAGGTGATGTTGATGCAATTGATATGATACCACATATTAAGTAGTAGGAACTGGGAGATCAAATGGCTGTCGCACTTGGCTTCTGTGATAATCATAGTAATGATAAAGATTGAGGAGTCAACTAGATCCTTCTTAAGTCCCTTTAGAGAAGTAAGGTAAATGGAAATATTGAAAGCTATGAATATACATTTGAGAAGAAATAGGGAGACTCTCAGTCCTCTTTGCAGGTCTGAAATTACCTGTCATCTGCTGTCGGTCCAGGACAGATATGCCGCAGGACCACAACCAAGTTCTGTCTGACAATAAGGATTACAGAATTGTAGCAACAATTAAATGCTAAGTTTTTAAGTTAAAGTGAAGGTGCTGGTGGGGAAGGAAGAGGCCTCAGAGATGGGGACATTTCAGCAGACGTGGATAAGACTGAGAAACTCTGAAACTTCAAAGTCCTTTGAAACTTCAAAGTCCATCCTTTTGGCAGAGGCCATCTCTGCCATCTGAGGGAACCAGTCCTCCTTACCATAAAAATCTTTTCAATCACTCCCTTTGGGACACTTTTTTTACAAGGTGATGGCAATTCCCTTTCTGGCTTACTGTTACTTACTCTATTAAGTGTTAAGAGTTCCAAGACAAGTGTTAAGAGTTAGATTCCAAGATAGCCTTGGCTGGGAAGTATGAGATCTTTAGGAGGAGATTAAAGTATACACCAAAAATTAAAAGATATCATTGATCTTCATCAGAAAGATAATAGGTATATATGTATAAGTTATAATAAAGCTAATATGTTTGGGAGTATTAAAACCAAGGTTTGATTAGGCCAAATTCATTGGTAGAAGTGCACTTACCTTGGATTTGGCATTTATTGCATTTTTAAAATCACTTGGGAGTGGTAATAAGGTTATGTTATCAAAAATTAACTTTCTTTCTTATGGTAAAAAACACATAATATAAAATATACTATCTTAACAATTTTTAAGTGTATAGTTCAGTAGTGTTAAGTACATACACATTGTTGTGAAATAGATCTCCAGAATTTTTTCTTGCAAAACTGAAACTATATCTCCATTAAATAATTCCTCATTTCCTCCTCTTCCCAGTCCCTGAAAATACCCCTCAATTTTTTGTTTCTATGAACTTAACTACTTTATATGATACCTCAGGTAAGTAAAATCATACAGTTCAAGAACATTCTTGGCATGATATCTGTAGAGGAAACAGTCCAAGCCTCAGAAATAGGTCAATGTTGTAGTGGGTCTAACTGTGCAGCACCCACCTCTCTCAACTGTAACCTTGTGAGAGCCTGGAGAACTTGACTTTTATCAAAGTACTAAAAAATGCATCAGTTAGGAGGACACCAGCAACCTTGAAGAACTTTGTGGTGACTAGCTTCTGTAGGACAAGCATAATGTTGTACTTGCACCATTGGAATTAAGTTTCTTAATTTCAGTGGGAATAAATGATTCAGGGTGTTAGATGTTATAGGGCAAAGCTTAATCATCATAGACTATGTGGTCCCCTTACCACAATAAGCCACAGAGATGGAATTTAGTCAGTGTTTTAACTCATAGAAATCTGTGACCTAGGCTAACTGATCATGGAGGACATGAAAGAATATATGTTATTTATAGAAACAAAGTATTGGTAACTTATACAAAAGAACTTCTTTTTTTTAAAAGATTTTATTTATTTATTTGACAGAGAGAGATATAGCGAGAGCAGGAGCACAAGCAGGGGGAGTGGGAGAGGGAGAAGCAGGCTTCCCGTGGAGCAGGGAGCCCAATGTGGGGCTCGATCCCAGGACACTGGGATCATGACCTGAGCCAAAGGCAGATGCTTAACGACTGAGCCACCCAGGCATCCCTACAAAAGAACTTTTATGGCTGCTTTTAGAAACCTAACTTACTGTAGGAGTAGGAGAATTATATTCTGTAGTCTTATATCCTATTTCCAGAACTATACCATTTCACAGATCCACACAGCCTTGACTGAGAGGGAGACCAAACATTCTGAAGAAAAGAGTGCAATGTATACTGTGATTCTTTCCCCAAGTTTTTTCCAGAGGGACCTCAGCCATGAACTTAAGTTACTGAGCACTAGGTAAAAGAAAAAACCTTGAATCTCTAGGACTGATTAGACATGGGCTTTAAATTTTTGTTGACCCTCAAAGACCCAAAATGTACCTATAAACAACTGGACACAGCGGGAATTTATGTAGGTCAAGTGATGAATGGAATTTTGGCTCTATTCCATCTCACAGTATGTCAACACAGACTACAGACCAGTCCTATTATTATTTTCTCTGCCCCAGAATGTATACATGTAGTTAATATCTGTCAAAATCACCACACTGGTTCCTTGTCTTGTGGAATAAGGATATTAAAGCAGGAAGGGCCAAGTGGAAGCCCCTGAAGCTGTCTCCAACAACCTTCACCAAAACTGTATATCAAGAGCACTAATGCGTCTCTGTGGAAATTACAAAGATTAGGCCCATCACCAAAGACTTGAGAGATGTATATATCCTATCTATTTGACCATTAACTGAAAATTAACTAAAAATCCAGACAGTCCATGGAAAACCAGCTTAGATACACATATAAGCAGGTAACCATGGGAGCCAGAGTTGAAATTCCAAATGCGGTGTCTTTCCTAGAGTAAATTAAAAGTCTGTGGAAATCAATATGCAGTTATTGATCTGGCAAATGCTCTCTTGTCCGTTCCCAACAATTAATAAAATCAGAAGCAGTTTATATTTACATGGCAGAGACAACAGTATAATTTTACCGACTTGACCCAGGATGTTGCCAAACTTTTATGTTCTCTCATGATCTTGTAACATAGTTTAGAATGTCCTTCATCATTTTGGTAACCAACAGAACATGGCACAGGTTTATTGTGCTCATGGACAGAATGACAATTGGACCCAGCAAGAATAAAATAGCAAACATCTAAGATGCCTTAATAAAACTAACCTATGCCAGAGGGTGGGCAATAATCCTTGCAAAATACTGGAGGTTTGCCACATTGATGAGGTTTCCGGGATACAGTTTTCTGAGCCGTATCAAGGTATTCTTTATATGCACAGTGTCTAAAGTGGCAGACTCGTTCTATACTTTGTAGCACCTAGTATGTATTTGTGAGACATACCATTTCATGGATCTTTTTGCATTTTGGAGGCAACATATAAAATATTAGGACATTTTAATTTAGTTTAATTGAGTTTATAAACTCATTTACTAAATATCTAGTAATGTTGCTAGTTTTGAGTGCAGTCTGGATATATAAATAGGGCTCTGCAGCAGTTCCAATCTGTGGTGCATACTGCCCCACAACCTACTCCTTGTAAGCTAACAGATGCAATTTTATTAGAAATACCTGAGGCAAAAAAAGATGCTGTATATAGAAAAAAAAAAAAAGAAAGCAAGCAAGCTCTGGAGGAGAATAACATTGCATGCCTTTAGGGTTTTTGAGGAGACTTAGGCTTTCTTTGGCCAACAACCATTCTCCATTTGAAAAGTGGCTCTTGAGTTGCTGCTGGGTCTGGGTAGAGACAGAACACCTGACCCTGAGACACCAAGTAACTGTGGGGCCTGGACTTTTCATTGTGAACTGGGTATGATCTGCGCTATTGAAACATACAACTGCATGTGCAGCAGCATTTCATTATACAGTAGAAGCGGTTTGTATAAGACTTTGCTTAAGCAGATCTTGACTGTAGCAGTAAACAGCATGAACGTTGGTTCAGACACCTGCTCTATCTGTTCCTTTACTGTCTCCTACTGAACTCACACCTAGAGCTTCACAGGAAGTTTCCTGTCACCAGTTAATGGAGAAGAAAGTATAATGGCCAGGTTTATGGACGGATGTGCATGACAGTCATTGTCAGATAGAAGTGGATTGCTTCTGCATTATAACTCCTCTAGGGAGTGACCCTGAAAGAGTGTAGTGAAGTAAAATTCTTCAAGACATCTGGGTGCCCATTTTTTTGAAAAAAAAAAAAAAAAAAAAAAAAAGATGAACTGAGATTTGTATCTGTGTTGATTTATGGGCATTGGTTAATTGGCTAAATGTTTAGTGACCTGGAACAAAGAATATTGGAAAATTGGTGACCAGGAAATGTGGGGGATATATATACGGTTATACTTCTTACAATAAGAAAAGTGAACTAATATCTCTGTATCCTATGTAGACGTTCATACAGTTATCCACAGTGGAAGAGATTCTGCATAATTAGCATCACAGAATGACTTGAGGTCTTGTTGTCAGTCACTCCCCCCCTCCTCCTCAAGTCCTCTGACACTTGCACAATGGGCCCATGAACAAAATGACCATAATGGCAGGGATGGAGGCTATGTATGGGCTCAACCCATGGTCTTTTCCTCATGAAATCTGATCTGACGACTGCCATTGTTGAGCCCCCAAACTGACAGCAACAGAGGCCAATGTTGCATCCCAAACATGGACCATTTCTGGGATATGACAGCTGGTTGGTGGCCATTGATTATATTAGACTCTTCCCACTAGAGAGACAAGCACTCTTCCTCATGGAATTAGACATTTTTTCAGATTTGCATTGGCCTTCTCTGCCTAGAGACTTTTCCCAGCACCCTGATTTGTAAACTGGCAGATGTCATTATATCCTGAACAAATATGTCTCTGACCAAGGCATACATACTGTCACATATGTATCACAACGATGGGCATATACCCATGGAATTCGCTGGTCTTACTCTGTGCCACATCATCAAAAAGCAGTTGGCTTAATAAAATAGTGGTATGGCCCATTGAAAGTTTACTTATGGCTCCTGCTACTGATAAAACTTGCAAATTTATGGTACCTGCCTTAAACCTGCAGGCTATAGATCATGCAGTCTTTCCTACAGCCAGAAACAAGGGTTGGATATTAAAGTAGCCCTTCTCACAGTGACATTTAAAACCAGTTTTTAAAATTTTACTTCCTGTCATCAATGATTGTAAGCATGGGAGGTGTACAAAAACTAGTACTTAAGGAAATTATGGTTTTGAAGAATTGGAAGCTTCTGGCCATTTTCAGGTCCTTTTGCCATTGCACTAATAGTCATAAAGTCACTAAAAGTCAGCCATAGCCAGCCATGCAAGAATTTAATCCCAATCACTGGGAGAAAGTACTTATTCCCCCCTCTGTCTTCTTTCAGGGTTTTTTTATCTTTGATTTTCTGTAGTTTGAAAATGATATGCTTAGGTTTAGTTTTTACTTGTTTCTTTGTATGTGTTTGCTTGTGGTCTTTTTGACATTTATCCTGCTTGGTGTTCTCTGAGCTTCCTGGATCTGCAGTTTGGTGTCTGACGTTAATTTGGGGGAAATTCTCAGTCATTATTGTATCAAATAACGTTTCTGTTCCTTTCTCTCTTCTCCTTTCCAGTATTCCCAATTACACGCATATTATACCTTTTGTAGTTTTCCCACCCACAGGCCTTAGATACTCTGTTGTTTTGTTGACTGAAAAAGTCTTTATTCTTTTTGTTTTTCAGTTTTTGAGGATTCTATTGATATATCCTCTAGCTCAGAGGCTCTTTCCTCATCTATGTCCAGTGAACCCATCAAAGGCATTCTTCATTATTATAGTGTTTTTTTATCTCTAGCATTTCTTTTTGATTCTTAGGACTTCCATTTCTCTACTTACATTCCCCATCTGTTTCTCAATACTGTGTACTTTATCCATTAGAGCCCTTAGCATATTAACTATAGTTGTTTCAAATTCCCGGTCTGTTATCCCAACATCCCTACCATGTCTAATTCTGCTTGCTGTGTCTCTCCAAATAGTGTTTGTTTGGTTTTTTTAACCTTTTGTTATGCCTCATAATTTACCTGGTACCAGGTAAAAGAACCTACTGTAAAAAAGGCCTTCAGAAATGTGGAGGGGAAGCATTCTATAGTCTTATGATTAGGTCTCATTCTTTTATTGAGCTTATGCCTCTGGATTGTGAACTTCATGAGTGTTTCTCAGTTTGTTTGTTTGTTTTCTGTTCCCTGAGAGAGGATAGGATGACTAGCGTGGGCTGCAGCTGGGTACTACCTTTCCCCAGGTCAGTTAGACTCTGATGATATCCTAGCAGGCTAGGCTCTGGTTAATTAGTTTTTCTTGAGGGCAGTCCTTGTTAAGAAAACGAGGGTCCTGGAGTATTTCCGAATGGTTCCTTTCCCCCACTCCTCCTAGAAACCCAAGAGAATATTTCTCTAGTATTTACTGTGTGAGTTAAGCCTCATAATTTTGAGAGCCTCCTAGGACTGGGTCCCCTGGAGTTTTTAACTCTCAAGAGTTTTCCCCATCAAGCCTCTAGCAATTTGTTAATTATAGTTCAGGTTTCCTGCTACTAGTTCCTGAGGCAGTTTTTGCTTGAGGGTGTCTGCTTCTCTGTAAGTTATGACCACCTCTATTCACCTGTCTCTCTCTCCAGTCCTGGTGGCAGCAGTCTGCCTTGTGTTCTCTTCTCTCTCACGCATCTAAGAGGAATTGATTATTTTTCAGTCTGTTCAGCTTTTCACTTGGTGTTAGAATAGAGTGGTGTCCTTATATGAGGAACTGGGAACTGGAAGTTCCTCTCTAATCTACTTCTGGAATATGACAGAATTTTAAACTTCAAAATTTTTTTTCATTTTATTGATATTATGTCCATCATTGAAGATTATACAGTATTGGCTCTTATATTAATTCCAATTTTGTCTTCCTTTCTGTTGGCTTTGTTTTCTTCGCTTTGACTGACTTTACCAGCTCATATTCTAGGGACATACCTGCATTCTGTGTTTTAGTTGTAGAGTTTATTAAATCTATTAATTTAAGCTCAGTTATTGTATATTTGAATTTTATATGTTGTAGTTTATAATGTTTCTTATGATGTTTCTTAAATTCTGAAAGAGGTATGTTTGATAAATACATTTGGTAATCATTTTGTCAGTTTCTCTTTATAATTCTAGAAGCATTCCTTATTCCTTTCCTTGAGGCACAAAGGCTTATGGTTGGTATGCCTTATTGGTTATATGTCATTTATCATGAAAAATTCCCTCATTTTTCCAATTAAATGCTTTTTTTGTTGTAAACCCTGCTTAATGAAATAGTATGTAGCTATTTCTATTTCTTCTTCTTAGTATTTGAAATATTCTTGGCTATTCCTATATTTTTAATCTTTCTTGATACTCTGCTTTATGAATGCTTCTTATTAATAGTAAACAGCTGGATTTTCTTCACTTGAAGCAAACTGAAAGCACCTGTATTTTGAAAGGAAAAGTCAACTCAACTTAATTATGTTAACTGATTCAAATGGTTTTATTTTTCCACCTTATTTTATATATACAATTAGCCAATTTTATTGTTTGCATCTCCCCTACTTTCCTTATTTGTATTTTTTTTTAAATTTTTAATTTTTAAATTAAATTTCACTGAATTTTTAGAAAGAGATCAGAATACACATGCTTTCTTTTTAAAGATTTTATTTATTTACTTCTTCTAGAGAGGGAGAAAGAGAAAGAGCAGGGGGAGAGGCGGAGGGAGATGGAGTGAGAGAGTCTCAAGCAGACTCCACGCTATGGAGCCTGACATGGGGCTCGATCTAATGACCCTGAGATCATGACCTGAGCCAAAACCAAGAGTTGGTTGCTCAACTGACTGAGCCACCTAGGTGCCCCAGAATATACATGCCTTTGTTCACCATCAATAATTGGAAAGATTTAATAATAACTAAAAGTGGCATGAATACTATGATCTAATGCTTTAACATATATCATTTTTTAAAAAGATTTTATTATTTGAGAGAGAGACAGAGAGAGCATGAGCAGAGGAGGGGCAGAAGGAGATGGACAGAGAGACAGAGAGGCTCAGAGCCCTATGTGAGGCTGGACACGGGGCTCAATCCCATGACCCTGAGATCATGACCCGGGCTGAAGTCAGATGCTTAACCAACTGAGTCACCCAGATGCCCCTAACATATATATTTATTTATACATAGAAAAATTGTTGGCATTTATAAATTAGAGGCCATTTCTGTTAATGGGGGTTATTTCTATGTATTGGAATTTAGGGTGATTTTTTACTTTTTAAAAACATATTTTTCCATCAACTATTTAAGGTTTATAATGATGTTTTATAATCACAAAAAAGACAAAACTATTTTCTCTTTTTAAAGGTCTGGAGTATTCTTATTTAGGAGATATGTTTTGCTTGGCCTAATGATTCAGAATATCTTCTTAACTTACTTCTTGATCACACATTTCCTGAGCTCTTTCTCAACTAGCTTCTTTCTTCTACTCTTGGTGGTATTATTACTCAGGTACATGCTATATTTGACATCTGTGCGTTAAAACAGGAAACTAACTGCTATCTTAAAATAGTTTTGAGGGCATATATCTATATCTATATCTCCTATATATCTGTATCTATTTTATATATTTCACCTAAAATGTGTTTTAGGACACAGTTTATCCCTAAGTGAGAGACTTTCTGTAGAGCAAATTCAGTGAAAAGTATACAAGGGCTTGTGTTCTAAGTTAAATATTGTTGGTTTGACCTTGAAACTCAAAGAGGACATAATGATGTTCCACTAAGATAATCAAAAGTGTGAACGTCTAGGGTATTTAACTTAATCCTGTCTTAAACACAAAAAGTTATTATTATTATTTGTAGTCAATATTTAGATATTAATGAAGTTTGCCAATATTTTAATTCACCATTTGTAATTATGGTTCTCAGTCCAAGCAGAAAAGCATTTTTCCAAAACTACATCAGAGAATTTTTCTGATGAGCAAACTACCATGTCTGTTTCCTCAGTATACATGGAAGGGAGAACAACCCTTCCTGGAATGCTGAGGCCCCTCCTGCAACAGGAAGACTGTCTTGCAACCACTGCGGCTTTGACTGCCACCACAAAATACCAATTGCTCTTTCACTATCCGTGCCAAAAAAAAAAGTGGAAGTTGCATAAACAGACTAATTCCTTCCTTGGCTCACTTTCAAATCAAAGTCTCAAATGGGCATGTCTGAATAGTGGAGTCAAATATATATAACTGAATCCAAGCTTCAAGGCAGTCGGGGAATTTGAGTTCTGACTCCATTTGGAGGAGTTATAACTTCTTATGTCTTTCTGCTCTGTTCTAGGCTCCTTAGGTTTTAGTGTAATACACTTGTTCTGCATTTAATTTTGTGATGGCATTTTTTTCTTTCCAAGGTTTTCAAAGGCTAGTTTTCAGCTCTTCCATTCATTAAAGAAGAGAATCTAATTTTATTTCAAAGATATTGCCTCCTCATTATCTCTGAGTATTCTTAATCTACTTATTTTAAAAACCCTTTTCAGAGTATTTCATTATTTTCCGTTGGTGTAAATTCTTCTGTTTGAGGTATCTCCTGAAAGCTGCTCTGTTGCAGATCACTGCTGGGAACCACTGCCTCTCAGTAACTGGGATAATATGGTGTTTTGGCTATCCGTGATCTTACAGGCCCATTATCCATGCCATTCACCAGAGAGATTTTCTTAACATTCTAAGCTGACAGAAGCTGCTTTTCAGTAGCATACATTTGCTTTTTCTTTTTTCTTTTTTTTTTGTAGATTTATATATTTATTTGAGAGAGAGAGAGAGAGAGAGGGAGCATGCAAGTGGGAGGAGGGGCAGAGGGAGAGAGAATCCTCAGGCTGGCTCCACGCTCAGCAGCGAGTGTTGATGCAGGGTTGGAACCCATGACCCTGAGATCACAGCCTGAGCAGAAATCAAAAGTTGGCCGCTCAACCAATGGAGCCATCCAGGTGCCCCAGACATTTGCTCTTTTTAAAAAATGATCTCTTTGTCTTATAGAATGGAACTCAAAGAGATTCTGTATGCTTCCTTTCTTATTTATATTTATTTCTAATAATGTTATTAGAAAAGTGATTTTATTAATAACATTATTTATTTCCTGAATGTAATACTTTCTGTGGGTCCTATTTTTGCAGACTCTGAATTTCCACACTTAAACTCTCCTTGCAATGACTAGACATGTTTATAGCTTAGTTATTGGGGTTTTTTATTTGTTTGTTTCTTTGTTTGTAAAATTTTATTTGAGAGAGAGAGCACGTGTGCATGAGTGGGGCAGAGGGAGAGGGAGAAGGAGACTCCCCAATGAGCAGGGAGCCTGTCTCTCTGGACTCGATCCCAGGACCCTGACATCATGACCTGAGCCGAAGGCAGACACTTAACCGACTAAGCCACCCAGCTGCCCCTACAGCTTAGTTATTGTTAAATGATTGTCATATGATTGCACATGTGTGATACCTACTCACTATATAGTAATTAGGAAGAATCATCAGTTTACCTGAAATCCAGGTGATGAAGTTTAGTATTGTACTGGTTGAAGGCAGTTTTTTAACACCTTAGATAATTATGCTGAATATTTAGGTTGATGTGGTTAGGGGTACATGAAACTCTGTTAAACCCCTCTTCTGGGATTTCTGCAGCCTGACAGGGGCTCTCTCTGAACTGGTAGAACCCTAAGCCAAGTACACTCAACATCTCCTAGCCTGACACCGCTTATTAATCTTTGCTTCAAAAAGATCATCTTTCTTTTGTCTTCTTGTAGGAAATCTTTAACTTCTATAAGATTTATGGGCTAGGGAAAGCTTTTTCACAAAGACCCAATCCAAATCCCCTGCAGGACCACTGTAATCTCATGAGTTTGTAAGATAAAGGTAATACATAAATGTATCACTGCTCTATTGCCTAGCAAAGGGTCTACTCATGGTGACTGATTAATTTTTGTGTGTAAAGTTTTCATTTAACACAAAGTCTAGGAAGTGAGAATGGCAGAATGGATAAATTCTTGATGAATTTTGACCAAGCTGGAATTCTTAATTTTTTTTTTTTAGTGACAAGTAGATGACCACCATGACAACACTAGTATAAGAACAGAATAATCTTTTAGAGACTACTTAGATTATGGTGATTGAATCCAGTGGCACCTGTAGAATACTAACACTTTCTAATAAAAATGGAATGATTTTGCAAGTACTGCATATTGTGTTTAGAAATAATAATTTAAATTGAGATGGAAAATTGAATTAGATCAAAATAAAATTAATCCTATAAATATATTTCCTCTAAAATTAGCATCCTTAAAAGTTAAATGACAACTAATTTATACTAAATTTATACTAAACTGTTCACCTCAAAAAGAACATTGTCAACATTGCTACATTTTTAGGTGATTATTGTTAGTGACAACTCATAAATTGTACTTGTTAGACTGCTCTTTTGTATAGATGCCTCTTTTGAGTTGCTCGTGTTATGTGCAATGGGGTCTTTGAACCCTTTGTTTTATCCATATAATGAGTAATGAAGAAATTTAAATTTGGGTCTCACATTTATGCTCAACTACAAATGTGGAATCATTAGGCATGAAAATATGGGATTGTGTAAAAGAATGTGTCAATGGTCTGATTCTTCAAATTCCTACTCTTACCTCTTTACCTCTAGTTCATAGGCAAAAAATAAAAACAAAACTTTTTGATCCTCATTGTAGGTCTGTTACTATTAGCACACAGAGAGTAACACAAGAATTGTTTTCCTAATAGAGCTGGTAATGATATAGAGCAATTCAGTAAAGACTACATAAAATAGGCTTGTAAATGATAACTTGAAAAGTGGAAAGCTCATTTATAAATGCATAAAGACAGTTAAAATATATCTACTTATTTGGAGACCTATAGTGGCTCCATGATCCTTCTTTATTCTTATTCTATGCCTGCTGGGAGGGGAGAATGTTGTCATTTCTTTTTTAAATTTCCATCCCTAATTATTGGCTACTCTTTCTGTCTCAGCTGAGTTTCAGGGCAGGCCACCCTGAAACTAAACCTAAAGGAGGGGGAGTAGTAGTTAAGGAGAGCAGGAAAGTTCTTTTTTGACTATGTTGACAACAGATAGCTCTATGCTCTCTGGTCCCAGCAGCTGTTTTAAGTGGATTCTTCTGTGGAGCGTTTTTATGGGTTATGTGAAAGTCCTCATCCATTTCTGGATATTTCTTACCTGAAATACCTCTTCAAATTTTACTATTTTATCTGGTTGCTTACTCCCTCTGTAGCTCCCAAGAGTTTTCTCCAAAAAACTTCCTCACAAATTCTTTACAACTGGCTCTTTCATCAACTCAATGTGGCTGACAAATCTAAGAATCATGTAACATTTTTCTTCTTCTTCTTCTTTTTTTTTTTACGTTTAACTGCTTTATAAACTTGGCATTTTATCTGACACTTCCTTTGGAAAACATCATTTATTTTACTTTGGTGTCCCAGCTTAATCATATGCTCCCCACCATGAAAGTACATTCAAAATGTATATTGAGAAAAGGCTCTTTTTGCAATTAGCACAGCTTTGAACCCATGAGGCCCCATAATTTCATTAAAGATCATAAGATTTCTTATGTTTTACCTTGGGAACTGCCAGAATCATAAAAAGGTCTACTTCCTGTTACCTAGAAAGTGATTTAGGTGTCAATTATGTTTACTTAAATTATTGCTTCTTCCCTGAGGTGGGAGGTAGTGGGTACTCAGTGAAAAGGGGTTTAAGAGTTGCCATTTATTTTTATCACATAGGATATTTTCAACTGTTGAAAACAAAAACATGCTCACTTCTCCAATAGGATAAAGTTAAAGGTTCCCTATAATTAAAAAAGATATTTCCAATTAAAAATATATTTTGGGGGCACCTTGGTGGCTCAACTGGTTAAGTGTCTGACTCTTGACTTTGGCTCAGGTCATAATCTCAGCGTTATGAGATCAAGCCCCATGTCAGGCTCCATGCTCAGCACAGAGTCTGCTTGAAATTCTCTCTCTCCCTCTCCATCTACTTCTCCCTACCCCCCACTTGTGTGCTCTCTCTCTCAAATAAATAAAATCTTAAAAAAAAATTAAAAAAATTTTTTTTAAATTTCTATAAAGTTAAATATAATTCACTTATAATTTGGCTATTTTTCTTATATCTTATTCCCTAGGTCTCCACCCACCTCATTTCTTTCAAGTTGCCTGAATAATTATATTCTCAAAGGATCTTCAGTCATTCAGACTTTTGGTCTACACTGCATTTTGCTTCATGAGAACAGCAGACACCGACAAAAATGCAAGCCAACCATAGCTTTTAAAATTGCCTTTTGTTTTAAAAAATGTCAAAATGACTTCTCATTGTAAGACTAGAATATTAAACATAAGATGCAAAAATAAAATTCTCATTCAACTGGTATATGCTCAGTTTTCTCCCTGCTTCCCCAACTGAATGTTGATTTACATTTATACAGAATCACTTATTCTTTTCTTTTTGTTTCAAGGTTATTTTATATTTATTCACCTGCTCTTTTCAGCTTAAGGTATGAAAAAAGGCCACAAAAATCTTTGAAATTAGAACCAAGAGTATTGTTTGCATGAGGCTAGTTTCTACCAATTCTGTAGGCAGAGGCACTGGCGGTCAACTTTTCTACTTGCAACAGCAATGGATTTGACTATGAAAAAAGGGGAAATTTTATTGGCCTTATACTACTTCAATTTTTCCCGTTGAGTATTTTAAATCTTTGTTTTACTGAACTATGTTGTGGGGACTTTGTTCTTCCTCCCTTCTTTCTTTTTATTCCTTCCTTCCTTCTTTTCCTTTATTTTGATTTAAATTCCAGTTTCAACACTTTGTAACAATGATTCACTTCCCTTATCCATACAACTGGATAAATCAAACCTAGACATAAGTATAAAATGAAACAATGCATATGAAGGGCTAACATGGCACAGTGCTTTACATAGTATGACAAAGTTATGTAGAAAATTAGGAAAGACACCAAAAACATTGGTATGGTTAGTCTCAGTCTAGGTTTATTTCTTCAGTCTATTATTTTTTGTTTCTTGCTGTTGGGGGAGCCTGGGCAGTTTACTAACTTTCATCTAGGTTCCTCATCAGTACTCCTATTTTCCATTTTATGTGGAGTCCAACATTCTTGCCAGGGACCCTAACCAACCTGCTCAGCCTCTGCGAGCATTGTTTACTGAATACCTTCAAGTAGGGTCTGCCTCTGATTGGACAAACTTCCTGGAATCACAATTGCATCAACATGTTGAGGAGATGGGTGATAACCATTTGATGGCCCAGACAGAATTTTCTTACACTAGGTACTGACTCTGGTTCAGATCTGATCCAAGTTTACATGTCACTCTTGTCATTTAAAAAAAAATAACTTAAAATCACTAATGTTTGAATTATAAGGAAGATCAAAGCAAATAAACTAAAAAGCACATATTTCCTATAATTCAGACTTAACAAATGTTAAGATTTGGCCATTTGTATTTAAACTTCATAAAAAGACTATTAAAAGTACACATAAAATTCCTCCTTTCCCAACCTTTCCCCTCCTTTCTTAGCTCGAAGAAACTTCTCTTCTAAAGTTAGCATTTATCTTTTTTATCTATGTTTT
Source organism: Halichoerus grypus (assembly GCF_964656455.1). Taxonomy (NCBI): domain Eukaryota; kingdom Metazoa; phylum Chordata; class Mammalia; order Carnivora; family Phocidae; genus Halichoerus; species Halichoerus grypus. The sequence goes on from NC_135714.1 coordinate 82,750,858, forward strand.
ATAATTTACCATAATCTCATACCATCTTGTGCTTTTAAAATTTGTGTATGTGATATCGTATTGTATGTATCTCTCTGAGTTATGCTTTTGTCATTGAATGGTCAGATTTATGTTTAAGGATATATTTAAGTCTAGGTTATTCATTTTACAGTATTCACACAATAGAATCTTCTTGTCCCCTGTGTGTGTGTGTGTGTGTGTGTGTGCGTGTGTGTGTTGGACATTTGAGTTCCTTCTAGCTTTTCTTTACAAATAATGGTGGAAGGAGCATCTTTACACATGCAAGTTTTCTTGGCATATATGCAAGAATGTATTTCCCAAAGTGAAATTGCTGTGTTGTAGGGTATGTATATCCTCAGATTCCCTTTGGCATATTGTTAGACTAAGATTTCTTTCTACCAACCTGGGCTGTCATACTTGGCTGCCATTCCAAACAAAAAGAGAAATCATTTGGGATAAGGTGTGCCTGGCACCTTTTATTGGGCTAACAGTGTAGCATGAACCCTGTTCTTGGTCACCACTTTCACAGCACATTAATTGCTAAAGTACCCACAGAACCAGACATTATTAACATCCCACATCATTAGTTTACTTTGTAAGGGTTTATATGTCTTGACTGGAAAATAATTCTACTAGATTAAAAACACGTTACCCAGGGGCGCCTGGGTGGCTCAGTCGTTAGGCATCTGCCTTCGGCTCAGGTCATGATCTCAGGGTCCTGGTATATCGAGCCCCGCATCGAGCTCCTTGCTCGGCGGGAAGCCTGCTTCTCCCTCTCCCACTCCCCGTGCTTGTGTTCCCTCTCTCGCTGTGCCTCTCTCTGTCAAATAAATAAATAAAATCTTAAAAAAAAAAAAAAACACGTTACCCAGCATGCTTTGAAAAGATAAAACATAATCTCTCATTTTCTTTGAGATCAGAAATCAGTGACTGGCAGGTCGTTATCTAAATTACGAATTTTGCCAAAGTCATGAAAGCAAGTTCTAAAAACAGACAAAAATCCACTTTATTGGGATTTTATTATTTAGTTGTGGTTAATATTTACTTCATGTAACACAACTGGATCATAGCTAATCATTCACTTGGATCTAAATGTTAATTGTGTGTTAACAGATAAAGCTTTCTCAGAATGAAAAGAGTACTTGAGTTTTATCCAAAAAATAAAGAAAATCCCCACACAAATGACTTGTTAGATTTAGTTTGTAGTGGCAGCTGGATGAACATGATTAAAAAGCATTAGTCTTCAGTTAAGGAGTTAATGAGTTATATATCATAAATGTTTGGAAGATAGAAAAGTATTAAAAAATAATCATTATTTTAAAACGCTAAATGAATGAATATATAACATGTATATGACACCTCTGAATGACAAGTCCATGTCCAAATTATCTTTGTGTCCTTTGTGGTCTCAAGCACAATACTTTGTGCATGGAAAATGCTAAATAGCAATTGCTGAATGAATGAATTAATGAATGGACAAATGATGCTTGAAATGGTAACAGGAGATGCACAGATTTGTTTGCTTTCTCATTAGGAATAAAATCAGGCAACAGAATATTAAAATTAGAATATATCCTAGTGTCATATTTGATTATAATATAAAAAGGGTTTTTAACAGTAGATGTTTTTGTTAATTCAAAATTGGAGAGGTTATCTATTCTGTAATATTTAAAACCCATTTCTCAAAGTAGTATTTCTTCATTCAATTTGAAACTTTTAGCAAAATGACTCCTTGACACCTATAGCATCATCTAGAAAATGTTATGGGGACTTAGTTATAATTATCTGTTAGGCTTTTTTGTGCATAACTAAGACTATTACCTAGTCTCTTGGGTCTTGCTACTACCTTGTACTACATGACAGACGTTTGGGTAGCTGTGGTCAAGCAGACTGGTCACTTCAGAGTTTGAACCACATGCAAAAGAAAACATAATATTGAGACAGAATGCTGAAAAATGTATAAACCAGGAAATTAAAAGGATGAGTTATGACCAACATTATTATTTTTAATGAGATAAGACAACTTTATCAGAATATACTTGCATGTAGTAAGGAAATACTGTTTCATAAAATTGTGTATATATATATATATACTTTTTTAAGATTTTATTTGCAAGAGAGAGAGAAAGAGAACATGAGTAGTGGGGAAAGAGCAGAGGGAGAGGGAGAAGCAGACTCCCTGCTGAGCAGGGAGCCCAAAGCAGGGCTCCATCCCAGGACCTGAGATCATGACCTGAGCTGAAGGCAGACACTTAACAAACTGAGCCACCCAGGTGCCCCATATAAATATATTTTTGAATGCAGTTTTGTGATTCAAAATATATTTCCTCCCATGGTTACAATAAAAATATTTGGAAGCTAATCTCTTAAGAGACACAGAGGGGTAGGAATTTTAAAAAGTGACCACAATAAGTAGACAAAGGCAAAAATCAAGATAATGTGGTTATGGAAACCAAGGATAGAGAGCATTTTTAAAAAGGAGGGAGCAGTCAACAGTATCACTTGCTATAGTAAAATTAAGTAAGATAAGGTAAGAAGGGTTAATTTGATTTAGTAATAATGAGGCCATAAATGATTTTGTTTCATTTCAGCCATGAGGTGGGGATTGATTAGGATAACAAGTCAATGGTATTAAGGAATTAGTCAAGTAAATACGTAACACTTCTTAGTTCACAAGAGGACCAAGGCTAGACTATGTTACATATCAATTCAAATCCTATGTAAAGATTTCTAAGCACAGATAACACATACCCAGATGACTACTATGTACCAGACACTCTTCTAAGCCTTTCACATTCGTTAATCTTTACAATCACCCTATAGAGTAAGGGTTATGACTACCTCTTCACTAGATGAGGCACAGAGAAGTACTAAGGATTTAAATAAGCATGAGCACGTATCTTTTTATGGTAACTGTGGTTTGGGTCTTTTGGGGGAAAAAAAGTTTTAAGAAAATTAAAACCAAAGAGAGAATGGTGGGGAGGAGAGAGAGAGAAAGTGAGAGACTATTTGTATTCTTTCTCTCCTGTTTCTCTCTCCTTTCTCTATCCACAAAGAAAAGTGAGGTTCATATGTTAAGTCTTAAGACTCAATCCACTCCTGTAGTGCTTATCAATCATCCTTTTTGAATATTCTTCAGGAACACTTGGTGAAGATTGCACAATTCCTCTGTCAAATGTGCAGGGGGAAGAGATGTTGCAGCACTGTTTTGAAATGAGTGAATCAGAAGTGGCTGTTTGACTTACCCCACCATGCACTGTTGGTATAAATTGAAGTGATTGCTGTGAATGAAGAGTTAGAAGCCATTACATGTTTGGGAGAATGTGGAGAAGGTGGTTGTGACAACTATTGGCTATGGAATTGGAAATACAATTTCACTGTGAAACATTTCCAAAGATACTGCAGGCTAAAATTTCAAAGTATCTTCAGAGGATTTGGTTTTATTACTCACACTGATGTCCATGGGCCTGAGCAGTTACAGTCTTGGCTGATCTCTGGAACTTTGTCTGACTACTCCTGTTTCAGCCATTAGAATTTATTTATTTCACAGTCTCTCTCTGCCCCCCATCCAAATAAACTAATCTCAAATAATTGATGTTTAGGTAACAGCAGAAAAGTAGTTCCAAAGCACAGCTACTGGCTATGAACAGTCAGCTAGAGAATGCAGATGGCCACTCTTTGAGAAACAAATATTGCCTATGAAAGCAATTCTCTACACATGAAAGCTGATCTTCTTGTTGACTTCCGTTATAAAATTGGAGCCTTGCTCCCCCAGAAAATCTCTGACAGATAAAATAGAAACACATTTAAAGGCAACAAATTTAAAAATTATTTTTAAAACTGATTAATGCATTATATACAAATATATAAACAATGAGTTTGAAATAATAAGTTGTTTTTGTATTTCTTAAGTTGGCTTACATTTGAGAATTAAATTAATCAGTTCAAACAGAAAAAAAACAACCACCCGCTTTTGGCTCGAAGTTTTTTCAACTACTTTCAGTCTTCATTTCCTTCACATTCTGTAACAGAATGTTGTCTATAGTTGCCTTTGACTGAACAGATTAGGCTTCCTGGAAGTTTAAGAATATCCCAAGTTTATCATTATTGTTTTTTAAAATAATAAGCATACTTATGTGGTTGAAGGGGAGGGAGAATATCCAGAAGCAAAAAGGAAAAACACCTAAATCTTATATAAGAAACTGAATTAATCATGTTCATATTCCATAGTTCATACTCTCTAAGAAGACATTTTGCTAAACACCATATTTATTCTATAGGTTTGTTTTTTATTAATCTCAACTGAACTCCACTTTATAAGTGAAATGTTACTGTCTAGATTTAGCGAGGTCAGATCTTCCCTTCATTTACTCTCTGAACTTGTCTCATTTTGAGCATCCATTTCCTTTGACTCCTTTTTATTCTGTATTCTTCCACTTGCAAATTCTGATATACATTTAATCAGTCAGCAACTAGGCAACTGTCCCCAACTCCTAGCTGATTGACAATATTGGCCAATTAACATTACCTATTGCCACTCAAGGTCAGTAAATAAAAGATGCCCTTCTCTACAGAGAACTCATGACTATCATCTGCACCACCACCTCACCACTGTCCCTTCATTCTTGGGTGTGCTGATAGGAATATTTTATGTTCAAGAATTGTAGTGAAATACAAATGCTTGGGAATTCTACTTTAGTTTATTTTCCTTTCTCCTGAATCTGGGCCAGTCTTATGTCTGCTTAACCAATAGAAAGAAAAGTGACACTGTCTGTTCTAGGCCTAGATTTTAAGAAGACTTGTGGCTTGGGGCACCTAGGTGGCTCAATCATTTAAGCAACCAACTCTCCATTTTGACTCAGGTCATGAACTCAGGGTCATGAGATCAAGCCCTGTGTCAGGCTCCACGATTCTCTCTCTTCTTGAGATTCTCTCTCTCCCTCTCTGTCTGCCCCTCCCCTTGCTTGCATGTGCACACTCTAAATAAATAAATAAATAAATAAATAAATAAATAAATAAATAAAATCTTTTAAAAGCATATTCTTAAAATATATTCTTTAAATGCATGCTGTTGGGATGCATTCACTTGGACATCAGCTGACATGCTGTGAGAACCCCAGCCCCGTGAAGAGGAGACATGCAGGTGTTCCAGACGATGGCCCCAGCTGAGCTCTCAGCCAATAGCTGGCATCAGCTGCCAGCTATGTGAGTGAACCATCTTGGATGTTCCAGACCAACTGAACCCTCAAATGACTACAGCCCCATCCAAAATCAGGTGGAGGAGTAGAAGTACCCAGCTACCTAGCTAGCTGCCTGGGCTAGTCAACTTACAGAATTGTGAGAGAAAATACAGTGGTGGCGTTTTAAGCCATTAGGTTTTAGGGTGACTCATTACACAGCAATAGATAACAGAAACAGCAATGTTTATTTAGTTATGGTATTAGGGACTAGAAATGTCAAGATGAGGAGAAAGGGGGATTATATCATGAGACCCTGTCAGTGCAGTTCTTCTCCAGTTTGCTTCTCTTTGTCTAGCTATTATGTCTAGTCTAGTGGTATGATGAAGCACTGAGCTCTCCTTCCTTTTGGGTGTTGGTAACTACCCTGTCTCCCTTACTCCCTTTGAAAATCAATCCTAGGTACAAGAAAGACTCTTAGGCCTGCCTAGGCTGGGCAAAAGAACCTCATTAATCCTGATTATGCTTGTAAGGTTCTGCAATGGGGTTTGCTTGCCAAAGCTTTCAATAAGGTTGCTCCTTATCAGATGTTCTTTATCCATAAACCTTCCTCAGGGAACCTGAGAAAGGTATCTGTAGCAGAATCCAATTTAGATATTCATGATCCTGAGTCCTGGCTGTTTTCACGCTCTTCCCATCTCATAACAACCATTTTCAATTTGGCTTTTTAGAGAAAAGGATTATGTGTTTATGTGCCCATTTCCCCCAGTAAGCCCATAGTCTCCTAGGGGGCAGTATTCATGGCTTATGCAGTTCTGCCTCTAGCTTCTGGAAAACAGTGTCACATAGCCCTCAGCAGAAATGTATGGAGCTAAACTGGAGCCTGGAACATTGAAGAACACACTCAATTTATGTGTCTCCTAGCTTCAAGTAACTAGGAGCCTGGCTATGTTCTGTCCTTGAACTTATGACTAAAACTCATTAATTAATTAACCTGAACAGATCTTTATATTGGCATCCTCCTTCCCATGACTTATACCACCTGGTGCTTACTTTCGGATATATATATATTTTTTTAGAGAGAACGAGAGAGAGAGAGAGCATGAGAGGGGGGAGGGTCAGAGGGAGAAGCAGACTCCCCACAGAGCAGGGAGCCTGATATGGGACTCGATCCTGAGTACTAAGTATTAACTGCTTCATTTTGAGTAATTTCTTTGGTACCTCTCATTCTCCAAAAATTTACTTTTCTTTCTAACTCTTGTAGAGAACAGAATTTCAAAATCAAATGTTAGTAAAAAGTAGTTCTGAGCTCTTAGACATTTGGTTTCTGGATAGAAGCACAAATTCTATTCTATATTTTATATTTATATTTATATTCTATAATTCTACCATAGACTCAGTTTCCTAAATTTTGGGTATGGGTAGAAAATGCAGTACTGGGGCACCTAGGTGGCTCAGTCAGTTAAGCGTCTGACTCGATTTCAGCTCAGGTCATGACCTCAGGGTTATGAGATTAAGCCCTGCATTGGGCTCCCTGCTGGGCATGGAGGCTGCTTGAGATTCTCTCTCCCTCCCTCCCTGTCCCTCTCTGCCTGCCCCTGCTCTAAATAAATAAATAAATAAATAAATAAATAAATAAATAAAGTCAATCTTAAAAAAAAAAAGAAAGAAAATGCAGTACTAAATCTGTAAGTTTGGTAGTGAGCAGCTCTCAGAAGGTTGTTAGATTTGTCCTGCGCACTATCGCAGGCAATACCAAGACTTTTTATTGGTGACGATCCTTTTATTCTGGGATAGGGAGGGTCCCTTCCTTTGTCTAGCTCTATTCTCCATTACCCAGGAATAGATCATCTCCTCACCCAGAGTACCTCTAACCAAAAACCAACTCTCTAAACCTGTTCCAAGATTCAAGGATTGATTTTAAAGCATAAAATACATAATGAAAATCAAAGGAAAGTGATAAAGACATCTTCCAGGCCTCCTAAAGGTACTGCATGTAGGGAAGGGAAGACTCTGAAATTTAGTACATGACTTGAGATGTACATCATGCTCAGCCTGGCTCCGCCGGCTCTTTGTCACCTTCTAGAGACTCAAAACTAGAAATTCAAGGCAAAAGGGTGAAAAGGAAAAGGAGAGAGGATACTGTGGAAATCATATAATGAGAAAAGCTAAGCTTAGCACACCACACAAACTGTTTCCCATCTCTTGCCTTGAAGAACTGAGCTTGGCAAATATCTCCATTCTCACTTTGATTTTTGAAAATGGAATTTGACTTTCTTAGTGGGTTTTTTCCTAAGATTTAGGCATTTTTTTTTCAATTTGATGTTCTTATAAATTCAGATATTGATTTTCATATGTGCTCTAAAGAGAATCTTTCTAATTCAACAAGATCCTTTGCTTCCAGAACTAGTAAGAACAACATACATCCTATGAAAACTTTCCAAGGATCTATTCTACACAGGAATGGAGGTTTCTTTGGTTTAAAGAAATGAACTCAGTCTTTAAGTATCGACAAGAATAGAAGACCTGTGGAACAGGAAGTGCTATTTGGTAGATAATGTTTTAGGGCAGGCTTTGAGTAACAATGTAACATTTTTTGGTGCAGTGAACGTGGTCATAACATCTGATGGCCAGACCAGCCTTGATGTCAAGTTTTGGGTCTTATTCAGCATTCAATACTCAGTTCCTTGTATGGAACTTGATACACAGTAAAAGTTCAGTGAATATTTGCTTGCCATGTTTCAAGACTATCTAGTACAGACACTTCATCTTCTGTTTCATTTGTATTTCCCATAAAGTCATATAAATTGTGGTGGTCCTGTAAATACTAGGGGCTCAAAGAGTCTGACTAATGAGAGAATTTTTAATTTCTAATTAGCTGGACTAGGTAAAATGCCTTGTTTGAGGGTGAAACATTTTTCCCCTCTGTTTTCCAGTGCTATAAATTTACCTTGGCAATGGGGCAAAATTTACTCCTGAAATAGGTTTACCTGTGAGGTTTAATTAGCTTCAGTCATATCCCAGTAGTTCCTTTGGTCTTGTTTTTATATAAGAGCTTAGATTCCTAAAGTCATATACTTAATGCTTATTTTTGAAGGTATCCAAAGCCCTTCTTCCCTCAAATGTTTTCAATTTCTGGGATTTTCTTATTGTCTCACAGGGTGTTTGAGCTTTATAAAACCTTAGGTATCATTTGGCTTAAATTGATGAAGAAATTGAAATTCAGAGTAATAAAGGGGGAATATAGAATTATCATCTATTGTAAATCAAATATGTCCTGGACATTATGCTATATTCCATGTGTACATCATCAATTTTATATTTTCAAGGTAACCTTTATTTTGTAGATGGACATCTATTTAACCTTTTACTCCCCTGGCCAAGAAGAAAAGAGTTTAAAACTTATTGGCATACATTCATTGAAAATTATTTTAATCACCAGAGGGATTAATACATGTTCTTAGAAACCATATAAAAATTAAGGGTGATTAAAAGCCAATTAAAAGAGTCAGATTTTGATGGATGAACTATTCTTTTCTCAATTTCCTTGATCCAGGAGGCAGCCTTAACATTCCCTTTACCCATAAAACACAGTGTTATTTTTAAATTAATATGTAGAGGCATATCCCAGCATAACCCATTCTCTCTTTTGATTCTTTCCTTACTTAATTCCAGGTATACATATATCCAATTAAAAGATTACAATTGCCCCTCCTTTGTTTCTAAGGATGAAGGCTGAGATTTTTACAGAAGATAGTGGAGAAGGCTTATTAGAAATCTATTTTTTCCCCTTTCCCCTTCCTATAGTTTTCTGTCTGGATCATGAAGATGATGACTGGGTCTCTAGAGGACAGAGAGAGCCTGGCTTTCTGATGGCATTGGAGAGCTGCCATACAAGCCTTAGCTGCCCACTGCTAAACTTCTTTGTAAAATAAATCCATATGTGTTTAATCCACTATCGTCAGATTTCTATTACTAGCCACAATTCCCCACTGATACACAACCTATGACAGATTTGGAAGAGCTCATTACTGTTTTTAAACTGTGCTCCATCATTTTGTGGTTTCTTGATGTTGTCCAGGGGTTCACCTGGGAAGGGCTGGAAAGATGGAGGGCATGAATCTCAACTCATCTGTGTCCGTCCAGTGAAAACACTTCTAATTCCATGTTTTATTACTTAGATATCTATGTGGCATTTCATCTGAACCAAAGCCCCATACCTTAAAGTAATTTGAAAACCACCGAGTTTTAGATTGAAGTTTTCATCATAAAATTGCTAAAACAATTACTGTGTTTTAGGCATTCTTCCATGTGCTTAACATATAATAAATCAGTTGACTCTCTCAGTAACCCTGCAAAGTAAGTGGTATTACTGTTCCCATCCTGTACACAAGAAAACCAAGGCACAGAAATATTAACTTGTGCGAGACTGCATATCTTCTATGTGATACAGCTGAGATTCAAACCTGGCAGCTCGTTCCAAAATCCAAACTTTAATTACCATCCTGCCTCTACACATGTCACTAAATTAATGCTCATGGGGTATAAGTGATTTTATCAAGTTCAAACAAAGTTTGTGGGAGACCTGAACCAAGCTCCTAGGTTATTTAAGCCTGCTCCAGAACACCAAGCAGAATCCTCATTCTGGTCTTCATTATTTCTATATGACACATGAAAGAAACTGTAAAGTCACTTTTCTCACTGCTGCTCTTGTAAATGAATGACACGCATCACAAATAATTTCAACTTTCAGCTTTCTGCTTCTTTTTTTTTATGTTATGTTAATCACCATACATTATATCATTAGTTTTTGGTGTAGTGTTCCATGATTCATTGTTTGCATATAACACTCAGTGCTCTATGCAGAACGTGCCCTCTTTAATACCCATCACCGGGCTAACCCATGCCCCCACCCCCTTCCCCTCTAGAACCCTCAGTTTGTTTTTCAGAGTCCATAGTCTCTCATGGTTCATCTCCCCCCAAAGAACAAATGATCCAATCAAGAAATGGGCAGAAGACATGAACAAACATTTTTCCAAAGAAGACATCCAAATGGCCAACAGACACATGAAAAAGTGTTCAACATCACTTGGCATCAGGGAAATCCAAATCAAAACCTCAATGAGATATCACCTCACACCAGTCAGAATGGCTAAAATTTCTGCTTCTTTTTTAAACGTAGTTCTCCTGAATAGTGTAGCAGTGACACCACACTTGGCTGAAATCTTTTCTATTTCTACTCCCCAGCTTTCTTGTAAACATTAGTATCATCGCTCTCCATATACTTCAAACCTTCAATTAATCCCTGACTGAAAAGTTTTAGGAATTATAGAACACAAGCTGTCTAGTCTCAGACAGCTGGTAAAATCTGTGTTCAGGCTCTGCTGCATGAGATCTACTTAAATAAGCAACAACTAACTATGGCTCATCTGCCACCATTTCTTCTGCTAATGCATTAAAAAAATCTAGTTTCATGACTATGTCCTTACAAAACCACCAATGCACAATATTACATGGCATATTTTCTATTAGAATTTAGAATTCTAATTATAAAGTTAGAAATTATGGCTGCATACAAGGAAAAGAATTTGGTTTCTGGGGGAATTTGTGCATGCAAACATTTCTCCAAATGCACATATTATGCTTCTTTTAATTAAACCCCACAGAATTTTATGAACTCAACAAAAGTCATAATTTTGTCTTGATTTCAGTGATTAAGATTTCTCTTAGGTCTTTCATTTACACTAACTGTTGAACGTAATTTTCTTACAATAGGAAAAAAATTCCAAAATAAAGGAAACAATGTACTTTTGGGATAGTAGCAATGTCATCTCTTGGTTATGTTCACTACTAATGGTCAAAGACAGTCCTTGTTTACCACGTAGCTCTGTTCTAAGAATATGAAAGAAGGGTACTTCTTTATAGAGCTTTCATAGTTGTGAAGTTAGATTAACCTCATAATTCTGCTGAGTAGGTTTGTAGAACGATGCAATCTCTATAGAAATAGTGGTTAGACAGATGACTTTGTAAGTTTCCTTTAAAAGGACTTAGTTTCAAATTACGTCAATTTGCAAAGACACCTCACTTTTCAATTTTCCTAGATTTACTGGTGTTATTTTTCATGAGTAAAAGGTGAAAAAGGTTCATAGAATGGAATTATTAGTCACCCAAAGCTGCGTTTTCCTGAACTGACTTTGTATCACAATCATCTGAGAAACTTCTTTGTGGGATATATCTCTAAATGGGCCCCAGGATTGCAGACTTAGAACATCTGGGGGTGGGCCCAGGCCTTGTAATTTTAAAAGTTATTCCAGTGACTCTGATGTGCAGTCAGGTTTGTAAACCCATATTTGGGGGGGGTGGGGGGGAACTGCCTTAGTCAAGAGAAATATGAAATATTCTAAAATAGAAAAGATCAATTTTATTTAAAAAAATCATGCTTTAAAAGTCAGGAATTTGTGTTTCATAGATGTTAATATTATAGATAATTTGTAAATATACATAAGTAGAAAGACATGTAACAATACTATAAATATGTGTGTTATCTTCTCCTTTCCAATGAGTCCTTCATTTTAAAACTTAGAAATGTATTTACAAAGTCTTAAGAGGAAAGAGTGGTTGAGAGGAAAGGGTAAGAGAAAGGGTGGAGGAATGAGGAAGAAGAGAAAATTTGGAAACCAATTTTCTTAATGACAAAAGATTACAGGGTTAGCACGGAAAGCTTAGAACACAGACATACAAAAGGTAAACATATATAACCATTGTTAGTATTTAAAAATAGATTTCTAATCTTTCTATTAAACATATAGGTACAGATATAAAGGAGCAGCAAGATGGTGGTGGAGTCGGAGACCTAAATTTTGTCTGGTCCCAGGAATTCAGCTAGATACAGATCAAACCATTCTGAACACCTATGAACTCAACAGGAGATCAAAGAAAAGAATAGCAGCAACTCTCTGAACAGAAAAGCGACCACTTGCTGGAAGGTAGGATGTGTGGAGAAGTGAATCCGAGGCGATATTCGGGAAGATAGACCGTGGGTGGAGGGAGCCGCTATGGGCAAGTGATAGAGCAGAGCACAAAATCAGAACTTTTAGAAGTCTGCTCCACTGAGCGACGTTGCTCCAGTGGCTAAGAGGGGGGTGGAACCCTCACTGGGACAGTGTGGTCTCAGGACCCTTGGGGTCAGAGGAAGACCAGGGGTGCCTGAGTGCAGCAGAGCTCTCAGGTACCGGACCAGGGAAGCCTGCTGCAGAGATGGAGCCGAGGGGTGGGCTCTCAGCTCAGGTTGCCATAAACCGTGATCCGCGGTAAAGTAGGGACACTGCTCCTCCAGCAGGGACCCAACAAGCGGCAGATCCGGAGAGACTCCCCTTCCTCCCCCGGGAGGAGTGGCACAGGAGTACACTGCAGGAACCTGCTGGGTTTGGAGACTCCAAACGGGGTTATGTGCCAGAGATAGAAAGGCTCGGTCACAGGCCAGGGGAGCACGGAGTGCAGCTGGAGACCGGGGAGATGGGAGTGATTGACTGCTTTTCTCTGGGGGCTCACTGAGGAGTAGGGCCCCGAGTTCTCGGCTCCTGCGGGGCAGAGATTGGGAAGCCGCCATTTTCACTCTCGTCCTCCAAAGCTGTATGGAAAGCTTGCAGGGAACAAAAGCTCCCAAGAGCAAACCCGAGCAGATTACTTAGCCCGGCCTGGCAAGGGCGGGGCAATTCCACCTCCAGCAAAGACATTTGAGAACCATGGCAACAGGCCCCTCCCCCAGAAGATGAGCAAGAACAGCCAGCCAAGACCAAGTTTACTGATCAATGAGAACAGCAGAACTCCAGCACTAGGGGAATAATGCACATAGAATTCATGGCTTCTTTCCCCATGATTCTTTAGTCTTTCAAAGTTAACTTTTTTAATTTTCTTTTTTCTCTTTTTCTATTTTTTTTATTTTTCTTTTTCCCTATTTCAACCAACCTCTTATCAAGCCCTTTTTAAAAAATATTTTTTATTTTTCATTTTTAGAGTCATATTCTATCCCTTCATTGTAGTTAACCTTATTTTGGTATTTATATAAGTTGTTCTCTCTTTAAAATTTTGGGATACAGTTTCTTCTAATAGACCAAAATGTACCCTAAATCTCTAGAGTATGGCTTTGTTCTAGTCTCCTGCCTGATCACATTCTCTACCCCCCCCATTTTTTTTTTTAATTTCTCTTCTTTCTTTTTTCAACCAACTTCTTATCTTATTAATTCTTTTTACAAAACCTTTTATAATTTTCATCTTTGTAGTCATATTCTATCCCTTCATCATATTTACCCTTATTTTTGTACATATATAAGTTTTCCTTTCATTAAAATTTTGGGAGGCAGTTTCTTCTAACAAACCAAAATGTGCCCAAAATCTAGTGTGTGGCACTGATTTATTCACCAGCTTGATCATATTTGATCATATTCTTTTTTTTTCCTTTTTTCTTTCTTTCCGTTTCTTTTCCCCCGGTTTCAGGTCTCTTCTGATTTGTTTAGTGTATATTTTTCTGGGGTCGTTGTTACCCTGTTAGCATTTTGTTCTCTCATTCATCTGTTCTCCTCTGGACAAAATGACAAGACAGAAAAACTCACCTCAAAAAAAAGAACAAGAGGCAGTACTGACTGCCAGGGACGTAAATACGGACATTAGTAAGATGTCAGAACTAGAGTTCAGAATGACGATTATAAAGATACTAGATGGGCTTGGAAAAAGCATGGAAGATACTAGAGAAACGCTTTCTGGAGAAATAAAAGAACTAAAATCTAACTAAGTCAAAATCAAAAAGGCTATTAATGAGGTGCAATCAAAAACGGAGGCTCCAAATGCTAGGATAAATTAGGCAGAAGAAAGAATTAGTGACCTAGAAGACCAACTGATGGAGAATAAAGAAGCTGAGAAAAAGAGAGATAAACAACTACTGGATAACGAGGGCAGAATTCGAGAGATAGTGATATCATAAGACAAAACAATATTAAAATAATTGGGATCCCAGAAGAAGTACAAAGAGAGAGAGGGGCAGAAGGTATATTGGAGCAAATTATAGCAGAGAACTTCCCTAATTTGGGGAAGGAAACAGGCATCAAAACCCAGGAGGCACAGAGAACCCCCCTCAAAATCAATAAAAATAGGTCAACACCCCGACGTTTAATAGTAAAACTTACAAGTCTCAGAGATAAGAGAAAATTCTGAAAGCAGCTCAGGACAAGAGGTCTGTAACCTACAATGGTAGAAATATTAGATTAGCAGCAGACCTATCCACAGAGACCTGGCAGGCCAGAAAGGACTGGCATGATATATTTAGAGCACTAAACGAGAAAAATATGCAGCCAAGAATACTATATCCAGCTAGGCTGTCATTGAAAATAGAAGGAGAGATAAAAAGCTTCCAGGACAAACAAAAACTAAAGGAATTTGCAAACAGGAAACCAGCCCTACAAGAAATATTGAAAGGGGTCCTCCAAGCAAAGAGAGAGCCTAAAAGTAACATAGACCAGAAAGGAACAGAGACAATATATAGTAACAGTCATCTTACAGACAATACAATGGCACTAAATTCATATCTTTCAATAGTTACCCTGAATGTAAATGGGCTAAATGCCCAATCAAAAGATACAGGTTTTCAGATTGCATAAAAAAACAAGACCCATCAATATGCTGTCTGCAAGAGACTCATTTTAGACCCAAAGACACCCCCAGATTGAAAGTGAGGGAGTGGAAAACCATTTACCACATTAATGGACACCAAAAGAATGCTGGGGTGGCAATCCTTATATCAGACAAATTAGATTTTAAACCAAAGACTATAATAAGAGATAAGGAAGGACACTATATCATACTTAAAGGGTCTATCCAACAAGAAGATCTGACAATTGTAAATATCTATGCCCCTAACATGGGAGCAGCCAATTATATAAGCCAGTTCATAACAAAATCAAAGAAACACATAGACAATACAATAATAGTAGGGGACTTTAAGAACAGGAGAACAGATCAATGCAACTAGGAGCTGGTTCTTTGAAAGAATTAATAAGATTGATAAACCCCTGACCAGACTTATCAAAAAGAAAAGAGAAAGGACCCAAATAAATAAAATCATGAATGAAAGAGGAGAGAACACAACTAACACCAAAGAAATACAAACAATTATAAGAACATATTATGAGCAACTATATGGCAGCAAATTAGATAATCTGGAAGAAATGGATGCATTCCTAGAGATGTATAAACTACCAAAACTGAACCAGGAAGAAACAGAAAACCTGAACAGACCCATAACCACTAAGGAAATTGAAGCAGTAATCAAAAATCTCCCAACAAAGAAGAGCCCAGGGCCAGATGGCTTCCCAGGGGAATTCTACCAAACATTTAAAGAAGAATTAATACTGGGGCGCCTGGGTGGCTCGGTTGGTTAAGCGACTGCCTTCGGCTCAGGTCATGATCCTGGAGTCCCGGGATCAAGTCCCACATCGGGCTCCCTGCTCAGCAGGGGGTCTGTTTCTCCCTCTGCCCTCTTCCCTCTCGTGCTCTCTGTCTCTCATTCTCTCTCTCTCAAATAAATAAATAAAATCTTTAAAAAAAAAATAAAATAAAATAAAGAAGAATTAATACCTATTCTTCTGAAACTGTTCCAAAAACTAGAAATGGAAGGAAAACTTCCAAACCCATTTTATGAGGCCAGCATTACCTTGATCCCCAAATCAGACAAAGACCCCATCAAAAAGGAGAATTACAGACCAATATCCCTGATGAACATGGATGCAAAAATTCTCACCAAAATACTAGCCAATAGGATCCAACAGTACATTAAAAGGATTATTCACCAAGACCAAGTGGGATTTATTCCTGGGCTGCAAGGTTGGTTCAACATCTGCAAATCAATCAATGTGATACAATACATTAATAAAAGAAAGAACAAGAACCATATGATCCTCTCAATAGATGCAGAAAAAGCCTTTGACAAAAGTACAGCATCCTTTTTTGATTAAGAAAGGATTCACACTCTTCAGAGTGTAGGGATAGAGGGTACATACCTCAATATCATAAAAGCCATCTATGAAACACCCACAGTGAATATCATTCTCAATGGGGAAAAACTGAGAGCTTTCCCCCTAAGGTCAGGAACACAGCAGGGATGTCCACTATCACCACTGCTATTCAACATAGTACTAGAAGTCCTAGCCACAGCAATCAGACAACAAAAAGAAATAAAAGGCATCTGAAGTGGCAAAGAAGAAGCGAAACTCTCACTCTTTACAGATGATATGATACTTTATGTGGAAAACCCAAATGACTCCACCCCAAAACTGCTAGAACTCATACAGGAATTCAGTAAAGTGGCAGGATAGAAAATCAATGCACAGAAATCAGTGGCATTCCTATACACCAACAACAAGACAGAAGAAAGAGAAATTAAGGAGTCGATCCCATTTACAATTGCACCCAAAACCATAAGATACCTAGGAATAAATCTAACCAAAGAGGCAAAGAATCTATACTCAGAAAACTATAAAATACTCATGAAAGAAATTGAAGAAGACACAAAGAAATGGAAAAACGTTCCATGCTCATGGATTGGAAGAACAAATATTGTGAAATGTCAATGCTACCTAGAGCAATCTACACATTTAAAGCAATCCTTATCAAAATATCATCAACTTTTTTCAAAGAAATGGAACAAATAATCCTAAAATTTGTATGGAACCAGAAAAGACTCTGAATAGCCAGAGGAATGTTGAAAAAGAAAAGCAAAGCTGGTGGCCTCACAATTCCGGACTTCAAGCTCTATTACAAAGCTGTAATCATCAAGACAGTATGGTACTGGCACAAAAACAGACACATAGATCAATGGAACAGAACAGAGAGCTCAGAAATGGACCCTCAACTCTATGGTCCACTAATCTTCGACAAAGCAGGAAAGAATGTCCAATGGAAAAAAGACAGTCTCTTCAACAAATGGTGTTGGGAAAATTGGACAGCCACATGCAGAAGAATGAAACTGGACCATTTCCTTATACCACACACAAAAATGACTCAATATGGTTGAAAGACCTCAATGTGAAACAGGAGTCCATCAAAATCCTAGAGGAGCACACAGGCAGCAATCTCTTCGACCTCAGCTGCAGCAACTTCTTCCTAGAAACATTGCCAAAGGCAAGGCAAGGGAAGCAAGGGCAAAAATGAACTATTGGGACTTCATCAAGATAAAAAGCTTCTGCACAGCAAAGGAAACAGTAAACAAAACCAAAAGACAACTGACAGAATGGGAGAAGATATTTGTAAATGACATATCAGATAAAGGGCTAGTATCCCAAATCTATAAAGAACTTATTAAACTCAATACCCAAAGTCCAAATAATCCAATCAAGAAATGGGCAGAAGACATGAACAGACATTTTTCCAAAGAAGACATCCAAATGGCCAACAGACACATGAAAAAGTGCTCAACATCACTTGGCATCAGGGAAATCCCAATCAAAACCTCAATGAGGTGGTATCAGAATGACTAAAATTAACAAGTCAGGAAACGACAGATGTTGGCAAGGATGCAGAGAAAGGGGAACCCTCCTACACTGTTGGTGGGAATGCTAGCTGGTGCAACCACTCTGGAAAACAGTATGGAGGTTCCTCAAAAAGTTGAAAATAGAGCTGCCCTATGACCCAGCAATTGCACTACTGGGTATTTACCCCAAAGATACAAATGTAGTGATCTGAAGGGGTACATGCACCCTGATGTTTATAGCATCAATGTCCACAATAGACAAACTATGAAAAGAGCCAAGATGTCCATCAAAAGATGAATGGATAAAGAAGATGTGGTATATATATGTATTTGTGTGTGTGTGTGTGTGTACACACACACACACACACACACACACACAATAGAATATTATGCAGCCATCAAAAAAAGAAATCTTGCCATTTGCAATGACATGGATAGAACTAGAGGGTATTATGCTAAGCAAAATAAGTCAATCAGAGAAAGACATGTTATCATATGATCTCACTGATATGAGGAACTCAATCTCAGGAAACAAACTGAGGGTTGCTGGAGTGGTTGGGGCTTTGAGGGATGGGGTGGCTGGGTGATAGACATTGGGGAGGGTATGTGTTATGGTGAGCACTGTGAATTGTGTAAGACTGATGAATCACAGACCTGTACCTCTGAAACAAATAATACATTATATGTTAGAAAAAAAGAGAGAGAGAATACAGTAGGAAGGGAAAAATGAAGGGGGGGAATCGGAGGGGGAGATGAACCATGAGAGACTATGGACTCTGAGAAACAAACTGAGGGTTCTAGAGGGGAGGGGGTTGGGGGGGATGGGTTAGCCTGGTGATCGGTATTAAAGAGGGCACGTATTGAAAGGAGCACTGGGTGTTATACGCAAACAATGAATCATGGAACACTACATCAAAAACTAATGATGTAACAATGAATCATGGAACACTACATCTAAAACTAATGATGTAATGTATGGGGATTAACATAACAATAAAAAAATCTTCAAAAAAAAAAGAAGAAGATAGCAGGAGGGGAAGAATGAAGGGGGGGAAATCGGAGGGGGAGACGAACCATGAGAGATGATGGACTCTGAGAAACAAACTGAGGGTTCTAGAGGGGAGGGGGGTGGGAGGATGGGTTAGCCTGATGATGGGTAATAAAGAGGGCACGTTCTGCATGGGGCACTGGGTGTTATGCACAAACAATGAATCATGGAACACTACATCAAAAACTAATGATGTAATATATGGTGATTAACATGACAATAAAAATTTAAAAAAAACTAATGATGTAATGTATGGTGATTAACATAACATAATAATAAAATAACTAATGATGTAATGTATGTTGATTAACATAACGTAATAAAATAAAATTTAAAAAAAGTTAAACATAAGTTTACCATTAAAAAAAACAAAAAAAGGGGTGCCTGGGTGGCTCAGTTGGTTAAGCAGCTGCCTTTGGCTCAGGTCATGATCCCAGGGTCCTGGGATCGAGCCCCACATCGGGCTCCCTGCTCGCCGGGGAGCCTGCTTCTCCCTCTCCCTCCGTCTGCCTCTCTGCCTACTTGTTCTCTCTCTCTATCTCTCTGTCAAATAAATAAATAAAATCTTTAAAAAAAAAAAAAAAAAAAAAAAACTTACAGGTACAAAATAAATTTGGGATCATACTACACATGATATAATTTTATTTTTGTTCCATTTAGCATTATTGAGATGAGTTTTTCAATTCATTGAACATTGCTCTATGACTTGATTTTTAATGGCAGCATAATATTCTAGTGCATGAATGAATATTTATTTGGTCAATTCTCATTTTAGAAACTTTGTTTCCCCATTTTTAATATTATAAACAATGTTATAACTATCATTGCATGTAACCTTTAAATGTATTCCTATTTGCTTGGAATAAATTACTAGAAGCATACTAGTTGGATCAAAAATTTAATATTTTTAAGGATTTGGATACATATTTTTACATTACTCTTTTAGAAAAGTTGCACCAATTTACACTGTTAGCTGATATAATGAGAATGCTATTTGCCCTGCATTCTCATGGAGTTTTTTAAATGAACATGTTTCACAAATTAATAGATAAAAAAGTATCTTACTATTTAATATGCATTTATTTGGTTGCTATTGAAGATGAATATTTCTTCCTAAAGGTAGTGACCATTCTTCTCTTTATTTTTTTAAGTTGTCCATTTATATTCTTTGTCTAGTTTTTTCAACAGGCATCTGCATTTTTTTTGTAATCATTTCTAAGAACTTTTTAAATCAAGAATATTGAAACTTCTTCATTCATATTAAATTCTTCCTATTACTTGTTTTACTTTTAGGATATTATTTTCTTTACATAAATTTCATTTTTATGTAATCATACTTACTATTTCCTGTGGCTTCTGCTTTTGCTCTTATTCCCTCTCCATGCCAAGATGAAACATATTCATATATTTTTTATAACTTTTTTGTCATTCCATATATTATATATATAACTTTTTAATATCCCTGAAATTATTTTGGAGTATAGTTTGAGATACAGCTCTAATTGTATTTTTCTCCCAAATAGTTTGTATGTTGGCTCTACAGTTTCTGATGAATAATATGTATTATTTCCCCACTAATATAGTATTACAACTTAAGATAAAGTATAAGTCATTAGAAAGCAACTCCTACATGCAAGTACAACTCTTTTTGTTTGCCCCCATCCTGGAATAGCATGCGGAGGAAGTGTCTATGTTCTATCCCAGTGTCATCTCCCCTCATGCCCTATAACATCATAGCCTGTAACATTGATCTCAGATCCCCACAGCACAAAATACCAACAATTTCTTCAACTCTTTTTCCTCCATATATCTCAAATCTGCCAGCTTCTCTGCTGTCACCTTCTATAAACCACTGACATTTCTTGCATAAACTACTAAAAATGCCTCGTAACTGATCTTACACCTCTGTCTCTCTCTCTCCAAATCATTCTCTACATAGTATCTCTATTGCATTATATATATATTAAATACATTTACTTGTGTGTGTGTGTGTCTCAGAGAGTACCTCCTTCTAGAAGAAGAGGAACACATCTGAAAGGAAGTTATATCCCTTCATAATATCACCCAGGGAGAATCCCAGGGAGACCAGAGTGATGAGAGAAGCCCTGTGAAATAGGTTAGGTTTGGGGATGTAAAAGCGGCATGGCTACACAGAATACACATAGACTTGGATAAACATATACACATATGTATATATATAACATTTTAAAATAATATAACAAATAGGTATTTAAATATGTAAACAACAATTTTAGATTTTAAAAACCTTTTATTATAATAAAATACACATAACAATAAATTGAACAAGTCCTCCTTCTCCACTCCCCACAGACTGAGAGAGATTATACCTTAAGGAAACCAGAAAGATCCCTCAGTTAGTGAAACCTGGGCAGCTACCTTGGCCTTTCTCCCCTGTTCCAGGAACTTCCTCCTAAATGCTGGTACAAAAGAATTCAACTCTTTCAAAGAGAAATTATATGAAGGGGTAAACCCAATGTCTATATGATGAAACTATGAACAAATAGTATGTAGAAAAATTTCTCTGCATATGAAGAAAACATGCCAGAAATATATTGCCACAAGGTAGATGAAAATAATAATCTAATTCTAACTTGAATAAGGAAAATAAGGAGGTAATTGCATCTATGAAGACAGACCAGAAACAGTAATACAAGAATTTGGTGGAAGCTATAGCCAACAAGGGGAAACAAGAACCAGAAAACTGGAGGGAAGTGGAAAGTGGTAGAATTCAGGAGAGAAACAGATGTAGATGATAAAAGTATTTGAGGGATGAAGGCTAAATTACAAGGACATAAGAGTGAATAAACATCACAGAAAGTGTAACAAGAATGAGATGAGTTAATGATAAAAAAAAAAAAGGCAAACAAAAAGAGGCAGAAAACAAGAAAGAGGTTTCAAAAGAACAGAAAGAAATTTTACTCTTTAGTAGAAAGACAAGAGATTGAATATATACATATTTAAAATTCCTGAAGAAAACCAAGACATGGAGCAGAACAAAACTTTTCAAATTATCAATAAAAAAACATTTCTAAAATAAAGGGAAAAAATGAGAATTTATATAAAGAAACACTATAGGAGAACACAGGAACTAAGGAGGGTGGCGGCCACTAGGGATAAATTGCCAGAATGGGAAGGATAGGGACAGGGGTAGGAGCAAGATTTCTGTGCTCCTCTCTCTTCACATGGTTTTGATTTGGGAGTATTTGAATGTATCACCTATTAAAAATATAATAAAATTTTTAAATGCCTGTCACATGGTAAATAAATCCTTTAGATTATAAGCTATTTTTATAGGCTTCATGGTTTTTTGTTTGTTTTTTATTTTTATATGAGGAAAGTTCTTTCCAAGCTTGCTTGATCTCTGTAAACTGAGTATGTGGTTGGTCTTGGGCCCTTTCCTTCATTTACCTGGTGCTTGTTATAATTCACTTAGTTGTTCACCAAATAGTTATTGTCTACTTTGTGCCAGTTATTGTCTACTTCTAGCCATTCACTACATCAGTGAAAATATAAACAAGACAAATCTTCCTGTTCATGGAGTTTATATTCTTGTTGCAAGGGAAGGGGAGAAAGAATCATATATATATCTAAATATATACATATATGTAAAATGTATAGTATGTTAGATGATGGTAAGTATTCTAGGAAAAAGTAAAACAAATAATAGTGTAGGGAGTGGGGGAGGTGTGAAGGTGCTTGAAATTTTGGACAAGGTCTTCAGGAAAGTCTGCTGGGGAAAGAGATTCTTTTATTGTAACCTAAAATAGCCCCTGGCCAGATTTCTGCTATTTTGTAGGTATTTAATTTGGACATTTTAGGCAGAAGGAGGAATTTCCTGGTTTTATTTTGACTTATTTCCATAAGAAATAAATTTTATTTTTAAAATCTTCTTAAGTGTTTTGTGATTCTTTCCTTATTAGAAATGGTGAATTAAAACAAACCAACCCTCAAACAAATAAAATTGTGATTTATCAAGTCCTCCATTCCAGTCTTCTTGGTTTAAGGAGATACCCACATATAAATGACTTTTAGTGCAAATGCATTACTAGGAAAGTTGAATTGGGGTTAAAAAGTTATTAGACAGAGGACGGTGGGGAGAGGTTATGGAAGAGTTGTAATTCTACTAGAAAGCAGTTCCTACAACCTAAGTTGGAGGCTTCTCTCTTTCTCATGAGTAAAAAGAATCTGTGTCCAAAATGTAGAAAATCTCCCACATGTGTTTTCTACACCTGCATTCCCCCACCACAAGGGAATCTTCTAATATTTTACTAATTCTATTATTGACTTTGTAAAAACAGGTGGCTTTTACAAATTAAGTTTCTGGTGCTTTTGGAATTTTGAATCGTAAAAAAAAATACTTCCACATCTATTTAAATGAGAAGCTGAGGGCAGATGAATTAGGTATTGCTCATTTTCTGTCACGAGAACCTAGAGCTTTCTTTATTTTTATTTATTTATTTATTTTTAATTTAATTTAATTTTATTCCAAGTATTTCATGTATATAATTTGAAAAGTTAGACAATTTTTTAAGGCTTATAATGAGAAATGAAAACCCTGGGCTCCATTCTGTCACAATCTTATTATTATACCCCAGTGGAAACCATTTTCAGTATTTTAGCTTTTTGTTTTTGTTTTTACCATTACATTTCTAAATAGCATGCTCAGATTGCTATTTTTTTGACCTTTGAACTTCAGATATCATCCATAGAGTCCTATTGTGAAAGATGAGTATATAGTTCTTTTATGTCTGTTACCACACCCAAAGTTTTTTAGTTAAATTATTTAGTGTTTACATTATTATGACTTGTTAATATTATTTATAATTGATACATACATTATACATTGCTTTCCTTGGTCATCGTTTGGTTGTTTTTTTCTTTTTTTTGAGTTGGTAAGTGATTCATTTTTTATTTTGCCTTCTTTCTTCTACACTTTTTATTAATTTACCACCATATTCTCACCAGAAATAGAAATCTCTTCTCAAAGAGTCCAAACAGGGACACCTGGGTGGCGCAGTTGGTTAAGCGTCTGCCTTCAGCTCAGGTCATGATCCTGAGGTCCTGCATCATTGGGCTCCTTACTCAGTGGGGATTCTGCTTCTCCCTCTGCCTACCACCCCCCCCCCCCCGCGCTGTGTTTTCTTCCTCTCTCTCTGACAAATAAATAAAATCTCAAAAAAAAAAAAAAAAAAAAAGAGTCCAAACATATCAGGTAACATATCAGCTGTATTTATTTTTTGAGACCTTGCTTTTGGGAGTCTTCCATACCCACCCCCCTTCAATTTGGTCTTTTGCTTATTGGCTTTGCAGAAGTGTGGTCCAGAGCTTCCCCTTCCTGTTCATTGTGAAGATTTCCTAAGACTCTTTTGTCTGGATCCCACGTTTTTTGGCTTTTGTGTCTTATTCTGGATTTATTCCCTTGATTTGGCAAGGAACGTCTTCTAGTAATATAAGAAATAGATGACTGGAGTAAAATTGCTTGAGACTTTTCACCTCTGAAAAATATCTTTATTTTATTCTCACACTTCAGTAATTGTTTGGCTGGGTGTAAAATTCTAGATTGGAAATCACTTCCCAAAAGATTTGTGAAGGCTTTGCTAACTTAGTTCATTGTCTTCTAGTTTCCAGTGTTGCTATTGAAGTGTCTGATGCTATTTTTAAAACATTTTATTTTGAAATAATTATAGATTCAAAGAAAGTTGAAAAAAGGTCCATGTATGTATCCTTCCTTCAGCTTACCCCAATATTGGAAAATTGATCCATCTTAATGGGACAACTATATAGCTGTAGTATAATATTAAATGAAACTATTTTCATATCCATCTTTTGCAAATTACATTTTGTTTTCTTTTTAAAAGTTCTTGGACATACAAGTTTCCCTCTTCAGATATTCTGAAATATTATGATAATGTATGTTGGCATGAATTTTCTTTTTTCTACATTCAATGTTCTGTGTATTCAATGGGCCTTTTCTACTTGGAAATTTCATGTAGTTTCTCATAGTTTCCTTTTCTCCACTTACATTTTATCTGCTCTTTATTTCTTGAATTCTATTGTACACATAAGAGACTTCTTGAAAAATTATCTACTTAAAAATATTCCCCCCTACTTTCCATTTCTTTGCTTTTATAAGAGCTTTGCTCATATTTATCTTTTCATCTTTCTATTTAATTTTTGATTCTCTTATAACAATTTATCTATTTATTTATTTATTTATTTAGTAGGCTCCATGCCCAGCATGGAGCCCAACATGGGGCCTGAACTCACAATCCTGAGATCAAGACCTCAGCTGAGATCAAGAGTTGGAAGTTTAACTGACTGAGCCACCCAGGTACCCTCTCTATAATATTTTAGATTTACATGAATCTTTCTGAATATCATCCTCTTCTTCTTTCAAGAATATATTATCTTTTTAAAAAAAATCTCTGAAGATATTAATTGTATTTATTTTGAAAATCTCTTATATAGGACTCTATGTTTTTTTTGTTTTTTTTACTAGAAATTCTATCAGACCCATTATCCTCTCTACCTGCTCCCTTAACTTCAGAGGCAGCTGAGGCTTCTGGTTCCTTGCTGATGTTAGAGAGTATCAGGCCTTGTTTCTTGACTTCTCCTCCCAGAGGCATTTCGTTTTTCATTTTCTTGTCTGATTCATTTGCTCTTCAGGTTCTAAAATTCTGTGATTTTCTTTGCTTTCATTTCTCATTACTTTCATTACTTTTGTCCTTACAAGTTAATGCCTTAAGCTTTTAAAATGGTGCCATTTTGAGAGAGTATGAAAGAAAACAAGTATATTTAAACTGTGTGATTTACCAGGGAATTTCTGCTATAATGATTAATAATTAATTATTGCAAATATATAGAAAGTGTTTGATTTTGTGTACACATGGTTATTACAAATCATCTCATTAAATTCTGTTTGTAAAAATATTTTTAGCCAATTACCCAGTATTTCTGGGTAGATAATGACTTTTCTCTTTTATAGGATTGAAAAAAATTCTTATTTCACTCACTAGTGCTTATGAAATTATTTAAACATAATTTTAACCAATTATTTTTAAACCTCACTTCATTGGCTAAATTTTTAAATTATTTAAAAATTATTTTAGCTAATTTCTTGGATTTTCTCAGTAGGTGATAATTTGACTATTTTATTATTTATTTATTTATTTGTTTGTTTATTTATTTTTAAGATTTATTTATTTATTTGACAGAGAGAGTGAGAGAGAGAGCACAAGCAGGGGGAGCAGCAGGCAGAGGGAGAAGCAGATTCCCTGTGAAGCAGGGAACCTGATGTGGGGCTGGATCCCAGGACTCTGAAATCATGACCTAAGCCAAAGGCAGATGCTTAACTGACTAAGCCACCCAAGCGCCCCTAATTTGGCTATTTTAAACTTGAAAATTTTTTCTTGTCTTACTTCATTGGCTATCACTTTCAAAAACTATTAATAAAGGTGTGAGCATTCTTTTAGTATTTCTCAACTCAATTTCTCATATGTATGATTTGGTTATTATTTTTACAGAGATATCCTGAATTGTGCTAATGAAACATTTTTCTATTTTAGTTTAATCCTACTTTTTCTAATATTAGAAATGAATCTTTAAGTTTTTCAAATCCCAAAATGGCATTTACTGTTTTAATCATGTGATTATTCTTCTTTATTCAGTAAAGAGTTATTTCATAGATTCTATTCTTGAATAATATTTGTTTCTAAATTCCTTTTATAGTTAACCTTCCTAGATTGCTTTATTAAGGTAGATGAGTGTTGTTATTTCTGTTATGTGGCTTATTTAAAAATTTAGTAAAGAGTTTACATTTTGTCAGTAAACCCTCAGCTTACTTCCTTGAATACTGCACTACTTTCTCATAAGTAAAAGTTTTAAATCACCTTACAGTGTTTTATTTTCTTTTGGCTCCCTCAGCACGGATGTATTTCTTGAGTTTTATGATATTAATAGCCCCTTTCCTATTTTCCAGTGCTGGTTCCTTTTATCTTATTTATATTTTCTTTTTTTCATTTTGGTCCTAGAACAGTTAAGTACAGTTAATGGTGTTTAAGTCCCAATTTATGCCAAAATTTGGGTATACAATCTTCTTATATTACATTTATTTCTATTATTGGCCTTAAAACCTTAAGAGGAAAGTAAGATATGGATGATATCTTGCTTTCAATCAAGATACATTTTGAAGAAGTTAGAAAATTACACTGTACATCTGAGAAGCAGTCACACCAAACTTAAGAATTGTAATAACTATATATTTTACAAGAAATTGGAAAATGGCAAATTATATACATCTATTATCAATATTCTGATAAATATACTCAAATTTCCATTTGCTATCTAAATAACAGGTCAATAAAGATATATATAGTTTTTTTTATAGTGTAGTTCTTTATCTAGATAGTTTTTCATCTTCACTCTAGTCCTATGTATAACACTAAAAATATTATCAGAAAATAGCGAAAAGAACTTTTATGTTTTGAAAATATTACTCCTTTCTTGGAAGACTCTTACTCTATTCATATATCCTAATACTCTCTTATGCAAAAAGGACTAGTTTCCTTGAGGAAAAAATGTGGCTAGTTTACTGATTTTTTTTTTTTTTAAAGATACATTACAGCTGATTTGCTACCATTTCTTGGAGCTACCTCCTGCATGAGGATATGGTGAATAATGGCAGATAATTAGAGAATTCTACAGTTTTGTTAAATACTTAATTTTCATTTTTTCCTTTAAATTGAAGGAATGATTACTGAGCAGCTATATGACATTTTCTATATTATTATTTCAAAATTGGTTAGAGAAGTGTATAAGATATGCATCAGACTTAGGTTATTTATTTCTACTTGCTATATCCCTGGTATATGAACACACAGATAATCATCAATTGATGTGCAGGAATTGTAAGTAAATAATAAAAAGAAATTCTGTCCCTCATTAGTCATATGAAAATGTTCATATTGCTGTGCTAGGAACCAGTGGACAGATCTGGAGTCTGACAGTTGTACAATAGAACACATGTTCATGATTCATTCTGCTTTAGTCTATGATAGGTTCTGTCTCTGGGCTCTCTTTATATTCTGTAAATAGCTCAAATGAGAAAATAGACAAGATATAAGGAAGATAGAAAAAAAATACACAGGCCAGAAACTGCTTTGTTCTACATGCATTTTATCTTTCAATAGGAAAATAAATATTCGAGACCTCTTTAAATAGAAACATTCAGTCTGAAGCATTTCTTTTCTTTTCATTCCCTTCTTTTCTTTGCTTTTGAGTGCTGATGAGTTTCCACAATATGTAGAAGTTAGGGCTGGACTGGTGAACATAGAGGCAGTGAGAAGACTGGAAGTCAACCTAGAATTTCTGAGGAGGCTTTGGAAATCTTGGCGTATTACAGAAGGCATAAGAAAGCCAGTGAGCATTAAATACACTCCTGTATTCAGTGAAACTGTTACTGCCACAGCGCAGGATACTTCAACCACCCCAAATCTCATGTTCTCAAAGTACCAGTCTATCCTGGGGTGCCTGGGTGGCTCAGCTGTTAAGCGTCTGCCTTCGGCTCAGGTCATGATCCCAGGGTCCTGGGATCGAGCCCCGCATCGGGCTCCCCGATCCGCGGGAAGCCTGCTTCTCCCTCTCCCACTCCCCCTGCGTGTGTCCCCTCTCTCACTGTCTCTCTCTCTCTGTCAAATAAATAAATAAAAAATCTTAAAAAAAAAAAAAATTAAAAAAAATAAAAAAATAAAAAAGTACCAGTCTATCCTTATCAACTTTGAGTATACAACGTGATCAATAGTACGTTAAATTACTATGCTGTTCTCTGGATTAAAAAGGCACATGTCTACCCAGTCTTTTCCAGCCTTCCACAAAACTAAAGAAAACATGGAAAAAGCTGATAACTCATTATAGAACTTAAAAACACAAACAACAAGCAACTTATTGTTGGAAACTATGCAAAGTCTTTCTTTCCTTATAGGCAAATAGAACTAAAGTTAAGAAAACCCAATCACGCTTGACACTATAACACACTTAAATTTTGCCTTGCTTCTTAAAAAAAGCAGAAAAACAATTTATAACTTTCCCACTGTGTCAATGGACTTAGAAATTCAAGGTCTGAGCCAACCAAAAGAAAGTATTATTCCTTCTCTACTCTGATAAATATTTTTTGCCTCTGCCTCTTGGTTTTTTCCACCTTCCTTTTCTCTACTAACACTGACACCATTATCCAGAGAAAGTGACTTTCAGAAAACCACCAGGTAGGAAACAGAGACTAATGTTGTAGGTTATGTTCCCAGCAAAATCAGTGAAAATAAATCCATACTTATACTCATACCTTGGGAAACATTAAAACAAGAAAGATAAAGAAAAATATTGTAAAATATCTAAGTAAACAAAAACAAAAAGTTACCTACAGAGGAATAAAACTGAAGCTAGTTTCTTCTGACAAACAGCAGTAGACAGTTGTGGCAGAGAATTTACTGCCCAACAAATATCTACGTCCCTCTGTATGTTTTCCAATCCTCTTATAATTAGGCACAGGCATGTAATTGGGCTCTGAGTAAAAATGGCAAAAGTCTCTTCTGGGTTGAAAATTTTACAAGCTTGATTTCATCTCACAAAGGGTTCAGTAGGCCCACAGATCCAGCTAAGGAGATCTCAGATTCTGAATGAAGAGTTGGAATAAACATTTTTGGACACTGAAAAATCCCTATATTGCTTCCATATGTTTGGAGTAAGAGCTATTATGATAGGAAGATGGGATAAGAGAAACTCCTGGACCTGCCCCTTACCTCCAAAATAGTAAAACAAAAGGTTATCATATTCCTTGGTGTCCTTTTTATGGCTTCTTTACAAGTCAGACTTTAGGTAGAAGGTGAGGGCAGAAGCTTCAAGGCCTCTTGAGGCATAGAATTAGAAGTCTCACAGCATCAGTTCTGTGACATTTTCCTGGTCAAAGCAAATTACAAGGCCAGTTCTGATTCAAGGAGGGGAGAAATACATGCTACTTCACATGAAGAATGGCAAGATCCCATTGCCAAGAAGTGTCGTATAGTGATATGAGGAATTATTGCATCCATGTTTGCAAGAAATCTACCCCATCACAGGAATTGGATAGATGATGAGAAGCATTTCATTTTCACCTGACATGAATAGAAGTGTACCTTCACTGTCAAGGTTATGTCTTTTCAAATCTCCATACTCACACAGTTTAGTGGAATGTTTATTGCTGGGAAGAGCAGTCTCACACACTCAGTCTTTCAACTCCCACTCACCAGGTAAGAATGGGCCTTGGGCTTGGAACACTTCCTTACCAAGAGACAAATAATCCACACAGCCTGTACCAGGCTTATCACCTTGTGTGGGAATCTCTTTCCCTGTTTCAGGATCAAATAATACTCTTTTGTCTATGTTGATGTATATGAGACATATGGCACTTGGCCAACCCCACTGTTATATCTGTCCTCTGCAGGGAGGAGAAAAAATCTTTCTGCTATGGTACAAGAGGGACACAGTAGGCAAATTGCTCTGTATCAGCCATAGGAAAAGACCAAAAGCCATAAGGAGAATGACAGCCACGACAGAAAGCTGATCTTTCTCTGTCTGTTCTCTATAAATTTAAGCATTGTTCCACCCATTGCTTGACTGCACTGTGTTCTTCTTGGTGACTCTGATATCAAGATGCAATGGGCAGAAGGGTTTAGAGTTCTCTCCTGGGGCTGGTAGCTGATGCATGATAATCTGTTCTAACACTGATCATCTGAACGTCTTTTAGAACATCATGCTATGAAGCACTGTACTGATGACATCATGCAGATTGAACTGTTGAGAAATAACAAGTGTACTAGATTCCTTAGATGATACATATGTGCTAGGATTTGAGAGAGAAATCCTATTCAGGGACCTATCAGGTCAGTAAATTTTGAGAGTGCAAAGGTCTTAGGCATTTTGTGGTATCTCTTCCCAAATGGAAGGGAAGATGTACTTTTCACTGCCTACCATTAACAAAGTAGTATAACGCTTGTCAGACTCTTCTGGAGGACTTTTGGGAGTGATGCTCTGATCCATTTTTTGAGTAACCCATAACTCAGCATGTTTTGAGTGGGAATAAAGCAAAAGAAGACTACAACAGGATCAGGCTATTGCAAGCTTCCCTATCATCCATCAAATTCAATGGTGTTCCAATTATCAGTAATAAATAAGGATTACATATAAAACCTATGTTAATCTACATTAAAAGATGAATAGAGAGTTTCCTAGGACTTGAAGGACAAGTCTTCTGCTGATAACAATTTCATTTTGAGAAGCAATTCCTGACTTTTTGAGACTGGGTAGAGACTGTTAGATCATTGGACACCAAGACACAAGGTAACCTGAGATATCTACCATACATTAAGTATTATTAGATTTATCCTTAATATTGTGAAGGACCAATCACTATGATTCATTGAGTGATTGGGTCCAGAGTTATGGTGTATATTAGACTCATATATATTGAAGGAACAAGAAAACTGCATGGACACGTGGCTCAAGCTCTCATGACACTTACTCATGCTGCATTGTCACGATGCTTTCTACCCACACCTATAGCCTCTTGGAGATTTTTCTTGTGAATAGCTAACACATAAAGAAAAAACACCACCAGTCTTGTTTTTAAAGAGTTCTGCAGGCTAAGCTGGCACCAACTGGGAATGATCTATTGCTACCTTACATGCCCACCCAGAGGTGATGGTTTAGAGAAGGAGAAAAAGAGGCTATATATATATATATATAATTTTCCATTTTGCTTGGAAGGAGACATGGCCTGAGGATCTTACTCATAGGTGACAACTAATGGCTTGGCTTGCTCTTCTGGAAAGAACAGGACTGGATGATTGATGGTGAGGGGCTCTGGAGAAGATGTATGTGGATGGACTTCTTGTAACACATACAGAGTGGGATGATATTGTGTCTCATGTGATTTCTCATGAAAATATAGCCACTGTAGAGGAGGCTTTCAAAAATCATTAAACTTGCTGGCTCATCTTATGAATGCTGGCTTCTTTCCCCAGATATCTAATAACTATGCATAAAATAGCTATGGTGGCAGGGATGGAAACTCTACATGGATTCATCAACATGGCCTTCTCCTCACCAAGGATGATAAGGCTAAGACCCCTGCTGCCTGCCCTACTTACCAATAGCAGAGGCCAATTCTAGGGACCTGATATGGCTCCATTTCCCAGGAAGATCAGTTAACCTTCTAGTGGTAGGTTAATTACACTGCCTCTTTCCATCATGGAGAAGGCAGTGATTTGTCCTCACTGGAATAGATACTTATTCTGGATTTGGATATTCTTTCCTTACTTACAATACTACTACTGCAAGCAACAACAGCTGAGAATCTAGAGAAAGCCTTATTCAACATGATGATATTTCACACATTGCTTCTGACCAAGGAACTGATTTCACCATAGGTTTTGTAGCAGTGAGTTCTTTATTCCCATGGTAGAATGTTTCTAGTAGGAGATGTAACAGTGGTCCCATCAAACTAGAAGTTCAGACCACTGCCTAGGTATTCGGGGCCTTTTAAATCACAGAATACACAGATAGAGAAGGAATTCAGATGATCAGTTCCAATTACAAAGGAGACAACTGGGTTGCTTTTACAAATGGGAACAGTTGCTATTATTTAGGAATGAACTGAAATAGCTCTCAGTAATTTTAGGTCTGATAGTAAATTTCAGTGGAAGAACAGAGCAGCCCAATAAAGGCAGGAACA
Organism: Halichoerus grypus; assembly: GCF_964656455.1. Classification (NCBI taxonomy): domain Eukaryota; kingdom Metazoa; phylum Chordata; class Mammalia; order Carnivora; family Phocidae; genus Halichoerus; species Halichoerus grypus. The sequence goes on from NC_135714.1 coordinate 82,783,386, forward strand.
CTAAGGATTCAGACATTTCAGGAATTAAGATTTAGATTATCCCCCTAGTGAAAAATACCAAACAGCAGGGACTCTGCTGAGGGTAAGGGGAACACAATGACAGTAGGAATAAGAAACTAGTGAATATCATCTTAGAACTAGACACAGACTCAAGAATTATAGCAGCTATGTATATATCCTTAAGGTATATATTACTCAATGACTATCCCCCTTCTCCTTCCTTTTCCTTGTTATTTTGTAGGAGATGTGATATTGGCATTTTAATTCATGGCTCCATAGGTAACCATGTCTAGACCTGGGTGGTAAGGACTGATAAGGACTGGTTATCTTGCTCAGTTTCTACTTTTTTTTTTTCTTCTGACTGACCAACTAGGTAAATATATAAAAATAAAACTGTTATAAATCCCTGTTTAAAAACTGAACAAAACCAACAAGAACTATTCTCAAAACAAAAATAGATATTATATAAAGAAAAGATGAAATAATGATTACTTGGGTTTAATAGATTAAAACTAACACAGATCAAGAGGACGTTGGTGGATAAACCGTCTGGGCATGTGTAGTCAGACAGGAATTTAACACATTTGATGGAGAAAGGCAATATACAAATTATATCATTTCGCTCTTTGCTGCAATTTTAATTACAATACAAGTTTAATTCAATTTTTCAAGGTCTTAAAGGTTAATAAGTAAAGAATGGAAATACGATATATACCTTACAGAAGCAGAACATGGAAGCAAAGAAAATATATCTGTATATGAGGAAAATACCAACAAAAATAACATCAAAGCAGCATTAAAAACATGTATAAAAATATACCAGATGTAAGTAAGGCAAGATAAATCACTTATTTTCAAAAAGATAAATGAATTAAGCTAGCATGTGAAAGTAAAAGAAAAAAAACACTTCAGTTTGGGTCAAAAGCAAATATATTGAAGCACACATAAATATTTATTAAATAAGTAAAAATAAAAATAAACCAGAAGTTAAAGCAGTGTCCTGAGACCAAGATTTTATATAAAAAGCAGTTAGTGGGGCACCTGGGTGGCTCAATCAGTTAAATATCTGACTCTTGATTTTGGCTCAGGTCATGATCTCAGTGTCATGAGATAGAGCCCTGTGTCTGGCTCCACACTGGACGTGGAACCTGCTTGATTCTCTCTCTTTTTCTCTCCATCTGCATCCCTACCCCCCCCCCCCCCTCCGAGCTCACACTCTCTCTCTCTCTCAAAAAAAAAGCATTTAGTAGTTCTCAGCAATCACAGTTCTGTCCTCAGCAATATCTGCAGTTCCTGGTCTAGAGGCCTTTTACTTTACCCTCTCCTGAGGCTAACCCTTCATTGTTTACTGGAGGCCTGGTGGGAAATTAAAAGGTGGGTGGAAGGGAGAAACCAGGGCATCATTACTGGGTGTGGGAGTAGTTGCCTAATGCATGAAGTGAAGGAAAAGATTTTCAAAGCCACCTGTTGTTTCCTACCATGACTTTTAAACAGTCCTCCACTTTAACTCCACCTTTGGCATCACCTCCTGAGCTACCTTCAGTTGCTATTCTTAAGCCTTTCTGGGCTTTTGCAGCTTAATAATGGTGCTTTTCTATTTTCCCCACTGCTTATTTACGATTCAGTTGATTTAGGATTACTGTATCAATTTCCACTGTCCATGGCTTTCCAGCTTCCAAAGAGTTGATACTAGTCTCCTCTCCTAATCCTGTTGCCTTGGTGGGTTGCATCTTTCCTCTCTCCTTTTTATCCCTTCACTCTTATTTATTTAATGTCATGAGGGGTAAGATGGGGTGTACGATGACAGGAATTCAATGGAAATTCATGAGTTCAGGTGGCCATCTTTAGCCAGAAGAACACTATTTTTCTATTGAGTTGTTCTTTCTTTATGTTTCTGACTTTTACTTTTTTTAAAAGATTTATTTACTTCTTTTTTGAGAGAGAGAGAGAGCATAAGCAGAGGGGAGGGCCAAAGGGAGAGGGAGAGAGAGCATCTCAAGCAAACTCCCCCTGAGTGTGGAGCCCAACGCAGGGCTTGATCTCACTACCCTGAGATCATGACTTGAGCCAAAATCAAGAGTTGGATGCTTAACCTACTGAGGCACCCAGGCACCCCTGTTTTTGACTTTTAAAAACTCTCTATAGATTCTGAATATTAATCTTTTGTCTAGTATAAATGGCTAGCTATAATTCAGGCATTCTATAATTAAAGAAGGGAGGAATGGAAATTAGTGACAACTAGCTGTCACTGCCAGAGTCTAGTCCCCTTGATTCCCACATATCCAGCCACATTCTGCTTTCCACACCTAGAACGCATTCAAGTCTCCCAGAGAAAACAACCCAAGTCCTATACTTCGATTGTGTCCAAATCAAAGTATTGCTACTGTGACCCTGTGACTTATGACCTGACTAATGTGTTACCTGTGGCCCTCCTAACACCTAACATACAATGGTGAGTTTGAACTAGTTAACCGAAAATAATTGTTCTATGGAAGAGCAGTAAACACACAGCAGTCCCTGCACCATAGCCATAAAGAAATCTTACTGGGAAGGACCTGCACTGACTCCCTGCTCTGGTCATGGAGAAATTTCCTCCTTTTGACACTGATCATGCCCCCTGGGCAGAACTCTCAAGCCCATTGTTCTGTGTGGCCTTTGGATGTGCCCTCTAAGGGCAAACATTGCTCCACTATCTTTTGTAGCTACATCAGAAGTAGTACTGGAAGTTGAACAGCTGTCACCACCTGCTTCCTGCTGATTTGGTTTGGCTCTAGGGGATTATTTCAGAAGATAAACTGTCACACGCTTTTGAGGGTCAAGCATATGATTTTTTTGTAATATAATTGCACTTTCTGACTTAGTAAGGTCCTAGTTTATGTGTTCAAAGATGTCCTTTAGGAAAACTGTTAAGACTTCCAACTTTCCTCTTCTATATATTGCCTTTTGCCTTGTCTTTCATTTTCTACTTCAGTTTTATTTGGACCACCTTGACGCCTTGTGCAAACTTAGGCTTTGATGGCCATACAGCACTCTTCAATTGATTTTTAGTGCTGGTTACCTCCCACTGCCTCTCATTGTTTGATAAAAAAAACTCCTAATTTGAGGTTTTGAAGGCTGAGACTTTTTCTCAAACTATGTTTGTTTTTTCAGATTTACTTCTTATAAGTAGCCTGAGTAGAAATTTGTTGAAGGTAGTAAGGAACTTCCAACACATACCAATAAATTCTGTTAAAATCACAGAACTCTGTGGACATATAGTCCACCTTTCAACCTATAGAAGATGACAATAAATTTATCATAGCACAATAAATATCAACTTTCCATCATACAGTATCTTTGCCATCACTACCTACTAATTAATAGCTGATCTAATGCTTTTAGGCTTGCATTTTGACATCACTATACTTTCAGGTACTTATTTTGTGATACTTGAGGTAGAAGCTAAGTTGTTATAACTAAGACAACCTAAAATCCAGTGGTTTATACATGTGACTTGAGGGTGGCAGAGCTGACGATAGCTGAACTGCTTACCTCGGGACTACTGCAACTCTGAGTCTAAAGTTTTCATCTTCTCCCAGCCAGTAGAGTACATTGAAAGGCTGATCAGTATGTGGCACATATCTCTTCTACTTTCATTCCATTGGCCAGAACTTAGTTAAATGTTCTCATCAACTTGTAGGGAAGACTTTGGAAATGTCAAGTCTAGATGGACATCCATCTACCCGGGAGACATAGGAAGTATGTCTTTAAACTATTATTAAATAAAGGGTGTATAGGTATTTTTGACAATTAGTCTCTGCCAATTGGAGGCTCAGCCATTCACAAATCACCAATGACCTTCTTCTACCCTTCTCACTCATCCGTCTTTGGGAGAGCAACATCAGTAATTAATGATTTAGACATGAAGAACTGGACATGCACAATTCTGCCTTTTCCTTTCCCCTTTTTGTTAGTGCCCTTTCTGTAAAAATAATGTGTGCTCAATTGCTCCCAGATATGTGATCAGCTTAGTGGTAAAGAATCTGCCCTTGCAAGGTAGGCCTGCAGTGATGTCTAATGATACCAGTGTGACTTGGTATGAGTGTCTATTAATGGGATTCATTAGCCCACATGTCCACAGAAAAAGGTCATTTTCCCTAATACCAGCTTTGATAATTTAGTCTACATTTGTCTGACTCTTTTTCTATTTCTGAATTGGTTCAGAACATGGACAAAGAAGAGAGTTGGTATTAACTGGGCAATCTTGAACCTTACTTAACAAGTTGGTCCAAATAGAGCAGAACTAAAATGTTCTTCCCAAACAACTACAATAACAAAACATATTGGTCTATATAATTAAATTATTATTATTATTTTAGGGGACTGTACTTATCTTTTAATGTATAATTGCTTTCTTGTTTTTGCTTACTTTTTAAACTTGAATTCTATTTTGTTTTATGGTCATAACTCCACTCTTGCTTTCTTTATCTTAGAATTTTCATGGTATATTCAATCATTCTTTGTCATGTTGTTTTAAATAAACCTCTTATAAATTATATAAAAATGGATTTCCACCAAGTTGACATGTGCTTATTGACTTACTGAAAATTATTGTCATATTTTTATGTTTACTTTTACCTGATTTTTTTTTTACTCCTCTCTTATTTTTTGTTGAGTTTATAAACTTTTTTTTCTTCCAACCTTGGGGTTTTGTAGGTTGGTACTTTTTTTCTATTCTAAAAGTTAACTTAAAATTTTCAACATTTTTATTGTATCACAAACATATAGAAAAATGCACAAATCATATTTTACTGTACAATAAATTTTTATGAAGTACATTACTACTTATAGCTGTATAATCAGCATATAGATCAAGAAACAGAATATTATCCTAGAAAACTTCTTCATACCCCATTACAGTTGCTATCCATCCCCACCCACACCCAATATATGACTGTCCTGACTCTACCACCTCCATGTTTGTTTGTTTTTGGACTTAATGCCTCCTTTCTTTTTGTTGCACAGTCTCTCACTTGTAAAACATTTTGCTGATCTTTGTGGGTATATATTTATATTCATTCTAGTTTTAAGTACCATTTCCTTGTTACATGAATAGCATTTACATGGATTACATTAAATGAGGTATAGAATCTGTTTCATATGTTCATTGACCATGGAATTTTGTTTGTGAAAAACCCATTTTTTGTCTTTGCCCATTTTTCTGTCATCTAATTTGATGTTTATATATTTTATATATCAGTTTTTGTTGGTTATATGTATTAGACATATTTTATTTCAGTTATTTCATTTTTCATCTATTTATACTATCTTTTGATGAGCAAAAATTCTTAAATTTAATATGGTTGAATTTCTCAGTCTTTCCCTATATGACTTCCACTTTGTTATAGATTGAATTGTGTCTCCCAACCCCCCAAATTCATATGTTGAAGCCCTATTCCTTAATGTGATGGTATTTTAAGATGGAGCCTTTGGTAGGTAATTAGGTTTAGATGAGTTACAAGGATGGGGCCCTCATGATGGGATTAGTGCCCTTATAAGAGGAAACATCATAGAACTAATTCTCTCTCTCTATCTCTCTGTTTCTCTCTTTCTGCCATGTGAGGCTCCAGCAAGAAGATTACTGTTTGCAAGCCAAGACAAGAGCGTTCACCAGAACCTGACAATGTTGGCCCCCAAATCTTGGACTTTCAGTCTCCAGAACTGTGAAAAAATTAGTTTCTGTTGCTTAAACTACTCAGGATATGGTATTTTGTTATGGAAGCCCAAGAAGACAAATACAAGTTCTTGAGTCTTGTTAAAGAAAGTCTTTCATATCCTAAATTCATACAGATAATTATCTATATTTTCTTCTAAATATTATGGATTTTTTTTTTCACTTAAATTAAGCTGAAGAAATCTAGGAGTTTCAGGCTTTCTGGGATTATAGCAGCAACCTACATTGGAATCACCTGAAACTTCCTACTAAAATCCATGTATAGTAAAAATAGATCAAATTAAAACTCTCACAACTTCTATAGTGTAACTGGGAGACTGAGACAACTATAAGCTTCAATTTGCATGTAGTTAGGAAAAACACACAAAACAAAGCTGTTGCCAGAACCACTAATATTGCATAGAACCCAGAAAAATTTTCACAGAAAATTATGAAGTACAGAGGCATATTAGGAGTGTCAGAGGCCAGAAAACATCAATATAGGAGTTTACCTTCAGAAGGAAAGAGTTCCACTCTAAGGAAACTGCTGAGAAAAATGCGTGATGGATTAGTTCAGAGGACTCTACAATGGAGGAGTTGAATGGAACAGGTTTCTAAGTGCATGGGACTGGAATCAGCAGTCCTAGGAAGGAACCAATTATTGGGTAGAAAGAGAAACGACCTAGAAATTGGAGGTGTCCTTTGAAAGCAGCAACCAGTGATTAAAAAAGTTAAGTAGCCTTTCTAGAATATGATTGGAATGAAGAACCAGGGAAAGCCTGGCCACAAAAAAACACCACGTAATATAACAACTCCTCTTAGTTGTAGCAACGGAAGAGGAAAGCCTCAAGCTGAGAAATCAGAAAAGCCACTTCAATCACCTGCTGTACTTCATTCCATAGAATCCCCTTTCTAACTAAAATACCAGAAATATCCAACATCTTTAAAAATAAAAAACAAAAAGCCAAAACTTAGGTACAAAACCTACAGAGATACTATAAGAAAATAGTAGATAATGAAATTCAAAATTGTTCTGTAAATAAAAGTACATGAGAGAAATGCTGACACAAAATACAAGAGAATTGAAACAAAAATAAAATATAGAAATAAAAATGTAACATTCAAAAATACAGAAAACCATTATGAAGGAGAAATGCAAAAAAATCAGAAGAAGGGCTGAAATAGCAAGAAGATGTAAAAGAATATCTGAGAGAACTAGAAAAAATTTTCATAAAGGACAAAATCATCTCAGAAATTAAGATAAATTATTGACACACAAAGATGAATGAATATAACTATATAATAAAGGGACATAGATGATAGACATGAGGAAGGTCAAGAAAACTACACAGATATAAGGAAAGAGACAGAAAGAATCTGAGAAAAATTGAGAGGTATAGAAGAGAGGCAAAGTAAGTCTAATAAACATGTAAATAAAAACCCTAAAGAAGAAAAAAATAGAGCAGAACTAATATTTTAAAATGTAATTCAAGAGAATTCTCTTGAAATTACAGAAGACTGAATCTACATGTTGAATTGTCAACTTGGAGCATATCCTAGCATTAATTAAACACTAAAGATAAACTTCTCTGGATTTCTGACAAAAGGACCAATTTCTTTCAAAGGAGATCAAAGCAGGCTGGCATCTGACCTTTTAGCAGCAATATTTTATCAGAAAACAGTATAGCACATCTATAAGATGTGCAAGGAAATAATGAACTAATGATATAATATCTAGCCAAACTATCCTTCCAGGTTCAAGACTGGAGAAAAACTATTTTGAACATGCAGAATCTAAGGAAGTACCACACCAGTGAGTTTTTCCTGAGAAATCTGCCAGAATGATAATTGGGGAAAAAAAAATTGGTATTGAACACTAAATATAATTAATGGTCTAAAACAATTACTAGTATAAGGGGTGAAGAATTGTGTTAGTATTAATTGCTTGGATGATGTAGAAATAACAACTTATGAAGAAAAGAGAGAGGAAAATAATTTAGATGATGGCTACAGTGAAGGTTAATTTTATGTGCCAACTTGGCTGGGCCACAGTGCACAGATATTTGGTCAAACATGACTCTGGATGTTTCTGTGAAGGTGTTTTTTGGATGAGATTAACATTTAAATCGATAGCCTTTAAGAAAAGCAGATTAGCCTCTATAATGAGGGTGGACCTCATCCAATCAGTTCAAAGTCTTAACAGTACAAAGACTTACCTCCCCTAAGCAAGAAGTTATTCTGCCAGCTGACTGCCTTTGAACTCAAATTGCAACTCTTCTGAGTCTCTACCCTTCTGGCCTTCCCCATCATATTTTGGACTCACCAACTCTCCACAACTGCATGAGCCAATTCCTTAAAATAACTTTCTCTTTCTTTCCCCATATCCTGTTGGTTCTGTTTCCTTGGAGAACCAAGACTAATACAGGGCTATAGATGATCATTTTCCTATTTTTTTAAAAAAAATTAAATATGTTTGAACATTTTAATAATAAAATATTTTTAAAATTCAAAGTTTTAAAGCATCTTCTATCTTTATTATTGAATAACCCATCTTTTCCCCATTGATTTACAATGCCAGCTTGGTTCATGAGCCAAGTTTATGTATGTTTTCACGACTCTTTCCTAGGCTCTTTATTCTATCCTTTGATTTATTCATTTGCTCTGTTCCAATATTACACTGTCTTATGCAACCAAATTTGAAAATGAGCCCTGATATCTGGAAAGAGAAGCCTCTTCAGATTATCTTTCCTTTTTTTTAATAAGCTTTTTGGTTATTCTTGGATATTTGCTCAACATTAATTTCAATATTTCATTTTCAAGTTTTGTATAAACCTTGTTGAAATTTTAACTGTATTTTTAGGTCAATTTGGAAAGAGCTGACATCTTTTAAGATGTCCATTTTCAATCCTAGCATATGTCCTGCATTGCATTTTTATAGTGCCTTATATAATGTGCTTTAATAAAGTTTTATAATTTTCTTTATGACAAGCATGAACATGTTTTTGGTAGTTTTATTTTGGATTACTTTTTATTTTGTGTTATTTTAAAAATGTCATCTTTTAAAAATTATATTTTCTGAATGATTTTTTAAAGTTATATAAAAATGTAATTGGATTGTGTATATTGATTTAATATCTAGGCAACTTATTAATAATACCTCTTTTTTATTCTAACATTTTCTTCGGTTTCTTTTGGGGTTTTACATCACTGGTTCTATCTTTTGAAAATATTGTAATTTTTATACTTTTCTTCTGTTTCTCTTTTTTCTAGCTAGGACCTCTAGTACCATCATGAAAAGAGTAGTGATATACTTAATGTATTCCTAATATTTTTAAAAAGGCTTTGTTATTTAAATTATTATTAATTATGATTTTTGTAGATGTTTTATAAATATACATTTTAAATTAAGAAGCTTTTTTTCCTAATTCCTTGTTTACTCAGAGTTTCTATCATGAGTATACGTTGAATTTCATCAAAATTCTTTTCTTGTGTCTGTTGAGCTTGCCAAATGTGTCTCTTCTAATTTGTTAATATGTGAATTAAATTAATCAATTTTTCTAATATTAAGCCAGTGTAAAATTCTTGGATAAATCTAAATTGATCATGATATATTTTCTTTTATAGTGTTCAATTTGGTTTAGAATATTTTGGTTAGGATTTTTGTATCTATATTCACCAAAGTCAACAGCCTGTAATTTCCTTCTGTTGTATTTGGCTTTTCAATTTTGGATATCAGTTAAAAAAAAGTTGAGGCATTTTCCTCTTTTTCTAGTTTCTGGGAAAATTTTCTTAAGATTGGGATTATCTGTTCCTGAAATATTTGGCATAATTTTTTTTAAAAAACTTGTCTGGGCCTGGTGTTTTCTTTGTGAAAACATTTCAATTACTCATTCAGTTTTTTAACATGGTTACAAACCAATTCTGACTTTCTACCTGTTCTTTAATCAGCTTAAACATTTACTTTTATTGATAGAAGGAACAGAATATTTTGCCTGAGTACAAAACTAGGCAAAACTGTAGTCTTAATATTTAGGATATTGATTTTTCATGATGAGAGTAGTATTGGAAGGGAACATGGAGGGAATTCTATAGTGTAGATAATGTTCTCTTTTTTGATTTGGGTGCTGGTTACAGAGCTGATGCAATCTGTGGAAATTCACTGTACACTTATGAGCTGTGCACTTTTATGTTTACATATTACACTTAATTATACATTTAAAAAACATTTAATTTGACAGTCTAGTCAAAGAAAAATAAATAATTACAAAGTGAGGATGGCTTCAAGGCATGTAAGAATTATTAATTGATAAGATTTGTATTATTATAACATCACTTTAATAGGCAAAATAAAAATGTTATTTTAATATATGCTAAAGGCAGTAGTTAAAATTAAAGAGTGATTCCTAATAAAGTCAGAAAAGTAGACTATTTCTTTAACATGATAAAGATAAAGTCTATAGAAGAACAGATTTATTTGACTACATAAAAATTAAAAATTCTTTTCATAATAAGTAAATTAAAGGACAAATGATGAATTGTGAAAAATACCTGCTGCTTTAATGTTAGATAATGGATCAATATCATTATGATAATAGACGTTTTACAAGTCAAAAAGAAAAAGTTGGTGTGCCTAAGCAATTTACCAGAGGAAAAAAATTAATATTCTTTCATAGGTTTATTATCATTTACATTTTTTACATTTATATTTTATATTGTTTTGATCAAAAAATTAAAGTTTAAAAATGGAGCCTATTAAAATGTATCATGTGTGGGAAATACCATTCTTATGGACTTCCTGTGGGAATGTAAATTGGCATAAAACTTTTTAGAGGGCAATTTGGCAATACATAAAATGTCTAAAAACTGATTTTTTTCTGACTTAGCAATTCTATGAAGAAGCCTATGTAAGTAATCATTAATGTTTAGAGACATCTGTCAATTGCTTTGTTGTATTATCTTTGTAACAGCAAATATTTGGGCTCCAACTATATGTCAACAATATGGGATTGATAAAGTCACTCAATTAGAATCATACACTGAGATAACTAGATAATAAGATTATGTTATTGATGAGGCTGAATGAGATGAAGTAAATTTTCTATCCTGTTGTTAAGCGAAATAACAGGTTAGCAATTATATATGTATATGTATGCATATACAAACACACACATATATAAATGGATATAACCTATGCAAAGTATATATGGATATATATCCATATGCATATATTCTCATCAAATTTTTAACAGTGGTGGTATTCTCTGAGTGAGAGAATTCCAGGCTATGACTTCTACTTATCTGTAACTTCTATATTCTCTAAAATGAATATGTAGTTTTGTTTATAATGAGAAGAAACATGAAAGATACTACATACATGCTGTAAGAAATTATTTTTAAATTTGTAGAAAATAACAAGCAGCGAAACCTACTTCTTATATTTTTGTATTGGACACATCAGTCACAGGGCCACCATGTCCAGCATATTTCTCTACCTGAAAGTGCACCTCACTTCCATATCTCAGTGAAGCAACACTGTTTTTTTTGGTTTTTTTTTGGCACATGAATAGGCACTGATTGAACTGGAAATACACCTGATCCAAACGTGCTCAATGTATGCTTGTGGGAATCCCTAACTTGTCAGAGTACAAAGGGCTTTTCCTAACTTAGGAGCTGGTGCTTAGATATCCCAATTATTCTAGTTCTCTGTGGAATTTATAAGGAATGTGGTAGATTAATGGCCTTTTTTTTTCATGTTGAAAAGACAGATCATACACTCAACAGGAAGTAGTGAGCTTCCCCCCCGCCACCCCCCAAAAAAAAGATTACATGAGAAGGGAGGGTGGGAAGAAGAAGAGGTAGAGGAAGAGAAGGAGAGGCTTGAGTTCATCCCCAGCAGTGGCTTGCCCTGACAGTTTGCAAATATTAATTTACACACATTCTCAAGGTAAGTGTAAATCTTCCACCCTTACAGCCAAAAAATGCCAAGTGTTTACCTTCAGTTATGGGAAGGAAAGTTGATTGATACAGTCACTCCCTGGATACTACATTTACTCTACTCCTATTTAGGCACATGTTACTAAGAGCTACTGGAGTGCAGAATAGCAGAGGAGACTGTCTTTTGGACTTTTTGATCTATATTCTCTACTCTGTATGGGTGTGTGGGTTTGGGGAACCTAACTATTTCACTCAGGTAGAAGTTATATTTTGAGGGGTTGAAAACAAGGGAATTGGGAGCTTCTATAATTGCCTCATTCTATGTTTTTTGCCTTTCTTCCATACAAACAAGCTAAGATTAGAAGCAACGCTGAAAAAAATACACATTGAATTCAATAAATAGATTATAATGAGGATGCTAAACAAAAAATGTATTAATGCTATTAGAAAATTTCCTTAACACTTGAAAACAGGCAGAAGAGATTGCTGAAGATGCTTTTAGGGCAGTACCAGCTGGATTTTTTAGAGGTTGGATTCTTTTACCACTCCGTAGGGCTGAGGTTAACCTGTAGATTTTTCTCTGGTAGAGATGCAAATAATTTTTTTCCTGTAGAAGAGACAACCCCAAAGGATATCGCTCATTGCTCTGTAAGAAATAAACCAGCTTTGTTTATAACCCAGCTATTTTAACTTAACAGTTGGACATTTAATTGCACATGTAAGTAGTTCCTCAAATGCTCTTTGACCTGGTCATAACATTTTACTGGTTCTCTCACTAATTAATGAATTGAATAAAATCCTTGACATGTGTTTATTTCACAGCTGCATGAAAATCTTGATTTTACCTTTTTTTCTTTTAATTGTACTTTAACAATGCTCTTCTCCATAAATCCTCTTTTTCTTTTGGGAAAAATATTCAGTATAGTACAAGCTAACTACTATAATTCCAGAATTCTTCCTTAATCCCAGACTTACCAATTTCTTCCTTACTATGACTCTTTTATATTTAAATAGAAATATTTAATATAGGTTTTAGCTTTTGTTGTATTTTGTATTTAATTGTTATGTGTACTTTTCCATCCCCATCAGATTTTACTTGGCATAGGGTAGCCAGTTCTTCTGAGTTTCTTTTCACAATGCTTTAAAAACAGTAGGTGGTAAATAAATGCTTTTTGATACAAGCATTTAAGAGCCAATGCTTACTCCCTCAAAATGTCTTTTAAAAATTTATTTAATCTGTCACTCTGTATCAACCCCTTTCAGTCACCTATAGTGATGAGGAATTCCACTGAGTTTTTTTCATTCCTTTACTTGCAATTCCCACATGATGAATGATGACATAACAGATGAGGTCATCTTTTTATATCCTCCTTTATTCCTTTTTCCTGTTGACAAATATTTATTGAGAACCTCCGGTGTTGTGCACTGATTTGGGATTTGAATATGTACATGAATTCAGGAAGTCATATAATAACTAGGAAGGATTGTTTGCCAAATATAGATTTAAAGCAAAGGGAGTTACCTGCTAAATTTCCAATTCCTATTCTATTTTTTTTTCAAGAATCAGGATGAAGAGAATGGAATAAAAAATCCTCCTTTTTGAAAAGTTTCCTTGAAAAACTTATAAATTCCTTCTAGTTAATTTTTCTACTTCATAGATTCAATAATGATTTATGCCTTATGATTTCCCACCCCCACTCTGATTTAATAATAAACTTCACAATTCTTCTACTTAAGGTAAACAATCTTGGTTAATAATTATTGCCATTTTTCAAAGGACCTGTCTCTACCAGTATTAATCTTTGCTTTTCTTAAGTAAAATAAGCCAAAATAAAAACAAAAAACCAATTTGTACTAGCATTTTTAAAAAGCAGCAACAGCTAAAGCAAGAAGAAAACTGGGGGTGAGACCTTGAGGAGAAATGTTTTACTTTACATTATTATTTTGCTGTAAGCAATGGAATTGGTCATTCACCATAGATAAAACATGTGAAAAAAAGAAGTGAAAGTGAAATAAAATCATCCAATATTATAGTTGACACACTGATCACTCCTTTTAATCCACACACTAACAAAGGAGTATTCATATAAATTGACATGACATGGTGAGTCATGGACCAAAAAGTGTCAATTAACGTGTATGAGTTCATACAGCAGATTAAACTGCCTACATACAGCCACTGACTCAAAGATTTGGGGCAGAAATGTCTTTGGCAACCACCTAGGAGAAGGTAAAAATTATTTTCAAAGTTAAGCAAACATTGTGGGTGGATCCATCAACATGCCAAAAATATTGAAGTTGGTAGTCATACTTCCATTGGCTTTGTGTGATTTCTGGCACTAGCTGGGGGGAGGGGGCAAGGGTAGAGAATATTGCTGGAGTAAAATGATAGGGACTTTGGAAATGAAATCCAGAAAGGAAGAGCAGAATATTGCCGAGTATTGAAAGAGTACTTTTTCTGGTAGTTAATTCAGAAGTTGTTCTCTTCCTGCTAAAATCCTCAGTGGTCTAAAAAAATAATTCTCACTGCTGCCCAAGATACAGCAACTGTGGCAAGTAATTTTACATAGCTGACATTGGTGGAATATCAGCATTCTTTTCATGCAGATAGGGTGACCTATAGGATATGAAGTGGTTAGAGTTTTCAAAATATAGTTTAATCAAGCTATTCTTTTTGAAGTCTGAACTTTGAGCAAATACAGTATCAATTCTGGTCTGACAGGGTCACCACTGTTCCAGTCTGGTGTGTAATGCTGACCAGATGGCAGCACACAGGATAATCATGATGAAGAAAGACATGACAAAGTAAGTGGCTCCAGTATAGAGGAAGAGTCTATTATCTAATCACATTTAATCCTCATAATAAATCATTGAAATAGGCATTATCATGCCCATTTCCCAGGTTAGGAAATTGAGGTTCAAAGAGATTAAAATATTTATTCAAAACTTAAAGACTATTACGTTTTTTTTCCACAGCTGAATCCCACTTCACTACTCCTAGCTAAGCATTCCATCACTTCTCTGGGGAGGAGGACGATATTTACCCACAAAACTATTCTGTAACAACATACATAATACAGGGGTACATTTATGCATGTATATGGATAATGGTTCTGCTGAGGAGATTGGTTTGCATGCAACAACCTGACTCTAGCTACTGAAGGGAGCCACAGAATGTATAGGCAGGATGGCAGGATCTGTCTGGAATGAGTGCACAAACTGGAGAAACCAGTGGAAGAATTAGAACTGCTCTGAGGACTTCACTATCAGAGACTTCTGTGCTTCTCCTGCAGTCACTTGTCTTTCCATTCAAATTTTCACATCCCTAGTGAGAAATTCTTCATGACTTCAGCCATTTTAGGTGGAGGTCAAGCTGGCTCCTTTGAGATATGTGAGAGGCGGTGTTAGTAACACTGATAGGGTAACTGGGATAATTGTTACTTCTATATGTGATATGTATATATGTGCATATATAGAAGCATATATTTGTATTTAATTTTGGTAAAGTATAAAGACTGAATTACAAACTTTATACCTTACCGATTTGAATTAAAGAAAATTAACATTTTTTTTTAAATCTAGGATTTACTTTTCTAGATATTAAGAAGAGGTATACAAACGATGGGCTAAAATTAATATTCTGTAGTAAGACTTTCCTGCCCCAAATGAGCAAATCAAGTCCCTAAAACTTGAACTTGAATCTTAAACCTGAACAAGACCTAATGTTTTTCAGGGGTTTTAGATTTAACACTATACAAAGTGCTTGACAGACCACTAATTTCCTTCCCATCTATCCATCAGTTTTTCCTCATAAATGAGCATAGATGCTTAGCCCAAGAGAATACGTAGGAGCAGTACTAGTGTTTTTAATTTAATGAAGCTAGATTTTTCAGAAAAAAAGGGGTTTGGGCACATTAACAACCACTAAGGACTTTGTTACATGTTTCACTTTTAAAATATTTTAGTTATATCATCGACATGAATTTAGTTGCTCCCACAGATTTATCACTTAAGTGTCTCTTCTGATTTCTAGGAACATCTTATCATGTTTTCTAGAAAGGAAGAATGTACTATAATTGACATTGATAAGATCAATTTGGCTGTACACTGGGAGTGACACATTTCACTATCTTCTATCATTCTAGTTTCTTCTTCTTGTACCTTCTTGTAGAGCTGACAGGTACAAAACCAAAAAAGTCTATTTATAGTAAATACTGTGAGTTTTCTCCAAACACAAAATCATTTGAATATAACAAGACAGTAGTGGAAATGAATTAGGGTTCCTTAACTTTTGGGGGGCTTAAAGAAGAGATGGAATCTTGAGGAGGAGATTTTTTTTTTCCCTCATTTTTTTTCAAGGGCACATGGCTCTGCTCACTGAGCTCTGAGAAGTAATCAGTAATCAATTTCTCTTTATTGACATATTTTCTGTTGATTATCAAAGCAACCCTCGAATGGAAGCCAGAATTATGATGTATCAATTTCATATTAAAGAACATGAAAACACAGAATTCTGTCCTCCAGAAACATTCATCCAGCATGCCAACCAAATGCCTGGAACTTGAAGCCTCTAGGCACCATTTTCCTGGATGCAGCTCCTACTGCTTGTTCCTACTTGTTAATTCTGGAAAACTGCAAGAAAGCAAGATGCCAATCATAGGGTAACTGCCCTTTGGAATACCATCTCCTTTGAGGCTTTACTTACTAGCAAGTGTTTCTGATGAAGGTTGCTACATTTTCTGATGACTTCTGAGTTAGCTACTAGTAAAAGATAAGTACCAGTCAAGGTAAACTTTGATATGGCTGATTTCTGAGAGCTCTGTGGGCTGTGTATGTCTATGTGTGGGGGACAAGGGAGGAGGTCGGTAACTCCCTTAGCCAAATTTTTCAGTTGTCACATATGGGAGTTTCCAGAATCTTAACAGGCAGTGAATACACCCTATATGTAAACTGTATTTTAAATAGGTTAAGACTTACACCATCCATGAAAAGAAATGGAAGAAAATATCCATATCCTTTCTATCTCGGTTGAAATTGCAAAATATCCAGAAGCCCGGGAACTTCCCACTTGATACACTCTTGCCCAGAATGCAAGCCCTGGATTATATTTTTCTTCCCCAGATGATATCCAAAGTAGGTGTCCATTCTTGCAAATGGCTCATCATGTTGCCTCACCAAAAGGGTAGCAGACATGTCTCTATTATGTACAGTCCTTTTTTCCTTCCAGATGGATATGAGTCATGATCTAAGTCCCAAAGCTAAAAATAGTATATTTATGATGGGTTTTTATGTAATCTGGCTTTTCACCTGTCAAAGGGTAGGGGTGCAAACATTCTCAGAAGACAATCTCTGTGGAAATGGACTCTCTCCATTGGTTCCCTATAGGATGGCCTGAAGAATGTAAGGGCATCTCTTAATCCACTATAACATTGTCACTCTAGCACAGGGAGAAGTCATACAAATAAAAGCCAAACAGATGCAGTTGCTATAGCATAAAGTAGTTGTTAAGAGTTTTAACTTGGACATCTAGCAAAATCTGGGCTGCCATTTATTAGTTAGTTGTGCAACACTAGGCAATTAATTCAGCCTCTCTAAATCTCAGTGTCCCCATATGTATAGATGATATCATGTATTGCATGGGAATTGGGGAAGATAAAATAAATAAACAAGTAGCACCAATAGCATATAATAGTCTAGCATATAATAATGTTAGCTAGATTATTATTGCTGTTATTACCAGCACGACTGTATTAAAATTAGGAGATTGAATCTAATGGCCCACAATATTGGTCACTCTTATTATAGCTACATACATGTGGTCTTTGTGTGCATTGTACAACAATGACATTCTGCACTCTCTAAATGATTTGTTTAGCTACAATCACCATTGATTCCAGTACTATATATGTTCTTATCTGGTTTCAACTGAGTGTGTAATTAGAATGTTTTATAAATTATCTTGTGCCTCTATTGATTCCTGTTTTTAATAGCATGGATCATTGCTTGGAGGACACAATATCTGTATGAAACATTGAACTTCACAGTTCATGAAGAACTATGAACATAGTTATTTCATACTATTTTTTAAATTTAAAACTCTTACATATCATATTAGCCCTTTGTGAAAATCCAGCCCACTGAATTACAAATCCCTGTGAAATAAAGAGGATAAATCGCCATCTCTGCAGGAAAAATAAGTATAGTGTGGGTCAGAGTACTTGTCCACAAAATAAGAACTGGAAACAGAATTAGAAATGGTTGTTAAGGCCCCAGACTAGGTTCAGTTTCCATGCAATAAAACAATGACCACCCAGTCTTTTCTTCCAGGATCTCTTTCTGCATTCTAATTAGATTCAGTGAAGCAACTTTCACCATTCAGCTTCTTTTTTTCAGTTCTTTCCACAAACTCCCAGGAATTAGAGCTTTGTTTTTTTCTCAAAATTCCTCAGCTGTTACTCTCTGAGGCATTGCTCCTTAAGCCTTCCCTAGCCTTTGACCTAGTGAATTACTAAAAACTACAGGAGGGAGATGGGAAAGGAATGGTAAGAAAAGATGAATTGACCAGGACACATTAGAGAAAAGATATTCACAAGTCAGGATAAAAAGAGATAAAGGATAAATGTAGATATCATGCACTTAATTATAATAACATGATTCAAACTTCAAAAGGCACAAAGAAAAGCATAGTAAAAATTCTATATCCTATCTCTGTCTAGCCATCTAGATTTTTTTGTCCAGAAGCAAAGTGATTAGTTTCTTATACACCTATGTGTTCTTCCACATCTGCATCTTTCTCCATATCAATATTCACAAATGGTAACATACTATATACTCTGCACTACACTTTGCTTCTTTCATTTAAAATACAAATTCGAAGATTATGCCATATTAATACCTAAAAATCCCCCTAATTCTCTGTACAGCGGCAATGATATCTATTTAAACAGTCTCTATGTATTGATATTCAGCTTTTTGCCAATACTAATAACACTGCATTGAACAACCTTGAACACATCTCTTTGCACATATGTGAGTATGCATAACTCAGCGTTCATTTCTGGAAACAGAAGCCGCTATATTTTAGCAAGGCAGGGGTTTAATACAGCAAGTTCTGTACTTAAAATCATTAGAGGGCTTTGGCACAGCGGCAACAATGAACTCTTAGGATGATCCTCGAGGAGTATCTCAGAATTGACAGGCCGTGGGAACTCTTCTGCAACCTCTCCAGCTATTCCTGCAATATTGAGTTCCAAAACATATCTCAAAGCTGTGATTCAGGGATCAGGAAGCCAAAATCAAGAAAAAATTGCCACCACTGAAACTGTCTTTTTGTAAAATAGTAGAAAGAAGTAAAATCTGGCTTCGTGTGCATTTCTGCCTTCTAAATCTACTTGATTACATATAATTGATGGAACCTTATTTGCTTTTAGAACCCTGACCCATAGGAGTTTGGGGAATAATGATTTTGATTTTCTAGACTCTGGAGCAATATAAGAAGGCACTTTAGAGAAAGGCAGGAATCAAGGCTGTGTGAGTCACACCAAGAGAGAATATAGCTGTCACTTTAATTGATGATGTTGTTCTAAAGAATTCAGAAAAATCTCATACAGAAACACTGAAGGTAATATTACTAATTGAAATGAATGGTTTTTGTTGACATTTTTGACTACTGTGGGTCAGAGCAACACCCATCTCCACTGTTCCCCAGCAACTTCCCCAACACATTCCCTTTACCCAAAGAAGATGGTCCCAAAGAAGCAGAAAGAGTTTCCTCTAGAGCAGAAAGAGTTTCCTCTAGTTTCCCCAGGGGAGCTCATGTACACACACACACACACACACACACACACACACACACACACCTCAAGCCACGGACATTCACATAGGAAAGCAGCAGTGGGATTCAAGTGTGATATCAACGCTGCATGTTCCTGGTAGGGTAAAAACAGTGGAGAAAAAGGGAGAAAGGAATACCAAGAAGCTAGCTACATGATAAAATGTTTGGTTCTTGGAAGTAATCATGTTAAAGGGATCTTCTTATAAAAGTTGTCAAGAGTCACTATAATGGGCAGAAGTGAAGACACAGTGTAAGCAAAAGGCCATGATAAGCCATTGTTTGGAATATAAGGTAAAGGCCATGATGTTCATAAGCAATCAAAATATAGAAATAACGCATGGTGACTGCTGTTATGCACTTGTAGAAATGAAGAATTGCATGATTATGCTGCTATTAAACTAGAATGGTTAAGATAGGAGCATGTACTTATTCACTGTTTGCATGTAAAAGACAACAAAGCATGGTATGAGCAGGAGCACTGCAGAGGAGCTCCCAGAGAGAATATATTACACTCTTCTTAAAGGAGACTTTACGTACCAATACTACAACTTTGATGGAGAACCATCATTCCGTGGAGACCTGTGGTCTGATTTTTCTGAGAGTTTCTTGGAAGGGATAAGTACTAATAACTGGGCTAGGTTTTATCTAAGGCTGGCAAATCCATTCTTTCATTTTCTCAGGCCAAAATACTTGGTGTCATCTTTGACTTAGAGTTTGCTTCCTTTAAAAAAAAAACAAAAAAATTTTAATTGTTGTAATATATGCATATCATAAAACCTATCATCTTAATCACCTCTGTGTAAAGGTCAGTGGTATTAAGTACATTCACACTTTCGTGCAAAGAATCTCCAGAATTCTTTTCATCTTGAAAAACTGGAACTCTATATCCCTTCAACAACAATTCCCAATACCCCAACCCCAGCCATGGCAACCACCATTCCAGTTTCTCTCTCTGTGCATTTGACTACTGTAGGTACCTCATATAACTGGAATCAAACAGTATAATAATGTCTTTTTGTGGCTGGCTTATTTTACTTAGCATAAGGTTCATCCATGTTGTAGAATATGCCAGCATTTCCTTCCTTTTTAAGGCGGCTTGTTTGCTTCCTTTGGACTCACTTTTCTCTCTCCCAATCTACATCCAGTTATTATGAAATCCTCTGAATATACCTTCAAAATTAATGCAGAGCTGGCCACTTCTCACTACTCTTACTGCTACCACATGGTCCCAGCAGCCCTCATTTCTCCCCTGGATTCCTGCAAATGTTCCTCTGCTTCTTTCCTTGCTCTTTTCAACCAGGAACCCACAGCAATCTTTTAAAAATCAGGGCACTTCTTTGTTCAAAATTCTGCAATATCTCCTCGTTTTGCTTAGAAAGGAAGCCAAAATCCATGCCTACAAGACCTGGGAAGCCTGCTAGCTCACCATCACCATCTTTGTCCTCTTCCTGCTCTCCTTTGTCCTACCCACCCCTCTACCCACATCATACTCGCTTCCTTATTCCTGGAATAGGCAGGCGAGATCTAACAGCAATGCCCTTGCACTACTGTTTCTCTTGCTAGGCATCTCTGTATGATAACTCTATTATTTCCTTTAAGCATTTTGTCAAATATAAGCTTAAGAAAACCTAACCTCATCACCTCATTGAAAGTACAGCCCACCCTACTACACAAACTCCCTTATCCCCTTCACCATGCTTTTTTTCCTCTGACAATTACCAGCTTTTAAACTGCTATGTAATCTACTTATTTACTGTTTTAATAGTTTATTATCTGTATCCCCTTGCCAGGGGGATACCTTTACCTGTTTTGTTCATCAATGTATCCCAAACATTGAGAGCCATGCCTGACACACAGTGGGTGTTTAATAAACGAATGACTGTTTTTACTGTGAAGATCACGTTTTCACTCTGAGACCAGGTTAGGCAGATGCTCTAATAGTTCATATAAGGCTGTAATAGTATGTGAGTAAAGAGGGAAGCAACCAAATGCTCCCTATTTCTAGTCCCGCTTCCAGCCACATTTTCACACCATTAGTGCTTGCTTGCTTTTTAGAGTCCACCGAAAAGGAGTGTGGTGCAAGTTAGGGGCTAGAGTCTAACATTCTCCAAATTCCAATTCTAATATCTACTGACTGAATGGCTTGGTGGAAGTTAGACTTTTCATACCTTAGTTTCTTCATCTATGAAATGGGAATACCATGAGTTGGGTATTCCTCATACATTATGAGAATTAAATGAGATGATATATGTAAAATGCTGAGCACTTTGTGAGAATAATGATAAAGCACTTAAAGACAATGCATTTAGGGTGTTGTGCATTCCTCTATAATCTCACGTATGATTTTAATTTGCTTAATAAAATTCTCATTATATAGGTAGTATATAAACCATCTAAGCTTAGATCTGAATTAGCAAGAACTCTGAAATACTAATATATGAATTATTTTACCCTTTGTGAATTATCAGAAGTTAAATCCATATTCATATTCAAGTGAAAGTTAAAAAAATATGATCAAATATAAGAGAATTTTGATTGTCTACTTAGCTTTTCTATAGTGCTGATTATCAAGATATGACTCATTATACCTCCAACTCAATGGCATTTACTCAAAAAAATATTACAAATAATGAGTTTTTCATAGTTTCACCTTTCAAACAATATTATTTGACACTTCTTTTCTATTGTTAACAAAGTTTTTTTTCTTGGGTAGGCCATCTGGATTATACCAGTTTAACTTTTTAAATTTGGTATTTCCAATTAGCTTCAATTTGTTAGTTACACATCTGAATTAAGCACTTGTACTAGATATTAATCACCTTTGGGAACAAATATTTGCATAATTGATTAGTAACTCTTGATATTGTGGTAATTTCTTCAAGAACATCCTTTTATTAAATGCGAAGTTTGAAACCACTTGGAATATATTTTTTTTCTTATATAAATCTGGCTTTCAATTTTTGAACCCATTACCCTAATGTTCAGTGCTATTTCCCATTTTGAAAATTCATTTTATGTGTGGGTATTTGAAATGATCAGAGATATTACCAAGAAAATGACCAATAAGCCATAAAGCTACTCAACTCATTACTAGTACAATTTATTTATTGCTGGGAAAGTTTCATTTTAGATTAGTTTGGAAGAGAATATGAGTGTATATGTAGCAGTTCTCTGAGTGCAAGGACTTATTGTCCTATCCATAATTTATTTAGAGTTCCTGTACTAGTTGTTAAATAAGTGTGAAATTAAAGTCATTGTGTTTAAAAATGTAGTACAGAAATCTGAACTTTCAATGGAATCAGATAAGAAATCTGACAAATGTGCCCCAAAGCAAAGCCTTTATTTCATTCTCCCTTCTTGCATAAGAAAGCTGTTCACCTCCAAGTAAGACACTTCAATCTACAACTTCACCAGCATGTGGAACAGCATAGAAAAAGACCCAAGAAAAGCTTTCTGCAAAGAGGCTTCCCCAAACAGGAAACATTAAATCTTTCTACCAAGACTGAATGAATTAAACCCAAACCAAGGGCTTAAATAGTGTCTAACCAGGGTGATTTCAATCTGAATTTGAACTTTTCATCAGTTTCTGATAATTGCAGAGGATTCTGAATGAGTTACAGGAGATCTTGGTCAAACTCTTCTACATGTAACATCTTTTTTAAACTTGTTAAACAAAAGCAAAAGACGCAGATGGCAGAGTGGCATTCTGTGACCTTCTGTTGGCTAGAAAGGAAGGCCCCATCTCTTAATCCTTAGAAAGCTTCAGATAATCACCAAAACAGATTTCAGGTCGCTTCAGAGTATATTGACTTTTCACTTCGGCCAATAAGTGGCATGATGGTACAGCCTATTTTTCTTTGGCTTTCAGTGGAATTAAAAGCTCTCCTTGAATGTTTCAAAAACTTGTAAGAAGTGCTTTAGAGTAGCTAGTAAGATATATAAGACTATAGTAAAGCTTAGTCATCTTTTATAAACACTTTAAAGATCTTTGGATCAAAGGAGCAATCCACAGAAAACATTTTTAGTGGCTAAAATAGAGTATGTGTTCAGATCTGGATTTTCTTTATTTTTATTTTAGTACATAATTACCCTTTGTGGTAAATAAGGGGAAAATAAAAGATAAATGTGAGGTGTTCCCTTCCTAGAAAGCAAGTGATGAGGATGGGATCAGTTTCTAGAAATGAATAAGGTGAAGTGGGAATAGCAAGCTTTTGAGACATGTAAGCTGTAGGCTATGATAGTTATCATTGCTAACTGTGAATTCACAGGGCCCATGCAAATAGGATATGGCTCTAGATTATGGAAGAAAAGGTATTATAGGATGATAAAAACTCAACTCATGATCCCCACAAAAAAAGGATATGAAAGAGCTCTGTTTCCAGGGAAGTTTCACAGTGCTACATAAGAAGTAGCAGTGCATCCAAATGTCTCCTAATATGAGAACATATTTTCAGCTGTTGCCCCAATCAGTTAGTTCTTCTCCCTGACAAAACTGGTAGAAAATAATCCCTTCCCTCACAGTAGTACAGATAGAAAAATACAGGAGAAAATACATAATTAATAGAATTATCATTTCACAGTAGAAAGAGACACAAAAGCATAACACCATGGTAGAAACCAAGAGAAAAAGCATTTCCTAGTATAGGTTTCAGGGTTGCTTGGAAGAAGGGGCACATATATAAGTGTTAAGAACAATGACTTTAAGGTCAGTCAGACTTCCATTCACATTCCAACTTGTGGATTTAGGCAGGAACCCTAAGCCTCCATTTCCTTTGCTGTATGTTGGAAATAATAAAAAGACAACAAATGAACTCATACAGATCCTATGAGAGTTAAGTTGAATAATGCATGTAGAATGGTTAATGTAAGGCTGGGCATACAAGTGCTCTAGAGTTTGGGGCTGCTCTTATTTGCCACAGTGAATCACTAATAAGGGCTGTAGTTAAAATAAATTTTTAGCAAGTACATGTGCAGTATCTGAAAGCAAAAGCCTTTACACCAGGAAACAGTACTGAAGTATGGGCCACTAAGAGAAAAGACATGTGTGCAAACAAAAAGAGTCATCAGATTTAGGAGGGGAAACAGCATGGATTGAACTAGAGATAGGATTAAAGGTTTTCACAGTTTTCCTAAAAATTAGTATGTTTTGTTCTTTGTTGTCTAGATTTACAACAAGATTAACTGCAGAATATCCTACAGATGGTTCTTATTCTAAAGTATGTGTTTACTTGCTTTCAGTCCTTACTTTTCATCTGTCTTGAATTAATAAACTTCTCCAGGTTTGGAAGATCCATTCTTCCAAATGATGGAAGTTTCCATATACTTAGTGCCCAGAGAGAGGAAGAGCTAAAAAGTAACACTCCTTTATAGGAATTTTGCCTTAACAAGCTCTATTCTATCTTTGTTAGTGTTATACACACATTTGAATGTATTGATCTTAAAATGCTATATTCTTAAGTATTGCTAAAAATAGCATTTCAAACTTCTCGTGAACTTTCATTCAATATCATGGGTCTCCAAGGAAACAAAAGAAAAAATCTCTCTCCGTTCAGCTCTCATCATCTTTCTCACCAGAGGAATTGGAGAAAGAAGCATTGGATTTGTTTCTCTCTGATCACTTACTTTTTGGCTATGGAGCCCATTTTAAGGGAGGCGATGTTCTTGGAAGAGACAGATTTGGTTGGGAAAAGCAAAAGCCACTCAAGATATAGTTAGTGGAAAGAAAATTAAAATAAAGAATTTGAGTTAGGTAACTGTTGGAAGAGCTACAAAAGCAAAGATCAGAAAAGGCCCTTTCAGAAAATCTGGATTTCATGGAAGCCCCCAACAATGATGCTAGTTGCCAGCAGAGGTGAAATAGGAGAGTGAAATATCCACAATACAAGTGACACAGACTTCATCTATTTTCCTCTCCAGATCTTATCCTCATCTCCTCTTCCCTGCTTTCTGCCCCAGGATGCTGACTTGAATGGGCTGCACTGGTGGTCCTCCTTGTTCTCTAGCTTCCAGTGGGGTTTGGCCAATGAAGAGTACCAAGAGATCACAGGTAGGGAGAAGAGTGAGGTTAGGGGAATTACTCTCTTGCCTCCCTTCTTCAAGGTTACTTCAGGAAGTCTGTGTCCCTTGACTGCTACAGGTGCTTCCTCCCAACATACTTTTTCCAGGTTGTGGTAACTGTTCCCTCCTCTCATCCTTTTAGGCTGAGGGATGATAAGAGCTCTTAGTAACCCCAGGATCCTGCACTATCCCTTATAATTCCACAATATCTTTGTAAATACTCCTTTAGTAAATATACACTCCTTGAGTTATTCTACCATGAGTATGCCAACTGATTCTTGCTGGGAACCTGACTGATATGATAATTCATACTATAGTTGTCCCTAAGAAATGCACCTTGAGGATGGGTGTCAGGAATTGGGTGATTTGCATTTGAAGGAGCTCAGGGATAACCTTCTTGCTAGATAAAAGGGACATGGTAATCCATGGCATGTGGTAGAATCACCCTTCTTCACATTGTCATGCTTGATAGCATAATATAAAGTGGAATTACCCATTTGTCTCTTTGGGCCTCAGAAAGCATAAATGGAAATAAGACTCATAAGCATGTAATTAAGAACACGGGTTTGGACGGCTCCATGGCAGCTTTGAATGCTTTCCTCCTCTTCTGAGGTTGCATATCTGGAAGTATAACTGCAGAGTTGCAGCCCCAAATTAAAAGCTCAGTCTCCCCAGATCTCTCATCCTAAAACAGGGACACTGGTGGAAAGAAGTGGGACTTTGAAATCTGGGTTGAAGACCCTTGTGTAAATGTGGGCTGAGACTGAGATCTTTAATCTCCATCTTCCCCTGAAATTCCCAGGCTTGTTGGGGGAAGGGCTTTCTCTCTCCATCAGCTCTCCTCTGACTTAAAGTTAGCTCATCAGGGGCAGTTGCCTCAGGAGCTAATACTGATTCTCCCCCAGGCCCTCGCTGACTACTTCTTACTGCCTTTGATCTGCCTTAATAATTAAATACCAACAAAGCCCTAAGAAGTAAAAATTATTAACGACTGTTAAGTAAAATATTTGATAAAAAAATAAAATTAAGATTAAAATATAAAAAAAAAAAAGCTTCTAAGATGTCTTTTATAACTACACTATCTTTGGGTCTTCCAAAATGCTCATTAGGTAACACAAGGTTTCCTCCTTCACCCTATAAAATAAAGGACCATAAGAATAATTAGGTTTATCTAAAAATCCTGTAAATTTTAATTAATTCAAAACTGTTTTGAAAG
Source organism: Halichoerus grypus (assembly GCF_964656455.1). NCBI lineage: Eukaryota > Metazoa > Chordata > Mammalia > Carnivora > Phocidae > Halichoerus > Halichoerus grypus. Next base: position 82,810,119 of record NC_135714.1, read on the forward strand.
CTTTTGTCTACCAAACTTAATCTATATTTTAAAAAACTGAAAATTCAAGGAAATTTTGTCTTTTTAGTAAATATGTGAACATAAATGATCTTTTAATGATTGAATATTTTTAAAATAAAAAAAACATATTCCTATTTCAGCTCAAAGATAGGGTACATAATAGTCAAGCAATTTGTTTCTAGGATTCTACATTTATAAAACTTTTTTTTCTTTTCTCTCTCTCTTTTTGTTGTTGTTCATTTAAAGTCTGAATAAGTATTAGGGGTATGATTCAATGACATGTAAATCGTCAGAGGCCTATTGCTTATTAAAGTCTTTCTCTAGATTCAATAACCAAGACATATCCCCTTGACTAAGAGTGATCCAGCAATAGAAAAACTATGAAAACCTCAGCTGATTTAGTTTTAAAACACCAAGTAAGCTTAATGGTTTCCCATACTATATAAGCTCTTCTATTGACAAAATGGCCTGAGCACTTTTTGGCCAGTTGTCAAACTATGAAATAGGGTTGTGTCCCCATTCACATGCAACTGTTCATCACTGCAATGCTCTAAAGCCAGCTACCTCTTTCCTTTCCTGGAAGAAGAATCCCATGATTATTTAACTTATCTCAGGGAATGATCCATACCTTGCACAGACTTCTTAGATAGAAACTCTCTTGGATAATTCTTTGATTTACTTATGTTTGTGAATGTTTCTTGAAAAGAAAAAAAATTTCTAAGGTTATTCTATCAGATATGAATTTTCCTTAAAATTTAAGTTTTTCACAGGTACATCAATTTAGATGGCTAAATCTGTTGCTTTTGCTCAGACCTCTCTTCTGAAAAAAAGGTAAAAGACTAAATATTTATACTGATAGGAAATATATGATGTTGTGTTAGTCCATGACTTTGAAATGCTTGGGTAATTGAGATTTCTTGACTACTACAGAAACCCATAGAAAATGAATGGCAAATTAAAGAAATGTAGCTTCTTTGCTATTACCTAAGGAGATTGTCATGATAAAGGAATGTACCAAAAATGCTTCATGATATTATTTACAATAGCAAAATAAAAAAATAAAGTAAATAAATAAAAAAGATAGCAAAAATAAATTAGCCATGATACTGAACCAACTTTGTAGATATTTTAAAGCTGCTGTTGAGGATGTTTCTAAGATGTGCCCTACCTCCTACTGGCTAAAAACACAAACTTGGTGGGCCCATAAAGGTAGGACATGGACAGGAACATAAACTTATGGACCCTCCTGAATATCTCCAAATGCACGATAGGTAAGTTCTAACTATTGCTATTCATTCTTTGGGTAGTTCGAAGCTTTTTTTTTAATGGACAGCTATGGTTTTAGTGGTAGAAAAAAAATGTGTGATTTTATATCCTGACTTGGGGAATTCCAACTTATCTCTCTGGTAACAGGGACACATACTTCATTGGCACCATTATTTAAGAACTTTATAGATGATAATTACTCAGAATCTCCACAATCCTTATCATCCCAAACTTGAGGAAAGATAGAGAGAATCAAAGGATTCCAATACTATAATTAACAAAACTCTTGGGAACCTCAAACCATCAAGGCTCAAACTGCTGCCAATAGTCTTGAGGACAATAAGATCAATCATCTCTAGTATCCACAAGTAATCTCCTTTTGAATTAATAACAGGCCTGCCTAATATATTTGAGAATTACTTCCAGTGCTAGATTCTATTCTATCAGAAGCTGATATGACTAATTATTGCAGGAGACTCAAATGATACCTCTAGCTTTATCACCAAGAAATAAAAATGATTTCCAAAATGCCTAGCTAAGCAGCCTTTGCATGATCTGAAACCTGGAGATCTGAGCTTCTGAAAAAGGCATCAGAAAAAAAAAAACTGACTTTAAATCTCAACAGAAAAAAACCTGATAAGGTACTGTTAACAATTGGTACAGCAATGAAATTCCAAGGTATTGATCCTTGGGTTCATGTTTCCCAAATTAAAACATATACAGCAATTCCTGCTGGCCACTGGACTTCCATTCCAACAGGAGACCCTAAATTGATGATTTTTAGGCATTCTGAAGTTGCTGACTATAAAAGGTGGACAACCTCTGCCCCAAATGACAAACTACTGACTAGAAAAGTAGAGTTTCTGCTCAAAACAATGGAACAAGATTAATTTTCTGATTTTTTTAGCACTTCTTCCTTTTACCACTAATATTGCCTATTGGTTTTTTTTTTTTTGTCATTCTCTACTTACTAACTAAAAGTTCTCAATATAATTGTCATCTGTATCCTGTTACTTTTGATCCTTCTCTTCTGCCAATTAAGAAAAAAACAGAACTCTCAGATGGTGTCTTTTTCTCACACTGTAGCTACTGCTCTGATTTAACTGACTACTGATGAAATTTAATAACCATTCTTTTAAACACTTCAGAAGTAGATTCACTTTCATAGGTACCTCTTGGTACTTATGTTTACTTCATATATCACAAACTCCAGTCTAAGAAAAATTAGACTTTGGCTTCATGTCAACAAATGTTTCTGCTAAGGCTATTACCAGCCTATCAGTAAAATCTTGTTCATCAGAAATAAGAGCTCATTTAGGGCCATTCCTGTTACAGTAGTCAGTTTATTCTCTCTAGAGATACTACAAACTGTTTTTCAGAAACCCTTTAAGTGTACTCCAGGAATCTGCCCATCTTGAGGCACAGCAATTGACTTACTTCTTGTGTTAGATGATATTCTTAATCCCAATACAGTCTGTGTCCCACTATATTACTATTTGTTATGTGAACATCAAACTTACTCCCACCTGTCACACACTAACTTATCATGTGTATTCCAGAAAACTGTTCGAGATTTTCAGATGTTTATAATTGGCAACCTCCGATGAATTATGTTTCCCTGAAAGAAATACTCAAACCTCTCAGAAGAGGCAAACACAGCCTACGTAGAAAAACTCTCTGGAGAAATAACTGACTATCTCTTTATGCATACTATAGAATAATACAACTGGAAAAAGTATTCTGACCCTGGAAGACAAAATAAATGACACAAATTCTGTCTAGAAGCCCTCCAAAATCATTTTAAATTTAAATTTATTACTCAGAGTTATCATAGTTAATCACATAGGCCTTAATTTGTATTTAGCTAGCCAAAAGAAAAAAAATATGCTCTAGCAAATATTTCCTATTGCTCCTATGATGGTAGAAGTCAAGTAGAACAGTGCATTACTAGTCTAAAGAAAAACAAAAGCTACCTGGTTCTCTAAAACAGACTCAGATGGATTCTGGGAAATATTTTTACTGCCTGGGATTTATAATTTTGTCCCTGATTTTGAGATTTTTTCTTTACAAAGTGCAATATTGGAGTTAGCTATTTTTCGAGGGAAAAATGTTAACTATATTGTAACTGAAGCTAGTGGAGTAAGCCATACCAAATCTAATCATTTTAAGAAATAAGAATACATCATGAAGACACTTTAGTTTGATGTGGTGAAGACAGAAACTAGATTGCAATGGTTTAAAGAGTCACTGGGGAGTTAGAAAGTGGTAAGCAAAGCCTAGACCACTTCTTCAAAAAGTGTGATTTTGAAGGAATGTGAGAGAAATCTAGAGATGCGAGCTGTGGAGATGGGAATGCCATCCAGTGCCCAGTTGATGAGTTAGCCACCAATAGGAGTGAACCACATCTGGTATGACATGAGGAAAGTGGTCTAAAGGATGGGTGATAGTGTAGGCAGGTTGTGGGCAAGATAATGGAGCAGTAGGTATTGTAGGACATCACTGTTCTGTCTGTGAATTAGGTATTGAGATTATCTGGTGAGACTGAAGGTAAAAGTAAAAGGATAGAAGATTTAAAGAGTAAGTGGAAAACAGAGTTTGAGAGGAATGGAAGAGATAAATGAGGACACACAGAAGATTTTTCTGAAGAATCTCAAATACTGTCTTCTGCTGGAAACTGAATTTGTAAGGGAACCAATGTATAGAATTGTATAATTCTCTCTAGTAGGACTCAGAAACAGCTATTGTTTAGGAAAAGAGAAAGTGCGCTGGTGGATTGATGCAGCTGAGATTACTTTTTATATGCATGTGGTGAAATGACAAGGGACAGGGGAAGTCATCAATTAGACAAGAATGCACTTAAAGAGACGGGCCATAGGATCTGAGGTGTCAAGGCATGGACAGCTTGAAGACTCATTTAGGGAACCGTGCTATCTCTGTGAAGCCTCCAGCAGAAATTTCCAGTGAGTAAAAGAATGAAGTCTTAAAGTGAAGCAGAATTGAAATATCCTATAGACATTGAGAAACTTGAAGAATTTTAAATACACTATAAAAGGCAACAATGCAAACAGGAAGGGAGGAAGAGAGCAAAGGAAAACAGAGTTGATGGGAGAGTGACATTTCAACTAAGGGAAAGAAGTATTAAGTTATATGGTAAATTTTGTTCTATGAAACATAAACATTGAAACTTAATTTTAAAAAACCTGAAGAGCTCTAAGTTGTTTTGCTAATATTATTAAGTATCTTGCCCACACATTTTGAGTTTTAGAAAGTTAAGTAATTTCCCTTAACCTCAGTTTCCTTATTTATAATGGTGGCAATAATGCCGACCTTGAAAGATTTAGGAAGAGGATTAAATAATATTGTCAGAAAGTGTATATCATAGTGGCAAGCATAAAACCAATGTAAATTTTGCTTTATCTTTTCCATAAACAATACTCAAATCATGCTGGTTAAGTATTTAAAAAGCAGCTGGTCCTAAATTAGAAAATATCCAAGATCTTCTTTTTAATTTATTGCCATCAACAAAACCATAAACTTAAGTATATGATAGTTGAATGTGGGAATTATGTAACTTAAAATGTAGGTGCCAACAGCAGGAATAATTTAGTGAAATGTGGTACTTGGGCTCTGCCTGAAACAACAGGGAGAAAACCATCCCCTGAATCTCCACAACTTTCTCCTATCTCCCTTACACCAGGCAAAGAAGTTGTGTGACTATGTGTGGGTGTTTAAATCAAAGCTTGGAGGGCTTGGGTTTAACTGTCATGTGTGTACTGATAACTTGTTAGGTGTACATGTAGACTAGATCTCACTTTGGAGCTGTTTGCCATACTTCTTCACCTGGATATGGCTGTACATATATTTGACATTGTCCAGAAATAAACTCAAACCCCAAACATGCTCTCAGTCTATTTCCTATTGTTTTGGGGGACAACACCACACATTTAGACACCCCAAGCTAAAAACATCTCAGTTTCATTCTTGAATATCTTTTCTCCTTCACCAAATACCTAATTACCTGCGATCTCCTAAGACTTTCTCAGTCTGATTCCCCACTTTTCATCCCTACCACCAATACCTTAGCTCTGGACCTCAGAATCTCTCATATAGACTATTGCATATCTTTGCGACTCCAAGAGTCTCAACTTTAACCCATATGTGTAGCTGTGTCCTTCTCCCCTATCACACTATAAAACTTAAATTCAGGATCCTTATAAAGTACCTGGTACATGGTGAGTACTCAATAAACATTTGTTTGAGTTGAATTGAGGGAAAACAGATAGTCTTTATCTGAGGAGACTGAGGGTTGCCATTGCAGAGGAAAACTCATCTTGATAGACTGATCCCAAATTGTATTTTCCTTCCATTTTTGTTTAATTGAAGTATAGTTCACACACAACGTTACATTAGTTTCAGGTGCACAACATAGTGATTTGACAACTCTATACATTATGCTATGCTACCATAAGTGTAACTACCATCTATCACCAGACAACGCTATTACAATAGCATTGACTATATTCCCTATGCATTACCTTTTATTCCCTTGACTTATTCATTCCATAATTGAAAACTTGGACCTCCCACTCTCCTTTACCCATTTTGACCATCTCCCACTCCCACCTGGCAACCGTCAGTTCATTCTCTATATTTATAAATCTGTTTCTGCTTTTTCTGTTTGTTTTTTAGATTCAACGTGTAAGTGAACTCATATGGTATTTATCTTTCTCTGACTCATTTCACTTATAATACCATCTAGGTTAATCCATGTTGTTGCAAATGGCAAGATCCCATTCTTTTTTTTTATGGTGGAGTAATAATCCACTATACACATCTTTTTTATCCATTCATCTATCAATGGACACTTGGGTTGCTTTCATATCTTGGCTATTATAAATAATGCTGTAATAAACATAAGGGTGCATATATCTTTTTGAATTAGTGTTTTCATTTTCTTTGGGTACTCAGTAGTCGAATTACTAGATCACATAGTGTTTTTATTTTTAATTTTTTGAGGAACCTCCATAGTATTTTCCACAGTGGCTGCACCAATTTATATTCCCACTAGCAGTGCATGAGGGTTCCTTTTTCTCCACATCCTCACCAATACTTGTTATTACTTGTCCTTTTGATTCTAACCATTCTGACAAAAGGTGATAATTCACTGTGGTTTTGATTTGCATTTCCCTGATGATTAGTGAAGTTATGCATCTTTTCACATGTCTGTTGGCCATGTCTTCTTTGGAAAAATGCCTATTCAGGTCCTATGCCCATTTTTAAATCGGATTCTTTGTTTGGTGTTGAGTTATTTAAATTCTTTATATATTTTAGAATATTAACCCCTTATCTGATATATTGTTTGCAAATATCTTCTCCCATTCTAGTAGGTTGAATTTTCATTTTGTTGATGATTTCCTTCACTGTGCAAAAGTTTTTTATTTTGATGTATTTTTTATTTTTTCTCCTTGCCTAAGGAGACAGAACTAGAAATTCTTATCAGTCAATGAAATTACTGCCTATGTTTTCTTCTAAGAGTTTTATGGTGTCAGGTCTCACATTTAGGTCTTTATTTTATTTTTGTGTGTGGTATAAGCCATAGGTCTAGTTTCATTCTTTTGCATGAGCTATCCTATTTTTCCAGCACCATTTGTTGAAGAGACAGTGTTTGCCCTACTGTATATTCCTGCCTTCTTTGTCATAGATTAATCAACCATATAAGTGTAGGTTTGTTTCTGGGCTCTCTATTCCATTCCACTGATCTGTGTCTATGTTTGTGTCAGTACCATACTGCTTTGAGTATTATAGCTTTGTAGTATATCCTGAAATCTGGGATTGTGATACCTTTGACTTTGTTCTTCTTTCTCAAGATTACTATTCAATTTTCAATCTTAGCTTTCACTCCTCTCTTTTAACTCATTCTAATTGGATTTGTCAGACACTCCCACCTCTGGCATAGCATAGAGGAATGGTTACTGTCTTTTTTCAGAGTGAGACACACAAGGATTGTAAGCCCACTTCAGCCTATTATTATCTTTGTGTGCTTGAGAAAACTCTCTGCGAACCAGTTTGTTTAATAAAAATGGAAATAATAATAACTATATCAAAGTGAAGATGAAGTGATATGCTTTATATAGGGCAACTGGCCAAAAATTACTGCTTAATAAATTTTAACTACTATCACTCTTTTTTGGCCCTGCCCTACCTGCCCCTCTCCAGTCTCTCTGGATCCTGTCTACTCTTTCTTTTCTTTCTGGATAGTTCATTCCCACCTTTATAATAAAGCCTTTCCTTTTGAGAATTAATTTTCCTATTTCATTCTCTTAATAATTGCTCCAATAATGGTATTAACTGCTGGATGTATTAAGAATACGTCATATGCCATTTTATTTAAAGAAGTATATATTATCATCTCTATTTGACAAATAATAAAACTGAGAAATAGTATAGTAAAGTTGTTTGCCTAAAGTCATATAAGAAGGAATGGGGAGAAGGATAATTTAAATTCAGTCAATGCTATAATTCTTTCCCAAAGCCAAAGGACTCAATTGACTGAAACTATTCATTATTCTTAATTTATCAACTCTATTGCATTTTTCATTATGGAATATGGTAGGTTAAATATGGCCACAAATTTTTTGCAGCTCCTTCTATCAGGAGGAGTTTATTTCTTTATATATCTTGAATCTGAATTGGCCTTGTGACTTTTTGGCTAATAGAATACGGTAGAAGTAAAGATGTGTGAGTTCTGGAGCCTAGGTCTTGACAGACCCAACACCTCCAGGCTTCATCTTCTTGAAATGTTCCCACCACATCTAAGGCAACCCAGGATAGCCTACTGAATGATATGAGACCACATGAAGTGAGTGGCCTAGGTGACAGGCAGTTGTACCAATTCCCAGACATGTGAAAGAGGCTATCATCTACCCTCCAATCCTAGGCCAGCTACCAGCACACTCAACCACCAAGAGCCAACAGAGAAACTCCAGGTCAATCCAAGAATCCTTAGCAACAGTAAATTGTCATTCAAGCCACTATGTCTTTAGGTGTTTTTTATGCATAAATAGCTAACTGAGACCAAAACTGATACCTACAGGTAGATTACATCTATGACACAGATCTAAAAAGATGACAATGGCTTTAAGACCAGGTAATGGGTCAATAATAGAGAGCAAACCACAAGACAATCACAGGAGGCTGGAAGATCAGTGAGCAAATTGCTACTGGAGGCTGAAAAAGGGGCACCTGTTCTGTGTAATTCCAGTACAATTAGCATAAATATTGCCTGTAGTAAACTGGAAGATAGAGAATATACCTAATAAACTTGTGGATCTGGCAAAAGATATCTATAGACAGAATGTTGAATGTGCCAGGCTATTCCTCTTAGTGGTGTATGATAAAACACAGGAAGAGATACACAAGCTAGAAGGACTGATCGGTTTGCAAGTAGCAGTTAGAAAAAACAGACAAGACCCAACACTTGCTGGGTTGGAAAGTAAATCACCTTTCATCCCGTCTTCCAGCTGGTAAAAAATTTCTCAATCAAAGGAGGCCTATGGATAAATATAAAATTGTGTGAGTGGCTGTGCAACTCTTTGCTAAAGGATACAGCTAAACTAGTGTCTAATAGACACTCTTACCTGGAAAAAGGGGGCATCTAAGAATTTTAAGAGTGTTCTCCCATAGCAGTCACCCACACAGACTAAAGTAGAAATTTGGGAGTCATCAGCAGGTAAATAGTACATCAAGTCACAGAACAGGATGAGATGCACAGACAAAAATGGTAGGCCAATGAATAAGAGGAATCAACACAGTCAAAAAGCTATAGCAGTTGGGATTCTATAATAAGCAGGAAAATAGGAAATGGTAAATAGTATTGGCTTGCCTTGAGACTTCGGAGGTGCTCCTCTAGTATTGGTGATGACATGAAAGTATGCAGCAAAAGACGGGGCAGAGGAAAAGATGGGTGGGTGTGAGAAGCCACAGTGCGTAATGACTTCTTTGTGGTTGTTGACATCACCAGGAATGATAATGGGTTTAGTGGTGGAGGGGAATCCCAGACTCTTCTGTTTCCATACCTTGTCATATCAAGATCCAGATGCTTTTGTCTTTGTCTCTTTCAAATGTCTTAGTTTCTATAGAGAAATAGAACAGATTTTAAAAAGCAAGTTCCTAAACTATGGCAACTCATGAAGACTATTATGGAAGAAAATAAGCCCAAAAGTCATAGGCAGGTGGCAGATCTCTCACTTCAAGTATCCTCCGTGCACCCCTCCCCCCTCCCCCCACCTTCTAGATCGAGCTCTTCTAGAGAAGGAGGAATCTGAAAGTGAATGTTGGGCCACATCAACAAATTATTTTATATATGAGACCATATTTTTTCTAATGGATGCATTTTTTTTAGACTTAGCATATTCTCCAGAAAACAATGGTATAAACTAAAAAGAGAGGTAAAATAGGTATTGCCTATGTAGCTCTTTTCTTGTTGCTAGAAATAAGTTTTTCTAGAGTCACTGAAAATTCATATTCCCCAGTACAATCATTTATATTCAGTAGCAGAAGCAGTTTGAGTAGGAATATATTTGTAACATCATTCCATGCTTAATATTATATGGGTCTACCTCCATACTGTTTTCCACAGTTGCTGCACAGTGCATGAGAGTTCCTTTTTCTCTACATCCTCATCACTTGTTATTTCTTGTCTTTTTTATTCTAGCCATTCTGGCAGGTGTGAGGTGTTATCTCACTGTGGTTTTGATTTACATTTCCCTGATGATGAGTAATGTTGAGCATTTTTTCAAGCATCTATTGGTTGTCTATATGATTCTCTGGAAAAAAATGTCAGTTTAGGTCTTCTGCCCATTTTTAATTAGATTACGTGGTTTTTGATGCTGAGTTGTGTAAGTTCTTTATATATTTTGGGTATTAACCCCTTATCAGATATATTGTTTGCAAATACCTTCTCCCATTTAGTAGGTTGTCTTTCTGTTTTGTAGATGGTTTCCTTTGTTGTGCAAAAGCTTTTTATTTTGGTATAGTCCCAACTGTTAATTTTTCCTTTTGTTCCCCTTGCCTGAGGAGACATATCCAGAGAAATGTTGCTAAGGCTGTTGTCAAAGAAATTACTGCCTATGTTTTCTTCTAAGAGTTTTATGGTGTCAGGTCTCACATTTAGGTCTTTAATCTATTTTATTTTTGTGTGTGGTGTAAGCCAGTGGTCTAGTTTCATGCTTTTGCATGTAGCTGTCCAGTTTTCCCAGCACCATTTGTTGAAGAGTCTGTTCTCCTCACTGTATATTCTTGCCCTCTTTGTTAAAGATTTAATCAACCATATAAGTGTGGGTTTGTTTCTGGGCTCTCTATTCTGTTCTATTGATATCTGTGTCTATGTTCGTGCCAGTATCATACTATTTTGATTATTACAGCTTTTTTTTTTGTAAACAGTATGGAGGTTCCTCAAAAATTAAAAATAGAAATACCATATGATCCAGTAATTCCACTACTATTTACCCCAAAAATCAAAAGCACTTAATTTGAAGACATATGCACCCTATGTTTATTGCAGCACTATCTATAATAGCCAAGATATAGAAGCAACCTGTGTCCATCAACAGATGAATGGAAAAAAAAAGATGTAGGGTGTGTGTGTGCGTGTTTATATATGTGTATGTGTGTGTGTATATATATATACACACACACACTATATATATATATATTCAGCCATAATAAAAGAACGAGATCTTGCCATCGCACCAGTAGGATGGAGCTAGAGAATATTATGCTAAGTGAAATAAGTCACATAGAGAAAGACAAATACTGTATGATTTCACTTACATGCTTTAGAAAACAAAACAAATGAACAAACCAACAAATAAAAAGCAGAAACAAAGCCATAAATACAGAGAACAAACTGATGATTGCCAGAAGGGAGGGGTATAAGGGGATGGGCAAAATGGGTGTAGGGGAGTGAGAAGTACACACTTCCAATTATGGAATGAATAAGTCAAGGGGATGAAAGATAAAGTATAGGTAATATAGTCAATGGTATTATAATAGTGTTGTCTGGTGACAGATGGTAGCTACACTTGGGGTGAACATAGCATAATGTAGACTTGTCAGATCATTATGTTGTATACCTGAAACTAATATAACACTGTTTTTCAATTATACTTCAATTAAAAATATATATACATTATATGGGTCTACATTTTCGAGCTGAATAGACATAAAGAAAATGGTCTGACCTTTATTATTCAAGGAGAACTATTTTTTTTTAATTTTTATTTATTCATGAGAGAGAGAGAGAGGCAGAGGGAGAAGCAGGCTCCCAAGGAGCAGGGAGCCCGATGCAGGACTCGATCCCAGGACCCCGGGATCACAACCTGAGCCAAAGGCAGACGCCCAACCATCTGAGCCACCCAGGCGCCCAAGGAGAACTATTTTTAACATCTCCAAATTTCAAATATTTCCACAGAGTTGCTCCATTTATTGGAAAAAATACAAAATGCTACTTAAAAATTTAGTAATGCTTTCAAGTGAATTTGTATTTTAATAATCATAATAGTAATATACATATTTAATATCAACATATATACTTAAATTCATATACATATACATGTGTGTATATATATACACATATATAGAACATTGAAACCACACACACATATATATATAGAATATATCTATACACACACACATATACATATATACACACATATATACAGAACATTAAAACCAACCTTTTTTGTGGTTAGGACACTTAAGATCTACTCTCTTAGCAAATTTCAAGTATACAATACAATATCATTAACCATATTTACATTGCTGTAATTAGCTCTCCAGAACTTACTCATCTTGCATAACTGAAGCTTTGTACCCCTTGACTAACATCTCCCCATTTCACTATGTGAGATGATGGATATGTTAATTAGCTTGATTGTCGCTATTATTTCACAATGTATTTGTATATCAAAACATCAAGTCATACACCTTACATCTATACAATTTTTATCACTTATACTCAAAAAACATGGGGGAAAATTGAAAAAAAAAACAACACAAAAATATCAAATGTAGGCACTGCAGCATGAGGCCGTGGAAGGAGGTCTTAACTGGGTGTCCATGAATCCAGCTAATTCCAGCTCTACCATTAGTCTATCCAAAGAAGTTGTTAGAGATATTAGATAAGATCAAGCAGCTGATCTAATGCCAACTGAGTCTGCACGTGAGAATTTTGCTAACCATTTTCAGAATTCACTCCATCAACTTCCATATCTTTCTCTGATGGGATGACTCCCTCTTTTAACTTTACTGATCATAGTCTACTTGGGACTTTGGCCAGTGATGACCTAGGACATGGGATATTCCCCTTGTTGTTTTAGCAATCATCTCTGCCTCCCATCCATGTCTTTCTTTATTTCAGTTTGGCCTACCTTCCAGGATGTTCAAAACTTATTCCTCCACTAAGAGTTATACGTAAAGACATGGCCTAGAACTTTAGATGAACATAAAGTCACTTATGATTTTATTTTTCTATAATTGTAAGCTTTCAATATCGTAACGAATATAAATCACTTTTTTCTTTGTTGAACATCATGTGAATGAGAAGAATCTTCTGTCTCTTAAAAAAAACCAAAAAAACCAAAAACAAAACAATAACAATAACTCCACTGAGACTCCATAAAAAATACACACAGACAGTGCACAAAACTACTGCTTCCTTAGTTCTCCCACCTGTTTTCTTGAGGTTCTACCTTTTAAAACATCCCCCCAGTATCATCCAATTTGCTTCTTACTTTTGACTTTAAAGAGAAGAAACCAAGAAAAGTTTTTGTATGGCTGTAAACAATGAAGAGAGGTCATAAAAGAGGCACTTATTACCTTTCATATGTAGAG